>NC_067472.1:162667260-163267260 GCF_947179515.1 Apodemus sylvaticus | reverse complement strand
TCTGAGCCCAGTTCCAGACATGAGGAAAGCCTTGATCAGGTAGATATGCAATATGATTGAGATGTAGCGATGAGCTGGCAAAGTGAGGGAGAGAAAGAATGACTGCATACATTGGAAGAGTGAGTATGACATAAGACAGTTGAGAGGATTGGGAAGACAGAAACTCCAGTTGAACTGTGGAGTGGAGAGATACAGAAGCTGATCTGGAGATGACAAAAATTAGGGCTCATCAAGTTCAAACTGGATGAACTTAGAGAAGTAGAAGAAATTAGGGAACTGATGTTGGAAAGTCAGCCACATAATTTTGAAGGCCTCCAAGAAGATACACGTTTGAGGAAGAAAAAAATGCAAGCTAGGGGCTGGCAAGAGTGCTTAATGTGTAATGATGTGATGAGAGCTGGATCCCCAGAACACAGGTAGAGAGTACATTTTCCCAATCACCAGAATTCAAGGCAGAGGACAAAATCTTTAGGCAAAGGTATCAGATGAGCCCCGTGGAAACTACTAGTCTTTTTTTCAAAACCCTTGAGATGATTATCTTCATCTAAATGTATGTATATACCAATAAAAAATTCTGTAGTGCTGATAAGATATCAGAACTTTCATGCCTTGGTCTTTTATTTTAAATATCCACTGGCAACAACCTAGATTTATCTGGGGAGAGAGTTTCAAGAGAGTATTAGACTGGTTTATGGAGATTTCCTTGATTGCTGATTGATCTGAGAAGTAGCAAGGTGGGAAAATAAATTAATTTTCCATATTTTAAATCTTTGGAAACCTCTATCAATGTGTCAAATCAGCCTTTTGTTGTGGTGGTGTGTTATATAGGATGTAGTTTATGTGCAAAAACCTACATTCTCATTGATGTGTGCTAACATTATTAGCAAATATTGTTGTTCCGTTTAACAAGGATTGTATCTAAAGATGTCTTTGTATTTCAACACAGATAAAATAAGCTCATTTATGTTAATACCTATTTTCCTGACAGTAAATTCTTCCTAATGCATTAATTATGGTTCCAGATAGACCAATGATTATTTCATGTATGCTAATTAGGGATCACTTTATTCAGTCAGCCATACACATAAGTAAACAAATAGAATGAATTCCCTGGGTAGAGGATAAAAAGACAATGGTTTCCTTTCCACTACCGCTTGGATAGTTTGCCCAACAATCAGAGTAATTAGAGAAGGAAATGAAGAGACAACAGAGCTGGGGGTGGTGGTGGTCTCCTGGCACTCAAGCCTCCACTCTAAGATTAAATTGAAATGGACATCTTCATCCCTGACCATAAGTAGAGAAATATGTTAGCTACAATGATCTGTTTTCAGAAGTATGCAAGTCATACAGTCAAATGGTGTCACACTTGCATGGAAAGGAATTGAACACCATTCTCTGACTTGAAGTCCAGATTTCCAGGAGTGCTAAAGATGAAATTAAGATGTTTCTAATTACTGACTTTTAATTACAGACTTACACTCACAACAACAGACTGAGGGGTATTGATTTGGGAAACTAGCATTTTCAGTAGGAGCCTCACTCCAAATTTTGGTTCATGGTTCAGTGCTTTAAATAAAGGATGGAAGTCCTGGAAGACTCAGCAGTTAAGAACACTAGCTGTTCTTGCAGTTTTTGCAGCAAACCCAGGTTTCGCTCCTATCAACTATTTAATGGCTCCATCTGTAAGTCCAGTTTCAGTGGATCTGTCACCCTCTTCTGGCCTCTGTGAGAACTGCCCACATATGGCACACACATACATGCAGGCAAACACTCATATGAGAAATATTAAAATAGCAGGCAGAAATGATGGTAAGGAGCAGTCACCTGAGTGCATGATATACCAAAATTCTAGATTGATCTTCCCATGTACTAATATATTTTTATGTTCCAAAATCATTTCCAAAAGTTGTCATGGAGATGAAACAGAGGTAGCTTCTAAAAGATGTTCATTTGTTTCTGATAACATTTAAAAAACAAGCTATATATTTTTTTTTATTGAGGCAGAAGTCAGATATATGCTCTGAATTCCTCCAGCCCAGCATTTTAGGCTTGTTTCTCTGGCTTATTTTCTTACATGTCAGCAGTGGTTATTCTGGACCCGCACACATATTCTCATAACTAACAAGGATTTATGAGTTATTTCAAAATTCTTAGGTCCTCTAGTTCATATTAGTCATTTGGGAAAAGAGCATTTTTAATTAACTGGGAAGCCTTCAAATAGCAATCAAACCTTAAAAGACCATAACTTCTAAGATCACAGTTTGGCTTCTGGGCTTTCATAACAACTGACCACAAGAGGCTTTGAGGAAAGCGAGAAAACAATTCTATTAGTCCTAATGAAGTAATAATGTTTTGAACTCATAAAAGAGTTGCCTGAGATAGGGGTAAAGGTCACATCTCATTGGAATTAGCATCAGTCAGCTTAGATGGGTAATCAATAACTGTCCACTTAAATTGTTCATTTAGCCAAAAGACCAGAAATAAATTGTTGGTCTGTTTAACACATTCCTAGGAATTAAGTGTGTGAGTGTGCGCACGCACGCGCATGTGTGTGTGTGTGTGTATATGTATATGTGAATGTGTATATGTCTGTATATGTATGTATGTATATGTATGAGTATATATGTGTATGTGTATATATGTGTATATATGTATGTGTGTATAAGTATGCATTTGTGTGTATGTGATATTTGCATGTGTGTGTGTTTGTGTCTTTAAGTATCATACCTTGAGTCAAGGTTCCTCTTTAATCTATCCCGAACAGGTGATGAAAGAAATTTATGAAAAATTTTTATAGCATTATTCAAAGAGGAGATGGAGGGACTGTTCAGTGGTTAAAAGCAGTGGCTGCTCTTCCAGAGAATCCAAGTTCAATTTCCAGCACCAACATGGTAACTTACAGCCATCTGTAACTTCATATCTAGGGACCTGATACCCTCTTCTGGTCTCTGTAGGTTTCACTCACATACATATCCATAGACATACATGCAGACAAAAAGACCGATACACAATGGTAAGTTTCCAAAAACAGAATATTCAAAGATAAACCTTGGCAATCTTTTTTGAAGGCTTGAAGAATACTATTTTCTATTTATATTTTTCTTTGTAGTTTAAGGGTCATAATACCAAAATAAAATATATTTATAAAACAGATTATTTCAAAGGCATACATCTATTCCTGCATATCCAGACACAGTTCAAACATGCAATATTTAATCCAACAATGTTTAAGTATAAAGGTTATCATGTCCCTTGAGTGGGATATTGAGTGATTATGGCTATGAAGGAATCCACATAGAGGGACACCGCTGTAAGCTCACTTCACCATACTAAGTCCTGATCTTCATATGTGTGTTCTTCAAAAAATATATATAGAAACTGAATTTCCTGTGTAATTTATGGAAGCCATACAAATGTATGAGTTTCAATTAAGAGATAAAAGACAAAGAACAAATTATCTCTTTTGTGTACCAGGTATCAGTGAAAAAAAAAAAACTATTCTAGAACCAATGTCTGAAAGGCCAGCAGATCACCCATCTGTAGCATCTTGCTTTGCACAGAGAAGATGAAGCTCCCATGAGCACCAGCAATGCAGGATCCAAGGGACATTTGAAATGGTCCAATTCTGTGTTCATTCCATCACATATAGAAATATTAATTTATATTGCCCCAAGAAAGATATATTATTTCAGTTCAAATTAAGAGAGATGGGTAAAACAGTAAAGCCCACAATTACTTACCACTGATTTTTTGTCAGTTTTGAAACAGTTGCTCTGTTTGACTGTGTCCACATTTCTTCTTTAAGATTATCAAAAGCAACATGTCATCAAGGAAAAATTTACCTATGTCAATAGAGATAGCTGCTGTAAGAAGATGTATCTCTGATCATCCACCAAGCCCAGGAGAAAAGGGTACTTCCAGAAATCTAACTTAAGTGTTAATCAATTGTGCTTTTATTTGATTGAGCAAAGACACAGTCAGATGTTTACCTATGACATCACATGTTTCCTCAGATGTCATGATAAAAATTATTATCATAAAATAATATAAATATAAAACACTCTTCAATATTTTATTAACTAAAGATGTCAAAAGGGCCAAATATTGAAAGAGGTTCCACTTTCACCTAGAAACAGGGAGGAGTTTTTTCCTGCATCAAAGAGCAAGTGGCACACCTTGATCTCACATTCAGACAGTGGACAGGTGGCCACTGGGCTCTCACTCCAGGTATGACTCTTGTCTCCTGACTTGCTCTCTGGATGACTGCAAAGCTGAGATAATTGCTCTGTTCTAAGGTTTCCAACTGTTGTAACAGAACTATCAGACAATTGGCGAGAGTGTTACATGGGCTATGAACAGATAAATAAACATTCCACAGTAAGCACTCAATAAACAGTTCACACTGTGGCAAATATTAACTCCCTCACTTCTTCACTTTCCCAACTTATAGAAGTCTCAACTTAGCACCAGAAAATGAGGACAGGCATAAACAGATCACATTTCCAAATGGCAATCATGGATTAACTTATGGAAATATATCATTTGGTACAATTTTTCAAAACTGAAGTGTTTTTCATTTTCAAGTAAGATTTACATCCTTAAATTACATGTTCCCAGGCACTTTGCTCAATGTCAACAAACTTAAGGTATCATGGTAAGACATAATTTAGGTTTCAAATATAAAAATCCTTAGCTAAAATGCCAATACTGGGGCTAAAACTATAGGTTTGCTTAAATGAAGTAAGACATTTTGCCTTAAATGAAATTGAGTTCAAATTTGTCCGAAATTTTGCATTGACTCACAGACTCAAAAAAAATATTTGTAAATCTTACGACGATTTCAATCTCATTTTATAAGGACACCAAAAGATAGGCAGACAGCTGACCAATTGTTTCCTGACT
The DNA here is from genome assembly GCF_947179515.1 of Apodemus sylvaticus. Classification (NCBI taxonomy): domain Eukaryota; kingdom Metazoa; phylum Chordata; class Mammalia; order Rodentia; family Muridae; genus Apodemus; species Apodemus sylvaticus. The sequence continues at coordinate 163,262,358 of NC_067472.1, read as the reverse complement.
AGACACGAAGTCCTGGAAAATGTTCCAGAAATGAAGGTATAGATGTGCACTGCACATTTACCAACATGATATAAAAATTGCTAGTTGAAGTAGAGGATGAGTGTTTCATAGAAATCCAGTTTTTTACAGATTGAGCATACCTAGCACTCCATAACAAAAGCACAACAAGATGAGATATGATGCCTTTCCTTAAAAAGAGAACATTTTGTGTAAGAATGATCTTTATTGCGTAGTTATCAGGAGTCAAGAATTATAATAAGTCCTTCAAGTGTGTCATTTCAGTTTAATTTCAGAAATACCCTGTAGCTAGGCATAAATTTAAAGCAATAAAGCTGTGGCTTAAAAAGGTGAGAGCCTTTTCTTTTCCTGAGGTGGCTTGACAGGTGGGGAGGATTACTCACTGCTGAGCATCTTCGCAGCAGGGTCTTTGGTTCTTCTTGGGTGTGAGCTGTGAGCATTCCTATCCTCTATGACTGGATATAACACCCTTCATTTTAGCACAGAGGACAGGGTTTCAATTCTGACAGTCGCTGCAGCCTGCTATCCCCTGCTCCCCACTCTTGGATCAGGACCTGTTTGCTTTCCTAGAAGCAGTTCCAGGCATAGCACACCCCACCTCTGTTGTTTATCATTCTTGTGTATTGTTTGCACTATGCAGACCCAAAGGTGTTTCCCAGCCCTCAATTGGAATAGCCCGCTGCCCCTCACCTATTGCCCTCTGGGGTCCCTCAAAGTCTCACTTCTCTCCTGATGCAGCATCAATGCCAACAGGGCTCTCCTGTTTTCACTTCCCCTGTTCAGTAGTCTGGCAAAACCTAACTGACTAATGTAACTAATCTTCAACTATATCATGGCAGAGTCTAGGCATTTGTACCTGCTTAAAAGAAATCATGAAAGCACTGACAGGCTTCTACTTCAATGTTCACTCACCCATGTGAGCCCTCCCTGCTGCCCAGCAGCCAAACCTGAGTTCTCAGACCCATCCATTTCAAGCATTCTGGTCTTGGGACTTTTATGTGCTCATAAAATTATTGAAATGAGGCTTTTTATTATATGCATTAGATATGCCAGTATTTCTAATATTAGAAATCAAAGCTGAGAAAAATATTTATTAATCCATTTAAAAACAAGGGAAACAAACTGAGTGTATGTTAATAGAAGTATTTTAGAAATAGTATGTGTACTCTTCAAAGCAAAGTCACCAGTAAGCAGATCATTCTGGTCTGGAGTCCCCAGGCCTTTGAGGACTGTCTGTAGGAAACTGGAATCTGACATTAGGTGCTGCTCTGATGCTTCTGAAATAGGACATTCTAGTCATCTATCAACAAATCTGACAAACGTGTTCCTAAATACCTGGGCTACTCTCAACTTTGATCAGAAAGACATCTTTTTGCAATGGGCAATAGTCAATAGAGAAATGAATAATGAGGCAAAGTACTGAGGTGACCAGTTGCCATCTCTTAATGGAACATCTATATTAATCTGACCATCACCAAGGCTCTGAAGCATTACAGAAGAGGAGGAAGAAAGAATGGAAGTGTTGGGAGTTGAGTGCTATGAAATGTGTCTTCTGGAATTGGCATTGTTGGGTAATAACATTAGGTCATGAGGAATTTTGTCAGGCTGTGTAGGACAGAAACCGATAGTCATAAAGTACTGTTTGCCCCTAGGCTGACTGCTCTGCTCCACCTGCTGAAACAATATTCCTAGGCATCTAAAACAACCCACCTTTCTTCCAGTCAAACTGCCAAAAATAACTATAGCTTCCTGGTGGTGGTGGTGGTGGTGGTGGTGGTGGTGGTGGTGGTGTGTGTGTGTGTATCTGTGCTATGTGAATGCATGTTAGTATTTATATTCACCTCCAGCTCCTCTAAATGGGCTTATCCTTCATCCTGCAGCAAGGTGGGGCTCCTCTCTGTTCTAATAAAGCAGTCTCAGCCTATTGAGATTGAATTTGTCTACTTTCCTTTCTCATTTTTATGACAGGGCTAGCTTTTGCACTCAGGAGGCCCTGTTAGCTATGAGTATGTGGAAAATTGTTGCATGATATCAAACCAGTGACAATCCGAGCATAGATGTGTGTGTGTGGGGGTTATAAACCCTATCCGGGTTTCCCTCCGCCACTGCACCCCCCAAAATCCCCTAACCCATCCCCCCTCCCCCTTCTCACCAACCCACCCACTACTGCTTTCCTGTCCTGGAATTCCCCTATACTGGGGCATCTAGCTTTCTCAGAACCAAGGGCCTCTCCTGCCTTTGAGGTCCAACAAGGACATCCTCTGCTGCATATGCATCTAGAGCCATAGGTCCCTCCTTGTGTACTCTTTGGTTCATGGTTTAGTCCCTGGGAGCTCTGGGGTTACTGGGTGGTTCATATTTTTGTTCCTCCTATGGCACTACAAACCCCTTCAGCTCCTTGGGTCCTTTCTCTAGCTCCTCCATTGGGGACGCTCTGCTCAGAATAAGAGTCACTTTGTTCACTATGTCTCTTCACATTAACAGAACAGTAACTAAGATAATGGTAAGTAAGATAATGGTGATATCTTGGTTCCATTCTTTACTGAGGACCAATTATTCATGGATAGTAGCTGGGGGAAGAAGAAAAATTAGGGGGGTTGAGGGAGGATATAGGCAGTGTTTGGCTTCCTCTGATGATATGTATGACCTATTCCCATGCAGATACGTGTCTGGGTAGCAATAAGTAGATTTAATGGGTTATCTAAAAAGAAAGAGGGAGATAAAATTAGGAGGAAGTATGTAGAAGAGATTGTGGGTAACTGAAGGAGAAAAAATGGAGGTAATATAATCATATCCCATTCTATAAATGGATGAATTTCTTAAAAAAAATAAAGAAAACTAATGAGCAGAAACAATTTATAAATATTTCTCTGTATTTAATTAGGGAGACCCACTGGAATTTGGGGACTCCTTAGAACCTTGGAGTCACAATGTTAGAACTGCTACATGCTCCAGTCATTCTCTGCCTGGTAATATTCTGTACCATTCAGCTTTATCTAAATTTCTGGTACAAACTTTCTTCTCTCCTGAAAAAAAAAAAAAAACAGAAACAAAAAAAAACACCTTCCATAAAACCAATCTTTTGACTATTTTGTTGCCAATTGGCATAAATCTGATTTTCTTTAGAAAATCAAACCACCAGAAATAAGTTTCCATGTGTTCTCAGCACTTAGCCACAGCCTTTCTGGTTTGTACACAACCAACTTCCAGTTTCCTTCTGCACACTGCCCTGCCTGCAAAATAAAGTCAATATCTGGCATGCTCCCGAGGAATTTCTTCCCAGGCTCCTTCTCAAAGGTATTGTCTCAGTGTATACATCAAGTCTTCCTCTCTGCTATGCCATTTCCAACAATAGTCTAAAGGGTCCCACATTAGAAAGTCTCAATTCCTCTCCCTCTCTAGCTATAGGCCACTTTCTCTGTTCCATATTCATCAAAACTTCTCAAATTGCTGCCATCAATCTTTCTGGACAGTGAACACAGTGGGCAGGTAGAATACAGCATTTCTGGGAAGACAATAGTGAGGGGGAAAACAAAGTCCCAAGAAGAATCCAATCTTTGTGGAAATGAGCTTCATGAGAGAAAAATACATAAGATGGTTTCTGTTAGTCCTTCTGAATTTAGGGATTTCACTCCTTCCAGATTCCAAAGGGTCTGTGAAATCAACTGCACAGTGATTTCCCAAGGCAGTGCTGTTAGCTTATGTGTATTTTCAGCACCTGGCTTGATTTTGTTCTCTAGGGTAGAAGGGTTTTAGTTTGTTTTGTTTAATGAATGCAGATGTTGAATTTTAGTAGTCAATTTTTTTTCCTCCCCAAATGTTACAACATTCATTACATTACTTGGTTTAGGAATCAGGCAAGACTCAGAAGTTGTACTCTTCCTGGAAAGAACTGAATAGATTTTGAAGTATAAAGCACATCATATCTGTTTACCTTTTCATTTGTGGGCAGCACCATGAGTGAAAAGGAAAATACATAATCTCAGCTCTTTCTTTTCTATCAAAATACTTATTTCCTGATTCTTTCTCCCTAGCTGTAAAGCAAGCCAACACCCCTGTTCAGAAGTGTTCTGAGGACAACACTATCATTCAATTATGCCACCATCTATCAGCACCTTGCTGAATACCAGCTTGTGTGTACAGTCAATCAATTGTTAGGGCTGGGATACAGTATCTGTTATGTTTCTGAGACATCAATTGGTGAGTTCAAGTAGGACAAAAGCAGATTATCCGGATACTGACTTGTTTGTGCCTCAATATCAGTATCCTGCCCTTCATTTCTTCAGTGTATAAATTTATTTCTCAATATCTACTCAAACATAAAATCTCAGACTCTTTGTTTTTCAATAGTAATCTAGAAATTAGTTTTTAAAGTAAATTGGTTTACTTTTTTCATTTTTCATATATATGTGTATATTCAATATATATATGAAATTGAAGAGAAATATTTCATCACAAAGACATTTATAAAACTGAATTGCCCTTTTGTATTTTAACTAATGAAAACAGAACAAATATTGCATATAAAAATATAAATCTATATCATCTATATTTATATTTATGTCTATATCCATATCCATATTTATATCTATATCCATATATATGTATATATAGAGATCATTTCACTATGAATAAAGAAAATACTAGTTATATAATTGCTCTTAATATATGACAGATTTAAATGCCTAATGACAACATTCCAAGCCTTTTTCTCAGGTAAACAATGCCTCCCTTTTTAGCTGTACCCTAGCCTTTTCAGTGTATTTTTTTTATCACCAATAAAGAGTCCACATAATGTATTTAACCCATAATTGCTTGAAACTGTGTTTACTGTCCTTATTTTTATCCTAAATACATTTAAACAAGGAGCCATTTTCCTGGCAGTAGTAATGAAGTTGATTGTTTTACTGGTTTCCTTAAGCTCTGAATATCTTGATCCACTATCTCCCCTCCCCGCCCCCCCCCCCTGGAAAGACCACCGAGACACCAGAGATATCATGAGTTTAACATTGCTATGGACACAGCCTGCTGGCTTCTGTCTGTGCCCAAGGCCTGGACAGCTCTGCAGGCCATCTGTGTGCCAGCCCTGTCCTGGGCCGGTTTGCCCTGCAGAGTGATCAGAACTTGGAAAGGGTCCCAACAGCATCTGCCATCTTTGCTTCCAGATGGACCAGACAGTCAACACCAGGTACACAGAGACAATCTGAGTATAACATTGCTTGTATCAAGGCACACCAGGGCTCCAACAGCACCCAAGAGTAGGTCAGCACACTAGCAGTCTGTGCCAGGGGAAAGCCAGTCATCCAGTGATGTGGAAATAGCCTTACAGGTTCAGAGGAGGTTCAAGCACCAGCCAGGGACAACAGGACCAACTAATGCCAGAGATAACCAGATGGCAAAAGGCAAACAGGAGTGTTACTAACAGAAATCAAGGCAATATGGCAGCATCTGAACACAATTCTCAGAGAGCAGCAAGTCCTGGATACCCCAACACACCAGAAAAACATGATTTGGATTTAAAATCACATATCATGATGCTATTAGAGAATCACAAGAAGGACATAAATAAATCTCTGAAAGAAATACAGGACAACATGAATAAGGTAGAAGCCTTTACAAAGGAAACACAAAAATCACTTAAAGAAATTCAAGAGAATATGGGTCAACAGATAAAAGCCAATAAAGAGGAAATGCAAAAATCACTTAAAGAAAGGCAGGAGAAATTGGGTCAACAGGTAGAACTAAATAAATAAAGAGGAATAATAAAGAGGAAACAATAAAGAGGAAACACAAAAATTTCTTAAAGAACTATAGGATAACACAAACAAACAAGTGAAGGAACTGAGAAAAACCATCCAGGATCGAAAAACAGAAGAAGAAGAAGAAGGAAAAAACAAAAACAAAAAAAACAAAAAAAAAAAACGAGCAGTGGTGGTGCATGCCTTTAATCCCAGCACTTGGAAGGCAGAGGCAGAGGCAGGCAGATTTCTGAGTTCGAGGCTAGCCTGGTCTTTAGAGTGAGTTCCATGACAGCTGGAGCTACACAGAGAAACCCTGTCTCAGAAAAAACAAAAACAAAAACATAAACATAAACAGAAAAAGATAAGTAGAAACAACTAAGAAATCACAAAGGGAAACAACTTTGGAGATAGAAAACCTTGGGAAGAAATCAGGGGTCATAGATGCAAATATCAACAACAGAGTACAAGGCATAGAAGAAAGAATCTCATATGCTGAAGATACCATAGAAAGCATTGACTCAACAGTCAAAGAAATGCAAAATGCAAAAAAAAAAAAAAAAAAAACTTGTAACTAAAAACATCCAGGAAATCCAGCACACAATGAGAAGATCAAACCTAAGGATTATAAGTATAGATGAACATGAAGATTTACAACTTAAAGGGCCAGCAAATATCTTCACCAAAATTATGGTAGAAAACTTCCCTAATCTAAAGAGAGAAATGCCCATGAATATACAAGAAGCCTACAAAACTCCAAACAGACTGAACCAGAAGAGAAATTCCTCCCGCAACATAATAATCAAAATCCCAAATGTACTAAACAAAGAAAGAATATTAAAAGCAGTAAGAGAAAAAGACCAAGTTACATATAAAGGAAGACCTATCAGAATTAAACCAGACTTCTCACCAGAGACCATGAAAGCTAGAAGATCTGGGCAGATCCCATGCAGACTCTAAGAGAACACAAATGCCAGCCAGGCTACCCGGCAAAACTCTCAATCACCTTAGATGGAGAAACCAAAATATTCCATGATAAAACAAAATTTACACAAAATCTCTCCACAATCCCAGCCCCACAAAGGATCAAAGGTGGAAAACACCAATACAAGGAGGGAAACTACAACCTGGAAAAAGCAAGATAGTAAGCTTCTTTCATCAAACCCAAAAGAAGATAGCCACTCAAATATAAAAATCCCCCCCCAAAAAAACAGGAAGAAATAATCACTATTCATTAATATCTCATAATATCAATGGACTCAATTCTCCCAGTAAAAATACATAGACAGACTGGATATGTAAAGAGGACCCTACATTTTGCTGCATACAGGAAACATACCTCAGTGTCAAAGAGAAACACTACCTCAGAGTAAAAGGCTGGAAAACAATTTTACAAGAAAATGGCTTAGGAAACAAGCTGTAATAGCCATTCTAATATCAGATAAAATTGACTTTTAAACTAAAGTCATCAAACGAAACATGGAAGGAAACTTTGTACTGGTCAAAGAAAAAGTCCACCAAGAAGAATTCTCAATTCCGATCATCTATGTTCCAAATGCGAGGGCACCCTCATTCGTAAAAGAAACTTTACTAAAGCTCAAAGCACACATTGCACCGAACACAATAATTGTGGGTGACTTCAACACTCCACTCTCCTCAATGGACCAATCAGGAAAACAGAAACTAAACAGGGACATAGTGAAACTAATTGAAACTTTGCACCAATTGGTTTAACAGATATATATATAGAGAGAACATTTCATCATAAAGCAAAAGAATATAACTTTTTCTCAGCACCTCATGGTACCTTCTCCAAAATCAACTATATAATTTGTCACAAGACAGACCTCAATATATATAAGAAGATCGAACTAATCCCATTCCTCCTATCAGATCACTACGGAGTAAGCGTTGTCTTTAATAGCAACAAAAACAACAGAAAAGCTCACATACACATGGAAGCTGAATAATACTCTACTCAATGATACCTTGGTCAAGGAAGAAATAAAAGAAAGAAATCAAACACTTTCTAGAATTTAATGAAAATAAAGGCAGAACATACCTAAATTTATGGGTCACAATGAAAGCAGTGCTAAGAGGAAATCTCATAGCCCCAAGTGCCTCCAAAGAAACTGGAGAGAGCATGCACTAGCAGCTTAATCGTACACCTGAAACTCCTAGAACAAAAAGAAGTTAATTCATCCAAGAGGAGTAGAAGGCAGAAAATCATCAAACTCAGGGCTGGAATCAATCAAGTAGAAACAAAAAGTACCATACAAAAAAAAAAAAAAATCAATAAAACCAGGAGTTGTTTCTTTGAGAAAATCACCAAGATAGATAAACCCTTAGCCAGACTAAACAAAGGGTACAGAGACAGTATCCAAATTAACAAAATTAAAAATGAAAAGGGAGAGATAACAACAGAAACTGAGGAAATTCAAAAAATCATCAGATCCTGCTACAAAAACCTATACTCAACACAACTGGAAAATCTGGAGGAAATGGACAATTTCCTAGACAGATACCAAATACCAAAATTAAATCATGATCAAATAGATCATCTAATGAGTCCCATAACCCCTAAAGAAATAGAAGTCATCATTGAAAATCTTCAAACCAAAAAAAGCACAGGACCAGATGGTTTTAGTGCAGAATTCTATCTGCACCTTCAAACAAGACCTAACACCAATACTCTTCAAACTATCCCACAAAAGAGAAACAGAAGGAACACTACCCATCTTGTTCAATGAAGCCACAATTACACTATACCAAATTAGTGTACAATTACAATTGTACACTAATAGTGTACAAGCCACAATTACATTATACCAAAACCACACAATGATCCAACAAAGAAAGAGAACTTCAGACCAATTTCCCTAATGAATATCGATGCAAAAATACTCAATAAAAGTCTTGCCAACTGAATCCAAGAACACACCAAAATTATCATTCACCATGATCAAGTATCCTTCATCTCAGGGATTCAGGGATGGTTCAATATACAGAAGTCTATCAATGCAATCCACTACATAACAAACTCAAAGAAAAAAACACATGGTCCTTTCATTTGATTCTAGAAAAGCATTTGACAAAATTCAGCATCCTTTAATGCTAAAAGTATTGAGAAGAACAGGGATTCAAGGCCAATACCTAAACATAGTAAAAGCAATAACAGCAAACTGGTAGCCAACATCAAACTGAATGGAGAGAAACTTGAAGCAATCCCACTAAAATCAGGGACTAGATAAGGACTCTCCATATCTTTTCAATATAGTACTTGAAATTCTAGGTAGAGCAATTCGACACTATAAGGAGGTAAAAGGGATATAAATTGGAAAGGAAGAAACTATCACTATTTGCAGATGACATGATAGTCTACTTAAGTGACCAAAAAACTCCACCAGAGAACTCCTACAGCTGATAAACAGCTTCAGCAAAGTGGCTGGTTATAAAATCAACTCAAGCAAATCAGTAGTCTTCCTATAAAGGATAAACAGGCTGACAAAGAAATTGGGGAAATGACACCATTCACAATAGCCATAAGCAATATAAAATATCTTCATGTGACTCTAACCAAACAAGTGAAAGGTCTGTGTGACAAGAACTTCAGGTGTCTGAAGAAGGCCTCAGAAAATGGAAAAATCTTCCATGTTCATGGATTGGCAGGATTAATATAATAACAATGGCCATCTTGCCAAAAGCAATATACAGATTCAATGCAATGCCCATCAAAATCCCAACTCTTTATTCATAGAGTAAGAGAGAGCAATTTCAAAATTCATCTGGAATAACAAAAAAAAAAAAAAAAAAAAAAAACCAGAATAGCTAAACCTCTTCTCAATTGTAAAAGAGCTTCTGAGGGAATCAGTATCCCAGATCTCAAGCAGCACTACAGAGCAATAGTGTTAAAAACTGCCTGGTATTTGTACAGTGACAGGCAGGTAGATCAATGGAATAGAATTGAAGACCCAGAAATGAACCCACACACCTATGCTCACTTGATCTTCCACAAAGGAGCTAAAACCATCCACTGGAAAAAAAGATAGCCTTTTCAATAACTGGTGGTGGTTCAACTGGAGATTAGCATGCAGAAGAATGCAAATAAATCCATTCTTATCTTTTTGTACTAAGCTCAACTCCAAATGGATCAAGGACCTCCACATAAAACCAGACACACTGAAACTAATAGAAATGAAACTTGGAAAGAGCATTGAGCACATGGGCACAGGGGAAATTTTCCTGAACAGAACACCAATAGCTTATGCTATAAGAACAAGAATTGGGACCTCATAAAATTACAAAGTTTCTGTAAAGCAAAGGACACTGTCAAAAGGACAAAATGGCAACCAACAAATAGGGAAAAGATCTTCACCAACTCTATATCCAACAGAAGACTAATATCCAATATATACCATGAACTGTAGAAGTTAGACCCCAGAGAGCCAAATAATCCTATTAAAAAAATGGGATAGAGAGGTAAACAAAGAATTTTCACGTGAAGAACTTTGAATGGCTGAGAAGCACCTTAAGGAATGTTTAACATAATTAAGTATTAGGGAAATGCAAATCAAAACAACCCTGAGATTTCACCTCCACTAGTCAGAATGGCTAAGATTAAAATCTCAGGAAACAGCAGGTGTTGGCAAGGATGTGGAGAAAGAGGACACTCCTCCACTGGTGGTGGGATTGCAAGCTGATACAACCACTCTGGAAATCAGTCTGGCAGTTTCTCAGAAAACTGTGCGTGACACTTCTGGAGGACCGAGTTTTACCACTCCTGGGCATATACCCAGAGGATTCCCTGACATGTAATAAGGTCACATGCTCTACTATGTTCATGGCAGCCTTATTTATAATAGCAGAAGCTGGAAAGAACCCAGATGTCCCTCAATGGAGGAATGAATATAGAAAATGTGATATATTTACACAATGGAATACTGCTCAGCAATTAGAAACAATGAAATCATGAAATTCTTAGGAAAATGGTTGGAACTAGAAAGTGTCCTAAGTGAGGTAACTCATTCACACATGGAATGCAGTCACTGATAAGTTGATATTAGCCCAAAAGCTCTGAGAACCCAAGACACAACTCACATATCAAATCATTCCCAAAAAGAAGGAAGGAGAGGGCCCTGGTCCTGGAAAGGCTTGATGCAGCATTGTAGGGGATTACCAGGACATAGAAGTGGGAGGGGTTGATTGGGGAATGGGAGGAGGGAAGAGGGATTATTGTATTTATGGGTAGGAGGGAACTGGGAAAGGGAAAATCATTTGGAATATAAGCAAAGAAAATAGAAAATTAAAAAGAAATAATGAGATCTGAATAACTCCTGATTTTAAAACATTGGCAGAATCATCATAAAGGATGGAACTGATGTAATGAGAAGATGGAAAAGGGTTAAGCAGGTTGGTTGATGATACAACAGAAATAAAGTGAACTGGGTTTGACCATTTAACCCCACCCATCCCCACTGCACAGGAGGAGTCTCAGATCTGGGGATGAGAACATCGTGGCAGAAGGAGATTGTGATATTGTCTTACATTCTGAAAGCAGAGCATAGTGACTTTGTATATATAACTCAGAGTGTTAAAGGTCCTTGACAAAGCTAATTAGAAGCAAATAAGTTATATTTCAGCTTTATTGGACCAAAGAGTTCAGGCAAACACAAGAAATAAGAGATCTTGTACTTTCTGGAAAGTAAGAAATCAATAAAATCACTTATGAAACATGTTTTGTTTCTTGCTTCTTGTTATCAATAAAGAGATCCCCGGGGCAGGGGTAGGAATCCAGTCCAGTTACACATTTTGTGTTAAGTATGAAAGAACCTGGGGTAACTTCCCAGCTGGTTCAAAAATAAAGACCTGGATTTTAGTAACAATGGGGCCTTCCAAGCCATGAAAAAAACAAAGAGGAATGGTAAATATCATTTGTCAAATGATTTCAAAGTTCACTTTTCAAAGAGTAATTATGTATGTAAATATGAATAACACAACATCAAAATAAATAAATTTATGTCTAAATATCATATATTCCCGCTTAAAGAAAATTTCAGAGTGAGAAGGAAACAGAGGAGATTTTTTGAGATCTAGACGTAAAGAGTTGGTTTTAAGTTTTTTGCCATTTTTTTCTCTTTTAGGAGACACATATGCTTAAAAATCTACCTATGAAAAATGATTTGACAGATAAAATCCATACATGTAGCTATCTTTAAGAGAAAGGCAACTGCTGCAGCAGCCCTGTACTGCAGGTTGTGGTTGCACTAATTTTAGAAGAATTTGGAGAAGAACATTTAGTTTGAAACATTGTAGTGATGAGAGTGAAGCCTTTTCACTGTGGTTCTTACAGGGTTTGCAAAGAGAGATGTGACTTGGTATGGAACACCTAATAGAGACAAGAGACCAGTGGGGCCCTAACATAAGCAGAAGCCATCATCCCCAGTACTCAGAGACAGGAGAGCAGTCATTATTATGTAGGCAACAACCACATCACCAGTGCTGGACAGGTATTCAATCAAATGCTTTGTGACCAGGGTCAGAGTAGGGAACAGAAAAAGGTATTTTCCTTTCACAATACATAGTAGGATAATTGCAGAACCCAGGCTACTGTGCTCTGCATAAATGTATGTTACTCAGAGACTTGTGTGGCCTTAAACATATCAAGCCTGCAAACTTTATTTATCTTGATAAATGTGGGATAGATTAGGAATGTGGACCAAGAGACATTCAATTTGTAGAATGCCTCTTTTCAGTCAGGTAACAATTTCAGAAGCCATTAATGCATCCCGGTACTTAAAGTATAGGCCATATACATCAGATATGAGGATATGTGCATATTGACACACATCTATGCCTGTGTATGTGTTTGTGTATAAATCTAAATTAATTAATAGTTCTACCATACAAATCATGAAATTCAACAAGGTAAGAAATTAAAGGAGAAATAAAACTTAGATATCTCATGATCAGACTTGAGGAATCAGTACTGTTCAAGTATATACACAATCTCAATCAATCTAAAGATCTAATGTAAGACCCCAGAAGAAATCACTTACATTCTTCACTGAAATCAAAAACAAATTTATGTAATTCTTCTGGAACCACAAGAGTACACAGAGCCAAAACCATCATGAGCCCAAGTGGAGGGTCAGAGGTCAGACTGGATCCATAACCGTATTTGATGTGGCTCAGTAACAGCATGCCTAGTGTGTGCAAGGCTGAGGGCTTAACCTTCAGCATTCTGATAAAATAAACATATATTACAAAGCTATACTAACCCCTCCAAAGTTCAACATTTGCATAAAATCTGACAAATAAATGTATCAGACCAGGGATCTTGGAAGTAAACTCACACATCCATAGACAAGCTATTTTCAACAAAGCTGATGTTGGAAAAGTAAGTTTCTTTAGAAAACATCTGCTGGGAGCCATGAGTTGCCGCCATTACAAGATGGCGCTCACTTCCTTACTGGCCAGAGATAAACAACTCCATATATAGCCTAACCTCGCCAAGTAGCCCACCAAGCCTTTGCGCATGCGCGTCACATGACTTGTCCCTAGCCAATCCAGAGGCTCATGAGATCGGTAGACTGGCACTGGCCTATCAGGTTTTTGCCTGTGTCCCGATTCCCTATATAAGCTTCACCCATTCGGCCATCTTCCCTTTCGTTTCCTGCTCGCTCTCAACCAAGGAGCTCCAATAAAGTGTGATCTGAGAAGAATCCTTGTGTGGTGATCCTTTTTACTCACCGGTCGAGGGGTGCGCGCTGCAACTGGTGCCGAAACTCGGGACACTGGACAAAGCTTCGGACATCGAACAGAACACTGAGTGGAGGGCCGAGGAGGATTCAGAACTCAACACACGGAGCGGCGACGTAGGTAGGTATTTCCCAGATATGTTGGTTGCTGGCATTAGTCCTTTGGTGTTTGTTTGCTTTCGTGCTAGTGGTGGTTGTGATCATCACTCTTCTCTGCTGTTTTTGGTTGTGCTGTCACAAGCCCGGTCAAGAGTGCCTTTGCTGCTGCACTCGGATTTAACAAAGTGAAAGTAAGTCCTTTGTAGATAAAGTGGCATTTCTGCAGAAGGGATAAAGCCATTGTAGATAAAGTGGTTCCTTTTGGATTTTTAGACATGGGTAATGCCCAGGGAACAGGCCCCAGGGCCCACATTATGGATTCTATCCAGGCCCTACTTAAGCAACAAGACTTAAAAGTCTCTGGTCGCATGGTCTTTGCTGTGGTAAAGGACATAGACAGAGCCGCTCCCTGGCTCGCGGCCTCTGGAGACCTTACCCTGGACTGCTGGGAGGAGTTAGGACAAGATCTCAAGAGAGCTCAAGAAGAAAATAAGTTAAACAGAGGGACTATGCCCATCTGGCGCCTCGTACACAGTTGCCTTAGGGACGATCCTTAAAAGGGATCGCAAAGCGCTAATGAAGCACCAAGACAGCTTGTCAGAGTCCAACTCAAAAGGGGATATCCAAGAGAGGCCTAAAAAGAAAAGTAACGCTCAAAGAGAAAAGGAATTAAAAGAAAAGAAAGCGAAGGAGCCGTGTCAGCTCTACCCAGATTTAGAGGAGCTTGAAGAAATGGCAGGCTTGACCTTATCGGAAGGAGAGTTAGACTCCGATGAGGAACACAAGGGAGATATAGAAAAATTCTCAAAAAATACCATCTTGAAAAGGAAAGGGGGGACTCATAATCATGTAAGAAGGAGCAAGAGCCCTGAGGAACCTAGGGAGGAGGGGCCCCCGCCCTTCCTCCCCACCAGCCTACTCACAAACAGGTGACAGCAGCCGTCTTATATGGAGAGAGACATGGGAACGTCTAGCCGTTGCTTACCCAGTGTTTGAGGACCATCAGACACATGTCAGATGGCATGAGCCAGTCTCTTATAAACAGGTCAAGGACCTCACAGAAGCAGTCCAGACATATAGAGCTACGGCAAATTATACTACTTCTGTTCTGCACCGGATTTGCTCCCAAGCGCTGACTCCAACGGACTGGTTTGACTTGGCCTGGGCGTGCCTTACCAAGGGACAATTTTTAGAGTTCAGGTCCATGGCCATAGATAAGGCACAGGAACAAGCCCGAATAAACATACAAACCAGCCACCCCCAATGGAATGCAGATATGCTCTTGGGACAGGGACAGTTGGCTGGAAATCAAATCAATTATCTCGTGCAGCTTCAACAAATAAATGATCTGTTCTATAAGACATGGAGGGCCTTACCCAATAAGGGAGAAGTAACAGGTAACCTGAATAAGATTACCCAAGGAGCAACAGAACCTTTTTCAGAGTTTGTGGCTAGGATGATAGATGCCGCTGAAAAAATAATCGGCAACCTGGACACGGCAATGCCCTTCGTCCAACAAATAATTTATGAGCAAAGCACAAAAGAATGTCAGAGGACTATCACTCCAATAAAACACAAGGATCTGGACGCTTGGCTGAAGGCCTGTAGAGAGATAGGGGGCCCCTTATCAAATGCAGGATTGGCTGCTGCAGTCCTTTCAGCCACGAAGGTGGCCCGAAATCCTTGGGGGTAAAAAGCATTCAATATTACCCCAACCTTGTAGCCTCCCAGGCCCTATTAGGTATGAAATATTGTGTAACTCATTTTGCAAAACTGCCAGATAAATTGATAATTCCTTATACTAGGGAACAAGTGGAGATCCTCTCTACCACAATAAATGAATGGGCTATCTTGGTGTGTACATTTCCAAATGTAATAGATAATCACCTCAAGGCATCCGCTTCTTTCCTTTGTGGAACGAAATGCAATCTACTTTCCAAAAATAACCTCACCCAGGCCCCTGATGGGAGCCCTCACCATTTATACCGATGGCTCAAAAACAGGAAGAGGAACCATAGTGGTGGAGGGACAAGATCCTATCATTTTAAATTTTCGGCCTGATAATCCCCAAGTCATGGAGTGTCTGGTGGTGTTGGAGGTCTTCTCAAAATATTGGGAACCGTTTCACCTTTTTTCAGACTCCCAGTATGTTGTTAATGTTGTCGCCTCGTGGAGGTTGCTGACTCTATTCGGCAGTCTAGCACGGTGTCTAATATTCTATGGCAAATTCAGAAATGTATACACCAGAGGAAAGAACCCTTTTATATTGGCCATATTCGTGCCCATTCCTTGCTTCCTGGCCTGATGGCCAAGGGCAATGCTAGGGCCAACCTTGCAACTAGAACCCTGGCACTGGCGGCCATGAGCCCGCTAGCTGAAGCAAAAGAATTTCATAAGTTGTATCATGTGCCTGCAAACACCCTAAGGATTAAGTTTGCCATTCCCCGTCATGCTGCCCGAGACATTGTCAAGGCTTGCTCATCTTGTGTTACCTTCCTCCATCCCCCTAATGTGGGTGTTAACCCTAGAGGCTTAAGACCTACATCTCTTTGGCAAATGGATGTAACCCACTTCTAAGAATTTGGCAGACTAAAATATTTGCATGTGTCCATGGACACCTTCTCTGGAATCATTCATGCTACACCCCTGGCAGGGGAAAAGGTGATTTATGTGAAAACACATTGCTTAGAGGCCTGGGCAGCATGGGAGAAACCCCTTCACCTCAAGACAGACAATGGACCAGCATATGCCTCAGCTGGATTTCGAGCCTTTTGTTCTCAACTTCAGGTTGCGCATACTCTTGGCCTCCCATATAACCCTCAAGGCCAGGGTATTGTAGAAAGGGCTAATAAAAGCCTTAAAGACATGCTCCTTAAACAAAGAGAGGGAAGAGCGGAGACTGCTACCCCCAAGAAAAGAGTTTCCCTGGCACCGTTTACTCTCAATTTTTTAATCTTGGATGCTCAAGGCAATTCCGGCAGCTGAAAGGCACACAACAACCCCTCAAATGGAAAAGAGAGAGAGAGGGCCATGTGGAAAGATGTGCTTGATAACAAATGGTATGGACCAGATCCGATTGTTACGAGATCCAGGGGTGCTGTTTGTGTTTTCCCACAGGAACGAGGAACCCCACACTGGGTTCTGGCTCACTTGACAAGGATTCTCCACGATGAAGAGAGCGACGCAGATTCCCCTGCAGAGGAAGACCCTACAATGGAGCCTGAGCATGACCCTGTTCCTGATGCTCCAGAGGCAGGGACACACAAAGCAAAGATGGGGAATTCTGTCGGCTTATCCAAAAGCAATGCCAACTCGCCATGATGCGGTAGTTTTCCCCAGGTTTTTTACCACCAATAAGGAAATAGGTCAACCCTATTTATACCTAGATACCAAAATAGCTAGACTAGGAGAACACCGGAGCCTGGCAGAGAAAGGATCTTTATGTTTTCAGTTGACTACCGAGGGGGACCCCTCGTCAGGAGACTGCATCCCCTTAAAAAAGCAGAATCTGGCTTGGTTTGATGCTCAAGAAGAAGTGATTCTATCGAGTAATAATAGGCAGGGAAATTATATCTTTGGAAAGGAGATTGAGGGTGGACCATGGCGATTCACCAACTATAGCCATACAAAAAGGGCCGTCTGGTTTTCAGGCATCTTCCTTAACCCTCGGAATAATGATTCCTCTATCCCCCCTTGACAACCAAAATTAGAACCTAATTGTTGGGGACACTATGTCCCAGGGGACCTCTGGCCCTGGACCAATTGCCAAACTGCTGCAGCCAGGTGGGCTGACAAGGTGCACTGGTTTACCTTTTCCCCTGACATGCAGGGGCTGATATTGAATGAGGCCCCCTTCACGCAAGGATTGTTTTTACAGGATGAGAGAATGACACCTTACCATAAATGGCTCTTTTGTGGTATTAATGGCAGTTGCTCAGACCTCTCTCCCCTAGTCCTTTTACAGGGAGGAGAGGCAGGAGTCCATACCTTTTCTTGTGTCCGCAACACAATGCAGAGGTGTGCCAAGGAAGGTCGCTGGTTAACTAGTTGCAATTCCACCCATGATGGCAGGGGAAGCCCTCCAGACTTTGAATGGAAATTTATAACTATGACTGGAGGCTGCACCAAGAAAAATGAGGCTATTGTTAAGTCCACACAATATGCCCCTACCCCAGTCTGTCTTTACCCTCCTTTTCTGTTCTTCTTATCTAATGAATCCTTTGTGAATTGCACGGCCAACACCTGTTGGATGGGACAGTGCTGGAACTCTCACCAATTTACTCGAACCATGGTGGCCTGCGTTCCGCGCTGGGTACCGGTTCCTGTGGAAGCCCCTAGTACTATGACACTGTTCCAACACAAAAGAGATTTTGGCATAACAGCAGCCATTATAGTGGCACTATCAGCTAGTGCCATGGCAGCCACTGTGGCAGGACTGGCCATGCATTCCATGATCCAGACAACCGCAATTCTTAATCAACTCTTGGCTTCAGTGGCTCAGGCTATAGAAAAGCAAATCCATATGGATGGTCATATCTGAGGAGGAATCACTGTCCTCAATCAGCGCATCAATTTAATCCAAGAGCAAGTGGATGTGCTTTGGCAACTGGCCCAGCTGGGCTGTGAGTGGAAATACCAGGCTCTGTGCGTCACAAGCATCCAATATGAAAATTATACCAAGGCCGCAAATCTGTCACTCGCTCTCTTTGTTTATTGCAGGGAATTGGTCCGAAGAATTCGAGAGTACCCTAGAGGAACTGCGGCAGGCTGTAGTCACCATCAACTCCACCCACGTGGATCCCAGCCTGGTGATGGGACTGATCTCTTGGATATTTTCCACCTTCTCTTTCTTTAAGGAGTGGGTAGGAGTTGGGATGTTTGTAGTTTGCTGTTTGGGAGGATGCGTGGCTTGCCTGTGGTTGCTGTGCCGTCTCCGAACTCAATCAAAAAGGGATAAAGTCATAATTTCTCAGGCCCTGGCCACTTTGGAGCATGGCTCCTCGCCCCAGATCTGGTTATCTGTCCTGAAAGGCTCGTCAGTGACCCGGGTGTAGCCCTTGCACACCGAGGGGACCTTGCCTCCCCATTGCACGCGGTGGGGTGCCCTGAGGTCGCTTGCAAGTCATTTAAGACATACACACATAGGATGCAAGGCTCAGCACTGCACTTGGGAATTAGAAAACCCGAGGAGAGCACGTCCGACTGCATACGGGTTGGTACCCCAGAACCCGTCTCTGAGCAAAAGGTACCGGACAGGTTTGATGAAATCCATTGGGAATATAACCTAAACGGGCATCAATACAATGTCCGCGAGTCCACCAGATGGACAGCTCAACTTATCAGAGGTCGGGCCTCTACTCTCGCCTGTGCACGTGTACTTTAAAAGAAAGAGGGGCAGCTGCTGGGAGCCGTGAGTTGCCGCCATTACAAGATGGTACTCACTTCCTTAACGGCCAGAGATAAACAACCCCATATATGGCCTAACCTTGCCAAGTAGCCCACCAAGCCTTTGCGCATGTGTGTCACATGACTTGTCCCTAGCCAATCCCGAGGCTCATGAGATCGGTAGACTGGCACTGGCCTATCAGGTTTTCGTCCGTGTCCTGATTCCCTATATAAGCTTCACCCACTCGGCCATCTTCCCTTTCGCTCCCTGCTCGCTCTCAACTGAGGGGCTCCAATAAAGTGTGATCTGAGAAGAATCCTGGTGTGGCGATCGTTCTTCCTCGCTGGTCGAGGCGTGCACGCTGCAAACATCCTGGGGAATACAGAATAGTTGTATACACAGAGAAAAAAAACTAAGCCCTACTTTTTCTGTGCAAGAAAACCAAAGTGATACAGACTTAAAACTTCAGTTAAAAAAATCTAAAACCTTTAGAAGGGGGAACAAAATACACACAGAAAGAGATACAGAGACAAAATGTGGAGCAGAGTCTGAGGGAAAGACCATTCAGAGACTACCCCCCACTTAGTGATCCATCCCATATACAGTCACAAAACCCAGACACTATTATTGATGCCCATAAACACTTGCTGACTGGAGCCAGATATAGCTTTCACCTGGGAGGCTCTACTGGTGCAAGACAAATACAGAAGGGAACACTCTTAGCCAGCCATTGAACTGAGCACAGGGTACCCAGTGGAGGATTTAGAGAAGGGGCCCAAGGAGTGGAAGGGATTTGCAGAGCCATAAGAGGAAAAATGATATGAACCACCCAGTACTCCCAGAGCTCTCAGGGAGAAAATCATCAAGCAGATAGTACACATAATGTTACCCATGGCTCCAGACGCATAGGTAGCAGAGGATGGCCTTGTTGGACATCAAAGGGAGGAGAGGTCGCTGGTCCTGGAAAGGCTTGATAGAGCAGTAAAGGGGAATACCAGGGCATGAAAGAGTGAAGGGGTTGATTGGGGAACAGGGGGAGGGGATATGGCTTATGGGATTTTTTTGGTGGGGGGAATAGGAAAGGGGAGATCATATGAAATATAAGTAAAGAATATATCTAATAAAAATATTTCTAAAAATGGGCAAAATATTTCAAAACATTGATATGGGGAAAGGTCTTTGGATAAGACCTGAAAAATCACAGGTGAAGTTAATCAAATTAGGCAAACTACCCACCACCAACCCCACCTGACCTCTAAACTCCCTGGGGCCTCCAGTCTCTTGAGGGTTAGGTGCATCATCTCAGAATAAACACAGACCTGGAAGTCCTCTGTTGTATGTGACTTGGGGGCCTCATATCAGCTGGTGTATGCTGCTTGTTTGGTGGTCCAGTGTTTGAGAGATCTCAGGGGAAGAGATTAATTGAGACTTCTGATCCTCCTACAGGGGTGCCCTTCTCCTCAGCTTCTTTCAGCCTTCCCTAATTTAACAACTGGGGTCAGCTGCTTCTGTCCATTGGTTGGATGAAAATATCTGCATCTGATGCTTTCAGCTGCTTGTTGGGTCTTCTAGAGTGCTGTCATGCTAGGTCACTTTTTGTGAGTGCTCCATAGACTCAGTAATAGTGTCAGGCCTTGGGACCTCCCCTTGAGGTGGATCCCACTTTAGGCCTGTCACTGGACCTTCTATTACTCAGGCTCCTCTCCATTTCCATCCTTGTACTTCTTTCAGATAAGAACAATTATGGGTCAGAGTTATGACTGTGGGATGCCCCTCTCTCCCTCATTTTAGGCCCTGTCTTCCTGTTGGAGATGGGCTCTATGAATTCCCTCTCCATACTGTCAGAAATTTCATCTAAGGTCCTCAACTTTTAATTCTGGGAGTCTCTCACCTCCCAGGTCTCTGGTAAATTCCAGAGGGTCCCCCTCAACCTTCTACCTCCTGAAGTTGCAAGTTTCAATTTTTTCTGTTGACCTTCCGGTCTTCAGTTCTTTTCACTCACCCAGTAACAAATCAGGTTCCCCTGTCCTCTTCCCTCCCCACCCCTGTGCAATTTCCATCTCAGGTTTCTCTTTCCTCCCCAGTTATGATTGCTTTGTTCACCCTCCTAATGGGGACTGAGATGTACTTACTTGAACAGTTCAGCTTGTTGATCATTTTGAGTTCGGAGGACTAAATCTTGGGTACACTGTACATTTGGGGGGCAGAGCTAACATCCACTTAGTGAGTACTTATGCATGTCCTTTTAGATCTGAGTTACCTCACTCAGGATGATATTTTCTTATTCCATCCATTTGCCAGCAAAGCTCAGGGTGTCCTAGTTTTTTATACCTGAGTAGTATTCTATTGTGTAAATGAACCACATTTTCTGTATAAATACTTCTGTTGTGGGACATCTGGATTGTTTTCAGCTTCTGGCTATCACAAATAAGTCCACTATGAACATAGTAGAACATGTGGTCCTTTGACAAGGTGGAGCATCTTTTGTGTATATTCCCAAGAGTGGTATAGCTGGGTCTTCAGGTAGATCTATTTCCAATTTTGTAAGGAACGTCCAGATTGATTTCCAGAGTAGTTGTACCAGATTGTAATACCACCATCAATGGATGAAGATGCCTACTCTCCCCATATGTATTCAATAGAGTACTCGAAGTGCTAGCTAGAATAATAAGACAACAAAAATAGATCAAGGGGATACAAATAGGCAAAAAAGACATAAAAGTATCACTATTTGCAGATGATATGCTATTATACATAAGCAACCCCCAAAATTCTACCAGAGAACTTCTCAAGCTGAAAAACAATTTCAACAAAGTAGCTGGATATAAAATTAACTCAAAAAACCCAGCAGCCTTCCTTTATACAAATGGTAAACAGGCTGTTAAAGAAATTAGGGAAACAATTCCCTTCACAATAACCAATAATAATATAACCTATCTTGTGGTAACTCTAATCAAACAAGTGAAAAACCTATATGTCAATTATTTTTATTACAATATGGTGATAAAAACTGCATGGTGTTGGTACAGAGACAGCCATATTAATCAATGGAATACAACTGAAGACCCAGAAATAAAACCACACACTTATGGACATTTAATCTTTTACAAAGAAGCTAAAAATATACAATGGGAAAAAGAAAGCCTATCCAATAAAAGGTCCTGGTCTAACTGGCTATCAGTACATAGAAAAATGAAAATATACTCACATTTGTCACTTTGCACAAAGCTCAAGTCGAAGTGGATCTGAGTGGATCAAAGACCTCAACATAAAACCAGATACACTGAATCTAATAGAAGAGAATGTGAGACAGAGTCTTGAACTCATTGGCAAAGGGTGAAATTTTCTAAATAGAACTCCAGTGGCTTAGACTCTAAGATCAAGAATTGACAAATGGGACCTCATGAAACTGGAAAGCTTCTATAAGACAAAGGAAATAGTCAATAAGACAAATTGGCAACCTACAGATTGGGAAGAAAATCTTCACTAAACCCACATCTGATAGAGGACTAATATCCAAAATATATAAAGAACTCAAGAAAAAATCACCAACAAACTAAACAACATCATCAAAAATGGAATATAGAACCAAATGGAAATTTTACAACTGAGGACTCTTGAATGGCTGAGACATACCTAAAGCAATATTCAAAGTCCATAGTTATCATAGAAATGCAAATCAAAACAACCTTGAGATTCCACCTTACACCAATCAGAATGGCTAAAATCAAAACCACAGGTGACAACACATATTAGAGAATGTATTCTAGAGTCACAGAACACATGGGCAGTTTCTATATTGTTAGGGAATTTTTCAATGACTTACAGCCTGTAGTCCAACTCCCCAACAATGGTCAGCAGCAGCTGTGGATGGAAGTCCAAGGATCTAGCAGTTGCTCAGTCCCACAAGGCAAGCAGGCAAAGAAGAATAAGTCTTCTTCCAATGATCTTATATAAGTCTCCAGAAGAGGGTGTGGCCCAGATTAAAGGCTAGAGGTCTCCAACAGAGTGTGTGGTCCAGATTAAAGCTGTGTGCCACCACACCTTTAATCCCAGGTGACCTTGAACTCAGAGAACTTCTTGTCTTAATCTTCTCGAATTCATAGGTGCTATGCTTCAATATCTCCACACCAAGATCTAGGTCAGAAACTTATATCTCTGAGCCTCCGGAATAGGATCATAGGTGAGCCTTCCAATTCTTGATTGTACAGCATTCTATATATAGTCAAATTGACAACCAGGAATAGCCAATACAAACAAGATATGGAGAAGATTATTTTCAAATTAACTGTCTAGGAAAATCTGAGTACAATCCATAAGCTTGAGAGACAGCTAAAATCAATTCAGAAAACATAGATTTTTACTTAAGGGAGCTCATAATTGTTTTAGAAATTCAACAACATTCCAAAGGCAAAAATCTACTATTTAGACTACTTCTAAAACAATTATGAACTCCCGTAAGTAAAATTATACCAATATTATTTATAAAGCAAAAGATACATGATAAACACAGACATAAAAATAAATCCATGTTAAGAAACGTAGAATTTTACAGCAGATTTCTGAAAAAAAAAAAAAAGACATCAAATTGTCAAAGACAGGATAGAGAAGACCTGAATGATATCCTCAATAACAGTCTTGCTGCTACATCTGTGTACTGCCCGTCTTCATGACAGGAACCCATCTCATCTCAGAGGAACTTTAAAATCCCCAGTAGTTCTTAATGAGTTTATGATCAGTTCTAATAAAAGTAGAAATGAATTTTGGTTACAAATAAAAAAAAAACCCCAAAAACCTGAATACTGGCAATGTAAAAATAAAAGCAGTACTTAAACTGAAAATTAAAACAATAATAACCAAAAAGTACAGGTGAAAGATAAAATAAAAATTAAGATCATAGATGTTGGGAATTTTAGTAAAAAGAAAATATATCGAGGCTCTCTTCTTTGCCTCCTTGTCTTGTGGGACTGAGCAACAGCTACTTCCTTTGACTGCCACTCATGGATGCTGCTGACCCTTCTTGGGGAGTTAAACTACATTCTATGCTTATGAGTTGCCAAGTGGGTTCTTGGAAGCACATGGCTCCTTAGCAAGAATGACAAGTGTGCTGCTTACATCTGAGCTCTCTCCCAGCCCTATGGTTCAATGAGGAGCCACTGTGAGGTTCAGCACAGAAGAGAATACTGTAAATCAGAGAGCAGCAAAGTTAGTGAGTTTGTTCAATGAGCAGAAAATCAAGATAACCTGAGAGAGAAGGCTTATGGTAAGGAGTTTGCCTAAGGGCCACAGGAATGTGTGAGGCCCATACCCAGGCCTCGGATGACTATCCTGAAAGCCCTGGATGTCAGCTGCTGGGCAAGAGAAACCAATCAAGAGAACAAGGAGGGGCCTACTCTCTTTTCCTGTCCCTTTTATTTCCTAACTAGCTCTTCTGTTTTAATGTAGTGTCTACTTATGACTTTAGCTTTCAGTAGGCCAAGCTTTCTGTCTTTCATTTGCTCCTATGAGAGTCTCATGAAGCAGGCTAGACTCAACTTTTCTGTATTGCTAAGGCTGACAGAGGATGTCTGTGATGGCTATTCTTGGTTCTCAACTTGATTACATCTCCTTGAATTAACTAAAATTTTAATATGAAGAGCATACCTGAGATCCATTTTTCTGCTTAACTTGAAGTAGGGAGATCAACTTTGATTCTGGATATTTTTTTTTGAAATTTTCATTTTATTTCATGTGCATTGATGTTTTGCCCGTATCAGTGTCTATTGTGAGAGTGTCAGATTTTTCTTGAATTGGAGTTTTAGATGGTTGTGTGCTGCCATGTGGTTGCTGGGAATTGAAGCCAGGTCTTCTGGAATAGCATCCAAGTAATCTTAACTATGGAGTCATTTCTCCTGCACATTTAACCTAGATATTAAGGTAGAAAGACCCACATTTAGTTTGGGCCACACCCTCTGCTGTCAACGTATGTAAATAGGACTTGGAAGAAGGAAACTTGCATTTTGCTCTTGGCTTGTTAGCAAGTATATTCCTTCTCTGACATTAGAGCTTATTTCTTTGTCATTGTAGCTGCTACTGAAGACCATCTAACACAGTGAGCTTCCTGGACTGAGCAACTTTGGATTATTTGACTTTCCATTCATAATCAGACATCACTGGATTTCCTGGAGCACATTCCATAAGTCATTCCAATAAATCCCATTTATGTGAAGTCCCATATATAGATTCAAATGTGTGTGTGTGTGTGTGTGTGTGTGTGTGTGTGTATTTGAGAGAGAGAAAGAGAGAGTGAGAGAGAGAGAGAGAGAGAGAAAGAGAGAGATATTCATATTATAAATTCTGTTACTCTAGAGAAGCCTAATTCATATAATGCCCTTCACCTTGCATTGAATTCCCACAGGAAATTCCTTATATTTGATACTCTGTCCAATTTATTAGGTGCTGATTGGGATCATACAGGGTTTCTTGCATACTAAACAAGTAATTTACCAATGGAGGGAATTACAGAGAAAGCCCTAAATTGAGTAGTGTTTCTAAAAATCTAAAAATGAATATAAACTTTATCTGATATAAATCATACAGTGTAGATACTAAGAAAATTCAATTCTAGGGTCATTGAGATGGCTCTGCATGTACTGGCCTTTGTTGCTAACCTTGATAATCTGGGTTTGATACCCAGGACCTACATGGTGGAAAGTGAGAGCCAGGTCCTACACATTGTTGTCTGACCTCCATCCACATCAGTGTTGGTATATGCCTTTAATCCCAGCATTCCACTCATGATCTCTGTGAGTTCTAATCCAGCCTGGTCTAAAATGTGAGGTCTAGTATAGCCAGGGCTACACAGCGACACCTATATGGAAAAACAAAACAAAAAAAAAAAAAGTACAAGGTCAACAGTAGCTCCACAAAAACAAGTTGAAGTATAACCAGTGTTGCAGAAGACTCTCTCAAAAACAACGTTTGAAAAACTTGTAACAAAAGTGTTTTTTGTGATGTTGGGAATCAGACCAAAGGTGGCACATGTAAGCAAATACTCTATCATTGACCCACATCCCCAGCTGCTACCACCCACCAACCCCCCCACCCCCTACCCCCGTTTTGGACAATATTCCATCAAAACGAGTGAAGATTGTGATACTCACTGTCTAACATTTTAGAAAAGGACAAACTGTGAAACCAGTTAAAAGATCAGTAACTGCAGGAGTTTGAGAATGGTAGGGAGGAAAGACTAAATCAGAAGAAGATCAGGGCTCCTGGAGGATATCAGAGTAAGAGAGCCAACTGGGCATGAAGGAGGACCTATATATAAAACACAATTCTTTATACAAAACAAAAAACATAGCCTGTTTAACACAGAGTGAATTGTGATGTAAATTATGGACTTCAACTAATAACACTACATTGATTTTACTTCCTCAATTGTAGCAAATTAGCACACTAAAGCAAAACAGTAAAAAACAAATGCCTATAAAAAGAGGACATTTCTGTGGTACCCTAATGATTACTCATAAGTGTGTCTGTAAATCCAGGAAACAAAGTGTCTGAGGGAGAAAAAAGACCTTCAGCATATCCTATGGACTGCATGCTTCCCAGAGACACAAATTCCACCTCTGATTAGATTCTGACAAGTACAGGGCATAGCCTATTGATCAGGGGTGGGATTTCCTAAAGGAATTACTTATGGTATGTAGAGATGATTGAATCAATCATCTAGTTGAGATTTAATCAGCCCTTGCATTGAGGCACAAATATGCCAGGTGTTGTTTTAAATATGTAAATATATTCATGGATTTAATCTGTAGTGACCCAGCAAATCCTTTATTCTCTTACAGCCTCTTGGGTATACCTGAGTTACTTCCAACCCAGAAACTCAGTGGTCAGCTTGGTAACTAACACAAGGAATCCTTTGCCACAATGTCCTGAGTGCACTATAAATTTTCCTCTAAACTCACCTACAACATCATCAAGTTTCATGGGCTCCATATCTCCCTCTGTTACTTAAAAAAGCCGATTATGGGGAGAGAAAAGCTAAAAATTGCCAATAGTGATCTGCGGATTATCATTGCAGAGACCAAAGAAGAATATACTGATGATAATGCACTCATTCCTAAATATTCATCTGTGATTGTTAGAAGAATTTCTAGCAGAGATGTTAAGTCTACAAGCAAAAACTATGTTCAATGAAAAACTGAACCAGGGATGGCAGCCAGAAAATCAATGGATGGTCTTGGCTACCAGGAACCAGAGAGATTGAACATATAGCACCAAGTACTCACACATAGCCCAAGGCTAACATTGCTTGGGTCTCAGCCTGCCAGGCTTTTGCCTGCACCCAGGGTCTGGGCAGATCTGTGGGCCATCTGTGTGCCAACCCTAACAGGGGTCATTTGACTTGCAGACTGATAAGCATTTGGAAAAGTTCCCTGCAGCATTTGCCATCTTTACTCCCTGATGGAGTAGACAAGCAGCACCAGGTTCATAGAGACAACCGAAGTATAACATTGCTTGGGGCAAGACTCAGCGGACTCCAAGGGCACCCAAGAGGAGGGCAGCACATTAGCAATCTGTGCCAGAGGAAAGCCAGTCATCCAGCAGTGCAGAAATAGCCTTACAGGCTAACAGGAGGTTCAAGAACTAGCCAGAGACAACAAGATCAGCTAATGCCAAAGATAACCAGATAGCAAAAGGCAAATGTAGAAACATTACTAAAAGATATCAAGGCAATCTGGCAGCATCTGAACCCAATTCTCCAACAACAGCAAGTCCTGGATACCCCAACACACCAAAAATAACACGAGGTTTGGATTTAAAAATCACTGGTCATGATGCTGTTAGACAAAAACAAAAAGGACATAAATAAATCTCTTAAAGAAATACAAGGGAGCATGAATAAGTTAGAAGCCCTTACAATGGAAATGGAAAAATAACTTAAAGAAATTAAGGAGAATATGGATCAACAGATAGAAGCCAATAAAGAAGAGATGCAAAAATTACTTAAAGAAATGCAGGAGAAATTGAGTCAACAGGCAGAAGTCATGAAAGAGGAAACACAAAAATCTTTTAAAGAATTAGAGAAAAACACAAACAAACAAATGAAGGAACTGAGCAAAACCATCCTGGATCTAAAAACAGAAGTAGAAACAACTAAGAAATCACAAAGGGAGGCAACTTTGGAGATAGAAAACCTTGGGAAGAAATCAGGGGCCATAGATGCAAATATCGACAAAAGAATACAAGAGATGGAAGAAAGAATCTCAGATGCTGAAGATACCATAGAAACCATGGTCTCAACAGTTAAAGAAAATGCAAAATGCAAAATGCAAAATGCAAAAAGCTTGTATCCCAGAACACCCAGGAAATCCAGGACACAATGAGAAGACCAAACCTAAGGATTATAGGTATAGATGAGAGTGAAGATTTACAACTGAAAGGGCCAGCAAATATCTTCAACAAAATTATGGAAGGAAACTTCCCTAACCTAAAGAGAGAGATGCCCATGAATATACAAGAAGCCTACAGAAGTCCAAACAGACTGGACCTGAGCAGAAATACCTCCCGTCACATAATAATCAAAACCCCAAATGTACTAAACAAAGAAAGAATATTAAAGGCAGTAAGAGAAAAATACCAAGTAACATATAAAGGCAGACCTATCAGAATCACACCAGACTTCTCACCAGAGACCATGAAAGCTAGAAGATCCTGGGCAGATCTCATGCAGACTCCAAGAAAACACAAATGCCAGTCAAAACTACTATACCCATCAAAACTCTCAATCACCACAGATGGAGAAACTAAGATATTCCATGACAAAACCAAGTTTACCCAATATCTTTCTATAAACCCAGCTTTACAAAGAATAATAGGAGGAAAACTCCAATACAAGGAGGGAAACTACACCCTGGAAAAAGCAAGATAGTAACCTTCTTTCATTAAACCCAAAAGAAGATAACCACTCAAATATAAAAATAACATCGAAATGACAGGAAGTAATAATCACTATTCCTTAATATCTCTTAACATCAATGGACTCAATTCCCCAACAAAAAAAAAAAAAAAAAACAAAACAAAACAAAAAAAAACAAAAAAACAAAGATTAACAGACTGGATATGTAAAGAGGACTCTACATTTTACTGCATACAGGAAACACACCTCAGTGTCAAAGAGAAACACTACCTTAGAGTAAAAGGCTGGAAGACAATTTTACAAGCAAATGGTCTCAGGAAACAAATTGGAGTAACCATTCTAATATCAGATAAAATTGACTTTCAACCTAAAGTCATCAAGAGAGCCGCAGAAGACAATTCTTGCTAGTCAAAAGAAAAATCCAACAAGAAGAACTCTGAATTCTCAAAATCAATGCTCCAAATGCAAGGGTACCCTCATTCCTAAAAGAAACTTTACTTAAGCTCAAAGCACACATTGCACCTAACAGAATAATTGTGGGTCCCTTCAACACTCCACTCTCCTCAATGGACTGATCAGGAAAACATAAACTAAACAGGAACACAGTGAAACTAATTGAACAATTGGATTTAACACACACACACACACACACACACACACACACACACACACACACACACACATATATATATATATATATTACATTTCATCCTAAAGCAAAAGAATATGCCTTTTTTCTTGGCACCTCATGTTACCTTCTCCAAAATTGACCATATAATTGGCCACAAGACAGACCTCAACAAATACAAGAAGATAGAACTAATCCCATGCCTCCAATCAGATCACTATGGAGTAAGAGTGGTCTTCAATAGAAACACAAACAACAGAAAGCCCACAAACATATGGAGGATGAACAATACTCTACTCAATGAAACCTTGGCCAAAGAAGAAATAAAGAAAGAAATCAAAGACTTCTTAGAAGTTAATGAAAATGAAGGCACAACATACCCAAATCTATGGGACACAATGAAAGTAGTGGTAAGAGGAAAACTCATAGCCCTGAGTGCCTCCAAAAAGAAACTGGAGAGAGCATACACTAGCAGCTTAATGGCACACCTGAAAGCTCTGGAACAAAAAGAAGCTAATTCACTTAAGAAGAGTTGAAGACAGAAATTCTTCAAAATTAGGGCTGAAGTCAATCAAGTGGAAACAAAGAGAACCATGTAAAGAATCAACAATACCAGGAGCTGGTTCTTTGAGAAAATCAACAAGATAGAAAAACCCTTAGCCAGATTAACCAAAGGGCACAGAGACAGTATCCAAATTAACAAAATTAGAAAAGAAAAGGGAGATATAACAACAGGAACTGAGGAAATGCAGAAAATCATCAGATCATACTACAAAAGCCTGTACTCAACACAACTACAGAATCTGGAGGAAATAGACATTTTCCTAGGCAGATACTAAATACCAAAATTAAATCAGGATCAAATAGATCATCTAAACAGTCCAATAATCCCTAAAGAAGTAGAAGGGGTCATAGAAACTCTTCCAACCCCCCCCCAAAAAATGCACAGGAGCAGATGGATTTTGTGCAGAATTCAGAATTCAAAGAAGACCTAACACCAATACTCTTCAAACTATTCCACAAAAAAAGAAACAGAAGGTAAACTACCCAACTCATTCTATGAAGCTGCAATTACCATGATACCAAAGCCACACAAAGATCCAACAAAGAAAGAGAGAACTTCATACCAATTTCCCTAATGAATATCGATGCAAATATACTCAATAAAATTCTTGCCAACTGAATCCAAGAACACATCAAAACGATCATCCACCATGATCAAGTAGGCTTTATCCCAGGGATGCAGGTTGCTTCAATATACGGAAATCCATCAATACAATCCACTACATAAACAAACTCAAAGAAAAAAACCACATGGTCATTTCATTAGGTGCTGAAGAAGCATTTGACAAAAATCCAGCCTCCTTTCATGCTAAAAGTCTTAGAAAGAAAAGGAATTCAAGGCCCATACCTAAACATAGTAAAACAATATACAGCAAACTGGTAGCCAACATCAAACTAAATGGAGAGTAATTTGAAGCAATCCCACTAAAATCAGGGACTGGAAAAGGCTGCCCCCTTTCTCTGTATCTTTTCAATATTGTACTTGTGGTACTAGATAGAGCAATTAGACAACATAAGGAGGTCAAAGGGATATAAATTGGAAAGGAAGAAGTCAACCTATCACTATTTGCAGAGGATATAATAATATACTTAAGTGACCTAAAAAACTCCACCATAGAACTCCTACAGCTGATAAGCAACTTCAGCAAAGTGATTGGTTATAAAATCAACTCATGAAAATCAGTTGCCATCCTATACTCCAAGGATAAGCAGGTCAAAAAAAGAAAATATGGAAATGACACCATTCATAATAGCCACAAATAATATAAATTATCTTGGTGTGACTCTAACCAAATAAGTAAAAGATCTGTATGACAAGAATTTCAGGTCTCTAAAGAAGGAAATTGAAGAAGACCTCAGAAAATGGAAAAACTTTCCATACTCATGGAATGGCAGTATTCATATAGTTAAAATGGCCATCTTGCCAAAAGCAATATACAGATTCAGTGCAATCCCCATCAAAATCACAATTCACTTCTTCATAGACATAGAAAGAGCAATTCTCAAATGCATCTGGAATAACAAAAAACCCAGGATAGATAAAATGACTCGCAACAGTTAAAGAAATTCTGGAAAATCAGTATCCCGGACCACAAGCAATACTACAGAGTCATAGTTTTAAAAACTGCATGGTATTGGTACAGAGACAGGCACGTGGATCACTGGAATAAGATTGAAGACCCAGAAATGAACCCACACTCCTATGGTCACTTGATCTTTGAAAAAGGAGTAGAAAACATTCAGTAGGGGAAAAAAAGCCTTTTCAACAAATGGTACTGGTTCAACTGGAGGTCAGAATGCAGAAGAATGTGAATTGATCCATGATTATCTCCTTGTACTGAGCTCAACTCCAAGTGGATCAAGGACTTCCACATAAAGCCAAACACACGGAACTAATAGAAAAGTGACTGGGGACATGGGCAAGAGGGGGAAGTTCCTGAACAAAACACCAATAGCATATGCTCTAATAACCCAATTACCAGACTCTGGTCTTTTCATCTGCTCCATTAAAAAGAAAGGCTGGTTCAGGTCTGGGTCGACCAGGTTGGGAACATTCCAACAAGTTTGGGTACCTCATTTCTCCACCACAGCAAATTAGAAGAGGAGAAAGAAGCTTTTACAGACGTATAAACCGAAGGAAACACCACAGTGAAAGATCACAGAGGACTCAAGGCCCATCACTACCAGCAAGCCCAGGCTTTTTGCCTGTTCCACCAGCCCCTTTGTACCTGACTCCTCCACATTCACTACCTCTTCCTCCAGGTGTACCTCATTAAGTTCTAAAAAGTCTTTGATTTCATTCCTTATTTCTTCCTTGACCAAGGTATCATTGAGTAGAGAATTGTTAAGCTTCCATGTGTATGTGGGCTTTTTGTTGTTTTTGTTGCTATTGAAGATGACCCTTATTCCATAGTGATCTGATAGGAGGCATGGAAATTTTTTGATCTTCTGATATCTGTTGAGGTCTGTTTTGTGACCAGTTATATAGCCAATACTGGAGGAGGTACCAAGCAGTGCCTAGAAGAAGGTATATCCTTTCGATTTAGGATGAAATGTTCTATGGATATCTATTAATTCCATTTGGTCCAAAACTTCTGTTAGTTTCACTGTGACTCTCTTTAGTTTGAGTTTCCCTAATCTGTCCATTGGAGAGAGTGGGGTGGTTTAGTCCCCCATAATTATTGTATGGGGTGCAATGTATGCTTTAAGCTTTAGTAAGGTTTATGAAGGCAGGTGCCCTTGTATTTGGGGCATAGATGTTAAAAATTGAGAGTTCTTCCTGGTAGATTTTTTTGATGAGCATAAAGTGGACTTCTGTATCTTTTTTGATGACTTTTGATTGAAAGTCTATTTTATCTGATATTAGAATGGCTAGTTCAGCATGTTTCCTGGCAACATATGCTTGGAGAACTGTTTTCCAGCCTTTTACTCTTAGGTACTGTTTGTCCTTGACACTGAGATGCGTTTCCTGTATGCAGCAAAATGTTGGGTCTTGTTTATGGATCCAGTGTGTTAGTCTATGTCTTTTTATTGGGGAATTGAGTCCATTGATGTTAAGAGATTTTAAGGAATAGTGGTTGTTGTATCCTGCTGTTTTTGATGTAATTTTTATGTTTCTGTGGTTAACTTCTTTTGGGTTTGGTGAAAGGAGGTTACTTTCTGCATTTTCTTGAGTGTAGTTTCCCTCCCTTTGTTGGTGTTTTCCATTCATTATCCTTTGAAGGGCTGGGTTTGTTGAAAGATACTGTGTAAATTTGTTTTTGTTAGGAAAAACCTTTGCTTCTCTATTAAGGGTGATTGAAATATTTGCCGGATATAGCAGTTTGGTTTGGTATTTGCGTTCCCTTAGGGTCTGCATGTCATCTGCCCCGTCTCTTCTGAATTTCATTGTCTCTGGTGAGAAATTCGGGGTAATTCTGATAGGTTTCCCTTTAAATGTTATATGGAACTGGCTATCCAAAAAGACTATGAAAACACTTACCTCCAACCACACCCCCAATATCACCACCAAGGCCACTCTTTCAACAGAACCTGCAGCATAGGATGAGGTCTCCCATATCAGGACAGCAGGATCCTCTGATTTCAGTGACATCTTTCTCAGCTCACCCAACACCCTCCATATCTTGATTAACTTCAAATCCATCTTCCTTGGCTCCTTCTGTGCCTGGAAATACATCTTCTGCCCCGGCTTCAGTACCTGATATAACTGCAACAGTATCAACATCAGTCCATTCAGAAAAGTTCGATGACCCCTTCTGGATTCTGATAGTAAATTATTACTGGTTCCCGCACTTACATCAGAACATTCAAAAGGTGCCTCTTCAACTGCTATTGTGGAAGAAAAGCTTTGCCAGGTGCCAATCCTTTCATCTGGTCCATTAAGAAGAAAGGATGGTTCAGGTGTTGGTCAACCAGGTTGGGGACATTCCAACAAGCTTAGGTAACTAGTTTCTCCACCATAGCAAATTAGAAGAGGAGAAAGAAACTTTTACAGACACATAAACTGAAGGAAACACCACAGTGAAAGATCACAGAGGACTCAAGGCCCATCACTACCAGCAACCCCAGGCTTTTTGCTTATTCCACCAGCTCCTTTGTACCTGCCTCCTCCACAGACACTACCTCTTCCTCCAGGTGTACCTCATCCAAAGTTTTCTCTTCAGTTTCCTGCTGGTCAGCCTCCACATACAGGATATAGTGTGCCTCCTCCAGGGTTTCACCCAGCTCCTGACAACACAACAGGAGTGCAGACACCCCCATTCAAATATGGTACCTACAAAACAGGCACCTTCTTTGTCCAGACAAGAATTCTAGAGAGTTCAAGGAGTACTAAGTGAAAAGTCTAAATATCCCTACAGTGGGTCGTCGTCATATTTAAGAAGTTTACACCTGTATGTGATGTCAAGGTCTGGCTCAACAGGCTCAACTTCTTGCTCTAAGTCCTTCAGATTCTCACATTCAAGCTCTTATTCAAGATTACCCACATACCAAAGGAGGGGGAGAGAAGAGAGCATCAATTACTGTTCACGGTCCAGAACTCATGGATACCACAGATCTAGGTCAAGGTCACCTCTATATAGTCCATACTACCCAGAGTCTAGATCTCCTCAAAGATTTAGGAGACTGTCTCCCACTAAAAACAAATTACCTCAAGGAGAATAGGGGGTGATTGTTTTCCTATACATAAGGACGTTACATCCCCTTATGACATCAAAGAATAATGTGGGCAGAGTGTCAGCTTTACAGACTCATTTGAGAAAGAACACTACCAGGAATGGGAGAGGATATTCTTCGAGTGGTATGACAAGTACCAAATGGTATGCAATGGATGTGCAGCTTAGACCCTCTGCAAACTGAGAAGTCTTTTCTCTAGAGAGACTTTTAACTTCCTCAATATCAGAAATTCACCCTTCATAAGAAAGCACAGAGAAGACTATGCTATTCAAAAGTCATGGAAAGAGACATTTAGGCGGCAACTATCCAGAAAGCTTTCAAGAAGGGACAATCACAATCCAAAAGATAATCCAAAATCAAGAGAGAAGGGCTGTGAGAATGTTCATGGAAACAGTAAAGGGAACAATCGTATGCTGATCATCAGTGGGAGGAGAGGCTCTCAGGCATGAGAGTGTTCCATTTTCCAGTGTAAGGGAATGCCAGGGTGGGAGAATGGGAATGGGTGGGTGGGGGTGCACCTCCTAAAGTCAAGGGCAGTGGGGATGGGATGGGGGAGACCTGGAATGGGGAAAACATTTGAAAGATAAAGAAAATATCCAAAAAAAAATCTTTAGGCCTGCCATTCAATATCGATTATATTTCTGAAATATCAATTGTGAATTCAAGTCCAATTATGATAAAAACAGATCATCTATGCTAGTTTATTTGTGCCTCAATACCAGGATCCTGCACTTCTTGACTTTAATGTATAGATTCATTTCCAACTATCTACTCAAACATAAAATCTCAGACTCTTAGGTTTTCAATAGTCCTCTGGAAATTGGTTTGAGAAATAAATTTCATTTCCCTATATATGCATATATTATATGTATATTCAATTATATTTAAAGCCACATTTGTTGAAAAGAAAAATGAAGAGAAATATTTCATCTCAATGACATTTATAAAAATGTCTTGAACTTTATTTTAACTTATGAAAGCACTGCAATTATATATATACATATATATTTAAATAATTATATATATAATTATTTGTATATATAAGTACACTTAGACACATACATATATATGACAGTTTTAATGGCCTAATGACACGATTCCAAACTATTTTCTCAGGTAAGCAATTCTTCCCTTTTCAGCTCTACCAGACCCTTTCAAACTGAAGATAATTGCCCTTTTAGTGTATTCTTATATGTCCAATAAAGAGATAATGTATTTAACCAACAATTGTTTGAAAATGTGTTTGCTGTTTTTATTTTTATTCTAAATACATTTGTCCACGGAGCCATTTTCCTGACAGTAGTAATGAAGTTGATTATTTTAATGATTTCCTTAAGATCTGAAATTCAGGAAAAGGTCTTTACCAACCCTACATCTGACAGAGTGCTAATATTCAATATATACAAAGAACTCAAGAAGTTGGTCTCCAGAGAACAGGATAAACCTGTTTAAAAATGGGGCATAGAGCTAAACAAAGAATTTTCACCTGAGGAATATCAAATGCCTGAGAAGCACCTAAAGAAATGTTCATAATCCTTAGTCATCAGGGAAATGAAAATCAAAACAACCCTGAGATCTCACCTAAAAAACTCAGGAGATGGCAGGTTCTTCACAGGTGGTGGAGAAAGAGGAACACTCCTCCACTGCTGATGAGATTGCAAGTGGCTTAAGAAAATAAAATCCAACCACTCTGGAAATCAGTCTGGTGGTTCCTCAGAAAACAAGTCATAATACTCCTATAGGACCCGGCTATACAACTCCTGGGCATATAACCAGAGGATTATCCTGCATGTTATGAGGATACATGCTCCACTATTTTCATAGCAGCTGTATTTATAATAGCCAGAAGCTGGAAAGAACCCAGATGTCCCTCAGTGGAGGAATAAATACAGGAATTGTGATATATATATATATATATATATACATATATATATATATATATATATATATATATGTATATATATATATATATATACACACACACACGATGGAGTACTATTCAGCCATTAAAAATAATGACTTCATGAAATTCTTAAACAAATAAATAGAACTGGAGACTATCATCCTGAGTGAGCTAACCCAATCACAAAAGAACACTCATGGTATTGACTCACTGATAAGTGGATATTAGCCTAGAACGTTTGCATACCCAAGACACAATTGACACATCAAATGATGCCCAAGAAGGAAGAAATGGCAGGCAGGTAGATCAATGGAATAGAATTGAAGACCCAGAAATGAACCCACACACCCATGGTCACTTGATCTTCGACAAAGGAGCTAAAATCATCCAGTGGAAAAATGATAGATAGCATTTTCAACAAATGGTGCTGGTTCAACTGGAGATGAGCATGCAGAAGAATGCAAATGGATCCATTCTTATCTCCTTGTACTAAGCTCAACTCCAAGTGGATCAAGACCCTCCATATAAAACCAGATCCACTGAAACTAATAGAAAAGAAAGTTGGGAAGACCCTTGAGGACAAGGGCACAAGGGGAAAGTTCTGGAACAGAACACCAATAGCTTATGCTCTAAGATGAAGAATTGACAAATGGGACCTCATGAATTTACAAAGTTTTTATAAGGCAAAGGACACTGTCAATCAGACAAAATGTCAACCAACAAATTGGGAAAAGACCTTTACCAACCCTACAAACAATAGAGAGCTAATATCCAATATATACAAAGAACTCAAGAAACTAGACTCCAGAGAGACAAGTATCCCTATAAAAAATGGGGGTACAAAGCTAAACAAAAATTTTTCACATGAAGAATTTCAAATGGCTGAGAAGCACCTTAAGATATGTTCAACATCCTTAGTCATGAGGGAAATGCAAATCAAAACAACCCTGAGATTTCACCTCACACCAGTCAGAATGGCTAAGATTCAAAACTCAGGAGACAGCAGGAGTTGGTGAGGAAGTAGAGAATGAGGAACACTCCTCCACTGCTGGTGGGATTGCAACCTGGTACAACCACTCTGGAAATCAGTCTGGTGGTTCCTCAAAAAACTGGGCATGACACTTCTGGAGGACCCGGCTATCCCACTGCCGGTCATAAATTGAGAGGATTCCCCCAGATTGCAATAAGGATACATGCTCCACTATGTTCATAACAGCCTTGTTTATAATAGCCAGAAGCTGGAAAGAAAGCAGGTGTTCCTCAATGGAGGAATGAATACAGAAAATGTGGTATATTTACACAATGGAATACTACTCAGCAATTAAAAACAATGAATTCATGAAATTTTTAGGCAAATGTTTGGAACTAGAAGATATCATCCTAAGAGAGGTAACCTAATCACAAAAGAACATACATGGAAAGCAGTCACTGATATGTGGATATTAGCCCAGAAGGTCAAATACCCAAGACACAATTAACATATAAAATGATTCCCAAGAAGAAGGAAGGAAAGGACCCATGTCCTGGAAAGGCTTGATGCAACAATTTGGGGGAATAATTACCAGGACAGAGAAGTGGGAGGGGGCTGATTGGGAATAGGCAGAGAGAAGAGGGCTTATGGGATTTATGGGGAGGGGGGAACCTGGAAAGTGGAAATCATTTGGAATGTAAACAAAGGATGTAGAGAAAGAGAAAAAAAGGATTGAAATACCAGTCAACACTTTTGCATTTACATGGTTAGGATGTAAATTAATTTATCCACTAAAGAGAACATTTTTGGGATTTCCTAGTAAACAACAACAAAATCAAAACAAACAAAAAATAAGAAATAAACAACAAAAACAAAAACACAGAAATGACCTTGGTCCTTTTGGAAACCTATGCATAAGAAAATGTAGCAGTAGGCAGGTGGTAATATCAAAGGCCTTTAATCCCAGCACTTGGGAGGCAGAGGCAGGCATATTTCTGAGTTTGAGGCCAGCCTGTCCTACAAAATGAGTTCCAGGAAAGCCAGGGCTATACAGAGAAATCTGTCTCCAAACACAAACAGACAAACAAACAAACAAACAAACAAATTACAGTATGTCCTAATAGCAACATTACAAGGATTATTGTATCGTTTTTTTCTTTTTTTAATAATAAATAAATTTATTTATTTGCACTCCTTACTTTATTTTCCACACAGTT
The DNA here is from genome assembly GCF_947179515.1 of Apodemus sylvaticus. Classification (NCBI taxonomy): domain Eukaryota; kingdom Metazoa; phylum Chordata; class Mammalia; order Rodentia; family Muridae; genus Apodemus; species Apodemus sylvaticus. The sequence continues at coordinate 163,223,497 of NC_067472.1, read as the reverse complement.
CATCCTCTGGCTATTCCACATTCTATACCTCCTCCAAAGCCCCCTCTCCAGGTGGATATCCCTACCCCCTTTACCCCCTCTCCACCTGTCCTCTAAACACCATGGGGCCTCCAGTCTCTGGAGGGTTAGGTAAATCATCTCTGAATAAACACCAACTGGGCAGTCCTCTACTGCATGTGAGTTGAGGGTCTCATATCAGCTGGTGTATGCAGCCTGTTTGGTGGGCCACTGTTTGAGAACACTTAGAGATCTAGATTGAGGGTGCCGGTCCTCCTACAGGATTGCCATTCTCTTCAGTTTATTTCAGCCTTCTCTAATTCAACAACAGGGTTCATCAGCTTCTGTCCATTGGTTGGGAGCAAATATCTGCATCTGACTCTTGCAGCAGCTTGTTTGATTTTTTTGGAGGGCAGTCAGGAAAGGTCCCTTTTTGTGACTGCTCCTTATTCTGAGTAATAGGGTTAGACCTTGGGACTTCCTTTTTATTGGGGAATTGAGTCTATAGATGTTAAGAGATATTAAGGAATAGTGATTGTTGCTTCTTGCTGTTTTTGATGTAGTTTTTATGTTTCTGTGGTTAACTTCTTTTAGGTTTGGTGAAAGGAGGTTACTTTCTTGCTTTTTCTTGTGTGTAGGTTCCCTCCCTTATTTGGTGTTTTCCATTTAATATCCTTTGAAGTGCTGGGTTTGTGGAAAGATACTGTGTAAATTTGTTGTTGTCATAAAAAAACCTTGGCTTCTCCATTTATGGTAATTGAAAGATTTGCTGGATATAGCAGTTTGGTTTGGCATTTGTGTTCCCTTAGGGTCTGTATGACATCTGCCCAGGCTCTTCTGACTTTCCTAGTCTCTGGGGAGAAATCTGGTGTAATTCTGATAGGTCACCCTTCACATGTTACTTGACCTTTTTCCCTTACTGCTTTTAATATCCTTTCTTTGTTTAGTACATTTGGTGTTTTAATTATTATATGACAGGATGAATTTCTTTTCAGGTTGAATCTATTTGGAGTTCTGTAGGCTTCTTGTATGTTCATGGGCATCTGTTTCTTTAGGTTGGGGAAGTTTTCTTCTGTAATTTTGTTGAAGACATTTACTGGCCCTTTCAGTTGGAGATCTTCGCTCTCTTCTATGCCTATAATCCTAAGGTTAGGTCTTCTCATTTTGTTCTGGATTTCCTGGATATTTTGGGTCAGGAGCCTTTTGCTTTTTTTACTTTCTTTGACTATTGTATCGATGCTTTCTATGGTATCTTTTACATCTATTCCTCTCTCTTCCATCTCTTGTATTCTGTTGTTGATGTTTGGATCCATGAGTCCTGACTTCATTTCTAGGTTTTCTATACCACGAGTTGTCTCCCTTTTGATTTCATTATTGTTTCTACCTCCTTCTTTAGATCCTGGATGGTTTGTTTAATTCCTGCACTGGTTTTGTTGTGTTTTCCCTTAGTTCTTCAAAGGCTTCTTGCTGTTTACATGTGTTCTCTTGTATTTCCTTAAGGGAGTTATTTATGTCCTTCCTGAAGCCCTCCATGATACCCTTCATCAGCATCATGACCTGTGATTTTAAATCAAAATCTTGCCTTCCTGGTGTGTTGGGGTATCCAGAACTTGCTGTTGTGGTAAAATTGGGTTCAGATGGTGCAATATTGCCTTGATTTCTGTTGGCAATGTTCCCACGTTTGCCTTTTGCCATCAGATTATTTCTGGTGTTAGTTGGGCCTGCCTTTGCTGGCAGGAGCTTGCCACTCCTGTGTGTGTGCCTATAGGCCTACCTCAGCAACCTTGGGTGAGCTGCTTTGTCCTGGCACAAATTGCTGTGGTGCTGCAGAGTTGCTGTGTGTAGGTGGAGTCCTGGTGTGGTGTGTGCCAAGTGATCCTCTACTCTGGTAGAACCTGCCTACTACCAATCTCTTGCACAGTCAAAGAAGCAAAGATGACAGGGGAGACACACTTATTTGTAGTTGGATTTAGGTATATACCTCTGCGGCCCGGATCAGCTCTGCATGCAGGCTGTGCAGGCAGATTCTCCACTCGGCAGGGCTGACTCACCAGGGCAAGCTGCCTCTCCCTAGGTGGCCTCTGGCTGTATAGCTGTCTTCCTGCACTGCTTCAGGCCTTGGATTTCCTAAAGGAATTTACTATGGTGTGTAGATAGAGCATTGAATCAGCCATCTAACTGAGTGAATCTGCTGAGCTTTAATGAATCCCCTGCATTGAGGTGCCAATATGCCAGGTATAGTCTTAAATATGGAAACATGTTCATGGATTTATTCTATAGTGACCCAGCAAATCCTTTATTCTCTTCCAGGCTGTTTGTAGACCTGAGTCCCTTCCAACTCAGAGGAGCATCTTCCAGAATTTGTCAAATTCAGTGGTCAGATTGGTAACTAGTACAAGGAATCCTTTGCCACAATGTCCTGTGTGTACTATAAATTTTCCTCTAAACTCACCTCTGACATCATCAAGTTTGATGGACTCCATGTCTCCCTGTGCTACTTAAAGAAGCAGATTTGGGGAGAGAAAAGCTGAAATCTGCCAATAGCTTTCATCAATCTGCAAATCATCAACCCAGAGAACAAAGAAGAATATACTGATGAAAATGCACTCATTCCTAAATATCCATCTGTAATTGTCAGAAGAATTCCTAGCAGAGGTGTTAAGTCTACAAGCAAGAACTATGTTCAATGGAAAACTGAACCAGGGATGGCAACTAGAAAAGCAATTGATGACTCTTTTGAATCTATTTCTCTGGCCTAGCTTACAAAGACTGCCAATATGGCTGAAGCCAACGCTTCCGAGGAAGACAAAATTAAAGCAATGATGCTGCAATCTGTCCGTGACTATGACCCAGTCAATTACATGAAGAAAACTCTGATAGGTCTGTCACCACCATCTTACATCTGCCTACGCTGTGGTAAACCTGGTCATTATATTAAGAATTGCCCAACAAATAGGGATAAGAACTTGGAATCTGGTCACAGGATCAAAAAGTGCAGGGGAATACCTAGGAGTTTTTTGATGGAAGTGAAAGATCCTAACATGAAAGGCGCAATGCTTACAAAAACTGGGAAATATGTAATACCGAGTATAGATGCAGAGGCTTATCCAATTGGGAAGAAAGAGAAAAGCCCTTCTTACCAGAGGAACCATCATCACCTTCACAACAAGGTGATCCTATCCCAGAGGAGCTCTTGTGCCTCATCTGCAAAGACATCATGACTGATGCAGTGCTCATCCTTTGCTGTGGAAACAGTTACTGTGATGAATGTGTAAGAACAGCACTCCTGGAGTCAGATGAACATACATGTCCAACATGTCAGCAAAAACGATGTTTCTCCTGATGCTTTAGTTGCCAACAAGTTTTTAAGACAGGCTGTTAATAACTTTCAAATTGGAACTGGCTATCCAAAAAGACGACAAAAACACTTACCTCCAATCACACCACCAAGGCCACTCTTTCAACAGGACTTGCAGCCTAGGATGAGGTCTCCCATATCAGGATCCTCTGATTCCAGTGACATCTTCCTCAGCTCAGCCAACTCCCTCCATAACTTCATTAACTTCAAATGCATCTTACTTCTCTCCTTCTGAGCCTGGAAATGCATCTTTTGCCCCGACCCGAGTACCTGCTATAACTGCAACAGTATCAACATCAGTCCATTCAGTAAAATTCGATGGACCCCTTCTCAATTCTGATGGTAAATCATTACAGGCTCCTGCACTTACATCACGGCATTCCAAAGGTGCCTATTCAACTGCTATTGTGGAAGAAAAGCTTTACCAGGTGCCAGTCCTTTCATCTGGAACAGTAAGAAGAAAGGCTGGTTCAGGTCTTGGTCGACCAGGTTGGGAACATTCCCACAAGCTTAGGTACCTAGTTTCTTCACCACAGCAAATTAGAAGAGTAGAAAGAAGCTTTTACAGACAAATAAACCAAAGGAAACATCACATTGAAAGATCACAGAGGACTCAAGGCCCATCACTACCAGCAAGCCCAGGCTTTTTGCCTGTTCCACAAGCTTTTTTGTACCTGCCTCCTCCACAGACACTACCTCTTCCTCCAGGTATACTTCATCCAAAGTTTTCTCTTCAGTTTCCTCCTGTTCAGCACCCACAAGCAGGATGCAGTGTGCCTCCTCCAGCATTTCCCCCAGCTCCTGCCAATACAAGAGTAGTGTAGACTCCCCATTCAAATATGGTCCCTACAAAACAGGCACCTCCTTTGTCCAGAGAAGAATTCTATAGAGTACAAGAACTACTAAATGAAGAGTGTAAATATCTCTACAATTGGTCATCATATTTAAGAAGCTCACACATGTACGTGAAGTCAAGGTCTGGCCCAACAGGCTCAAATTCTTGCTCTAGGTCCTTCAGATTCTCACATTCTAGCTCCTCTTCAAGGTCACCCCAATACCCCAGGAGGGGGATAGAAGAGAGCATCAATTATTGTTCACAGTCCAGAACTCATGGATACTACAGATCTAAGTCAAGGTCACCTCTATATAGTCCATACCACTCAGAGTCTAGATCTCCTCAAACATTTAGGGGACTGTCTCCCACTAAAAGCAAATTACCTCAAGGGGATTAGGGGGTAATTCTTTTCCTAGACATAGGGACATTGCATCCCTTATGACATCAAAGAGTAATGTGGGCAGAGTGTCAGCTTTACAGACTCATTTGAGAAAGAACATTACCAGGAGTGGGAGAGGATATACTTCAAGTGGTATGACAAGTACCAAATGGTATGCAATGGATGTGCAGCTTAGACCCTCTGCAAACTGAGAAGACTTTTCTCTAGAGAGACTTTTACCTACCTCAATATCAGAAATTCACCCTTCATAAGAAGGCACAGAGAAGACTATGCTATTGGAAAAGTCATGGAAAGAGACATCTAGGTGGCAACTATCCAGAAAGCTTTCAAGAAGGGACAATCCAATCCAAAAGATAATCCAAAATCAAGAGAGAAGGGCTGTGAGAATGTTCATGGGAACAGTAAAGGGAACAATTGTATGCTGATCATCAGTGGAAAGAGAGGCTCTCAGGCATGAGAGTGTTCCATTTTCCAGTGTAAGGGAATGCCAGGATGGGAGAATGGGAATGGGTGGGTGGGGGTGCACCTCCTAAAGTCAAGGGCAGTGGGGATGGGATGGGGGAGACCTGGAATCGGGAAACATTTGAAAGATAAATAAAGAAAATATCCAAAAAATATCTTTAGGTCTGACATTCAATATCGATTATATTTCTGAGGTATCAATTGTGAATTTAAGTCCAGTTATGATAAAAACAGATCATCTATTCTAGTTTATTTGTGCCTCAATACCAGGATCCTGCACTTCTTGACTTTAATGTATAGATTCATTTCCAAATATGTACTCACACATAAATCTCAGACCCTTAGGTTTTCAATAGTCCTCAGGAAATTGGTTTGAGAAATAAATTTCATTTTTCATACATATGCATATATTATATGTATATTAAATTATATTTAAATCCACATTTGGTGAAAAGAAAAATGAAGAATAATATTTTGTCTCAATGACATTTATAAAACTGTCTTGACCTCTATTTTTAACTAATGAAAACACTGCAATTATTTATATATATATAAAATAATTATTTATATATAAGTACACTTACACAGATACATATGTATGACAGTTTTAATGGCCTAATGACACCATTCCAAACCATTTTCTCAGGTAAACAATTCGTCCCTTTTCAGCTCTACCAGACCCTTTCCAAACTGAAGATAATTGCCCTTTTATCACCAGTAAAGAGTTAATGTATTTAACTGACAATTGCTTGAAAGTGTGGGTTTGCTGTTCTTATTTTTATCCTAAATACATTTGTCCATGGAGCCTTTTTTACTGACAGTAGTAATCAAGTTGATTATTTCAATAATTTCCTTAAGATCTCAAAATAAGGAAAAGTTCTTTACCAATCCTACATCTGACAAAGGGCTAATATCCATTATATAGAAAGAACTTAAGAAGTTAGGCTCCAGAGAACAGGATAACCCCATTTAAAAATGGGGCATAGAGCTAAACATAAAATTTTCACCTAAGGAATATCAATGCCTGAGAAGCACATAAAGAAATGTTCACCATCCTAAGTCATCAGGGAAATGAAAATCAAAACAACCCTGGGATCTCACCTCAATAATTCAGGAGATGGCAGGTTCTGCACAAATGGTGGAGAAAGAGGAAAACCCCTCCACTACTGATTAGATTGCAAGTGTTTTTAGAAAATAAAATCCAACCACTCAGGAAATCAGTCTGGTGGTTCCTCAGGAAACTAGTCATAATACTACTGGAGGACCCAGGTGTACCACTCCTGGGCATATACCCAGAGGATTAGGATTATCCTTCATGTTATAAGGATACATGCTCCACTATGTTCATAGCAGCCCTATTAATAATAGCCAGAAGCTGGAAATAGGCCTGATGTCCCTAGTGGAGGAATAAATACAGAAAATGTGATATATATATATATATATATATATATATATATATATATATATACACATACATACATACACGATGGAGTACTATTCAGCCATTAAAAATAATGAATTCATGAATTTTTTAAACAAATGAATAGAACTGGAGACTATCATCCTGAGTGAGCTAACCCAATCACAAAAGAACACTCATGGTATTGACTCACTGATAAGTGGATATTAGCCTAGAACGTTTGCATACCCAAGACACAATTGACACATCAAATGATGCCCAAGAAGAAGGAAGTGAGAGGCAGGTACATCAAAGGATTAGAATTGAAGACCCAGAAATGAACCCACACACCCATGGTCACTTGGTCTATGTCAAAGGAACTAAAACCATCCAGAGGAAAAATGATACATAGCATTTTCCAACAAATCGTGCTGGTTCAACTGGAGATGAGCATGCAGATGAATGCAAATGGATCCATTCTTATCTCCTTGTACAAAGCTCAACTCCAAGTGGATCAAGGCCGACATAAAAGCAAACACACTGAAACTAATAGAAAAGAAATTGAGGAAGACCCTTGAGGACCGGGCATAGGGGGAAATTTCCTTAACTGAACACTAATAGCTTATGCTCTAAGATCAAGAATTAACAAATGGGACCTCATAAATTTACAAAGTTTTTATAAGGCAAAGGACACTGTCAATCAGATAAAATGTCAACCAACAAATTGGGAAAAGATCTTCACCCAACCTACAAATGACAGAGGGCTAATATTCAATATATACAAAAGAACTTAAGAAGGTAGACTCTAGAGAGCCAAATAACCCCATTGAAATATGGGATACAGAAAGCTGCCCCTGAGCGATGGAGGCAGCAGCAACAGCAGCAGCGGTTGGTCCAGAGGAAGGGCCATCAGCAGTAGAACCAAGCTGACAGGGTCCAGGCAGACCCTGCGCCCATGACCACTGGCCATCGCTGGCCAGCCGGGCTGCAAGCAGCGGAGGATTTACGGCGCCTTTCACCACACCGTTGCCACATCAGAACTCTGCCTCCCGCCAGTCAATTACAAGGCCTCCATATTGGTTCTCAGACTCCAGAGAGTTCAGACAGACTGAGATACACAAATATAACCCGAGACCAACATCGCGGGGGGTCTAAGCCCGACGGGCGTTGGCCTGCACCCAGGCCCTGGGCTGGTTGGTGGGCCACCAGTGTGCAAACCAGACCAGGAGGTTGTTTGCCCGGGCCAGCACGCGCACCACAGCCATTTTGCCTACAGGAAGCCAGAGAGTCCTAGCAGGCAAAACCAAACCGACCAACAGGCATAGCCCGAAGCTGACATAGCAGGGGTCTAAGAGGGTCAGGCCCTGGACTGCCTCCAGGCCCTGGGCTGCTCGGTGGGCCATCTGTGTGCCGACCCGGCCAGGAGGTTGTTAGCCCAGCAGACTCTCCCAGCACGCTCAGGGAGCACTGAGATGAAATCAAGTTGAGAACCAAGAATAGCCATCACAGACATCCTATGTCTGCCTCAACTATATAGAAAACTTGAGTCGAGCCTGCTTCATGAGACTCTCATACGGCAAAGGAAAGACAGAAAGCTTGCCCTACTGTACACTAAAGTCTTAAGAAGACCCTATATTAAAACAGGAGAGTTAGTTAGGAAATACAAGAGATAGGAAAAGAGAATAGGCACCTCCTTGTTCTCTTGATTGGTTTCTCTTGCCCAGCAGCTGATATCCAGGGTTTCAGGATAGTCATCCAGGCCTGGGTATGGGCCTCACACATTCCTGTGGCCCTTAGGCAAACTCCTTCCCATAAGCCTTCTCTCTCAGGTCATCTTGATTTTCTGCTCATTGAATAAACTCTCTAACTTTGCTGCTCTCTGATTTACAATATTCTCCTCTGTGCTGTACCTCACAGGGGCTCCTCATTGAACCCTTGGACTGAGAGACAGCTCAGCTGTAAGCAGCACACTTGCCGCTCTTGCTAAGGACCCATGTGCTTCTAAGAACACACTTGGCAGGTCATAAATTTAGAATGTAGCTCAACTCCCCAAGAAGGGTCAGCAGCATCCATGAATGGAAGTGAAAGGAACTAGCTGTTGATCAGTCCTACAAGACAATGAGGCAAGGAAGAGAGTCTCAACTTATTTTCTTTTTACTAAAATTCCCATACATCTCTGGTCTTAATTTTTATTTTATCTTTTACCTGTACGTTTTGGGTAGTATTTTTTTAATTTTCAATTTGCAGTACTATTTTCATTTTTACATTGTTGTTGGTGTTTAGTTTTATTTCATTGTGAACAACATTCACTTGTACTTTCATCAGAATTGCTCATGAACTCAATAAGAACTACATGGGATCTTAAAGTCCCTCTGAGATAGGATGGTGTCCTGTTATCAAGAGGGGCAGTGCACCCATGTAGCAGTAAGACTGTTATTGAGGATGTCATTCAGGTCTTCTCTATCCTGTGTTGGACAAGTTGATTTCTTTTGTGCAGAAAGTTGTTTTAAAATTGTGATTTTCTTGACATGGTTTTATCTTTGCCTCTTGGTATATCATGCATTTTTGTGTTATAAATAAAATAGCTATATTTCTTGAAGGGAGCTCCTAGATGTTTTAGAATTAATCTAAATGTAGATCTTTGCCGTAGGAAAGCTGTTGAATTTTTAGGCCTTTCTTTTTGTTTGTACACTTTAATGATTTTCCCTATGGGATAAAGTGCCTCAAGCAGTACAGGCTGGCCTTCAATTTGCTATTTAGCTGAGGATAGTCCTGAACTTCTGATCCTACTGTGTCTGCTTTGATGCTGCTATATGAAAGGACCCTGCTAGCTCATCCACCTGAGTCTGATGTGAAATCAACCTCACATCTATAGTGGTGCCCTCATTTCCATTGTATATATTTGGCCTTCCTTTAAAAATGATTTATCTTTTTCCTGAATTGATTTTTAGCTCTCTTACATAAGTGCACTCAACCATTCCTTGACAATTATTTTTAAAACAGTTTTCTGCACATCCTCTCCAACATGTGCCTTCACCTGGTGTTTTGCTCTTAGCCAATCTGATTGGTGTAAGGTGGAATCTCAAGGTTGTTTTGATTTACATTTCTCTGATCAATTAAGGACTTTGAAAATTTCTTTCTCTGCTGTTCAGCCATTTGAGATGCTCAGTGGTGAAATATCAGTTTAGTTTTATACCCCATTTGTAATTGAGATGTTAGCTGCTTTGGTGATTGGTTTCTTGAGTTCTTTATATACTTTGAATATTAGTCCTCTAATGGATGCGGGTTTACTGAAGATATTTTTCCCAATCTGTATGTTGCTGATATTACCATAAAAAAAAAGTAGTACCGAACATACAGTCCACAGAAGACAAAAGGGTCAATAATTTGACGTGACCAAGTGAGGACACCCCAGTCTCACATGGAAGAAAGAAGACAGGAAACACATTTGGAGTTGGAATAAAGAACCTGGGAGATAAACTGAACTAATGTGGGGGAGGAGGGGTGGAGGGGGAAGGGGAATTGGAGAGTCAGAGAGGGAAGCATGATCTATTAGTGAGTGAATGAAAAGGACTGAAACTCTGAGGGCCAACAGAAGACAATTAAACAGGAAACCTCAAGAAGTACGAGGTTGAGGGGGACCTCCATAATTCAACATAAATTTAGTAGGTGAGAGACTTATAGTAGGGGACTTTAGGTGAAGTGCCCACAGTAGGGAGAGGGAATTTTTAGAGCCCAACTCTAGCAGGAAGATAGGGCATCAAATGAGGGAGAGCTAGGCTATTCCACAGTTAAATCTCTGACCCATAATTGTTTCTGTCTGAAAGAATTACAAGCGTGGAAATGGAGAGGATGCTGAGGAGAAGTTCCAACAATAGGTCCAATGTCGAATCCAGCTTAAGGGGAGATTCAAGGTCTGATACTATTACTCAGAATAAAAAGCATTCACAAAAAGGGACCTTTCCTGACTGTCCTCCAAAAAATCAAACAAGCAGCTCCAAGAGTCAGATGCAGATATTTGCCCCCAAGCAATGGACAGAAGCTGCTGAACCCTGTTGTTGAATTAGAGAAAGCTAAAATAAACTGAAAATGGCAATCCTGTAGGAGGATCAGCACACTCAATCTGGATCTTTAAGTGCAGTAGCCCAGAAAAAAGACTGCATACACTAGTTGATATGAGACCCTCAACTCACATGCAATAGAGAACTGCCCAGTTGGTGTTTATTCAGAGATAATGTACCTAACTCTCCAGAGACTGGAAGCCCCATGGAGTTTAGAGGACAGGTGGAGAGGGATTGGAGGGGGTGGGGCCATCCACATGGAGAGGGGGCTTTGGAGGAGGTATAGAATGTGGAACAGTCAGAGGATGAACTGTGTGGAGAATAAAGTAAGGAGTGTAAAGAAATAAATGTATTAATTAATAAAAAGGAAGGATAAAGATGCAATGATTCTGGTAATGTTGCTATTAGTGCATACTATTATTTGTTTGTTTGTGTTTGGAGACAGGATTTCTCTGTATAGTTCTGGCTTTCCTGGAACTCACTCTCAAGACCACGCTGGCCATCCAACTCACAAATACCCCTGACACTGCCTCCCAAGTGCTAGGATTAAAGGCCTGTGATACCAACACCTGCCTACTGCTACATTTTCTTATGCATATGTTTCCAAAAGGGCCAAGTTCATTTCTATGTTTTTGTTGTTTATTTCTCCTTTTTTGTTTGTTTGTTTTGATTTGTTGTTGTTTCCTAGGAAACTCTAATATGTTCTCTTTACTGTCTAAATTAATTAATATTCTGACAATGTAAATGTAAAAGTGTTGACTGATATTTCAATCCTTTGTTTTCCCTCTCTACATCCTTTGTTTACATTCCAAATGATTTCCCCTTCCTAGGTTCCCCCCTCCCCATTAATCTCAAAAGCCCTCTTCCCTCGGCCTCTTCCCCAATCAGCCTGTTCCCACTTCTCTGTGTTGGTAATCCTTCCCCCAAATTGTTGCATCAAGCCTTTCCAAGACCAGGGTCCTTTCCTTACTTCTGCTTGGGAATCAATTGATATGTTAATTGTGTCTTGGGGATTTGAGCTTCTGGGCTAATATCTACTTATCAGTGATTGCATTAGATGTATGTTCTTTTGTGATGGGGTTACCTCTCTTAGGATGATATCCTCCAGTTCCAAACATTTGCCTAAGATTTTCATGATGCATTGTTTTGAATTGCTGAGTAGTATTCCATTGTGTAAATATACCACATTTTCTGTATTCATTCCTTCACTGAGGGACACCTGCTTTCTTTGCAGCTTCTGGCTATTAAAAATAAGGGTGGCATGAACATAGTGGAGCATGTGTACTTACTGCAATCTGGGGGAATCCTCTGGGTTTATGACCAGGAATGGGATAGCTGGGTCCTCCTGAAGTGTCATGCCCTGTTTTCCAGACTGATTTCTCGAGTGGTTATACCAGCTTGCAATCCCAGCAGATTTGGAGGAATGTTCCTCTTTCTCCACTTCCTCACCAACACCTGCTGTCTCCTGAGTTTTTAACCTTAGCCATTCTGGCTGGTGTGAGGTGAAATCACAGCGTTGTTTTGATTTGCATTTCCCTGATGACTAAGGATGTTGAGTATTTCTTAAGGTGCTTCTCAGCCATTTGAAATTCTTCACATGAAAATTCTTGGTTTAGCTCTGTATCCCATTTTTAATGGGGTTATTTGGCTTTCTAGAGTCTAGCTTCTTAAGTTCTTTGTATATATTGGATACCCTCTGTCAGTTGTAGTTTTGGAGAAGATCTTTTCCCAGTTTGTTGGTTGACATTTTATCTGATTGACAGTGTCCTTTGCCTTATAAAAACTTTGTAAATTTATGAAGTCCCATTTGTTAATTCTTGATCTTAGAGCATAAGCTATTGATGTTCTGTTAAGGAACTTTTCCCCTATGCCCATGTCCTCAAGGGTCTTCTTCTCTTATTTTCTATTAGTTTTAGTGTGTCTGCTTTTATGTGGAAGGCCTTGATCCACTTGGAGTTGAGCTTAGTACAAGGAGATAAGAATGGAACCATTTGCATTCTTCTGCGTGCTCCTCTCCAGTTGAGCCATCATCATTTGTTGGAAAATGCTATCTATCTTTTTTCCTCTGGATGGTTTTAGCTCCTTTGTCATAGATCAAGTGACCATGGGTCTGTGGGTTCATTTCTGGGTCTTCAATTCTATTCCATTGATGTACCTGCCTGTCACTTCCTCATTCTTGGGCATCATTTGAGGTGTGAATTGTGTCTTGTGTATTCAAACCTTTTGGCTAATATCCACTTATCAGTGAGTGAATACCATGAGTGTTCTTTTATGACTGGGTTAGTTCACTCAGGATGATAGTCTCTAGTTCCATCGTTTGTTTAAAAATTTCATAAATTCATTATTTTTTATGGTTGAATAGTACTCCTTCATCTATGTATGTATATATATATATATATATATATATATATATATATATATATATATATACACATATATATATCACAATTTCTGTATTTATTCCTCCACTGAGGGACATCAGGCCTCTTTCCAGCTTCTGGCTATTATTAATAGGGCTGCTATGAACATAATGGAGCATGTGTCCTCAAAAGATGCAGGATAATCCTCTGACTATGTGCCCAGGAGTGGTATAGCTGGGTCCTCCAGTAGTATTATGACTAGTTTTCTGAGGAACCATCAGACTGATTTCCTGAGTGGTTGGATTTTATTTTCTTAAATCACTTGCAATCTCATCAGTAGTGGAGGAGTGCTGCTCTTTCTCCACCATGTCTGTAGAACCTGCCATCTCCTGAATTATTGAGGTGAGATCTCAGGGTTGTTTTGATTTTCATTTCCCTGATGACTAAGGATTTGAGCTTCTGAGCTAATATCCACTTATCAGTTATTGTATTCAATATATGTTCTTGTGTGATTGGATTACCTCTCTTAGGATGATATCCTCCAGTTGCAAACATTTGCCAAAGATTTTCATGAATTCATTGTTTTTTTTATTATGATTTTTATTAGATATATTTTTTATTTACATTTCAAATGATTTCCCCTTTTCTAGACCCCCACTCGCTGAAAGTCACATCAGTCCCCTTCCCTCCCCCTGTATTCCCACCCTCCTCTTCCCACTTCTCTGTTCTGGTTTTGTCCTATACCACTACACTGAGTCTTTCCAGAACAAGGGGCCACTCCTCTGTTCTTTTTGTACCTCAGTTCATGTGCGAATTATGTTTTGGGTATTCCAGTTTTCTAGGTTAATATCCACTTATTAGTGAGTGCATACCATGATTCATCTTTTGAGTCTGCGTTACCTCACGTAGTGTGATGTTCTCCAGCTCCATCCATTTGCCTAAGAATTTCATGAATTCATTGTTTCTAATGGCTGAATAGTACTCCATTGTGTATATATACCACATTTTTTTTGCATCCACTCTTCTGTTGAGGGATATCTGAGTTCTTTCCAGCTTCTGGCAATTATAAATAGGGCTGCTATGAACATAGTGGAACATGTATCCTTATTACATGCTGGGGAATCTTCTGGGTATATGCCCAGGAGTGGTATAGCAGGATCTTCTGGAAGTGAGGTGCCCAGTTTTCGGAGGAACTGCCAGACTGATTTCCAGAGTGGTTGTACCAATTTGCAACCCCACCAGCAGTGGAGGAATGTTCCTCTTTCCCCATATCCTCGCCAACATCTGCTGTCACCTGAATTTTATTCTTAGCCATTCTGACTGGTGTAAGGTGAAATCTCAGGGTTGTTTTGATTTGCATTTCCCTAATGACTAATGAAGTTGAGCATTTTTTAAGATGCTTCTCTGCCATCCAAAGTTCTTCAGGTGAAAATGCTTTGTTTAACTCTGTACTCCATTTTTTAATACGGTTATTTGGTTTTCTGGAGTCTAACTTCTTGACTTATTTATATATAGGGGATATTAGCCCTTTATCTGATGTAGGGTTGGTGAAGACCTTTTCCCAATTTGTTGGTTGCTGGTTTGCCCTTTTGATGGTGTCCTTTGCCTTACAGAAACTTTGTAATTTCATGAGGTCCCATTTGTCAATTCTTGATCTTAGAGCATAAGCTATTGGTGTTCTGTTCAGGAACTTTCCCCCTGTACCGATGTCCTCAAGGGTCTTCCCCAGTTTCTTTTCTGTTAGCTTCAGTGTTTCTGGCTTTATTTGGAGGTCCTTGATCCATTTGGAGTTGAGCTTAGTACAAGGAGACAAGGATGGATCAATTCCCGTTCTTCTGCATGCTGACCTCCAGTTGAACCAGCACTATTTGTTGAAAAGGCTATCTTTTTTCCATTGGATGTTTTCAGCCCCTTTGTCGAGGATCAAGTAGCCATAGGTGTGTGGGTTCATTTCTGGGTCTTCAGTCCTGTTCCATTGATCCGCCTGCCTGTCACTGTACCAATAATATGCAGTTTTTAACACTTTTGCTCTGTAGTATTGCTTGAGGTCAGGGATACTGATACCCCCAGAATTTCTTTTATTGTTGAGAATAGTTTTAGCTATCCTGGGTTTTTTGTTATTCCAGATGAATTTGAGGATTGCTCTTTCTAACTCTGTGAAGAATTGAGTTGGGATTTTGATGGGTATTGCATTGAATCTGTATATTGCTTTTGGCAAAATGGCCATTTTAACTTTATTAATCCTGCCGATCCATGAGCATGGGAGGTTTTTCCATTTTTTTGAGATTTTCTTCCATTTCCTTCTTCATAGTCTTGAAGTTCTTGTCATACAGATCTGTCACATGTTTGGTAAGAGTCACCCTAAGGTACTTTATACTGTTTGTGCTACTGTGAAGGGGGTCATTTCCCTAATTACTTTCTCAGTCTGCTTATCCTTTGAGTATAGGAAGGCCACTGATTTGCTTGAGTTGATTTTATAACCTGTCACTTTGCTGAAGTTGTTTATCAGCTGTAGGAGTTCTCTAGTGGAGTTTTTTTGGTCACTTAGGTAGACTATCATATCATCTGCAAATAATGATAGTTTGACTTCATCCTTTCAAATATGTATCCTTTTGACCTCCTTATGTTGCCTAGTTGCCCGAGCTAGTACCTCAAGTACAATATTGAAAAGATAAAGAGAAAGGGGGCAGCCCTGTCTAGTCCCTGATTTTAGTGGGATTGCTTCAAGTTTCTCTCCATTTAGTTTGATGCTGGCTACCGGTTTGCTGTATATTGCTTTTTCTATGCTTAGGTATGGGCCTTGAATTCCTGTCCTTTCCAAGACTTTAAGCATGAAAGGATGCTGAATTTTGTCAAATGCTTTTTCAGCATCCAATGGAATGACCATGTGGTTTTTTTTTTCTTTGAGTTTGTTTATGTAGTGGAATGCATTGATGGATTTCCGTATATTGAACCAACCCTGCATCCCTGGGATAAATCCTACTTGATCATGTTGTATGATTGTTTTGATGTGATCTTGGATTCGGTTTGCAAGAATTTTATTGAGTATTTTTGCATCGATGTTCATAAAGGAAATTGGTCTGAAGAACTCTTTCTTTATTGGATCTTTGTGTGGTTTTGGTATCAGCATATTGTGGTTTCGTAGAAGGAATTGGGTAGTGTTCCTTCTGTTTCTATTTTGTGGAATAGTTTGAAGAGTATTGGTGTTATGTCTTCTTTGAAGGTCTGATAGAATTCTTCACTGAAACCATCTGGTCCTGTGCTTTTTTTGCTTGGAAGACTTTCTATGACCCCTTCTATTTCTTTAGGGGTTATGGGACTGTTTGGATTATCTATTTGGTGCTGATTTAATTTTGGTATTTGTTATCTGTCAAGGAAATTGTCCATTTCCTTCAGAATCTCCAGCTCTGTTGAGTATATGCTTTTGTAGTAGGATCTGATAATTGTTTGGATTTCCTGTTTCTGTTGTAATATCTCCCTTTTCATTTCTAATTTTATTAATTTGGATGCTTTCTCTGTGCCCTTTGGTCAGTCTGGCTAAGGGTTTATCTATCATGTTGATTTTCTCAAAGAACCAGCTCCTTGAATCATTGATTCTTTGTGTGGTTCTCTTTGTTTCCACTTGATTGATTTCAGCCCTGAGTTTGATGATTTCCTGTCTTCTACTCCTCCTGGGTGAAATAGCTTCTTTTTGTTCCAGGGCTTTCAGCTGTGTCGTTAAGCTGCTAGTGTATGCTCTCTCCATTTTCTTTTTGGAGGCACTCAGGGCTATGAGTTTTCCTCTTAGCACTGCTTTCATTGTGTCCCAAAGATTTGGGTATGTTGTGCCTTCATTTTCATTAAATTCTAAAAAGTCTTTGATTTCTTTCTTTATTTCTTCTTTGGCCAAGGTGTCATTGAGTAGAGTATTTTCAGCCTCCATGTGTATGTGGGCTCTCTGTTGTTTTTGTTGCTATTGAAAACCACTCTTACACCATAGTGATCTGATAGGAGGTATGGGATTAGTTTGATCTTCTTATATTTGTTGAGGTCTGTCTTGTGACCAATTATATGGTCGATTTTGGAGAAGGTACCATGAGGTGCTGAGAAAAAGGTATATTCTTTTGTTTTAGGGTGAAATGTTCTATAAATATCAGTCAAATCCAATTGGTCCAAAGCTTCAATTAGTTTTACTGTGTCCCTGTTTAGTTTCTGTTTTCTGAGCGGTCCATTGAGGAGAGTGGAGTGTTGAAGTCTCCCACAATTATTGTCTTAGATAAAATGTGTGCTTTGATCTTTAGTAAAGTTTCTTAATGAAGGTGCCCTTCCATTTGTCGCATAGATATTCAGAATTTAAAGTTCTTTTTGGTAGATTTTTCCTTTGACCAGCAAGAAGTGTCCCTCAGTGTCTCTTTTGATGACTTTAGGTTGAAAGTCAATTTTATCTGACATTAGAATGGCTACTCCGGCTCGTTTCCCGAGACCATTGGCTTGCAAAATTGTCTTCCAGCCTTTTACTCTAAGGTAGTTTTTGTCTTTGACATTTAGGTTTGTTTCCTGTATGCAGCAAAATGTAGGGTCCTGTTTCCTTACCCAGTTTGTTAGTCTGTGTCTTTTTATTGGGGAATTGAGTCCATTGATGTTAAGAGATATTAAGGAATAGTGAATATTACTTCCTGTCATTTTTGATGTTATTTTTATATTTGAGTGGTTATCTTCTTTTGGTTTTGATGAAGGAAGGTTACTATCTTGCTTTTTCCAGGGTGTAGTTTCCCTCCTTGTATTGGACTTTTCCTCCTATTATTCTTTGCAGAGCTGGGTTTGTGCAAAGATATTGTGTAAATTTGGTTGTCATGGAATGTCTTGGTTTCTCCATCTATTGTGATTGAGAGTTTTGCTGGGTATAGTAGTCTTGGCTAACATTTGTGTTCTCTTAGAGTCTGCATGAGATCTGCCCAGGATCTTCTAACTTTCATGGTCTCTGTTGAGAAGTCTGGTGTGATTCTGATAGGTCTTCCTTTATATGTTACTTGGCCTTTTTCTCTTACTGCCTTTAATATTCTTTCTTTGTTTAGTGCATTTGGGGTTTTAATTATTATGTGGCAAGAACTATTTCTGCTCAGATTCAGTCTGTTTGGAGTTCTGTAGGCTTCTTGTATATTTATAGGCATCTCTTTCTTTAAGTTGGGAAAGTTTTCTTCCATAATTTTGTTGAAGATATTTGCTGGCCCTTTAAGTTGTCAGTCTTCACTCTCATCTATACCTATAATCCTTAGGTTTGGTATTCTCGTTGTATCCTGGATTTCCCGGATGCTCTGGGATACAACCATTTTGCATTTTGCATTTTCTTTGACTGTTGAGTCAATGGTTTCTATGGTATCTTCGGCATCTGAGATTCTTTCTTCCATCTCTTGTATTCTGTTGTTTATATTTGCATCTATGGCCCCTGATTTCTTCTCAAGATTTTCTATCTCCAAAGTTGTCTCCCTTTGTGATTTCTTAGTTGTTTCTGCTTTTGTTTTTAGATCCAGGATGGTTTTGCTCAGTTCCATCATTTGTTTGTTTGTGTTTTCATGTAATTCTTTAAACGATTTTTATGTTTCCTCTTTTATGACTTCTGCCTGTTGACTCAAGTTCTCCTGCATTTCTTTAAAGGTGTGTGTGTGTGTGTGTGTGTGTGTGTGTGTGTGTTTCTTCTTTATTGGCTTCTATCTCTTGAGCCTTATTCTCCTGCATTTCTTTAAGTGATTTTTGTGTTTCCATTATATGGGTTTCTAGCTTATTCATGTTCCCCTGTATTTCTTTATGAGATTCATTTATGTCCTTTTTGTGTTCTTCTAGCAGTATCATGACCAGAGATTTTAAATCCAAATCTTGTTTCTCTGGTGTGTTGGCATAACCAGGACTTGCTGATGTTGGAGAGTTTGATTCAGATGGCCCACTGAGCATCCCAGTTCTTGGGGTCAGTCCAGGGCCTGTTGGGGCCTAGACCCCCCCACTATGTTAGCCTTGGGCTATGCCTGTTAGCCGGCTTTGCCTGCTAGCACCCTCTGGTGTCCTGTAGGCAAAATGGCGGCATGCGTGCTGGCCCAGGGAAAAAACCTGATGGCTGGGTTGGCACCCCAATGCCCCACCCCCCACACCTGCACGAGCAGCCTAGGGTCCGACTTAGACCCCCCCCCCCCCCCCCCCCGCGATGTTGGCCTTGGGTTATGTTTGCACATCTCAGTCTGTCTGATCTCTCTGGTCTTCAAACCAAGATGGAGGCAAGTCTCTCCTGACTGGCGGGAGGCAGAGTTCTGAAGTGGCTTCTGTGCGGTGAAAGGCACCTTAAATCAGCTGCTGCTTGCAGCCTGGCTGGCCAGCAAAGTTCAGTGGTCATGGGCCCAGGGCCTAACTGGACTCTGTGTGACCTTGGTTCTACTGCTGATGGCCCTTCAGCTGGACCAGCCACTGCTGTGCTGCTGCTGCTGGACCTGCACCTTTCTAAAACCCAATGATTGAATTTATTGTTTTTTTAAATATTTTTATTTTCTATATTCTTTGTTTACACTCCAAATGATTTCCCCGTTCCCGGATCCCCCCTCCCCATATGCCCCATAAACCTTCTTCTCTCCATCCATTCTCCAATCACCTCCCTCCTTTTTTTCCTCTGTCTTTATATTCCCCTCCAATGCTAGATCAATTCTTTCCAGGATCAGTACCTTCTCCATACTTCTTCATGGGAGTCATTTGTTATACGATTTGTGCCTTGGGTATTCAGGGCTTCTGGGCTAATTAATATCCACTCATCAGAGATTGCATTCCATGTTTATTCTTTTGTGACTGGGTTACCTCACTTAGGATGATATTTTCATCAAACCATTTGCCTAAAAATTTTGTGAATTCATTGTTTCTAATTGCTGAGTAATATTCCATTGTGTAAATATACCACATTTTCTGTATCCATTCCTCCTTTGAGGGGCATCTGGGTTCTTTCCAGCTTCTGGCTATTATAAATAAGGCTGCTATGAACATAATGGAGCATGTGTCTTTATTGCATGCCGGGAAATCCTTTGGGTAGATGCCCAGGAGAGGTATAGCAGGGTCCTCTGGAAGTATCATGTCTAGTTTACTGAGGAACTTCCAGACTGATTTCCACAGTGGTTGTACCATCTTACAGCTCCACCAGCAGTGGAGGAGTGTTCCTCTTTCTCCACATCCTCGCCAACACCTGCTGTCTCCTGAGGTTTTGACCTTAGCCATTCTGACTGGTGTAAGGTGAAATCTCAGGGTTGTTTTGATTTGCATTTCCCTAATGACTAATGATGTTGAGTACTTCTTAAGGTGCCTCTCGGCCATCAGAATTTCTTCAGGTGAAAATTCTTTGTTTAGATATGTACCCCATTTTTATTAGGGTTATTTTGTTCCCTGGGGTCTAACTTCTTGAGTTCTTTGTATATATTGGATATTAGCCCTCTATCAGATGTAGGGTTGGTGAATATCCTTTCTGATTTTGATGGTTGCCGTTTTGTCCTTTTAACAGTGTCCTTTGCTTTACAGAATCTTTGTAATTTTATGAGTTCCCATTTGTCAATTCTTGATCTTAGAGCATAAGCTGTTTGTGATCTGGTCAGGAACTTTTCACCCCATGACCCTGTCCTCAAGGGTATTTCCCCGTTTGTTTTCTATTACTTTCAGTGTGTCTGGTTTTACATGGAGGTCCTTGATCCACTTGGAGTGAAGTTTAGTACACGGAGATAACAATGGATCAATTCGCATTCTTCTGCATGCTGACCTATTTGATCCTGATTTAGTTTTGGTATTGGATATCTGTCTAGGAAACTGTCCATTTCCTCCAGATTCTCCAGTTGTGTGGAGTATAGGCTTTTGTAGTAGGATCTAATGATTTTTTGAATTTCCTCAGTTTCTGTTGTTATATCTCCCTTTTCATTTCTAACTTTGTTAATCTGGATACTCTCTCTATGCCCTTTGGTTAGTCCAGTAAGGGTTTATCTATCTTGTTGATTTTCTCAAAGAACCAGCTCCTGGTTTTGTTGATTCTTTTTATGGTTCTCTTTGTTTCTACTTGATTGATTTGCGCCCTGAGTTTGATGATTTCCTGCCTTCTACTACTCCTGGGTGAAATAGCTTCTTTTTGTTCCAGGGCTTTCAAGTGTGTCATTAAGCTGTTAGTGTATGCTCTCTCCATTTTCTTTTTGGAGGCACTCAGGGCTATGAGTTTTCCTCTTAGCACTACTTTCATCGTGTCTCATAGATTTGGGTATGTTGTGTCTTCATTTTCATTAAGTTCTAAAAAGTCTTTAATTTCTTTCTTTATTTCTTCCTTGACCAAGTTATCATTGAGTAGAGTATTTTCAGCCTCCATGTGTATGTGGGTTTTCTGTTCTTTTTTGTTGCTATTGAAGACCACTTTTACTACATAGTGATCTGATAGGAGGCATGGGATTAGTTCAATCATCTTATATTTGTTGAGGTCTGTCTTGTAACCAATTATATGGTCGATTTTGGAGAAGGTACCATGAGGTGCTGAGAAAAAGGTATATTCTTTTGCTTTAGCATAGAATGTTCTATATATATATATATATATATATATATATATATATATATATATATATATATATATATATAATCTAATTCTTCCAAAGCTTCAATTAGTTTCATTGTGTCCCTGTTCAGTTTCTGTTTTCCTGACAGGTCCATTGAGGAAAGTGCAGTGTTGAAGTCACCCACAATTATTGTGTTAGGTGCAATGTGTGCTTTGAGTTTTAATAAAGTTTCTTTTATGAAAGAGGGTGCCCTTGCATTTGGAGCATAGATGTTCAGGATTGAGAGTTCTTCTTGTTGTATTTTTCCTTTGACCAGCAAGAAGTGTCCCTCAGAGCCTCTTTTGATGACTTTGGGTTGAAAGTCAATTTTATCTGATATTAAAATGGCTACTCCAGCTTGTTTCCTGAGACCATTTGCTTGTAAAATTGTCTTCCAGCCTTTTACTCTAAGGTAGTGTTTGTCTTTGACCCTAAGGTGTGTTTTCTGTAAGCAGCAAAATGTAGGGTCCTGTTTACGTATCCATTCAGTTAGTCTGTGTCTTTTTATTGGGGCATTAAATCCATTGATGTTAAGAGATAATAAGGAATAGTGATTGTTACTTCCTATCATTTTTGATGTTATTTTTTAAATTTGATTGGTTAACTTCTTTTGGGTTTGATGAGAGAAGGTTTATATCTTGCTTTTTCCAGGGTGAAGTTTCCCTCCTTGTATTGGTGTTTTCCTTCTATTATCCTTTGTAGGGCTGGGTTTGTGGATAGATATTGGGTAAACTTGTTTTTGTCATGGAATATCTTGGTTTCTCCATCTATGGTGATTGAGAATTTTGCTGGGTATAGTAGTTTTGGCTGGCATTTGTGTTCTCTTAGAGTCTGCATGAGATCTGCCCAGGATCTTCTAGCTTTCATAGTCTCAGGTGAAAAGTCTGCTGTGATTCTGATAGGTCTTCCTTTATATGTTACTTGGCCTTTTTCTCTTACTGCCTTTAATATTCTTTCTTCGTTTAGTACATTTGGTGTTTTGATTATTATATGACAGGAGGTATTTCTGTTATGGTCCAGTCTGTTTGGAGTTCTGTAGGCTTCTTGTATTGTCATGGGCATCTCTCTCTTTAGGTTAGGGAAGTTTTCTTCCATAATTTTACTGAAGATATTTGCTGGCCCTTTAAGTTGTAAATCTTCACTCTCATCTATGCCTATAATCCTGAGGTTTGGTCTTCTCATTGTGTCCTTGATTTCCTGGATATTTTGGGTTACAATCTTTTTGCATTTTGCATTTTCTTTAACTGTTGAGTCCATGGTTTCTATGGTATCTTCAGCATCTGAGATTCTTTCTTCTATCTCTTATATTCTGTTGTTGATATTTGCATCTCTGTCCCCTGATTTCTTTCCAAGGTTTTCTGTCTCCAAAGTTATCTCCCTTTGAGTTTTCTTAATTGTTTCTACTTCTGATTTTAGATCCTGGATTGTTTTGCTTAGCTCCTTCACTTGCTTGTTTGTGCTTTCCTGTAATTCTTTAAGAGATTTTTGTGTTTCATCTTTCATGACCTCAGCCTGTTGACCAAAGTTCTGTATTTCTTTAAGTGATTTTTGCGTTTTCTCCTTATTGGCTTTTGTATTCTCCTGAATTTCTTTCAATGATTTTTGTGTTTCCCTTGTAAGGGCTTCTAACTTTTGATCCATTTTCTCCTGAATTTCTTTAAGTATGTCCTTCATGTGTTCCTCTACCAGCATCATTACCAGTGATTTTATATGCAAATCTTGTTTTTCTGGTGTGATGGGGTATCCAGGACATGCTGTTAAAGGAGAATTGAGTTCACATGCTGCCATATTGCCTTGATTTCTGTTAGTGACTTTCCTGCCTTTGTCTTTTGCCATCTAGTTCTCACTGGTGTTAGTTGGTCTTGTCAATGCTGGACTCACCAGTGCAAGCTGCCTCTTCCCAGGTGGCCTCTGGTGCACAGCTGACCTCCTGCCCTGCCTGGAAACAGGGTGCTGTGGTCCAGGCTGTTCAGATCCCGAAGCAGACACCCGAAGCCTCCCGAGGGGCCCACTGGACTCTCCATAGCACACTGACTCCTCCCTGAATGAACTAAAATTCAAAAATGGAGAACATACCGGAGAGTGGTTTTTCTAGTTTATTTAAAGTAGAAAGATAGACTTCTATTCTAGATTTTTTTTTTTGGAAATTTTCATCTTATTTATTTCATGTGCATTGGGTTTTTGCCTCTATCAATGTCTGTAGTGAGAGTGTCAGATTCCTCTGAAATTGGAGTTTTAGTAGTTTTAAAACTACTGAGTGATTTTTCTGCTGTCTTAATCTGATCCTTATGGTAAGAGGTCACACCCTTAGTTTTGGCCACACCCTCTTCTGTCAATTTAAATAGATAGGACATGGAAGGAGGAAACATTTGCCTTCTGCTCTTGACTTGATGGCATCTGGACTTCTTCTCTGACAATAGAGCCTGTTTTGTTGGGATTCCAGTGTCTACTGAAGACCAGCTGAGAAATTGAACCTTGTGGACTGAGCAACTTTGGACACTTGAACATTCTATTCAGAATCATACGTCTCCGGATATAATAAATCCCAAGTATGTAAGTACAATATATAGATTAAAATATGTTTTTGTCTGTATATGAGAGAGAAAGAGAAAGAGAGAGAAAGAGAAAGAGATAAAGAGAAGGAGAATGAGAGAGAGAATCTGTTACTCTAGAGTTTGTTACCTCATACAAAGCTCTTTATCTTGCATTGATTTTCTGCTTTGAATTCCTTATATGTGTTACCATGTTGGATATATGAGGTGTGCAGTGGTATCATAGAGGATTTTTTGCAAACTAAACAAGTAATCTAAGAGTGGAAGGAATTACAAAGAAAGCCCTCACTTGAGTAGTTTTTCTAAAAATCTAAAAATTAAGGTCACCCTTATCTCATTTAAAGCATAAAATATAGATACTAAGGGAATTCAAATCTAGGGCATTGTAATGGCCCTTGTTGCTAACTCTGACAATCAGGGTTTAATACACAGTACATACATGGTGAAAGTGGGAACCAGGTATTACACAATGTTGTCTGATTTCCACATAACTAGAGGCACCAGCCTTTAATCCCCGCACCAGAAAGCAGAGGCAGGCAGATCTCTGTGAGTCTGAGGCCACTAAAGCAAAAGGGTTAAAAACATACGTCTATGAAAAGAGGACATTTCTGGAATAATTTAATGCTTACTCCTCAGTGTGTCAATAAATCCAGGAAACAAAGTCTCTGAGGAAGGAAGAAGAGCTCCAGCACATCCTATTGAATGGCTGTTTCCCCAAGACACAAATTCTTGCTCTGATTAGATTCTGCCAAGAGCAGGACAAGGCCTAAGGATCAGGGCTTGATTTTATTTATTTATTTATTTATTTATTTATTTATTTATTTATTTATTTATTTATCTATTTATTTCTTTGTTTGTTTATCATATTCTTTATTTACATTTCAAAAGATTTTCCATCTCCTCATTCTCCCCTCCCGAAAAGTTCCATAAGCCCCATTCCCTGGCCCTCCTCCCCTATCAATCCCTTCCCACTTCACTGTTCTGGTATTCCCCTACACTGCTGAACTGAGCATTTCCAGGACCAGGGGCCACTCCTTTCTTATTCTTTGCACCATTTCATATGTGCATTGTGTCTTGTGTATTCCAAGCTTCTAGGCTAATATCCATTTATCAGTGAGTGCATACCATGAGTATTCTTTTGAGACTGAGTTATCTCACTTAGGATGATGTTCTCCACTTCCATCCACTTGTCTAAGAACTTCAAGAATTCATTGTTTCTAATGGCTGAATAGTACTGCATTGTGTATATAGACAACATTTTCTGTATCCATTTCTCTGTTGTGGGACATCTGGGTTCTTTCCTGTTTCTTGATATTATAAATGGAGTTGCTATGAACATAGTGGAGCATGTATCCTTATTACATGCTGGGGAATCCTCTGGGTATATGTGCAGGAGTGGTATAGCAGAGTTCACTGGAAGTATAATTCCAAGTTTTCTGAGGAACCACCAGACAGACTTCCAGAATGGTAGTACCAGCTTGCAACCCGACCAACAATAGAGGAGTGTTCTTCTTTCTCCACATCCTCATCAGCATTCGTTTTCTCCTGAATTTTTGATCTTAGCCATTTTTACAGGTGTGTGGTGAAATCTCAGGTTTGTTTTGATTTGCATTTCCCTGATGACTAAGGATACTGAACATTTCTTTAGGTGCTTCTCAGCTATTCAATATTCCTCAGGTAAAAATTCTTTGTTTAGCTCTGTACCCCACATTTGAAGGGGGATATTTGGCACTCTATAGTCTACGTTCTTGAGTTCTATGAATAAATTGTATATAATGCCTCTGTGGGATGTAGTGTTGGTAAAGATAGTTTTCCCAATTTGTTGGTTGCCATTTTGTCCATTTAACAATGTTTTTGCCTTACAGAAACTTTGCAGTGTTATGAGATCCCATTTGCCAATTCTTGATCTTAGAGCATAAGCTATTGGTGTTCTGTTTAGGAAATTTCCCCTGTGCCGGTGTCCTCAAGGTTCTTCCCCAGTTTGTTTTCTTTTAGTTTAATTGTGTCTGGTCTTATGTTGAGTTTCTTGATCCACTTGGACTTGAGATTAGTACAAGGAGATAAGAATGGATCAATTTGCATTCTTTTGCATGCTGACCTCCACTTGAACCAGCACCATTTGTTGAAGAGGCTGTCTTTTTTCCATTGGATCCTTTCTGCTCCTTTATCAAAGATCAAGTGACCATAATTCTGTGGGTTCATTTCCGGATCTTCAATTCTATTCTATTGATTTACTTGCCTGTTACTGTACCAATACCATTTAGTTTTTAACAAAATTGCTCTGTAGTACTGCTTGATGTCGGGGATAGTGATTGCCCCAGAAGTTTTTTTAATGTTGAGAACACTTTTAGCTATCCTGTTTTTTTTTTTTGTTGCAGATGCATTAATTGTTCTAAGTCTATGAAGAATTGAGTTGGGATTTTGATGGGTATTGCACCGAATCTGTAGATTGATTTTGGTAAGATGGCCATTTTTACTATATTAATCCTGCCAATCCAAGAGCAAGGAAAATTTTCCACCTTCTGAGGTCTTCTTCAATTTTTTTCTTCAAAGGCTTGCAGTTCCTGTCATACAGATCTTTCACTTGTTTGGTTAGAGTCACACAAAGATACTTTATATTGTTTCTGGCTATTGTGAAGGGTGTCAACTCCATAATTTCTTTCTCAGCCTGTTTATCCTTTAAATATATGAAGGCTACTGATTTGCTTGAGTTCATTTTATAACCAGCCAATTTGCTGAAGATTTCTATCAGCTGTACGAGTTCTCTGGTGGAGTTTTTTAGGTCACTTAAGTATACTATCATATTATCTGCAAATAGTGATAGTTTGACTACTTACTTTCCAATCTGTATCCCTTTGACCTCCTTGTGTTGTCTAATTGCTCTAGCTAGAACTTCAAGTAACATATTGAATAAATATGGAGAGAGAGAGAGAGAGAGAGAGAGAGACAGACAGACAGACAGAGAGAGAGAGAGAGAGACAGAGAGAGAGAGAGAGAGAGAGAGAGAGAGAGAGTAGTCTTGTCTAGACCCTGATTTTAGTGGGATTTCTTCAAGATTCTCTGCATTTAGTTTGATGTTGGCTACTGGTTTGCTGTATATTGCTTTTATTATGTTTAGTTATGGGCCTTGAATTCCTCTTGTTTCCAAAACCTTTAACAAGAATGGATGCTGAATTTTATCAAATGATTTTTCAGCATCTAATGAAATGACTGACCCTACGTTTTTTTCCTTTGAGTTTCTTTATGTAGTAGATTACCGTATTGATGGATTTCCGTATATTGAACCATCCCTGCATCCCTGGGATGAATCCTACTAGATCATGCTGAGTGACTGTTTTGATGTGTTCTTGGATTCTGTGGCAAGAATTTTGTTGAGGATATTTCCATTGATATTCATAAGGGAAATTGGTCTAAGGTTCTCTTTTTTTGTTGGATCTTTGTGTGGTTGTTGTATCAGCTAAATTGTGGCTTCAGAGAATGAATGAATGGGTAATGTTCCTTCTGTTTTTATTGTGTGGAATAGTTTGAAGAGTATTGGCATTAGGTCTCCTTTGAATGTCTGGTAGAATTTTGCACTAAAATCATTTGGTTCTGTACTTTTCTGGGTTGGGAGAATATCAATGACTACATCTATTTCTTTAGGGGTTATGCGTCCTTTTAGATCGTCTATCTGATACTGACAAAATTTTGGTAATTGGTATCTGTCTAGGAAATTGTCCATTTCATCCAGATTTTCTAGTTTTCTTCAGTATTAGCTTTTCTGGTAGGATATGATAATTTTTTTCAATTTCTTCAGTTTTTGTTGTTATACCACCCTTTTCATTTCTAATTTTGTTCATTTGGGTACTGTCTCTGTTCCCTCTGGGTATTCTGGCTAAAGGTTTTTCTATCTTGTTGATTTTATCAAAATCCAGCTCCTACTTTTGTTGATTCTGTGTATGGTTCTTTTTTTTTCACCTTGGTTGAATTCAGTCCTGAGTTTCATGATTTCCTGCCTTCTACTGCTCTTGGGTGTACTAGCATCTTTTTGTTTTAAAGCTTTCAGGTGATCTGTTCATCTGCAATTCTATCCTTTCCAAAGTTTCTTTTTTGTAGGCATCCAGAGCTATGAGATGTCCTCATAGCACTGCTTTCATTGTATCCCATAAATTTGGGTATGTTGTGCCTTCATTTTCATTAAGTTCTAAAAAGTCTTTGATTTCTTTCCTTATTTCTTCCTTGACCAAGGTATCATTGAGTAGAAAATTGTTAAGCTTCCATATGTATGTGGGATTTTTGTTGTTTTTGTTGCTATTGAAGACAACCCTTATTCCACATTGATCTGATAGGAGGCATGGAAGAAGTTTGATCTTCTGATATCTGTTGAGGTCAGTTTTATGACCAATTATATAGCCAGTAGTGGAGAAGTTACCATGCGGTGCCTAGAAGAAGGTATATCCTTTTGATTTAGGATGAACTGTTCTATACAAATGTATTAAGACCTTTTGGCCCAAAACTCCTGTTTGTTTCACTGTGACTCTGTTTAGTTTGAGTTTCCCTGATTGTCCGTTGGAGAGAATGGGGTGGTTAAGTCCCCCACAATTGTTGTGTAGGGTGCGATGTATGCTTTAAGCTTTAGTAAGGTTTCTATTATGAAAGCAGGTGCCCTTGTATTTGGGGCATAGATATTCAAAATTGAGAGTTCTTCCTGGTAGATTTTTCCTTTGATGAGCATAAAGTGGCATTCTGTATCTTCTTTGATGACTTTTGGTTGAAAGTCTATTTTATCTGATATTAGAATGGCTAGTCCAGCTTGTTTCCTGGGAACATATGTTTGGAGAACTGTTTTCCAGCCTTTTACTCTTAGGTAGTGTTTGTCTTTGACACTCAGATGTGTTTCTTGTATGCAGCAAAATGTTGGGTCTTGTTTACGGATCCAGTGTTTTAGTGTATGTCTTTTTATTGGGGAACTGAGTCCATTGATGTTAAGAGATATTAAGGAATATTGATTGTTGCTTCCTGCTGTTTTTGATGTAATTTTTATGTTTTTGTGGTTAACTTCTTTTGGGTTTGGTGAAAGGTGGTTACTTCCTTCCTTTTTCTTGTGTGTAGTTTCCCTCCCTTTGTTGGTGTTTTCTATTCCTTATCCTTTGAAGGGCTGGGTTTGTGGAAAGATACTGTGTAAATTTGGTTTTGCCATGAAAAACCTTGGCTTCTCCATTTATGGTGATTGAAAGATTTGCTGGATATAGCAGTTTTCTTCGGCATTTGTGTTCCCTTAGGGTCTGCATGACATCTGCCCAGGCTCTTCTGACTTTACTACTCTCAGGTGAGAAATCTGCTGTAATTCTGATAGGTCTCCTTTTATATGTTACATGATATTATTCCCTTATTGCTTTTAATATCCTTTCTTTGTTTAGTTCATTTGGTGTTTTAATTATTATATGACAGGATGAATTTCTTTTATGGTTGAATCTATTTGGAGTTCTGTAGGCTTCTTGTATGTTCATGGGTGTCAGTTTCTTTAGGTTGGAGAAGTTTTCTACTGTAATATTTACTGGCCTTTTCAGTTGGAGTTCTTCACTATCTTCTATGCCTATAATCTTTCGGTTTGGTCTTCTATTTTGTCCTGGTTTTCCTGGATATTTTGGGTCAGGAGTCATTTGCATTTTTCATTTTCTTTGACTGTTGTATCGATGCTTTCTATGGTATCTTCTGTATCTCAGATTCTCTTTTCCATCTCTGGTATTCTGTTGTTGATGCTTGGATCTATGAGTACTGACTTCTTTTCTAGGTTTTCTATGTCTCGAGGAGGTTTTCTGAGTTTTGATTTCTTTACTGCTTCTACCTCCTTCTTTAGACATTGGATGGTTTTGTTTAATTCCGGCACTGGCTTTGTGGTGTTTTCCCTTAGTTCTTCAATGGCTTCTTGCTGTTTACATGTGTTCTCTTGTATTTTTTAAGGGAGTTATTTATGTCCTTTTTGAAGCCCTCCATGATGCCCTTCATCAGCAAGATGACCTGTGATTTTAAATCCAAATCTGACGTTTCCTGTTGTGTTGGGGTATTCAAGACATGCTGTTGTGGGAGAATTGGGTTGAGATGGTGCCATATTGCCTTTATTTCTGTTGAAAACATTCCCACATTTGCCTTTTGCCAACAGGCTGTCTCTGGTGTTATTTGGGCCTGCCTTTGCTGGCAGGAGCTTGCCCCTCCTGTGTGTGAGCCAGTAGACCTATCTCAGCGACTTTAGGTGAGCTGCTTTGTGTTGGCACAAATTGCTGTGGTGCTGCAAAGTTCCTGTGTGTAGTTGGAGTCCTGGTGTGATGTGTTCCAAGTGATCCTCTACTCTGGTAGAACCTGCCTACTACCAATCTCTTGCACAGTCACAGAAGCAAAGATGACGGGAGACCCATTTACTTGTAGTCGGATTTAGGTATATACCTCTGCAGCCCCGATCAGCTCTGGATGCAGGCTGTGCACGCAGATCCTCAACTCTGCAGGACTGACTCAAAGGGCAAGCAACCTCTCCCTTTTTGGCCTCTGGGTGTATAGCTGGCTTCTTGCACTGCTTCAGGCCTTGGATTTCCTAAAGGAATTAACTATGGTGTGTAGAGACAGCATTGAATCAGCGATCTAACTGAGTGAATCTGCTGAGTTTTAATGAGCCCCCTGCATTTAAGCACCAATATGCCAGGTGTGGTCTTAAATTTGGATATACATTCATGGATTTAATCTATAGTGACCCAGAAAATCCTTTATTATCTTCCAGCCTCTTTGGTAGACCTGAATCCCTTCCAATTCAGAAGATTGTCCTTGAGAATTTCTCAAATTCAGTGGTCAGATTGGTAACTAACACAAGGAATCATTTGCCACAATGTCCTGTGTGTACTATAAATATTCCTCTAAACTTACCTCCGACATAATCAAGTTTGATGGGCTCCATATCTCCCTGTGTAAATTAAAGAAGCAGATTATGGGGAGAGAAAAGCTGAAAGCTGCCAATAGCGATCAATAACCCAGACACCAATGAAGAATACACTGATGATAATGCGCTCATTCCTCAATATTCAACTGTGATTTACAGAAGAATTCCTAGCAGAGGTGTTAAATCTACAAGCAAACCCTATGTTCAATGGAGAACTGAACCAGGGATGGCAAGTAGAAATGCAATTGATGACTCTTCTGCATCTATTTCTCTGGTGCAGCTTACAAAGACTGTCAATCTGGCTGAAGCCAATGCTTCTGAGGAAGACAAAATTAAAGCAATGATGCTGCAATCTGTCGGTGACTATGACCCAGTCAATTACATGAAGAAAACTCCAGTAGTTCTGCCACCTCAATCTTACACATCTGACTTTTCTGTGGTAAACCTGGTCACTCTATTAAGAATTGCCCAACAAATAGGGATAAAAACTTGGAATCTGGTCACAGGATCAAAAAGTGCAGTGGAATTCCTAGGAGTTTTTTTGATGGAAGTGACAGATCCTAATATGAAAGGCACAATGCTTACAAACACTGGGAAATATGTAATATCGAGTACCGATGCAGAGACTTATGCAATTGGGAAGAAAGAGAAACCACCCTTCTTACCAGAGGAACCATCATCACCTTCAGAACAAGGTGATCCTATCCCAGAGGAGCTCTTGTGCCTCATCTGAAAGACATCATGACTGATGCAGTGCTCATCCCTTGCTGTGGAAACAGTTACTGTGATGAATGTGTAAGAACAGCACTCCTGGAGTCAGATGAACACACATGTCCAACGTGTTAGCAAAACGATGTTTCTCCTGATGCTTTAGTTGCCAACAAGTTTTTAAGACAGGCTGTTAATAACTTTCAAAATGGAACTGGCTATCCCAAAAGACTATGAAAACACTTACCTCCAACCACACCCCCAATACCACCACCAAGGGCACTCTTTCAACAGAACCTGCAGCCTAGGATGAGGTCTCCCATATTAGGACAGCAGGATCCTCTGATTCCAGTGACATCTTCCTCAGCTCACCCAACTAGCTCCATATCTTGATTAACTTCAAATCCATCTTCCTTGGCTCCTTCTGTGCCTGAAAATACATCTTCTCCCCTGGCTCCAGTACCTGAGGTAACTGCAACAGTATCAACATCAGTCCATTCAGAAAAATTCGATGGACCCCTTCTGGATTCTGATAGTAAATCATTACAGGCTCCTGCACTTTCATCGGGGCATTCCAAAGGTGCCTCTTCAACTGCTATTGTGGAAGAAAAGCTTTGCCAGGTGCCAGTCCTTTCATCTGGTACAGTAAGAAGAAAGGCTGGTTCAGGTCTTCATCGACCAGGTTGGGAACATTCCAACAAGCTTAGGTACCTAGTTTCTCCCCCATAGCAAATTAGAAGAGTAGAAAGCAGCTTTTACAGGCAAATAAATCAAAGGAAACATAACAGTGAAAGATCACAGAGGACTCAAGGCCCATCACTACCAGCAACTCCAGGCTTTTGGACTGTTCCACAAGATCCTTTGTACCTGCCTCCTCCACAGACACTACCTCTTCCTCCAGGTGTACCTCACCCAAAGTTTTCTCTTCAGTTTCCTCCTGGTCAGCCTCCACGAGCAGGATACAGTGTGCCTCGTCCAGCGTTTCCCCCAGCTCCTGCCAATACAAAAGGAGTGCAGACTCCCCATTCAAATATGGTCCCTACAAAACAGGCACCTCCTTTGTCCAGAGAAGAATTCTATAGAGTGCAAGGACTACTAAAGGAAGAGTCTAAATATCACTATAAAGGGTCATCATATTTAAGAAGTTCACACATGTACACGAAGTCAAGGTCTGCCTCAACAGGCTCAACTTCTTGCTCTAGGTCCTTCAGATTCTCACATTCTGGCTCCTCTTCAAGGTCACCCCAATACCCCAGGAGGAGGAAAGAAGAGAGCATCAATTACTGTTCACCGTCCAGAACTCATGGATACCAAAGATCTAGGTCAAGGTCACCTCTATGTAGTCCATACCACTCAGAGTCTAGATCGCCTCAAACATTTAGGGGACTGTCTCCCACTAAAAGCAAATTACCTCAAGGTGAAAAAGGAGGTGATTGTTTTTCTAGATATAGGGACGTTACATCCCCTTATGAATGACATCAAAGAGTAATGTGGGCAGAGTGTCAGCTTTACAGACTCATTTGAGAAAGAACACTACCAGGAATGGGAGAGGATATTCCTTGAGTGGTATGACAAGTACCAAATGGTATGCAATGGATGTGCAGCTTAGACCCTCTACAAACTGAGAATTCTTTTCTCTGGAGAGATGTTTACCTACCTAAATATCAGAAATTCACCCTTCACAAGAAGGCTCAGAGAAGACTATTCTATTGCAAAAAGTCAAGGAAAGAGACATCTAGGTGGCAACTATCCAGACAGCTTTCAAGAAGATACAATCACAATCCAAAAGATAATCCAAAATCAAGAGACAAGGGCTGTGAGAATGTTCATGGGAACAGTAAAGGGAACAATTGTATGCTGATCATCAGTGGGAGGAGAGGCTCTCAGGCATGAGAGTGTTCCATTTTCTAGTGTAAGGGAATGCCAGGGTGGGAGAATGGGAATGGATGGGTTGGGGTGCACTTCCTAAAGTCAAGGGCAGTGGGGATGGTATGGGGGAGACCTGGAACGGGGAAAACATTTGAAAATTAAATAAAGAAAATATCCAAAAAAATAGCATTAGGCCTGCCCTTCAATATTGATTACGTTTCTGTGATATCAATTGTGAGTTCAAGTCCAAGTATGATAAAATCAGATCATCCATGCTAGTTTATTTGTTCCTCAATAAAGGATCTTGCACTTCTTTACTTTAATATATAAATTCATTTCCAAATATGTACTCAAACATAAATCTTAGACTCTTAGGTTTTCAATAGTCCTCAGGAAATTGGTTTGTGAAATAAATTTCATTTTCATATATATGCATATATTATATGTATATTCAATTATATTTAAAACCACATTTGGTGAAATGAAAAATGAAGAAAAATATTTCATCTCAATGACATTTATAAAACTGTCTTGACCTTTATTTTAACTTAGGAAATCACTGCAATTATTTATATATATTAAATAATTATTTATATATAAGTACTCTTACACAGATGCATATAAATTACAGATTTAATGACCTAATGACACCATTCCAAACCATTTTCTCATGTAAATAATTCTTCCCTCTTCATCTCTGCCAGAGCATTTCCAAACTGAAGATAATTGCCCCTTTATCCCCTGTAAAGAATTAATGTATTTAACTGACAATTGTTTGAAAATGTGTTTGCTGTTCTTAGTTTCATCCTAAATACATTTGTGCATGGAGCCTTTTTCCTGGCAGTAGTATTGAAGTTGGTTATTTTAATGATTTCCTTAAGATCTGAAAATAAGGAAAAGTTCTTTACCAGTCCTACATCTGACAGAGGGCTAATATCCATTATATACAAAGAACTTAAGAAGTTAGGCTCCAGAGAACAGGATAACCCCATTTAAAAATGGGGCATAGAGTTAAACATAAAATTGTCACCTGAGGAATATCAAATGCCTGAGAAGCACCTAAAGAAATGTTCACCATCCTTAGTCATCAGGGAAATGAAAATCAAAACAACCCTGGGACCTCACCTCAATAATTCAGGAGATGGTAGGTTCTACACAGATGGTGGAGAAAGAGGAAAACTCCTCCAATACTGATGAGATTGCAAGTGGTTTAAGAAAATAAAATCCAACCACTCCGGAAATCAGTCTGGTGTTTCCTCATAAAACTAGTCATAATATTAATGGAGGACCCAGCTGTAACACTCCTGGGCATATACCAAGAGGATTAGGATTATCATGAATGTCATGAGGACACATGCTCCACTATGTTCATAGCAGCCCTATTAATAATAGTCAGAAGCTGGCAAGAGGCCTGATGTCCCTCTGTGGAGGAATACATACAGAAAATGTGGTTGTGGTATATATCTATCTATCTATACATACATACGTATATGATGGAGTACTATTCAGCCATTAAAAATAATGAATTCATGAAATTCTTAAACAAATAATGGAACTGGAGACTATCATCCTGAGTGAGCTAACCCAGTCACAAAAGAATACTCATGGTATTCACTCACTGGTTAGTGGATATTAGCCAAGAATTTTGCATACCCAAGACACAATTCACACATCAAATGATTCCCAAGAAGGAGGAATTGACAGGCAGGTACATCAATGGTATAGAATTGAAAACCCAGAAATGGACCCATACACCCATGGTCACTTGAACTATGAAAAAGGAGCTAGAACCACCCAGAGGGAAATTGATAGCATTTTCTGACAAATGGTGCTGGTTCAACTGGAGATGAGCATGCAGAAGAATGAAAATGGATCCATTCTTATCTCCTTGTACTAAGCTCAACTCCAAGTGGATCAAGGCCCTCCACATAAAAGCAGACACACTGAAACTAATAGAAAAGAAAGTGAGGAAGACCCTTGAGGACCGGGCATAGAGGTAAATTTCTTAACAGAACACCAATAGATTATGAACTAAGATCAAGAATTAACAAATGGGACCTCATAAATTTACAAAGTTTTTATAAGGCAAAGGACACTGTCAATCAAATAAAATGTCACCCAAAAAATTGGGAAAAGATCTTCACCAAACCTACAAACGACAGAGGGCTAATATCCAATATATACAAGGAACTTAAGAAAGTAGACTGTAGGGAGCCAAATAACCGCATTAAAAAATGATATACAGAGGTAAACAAAAAATTTTCACGTGAAGAATTTAGAATGGCTGAGAAGCACCTTAAGAAATATTCAACATCCTAAGTTATCAGGGAAATGCAAATCAAAACAACCCTGAGATTTCACCTCACACCAGCCAGAATGGCTAAGATTAAAAACTCAGGTGACAGCAGGTGTTGGTGAGGAATTGGAGAAAGAGGAACACTCCTCCACTTCTGCTGGGATTGCAAGCTGGTACAACCACTCTGGAAATCAGTCTTGCAGTTCCTCAGAAAACAGGGCATGACACTTCAGGAGGACCTGACTATCCCACTCCTGGTCATAAACCCAGAGAATTCCCCCAGATTGCAGTAAGTACACATGCTCCACTATGTTCATGGCAGCCTTATTTATAATAGCCAGAAGCTGGAAAGAAAGCAGGTTTCCATCAATGCAGGAATGAATTCAGAAAATGTGGTATATTTACACAATGGAATACTACTCAACAATTAAAACAATCAATTCAGCACGGAGCTTAGGTTCCAGTCCCGAGGCCTCTGGCAGGAGCCTTCAAATCTCCCCTTCGGGATCCAGAATAGCCTGGGCTGCAATGCCACATCTCTGGGTCCTGCAAGAGGCAAGAGGAGCATCTGGGAGGCCAGCTGGGAGGAGTTAGTGTGCTCTGGTGAGTCGAACAGGCCCCTGAAGGGGCCTTCAGGTGTCTGGTTCAGGATCTGGGCAGCCTGGGCCACAGCACACGGTCTCCAGGAAGTGCAGGAGGCCTGGTGTGTGCCTGGTGACAGACTGGGAGCACAAAGCTTGCTCCAGCATGGAGCTATTGTTCCAGTCCTGGGGCCTCTGTTGGGAGCCTTCAGATCTCTGCTTCAGGATCCAGAACAGCCTGGGCTTCAACGCACATTTCCAGGTCCTGCAGAAGGCAAGGGGTGCATCCAGGAGGACGACTGGGAGGAGTCAGTGTGCTCTGGTGAGTCCAGCGGGCCCCTGCGGGAGCCTTTGGTTATCTGCTTCGGGATCTGAACAGCCTGGACCACAGCACCCTGTTTCCAGGCAGGGCAGGAGGTCAGCTGTGCACCAGAGGCCACCTGGGAAGAGGCAGCTTGCACTGGTGAGTCCAGCATTGACAAGACCAACTAACACCAGTGAGAACTAGATGGCAAAAGGCAAATGCAGGAAAGTCACTAACAGAAATCAAGGCAATATGGCAACATCTGAACCCAATTCTCCTTTACCAGCATGTCCTGGATACCCCATCACACCAGTAAAACAAGATTTGGATTTAAAATCACTGGTCATGATGCTGGTAGAGGAAAACATGAAGGACATACTTAAAGAAATTCAGGAGAAAATGGATCAAAAGTTAGAAGCCCTTACAAGGGAAACACAAAAATCATTGAAAGAAATTCAGGAGAATACAAAAGCCAATAAGGAGGAAACGCAAAAATCATTTAAAGAAATACAGGAGAACTTTGGTCAACAGGCCAAGGTCATGAAAGATGAAACACAAAAATCTCTTGAAGAGTTACAGGAAAGCACAAACAAGCAAGGGAATGAACTAAGCAAAACCATCCAGGATCTAAAATCAGAAGTAGAAACAGCTAAGAAAACTCAAAGGGAGACAACTTTGGAGATAGAAAACCTTGGGAAGAAATCAGGGGACAGAGATGCAAATATCAACAACAGAATACAAGAGATAGAAGAAAGAATCTCAGATGCTGAAGATACCATAGAAACCATGGACTCAACAGTTAAAGAAAATGCAAAATGCAAAAAAGCTTGTAACCCAAAATATCCAGGAAATCCAGGACACAATGAGAAGACCAAACATAAGGATTATAGGCATAGATGAGAGTGAAGATTTACAACTTAAGGGGCCAGCAAATATCTTCAATAAAATTATGGAAGAAAATTTCCCTAATCAAAAGAGAGAGATGCCCATGACTATACAAGAAGCCCACAGAACTCCAAACAGACTGGACCAGAAGAGAAATACCTCCTGTCACATAAAATTCAAAACACCAAATGTACTAAACAAAGAAAGAATATTAAAGGCAGTGAGAGAAAAGGGCCAAGTAACATATAAAGAAAGACCTATCAGAAGCACAGCAGACTTTTCACCTGAGACTATGAAAGCTAGATCCTGGGCAGATTTCATGCTGACTCTAAGAGAAAACAAATGCCAGCCAAAACTACTATACCCAGCAAAACTCTCAATCACCATAGATGGAGAAACTAAGATATTCCATGACAAAACCAAGTTTACCCAATATCTATCCACAAACCCAGCCCTACAAAGGATAATAGGAGGAAAACACCAATACAAGGAGGGAAACTTCACCCTGGAAAAAGCAAGATATTAACCTTCTCTTATCAAACCCAAAAGAAGTTAACCAATCAAATTTAAAAAATAACAGCAAAAATGACAGAAAGAAACAATCCCTATTCCTTAATATCTGTTAACATCAATGGACTCAATGCCCCAATAAAAAGACATAGACTAACTGACTGGATAAGTAAACAGGACCCTACATTTTGCTGCATACAGGAAATACACCTCAGGGTCAAAGACAAAGACTACCTTAGAGTAAAAGGCTGGAAGACAATTTTACAAGCAAATGGTCTCAGAAAACAAGCTGGAGTAGCCATTCTAATATCAGATAAAATTGACTTTCAGCCGGGCAGTGGTGGCATACGCCTGTAATCCCAGCACTCTGGGAGGCAGAGGCAGGCGAATTTCTGAGTTCAAGGCCAGCCTGGTCTACAAGAGTGAGTTCCAGGACAGCCTGGGCTATACAGAGAAACCCTGTCTCGGGGAAAAAAAAAACAAATAAAAAAAATTGACTTTCAACCCAAAGTCATCAAAAGAGACTCTGAGGGACACGTCTTGCTGGTCAAAGGAAAAATACAACAAGAAGAACTCTCAATCCTGAACATCTATGCTCCAAATGCAAGGGAACCCTCATTCATAAAAGAAACTTTATTAAAGCTCAAAGCACACATTGCACCTAACACAATAATTGTGGGTGACTTCAACACTGCACTTTCCTCAATGGACCAAATAGGAAAACAGAAACTGAATAGGGACACAATGAAACTAATTGAAGCTTTGGACGAATTAGTTTAAAGAGATATATATAGAACATTCTATGCTAAAGCAAAAGAATATACCTTTTTCTCAGCACCTCATGGTACCTTCTCCAAAATCGACCATATAATTGGTCACAAGACAGACCTCAACAAATATAAGAAGATCGAACTAATCCCATGCCTCTTATCAGATCACTATGGAGTAAAAGTGGTCTTCAATAGCAACAAAAACAACAGAAACCCGACATACACGTGGAAACTGAACAATATTCTACTCAATGATTCCTTGGCCAAGGAAGAAATAAAGAATGAAATTAAAGACTTTTTAGAACTTAATGAAAATGAAGACACAACATACCCAAATCTATGGGACACAATGAAAGCAGTGCTAAGAGGAAAACTCATAGCCCTGAGTGCCTCCAAAAAGGAAATGGAGAGAGCATACACTAACAGCTTAATGACACACCTAAAAGCCCTGGAACAAAAAGAAGCTATTTCACCCATGAGGAGTAGAAGTCAGGAAATCATCAAACATAGGGCTGAAATCAATCAAGTAGAAACAAAGAGAACCACACAAAGAATCATCAAAATCAGGAGCTTGTTCTTTGAGAAAATCAACAAGATAGATAAACCCTTAGCCAGACTAACGAAACTGCACAGAGACAGTATCCAGATTAACAAAGTTAGAAATGAAAAGGGAGATATAACAACAGAAACTGAGGAAATTCAAAAAATCGTTAGAACCTACTACAAAAGCCTATACTCAACACAAGTGGAGAATCTGGTGGAAATGGACATTTTCCTAGACAGATATCTGACAACAAAACTAAATCAGAATCAAATAAATCAACTAAACAGTCCCAAAACACCTGAAGAAATAAAAACGGTCATAGAAAGTCTCCAAACCAAAAAAAGCATGGGATCAGATATCTTCAGTGCAGAATTCTATCAAACCTTCATAGAAGACCTAACACCAATACTGAAGGAACTCTCCCCAACTCATTCTATGAAGCCACAATTATGCTGATACCAAAACCACACAAAGATCCAACAAAGAAAGAGAACTTCAGGCCAATTTCTTTTATGAATATTGATGCAAAAATACTTAATAAAATTCTTGCCAACTGAATCCAAGAACACATCAAAACAATCATCCACCATGATCAAGTAGGCTTCATCCCAGGGATGCAGGGATGGTTCAATATAAAGAAATCCATCAATGCTATCCACTACATAAACAAACTCAAAGAAAAAAATCGTATGATCATCTCATTAGATGCAGAAAAAGCATTTGACAAAATTCATCATCCTTACATGCTAAATGTCTTGGAAAGAACAGGAAATCAAGGCCCATACCTAAACATCTACAGATTCAATGCAATCTCCATCAAAATCCCAACTCAGTTCTTCACAGAGTTAGAAAAAGCAATTCTCATATTCATCTGGAATAAAAAAAAAACCCAGGATAGCTAAAACTATTTTCAACAACAAAAGAAATTCTGGGGGAATCAGTATCCCTGAATTCAAGCTATACTACAGAGCAATAGTGTTATAAACTGCATGGTATTGGCACAGTGACAGACAAGTGGACCAATGGAATAGAATTGAAGATCCAGAAATGAACCCACACACCTATGGTCACTTGATCTTTGACAAAGGAGACAAAAACATCCAGTGGAAAAAAGATAGCCTTTTCAACAAATGGTGCTGGTCCAATGGAGGTCAGCATACAGAAGAATGTGAATTGATCCATTGTTATCTCCATGTACTAAACTTCACTCCAAGTGGATCAAGGACCTCCATGTAAAATGAGACACACTGAAACTAATAGAAAAGAAACTGGGGAAGACCCTAGAGGACATGGGCACGGGGAAAAAGTTCCTAAACAGATCACCAATAGCGTATGGTCTAAGATCAAGAATTGACAAATGGGACCTCATAAAATTACAAAGTTTCTGTAAGGCAAAGGACACTGTTAAAAGGACAAAACGGCAACCATCAAATTGGGAAAGGATATTCACCAACCCTACATCTGATAGAGGGCTAATATCCAATATATACAAGGAACTCAAGAAGTTAGACCCCAGGGAACCAAATAACCCTAATAAAAATGGGGTACAGATCTAAACAAAGAATTTTCACCTGAAGAAATTCTGATGGCCGAGAGGCACCTTAAGAAGTGCTCAACATCATTAGTCATTAGGGAAATGCACATCAAAACAACGCTGAGATTTCACCTTACACCAGTCAGAATGGCTAAGGTCAAAACTCAGGAGACAGCAGGTGTTGGCAAGGTTGTGAAGAAAGAGGAACACTCCTCCACTGCTGGTGGGCCTGTAAGATGGTACAACCACTTTGCAAATCAATCTGGCGGTTCCTCAGAAAACTGCACATGACATTTCCAGAGGACCCTGCTATACATCTCCTGGGCATATACCCAAAGGATTCCCCGGCATGCAATAAAGACACATGCTCCATTATGTTCATAGCAGGCTTATTTATAATAGCCAGAAGCTGGAAAGAACCCAGATGCCCCTCAAAGGAGGAATGGATACAGAAAATGTGGTATATTTACACAATGGAATACTACTCAGCAATTAGAAACAACGAATTCACAAAATTTTTAGGCAAATGGTTTGATCAGGAAAATATCATCCTAAGTGAGGCAACACAGTCACAAAAGAATACACATGGAATGCAATCTCTGATAAGTGGATATTAATTAGCCCAGAATCCCTGAATATCCAAAGCATAAATCATATAACAAATGACTCCCATGAAGAAGTATGGAGAAGGTCCTGATCCTGGAAAGGATTGATCTAGCATTGGAGGGGAATATATGGACAGAGAAAAAAAGGAGGGAGGTGATTGGAGAAGGGATGGAGAGAAGAAGGTTTATGGGGCATATGGGGAGGGGGGATCCGGGAAAGGGGAAATCATTTGGAATGTAAACAAAGAATATAGAAAATAAAAATATTAAAAAAAACAGTGAATTCTATTATCGGGTTATAGAAAGGTGCAGGTTGAGCACCAGCAGCACAGCAGTGGCTGGTCGAGCTGAAGGGCCATCAGCAGTGGTACCAAGGTGACACAGGGTCCAGTTAGGCCCTGCCCCCACGACCACTGACCTTCGCTGGTCAGCCAGGCTGCAAGCAGCAGCTGATTTATGGTGCCTTTCACCACACAGAAGCCACTTCAGAACTCTGCCTCCCGCCAGTCACAAAAGACTCATCTCCATCTTGGTTTGCGGACTTCAGAGAGATTAGACAGACTGAGGCATGCAAACATAACCCAAGGCCAACATCGCAGGAGTCTAAGCCCAACAAACATTGGCCTGCACCCAGGCCCTGGGCTTCTGGGGGGTAGGAGGGAGGGCATCGGGGTGCCGACCCAGCTGTCAGATTTTTTTGCCCGGGCCAGCATGTGTACCACCATTTTGCCTACAGGAAGCCAGAGAGTGCTAGCAGGCAAAGCTGGCTAACAGGCATAGCCCAAGGCTAACATAGTGGGAGGTCTAGGCCCCAACAGGCCCTGGACTGACCCCAAAAACTGGGATGCTCCGTGGGCCATTTGTTTGTCAACCTGCCCAGGAGGTTGTTACCTCAGCAGACTCTCCTGGCACTTTCAGGGAGCATGCACACAAGCCTGCCATCATGGCCATCTGACAGAACCAATTAACAGTCATAGCCCGAGGGGAACTTTGCTCAGACCTTGGCCTGCCAGGCTTTTGCCTAGGCTCAGGGCCTGAGAAGGTAGGCTAGCCTTGTGTGCAGCAACCCGGTTGGGAGATCGGCTGCCCAGCAGAGTGATCAGCACAAGGAAAAGATCCTGGCAGCATACAGCCTTCAGCACTCCCTGAAGGAGCAAATGGGCAGCATCTTGTTCACAGACACAATCTGGGGCAAAGCACACTAGGGTTACAAGGGCACCCAAGAGGAGGACAGCACATCAGCAATCTGCTACAGGGGAAACCCAGCCATCTAGTGTTGCAGAAATAGCCCCAGAGCCTCCCCCCCCCCCAGAAGGCTCAAACACCAGCCAGAGACAGGACTAACTAACTCCAGAGAACAAGATGGCAAAGGGAAAATGCAGAAACGCTATTAACAGAAATCTAGGCAATATGGCAGCATCTGAACCAAACTCTCCAACATCAGCAAGTCTTGGT
This sequence comes from Apodemus sylvaticus, assembly GCF_947179515.1. Lineage (NCBI taxonomy): Eukaryota > Metazoa > Chordata > Mammalia > Rodentia > Muridae > Apodemus > Apodemus sylvaticus. The sequence continues at coordinate 163,180,538 of NC_067472.1, read as the reverse complement.
TATGCCAACACACCAGAGAAACAAGATTTGGATTTAAAATCACTGGTCATGATGCTGCTAGAAGAACACAAAAAGGACATAAATGAATTTCTTAAAGAAACACAGGGGAACATGAATAAGCTAGAAACCTGTATAATGGAAACACAAAAATCACTTAAAGAAATACAGGAGAATAAGGCTCAAGAGATAGAAGCCAATAAAGAAGAAATGCAAAAAAAGAAAAAAAAACTTAAAGAAATGCAGGAGAACATGGATAAGCAGGCAAAAGTCATGAAAGAGGAAACACAAAAATCTCTTAAAGAATTACAGGAAAACACAAACAAACAAATGATGGAGCTGAGAAAAACCATCCTGGATCTAAAAACAGAAGTAGAAAAAACTAAGAAATCACAAAGGGAGACAACTTTGGAGATAGAAAACCTTGAGTAGAAATCAGGGGCCATAGATGCAAATATAAACAATAGAATACAAGAGATGGAAGAAAGAATCTCAGATGCCGAAGATACCATAGAAACCATTGACTCAACAATCAAAGAAAATGCAAAATGCAAAAAGCTTGTATCACAGAGCATTCAGGAAATCCAGGATACAATGAGAAGACCAAACCTAAGGATTATAGGTATAGATGAGAGTGAAGATTTACAACTGAAAAGGCCAGCAAATATCTTCAACAAAATTATGGAAGAAAATTTTCCCAACTTAAAGAAAGAGATACTTATGAATATTCAAGAAGCCTACAGACCTCCAAACAGACTGAATCTGAGCAGAAATACCTCTTGCCACATAATAATTAAAACCCCAAATGCACTAAACAAAAAAAGAATATTAAAGGCAGTAAGAGAAAAAGGCCAAGTAACATATAAAGGAAGACCTATCAGAATCACACCAGACTTCTCACCAGAGACCATGAAAGTTAGAAGATCCTGGGCAAATCTCATGCAGACTCTAAGAGAACACAAATGCCAGCCAAAACTACTATACCCAGCAAAACTCTCAATCACAATAGATGGAGAAACCAAGACATTCCACGACAAAACCAAATTTACACAACCTCTTTCCACAAACCCAGCTCTGCAAAGAATAATAGGAGGAAAACTCCAATACAAGGAGGGAAACTACACCCTGGAAAAAGCAAGATAGTAACCTTCCTTCATCAAAACCAAAAGAAGATAACCACTCAAATATAAAAATAACATCAAAAATGACAGGAAGTCACAGTCACTATTCCTTAATATCTCTTAACACCAATGGACTCAATTCCCCAATAAAAAGACATAGACTACCAGACTGGATAAGGAAACAGGACCCTACATTTTGCTGCATACAGGAAACACACCTAAATGTCAAAGACAAAAACTACCTTAGAGTAAAAGGCTGGAAGACAATTTTACAAGCAAATGGTCTTGGGAAATGAGCCGGAGTAGCCATTCTAATATCAGATAAAATTGACTTTCAATCTAAAGTCATCAAAAGAGACACTGAGGGACACTTCTTGTTGGCCAAAGGAAAAATCCACCAAGAAGAACTTTCAATTCTGAACATATATTCGCCAAATGCAAGGGCATCCCCCATTCGTAAAAGAAACTTTACTTAAGCTCAAAGCACACATTTCACATAAAACAATAATTGTGGGCGACTTCAACACTCCACTCTCCTCAATGGATCAATCAGGAAAACAGAAACTAAACAGGGACACAGTAAAACTAATTGAAGCTTTGGACCAATTGGATTTGACTGATATTTATAGAATATTTCACCCTAAAGCAAAAGAATATACCTTTTTCTCAGCACCTCATGGTACCTTCTCCAAAATCGACCATATAATTGGTCACAAGACAAACCTCAACAAATACAAGATTATTGAACTAATCCCATGCCTCCTATCAGATCACTATGGTATAACAGTGGTTTTCAATAGCATCAAAAACAATAGATAGCCCACATATACATGGAGGCTGAACAATACTCTACTCAATGGCACCTTGGCCAAAGAAGAAATAAAGAAAGAAATCAGAGACTCATTTATAAAACTGTGCCTCCAAAAAGAAAATGGAGAGAGCATACACTAGCAACTTAACGATACACCTAAAAGCCCTGGAACAAAAAGAAGCTATTTCACCCAGGAGGAGTAGAAGACAGGAAATCATCAAACTCAGGGCTGAAATCAATCAAGTGGAAACAAAGAGAACCATACAAAGAATCAATGATTCCAGGAGCTGGTTCTTTGAGAAAATCAACAAGATAGATAAACCCTTAGCTAGACTGACCAAAGGGCACAGAGAAAGTATCCAAATTAACAAAATTAGAAATGAAAAGGGAGATATTACAACAGAAACTGAGGAAATCCAAAAAATCATCAGATCCTACTACAAAAGCCTATACTCAGCACAACTGGAGAATCTGGAGGAAACTGACAATTTCTTTGACAGATACCAAATACCAAAATTAAATCAAGACCAAATAGATCATCTAAACAGTCCCATAACCCCTAAAGAAATAGAAAGGGTCATAGAAAGTCTTCCAACCAAAATAAGCACAGGACCAGATGGTTTCTGTGCAGAATTCTATCAGACCTTCAAAGAAGACCTAACACCAATACTCTTCAAACTATTCCACAAAATAGAAACAGAAGGAACACTACCCAATTCCTTCTACGAAGCGACAATTACGCTGATACTAAAACCACACAACGATCCAACAAAGAAAGATAACTTCAGTCTAATTTCACTTATGAACATCGATGCAGATATACTCAATAAAATTCTTGCCAGTAGAATCCAAGAACACATCAAAATGATCATCCACCATGATCAAGTAGGCTTTATCCCAGGGATTCAGGGTTGGTTCAATATAGAGAAATCCATCAATGCAATCCACTACATAAACAAACTCAAAGAAAAAAACCACATGGTCATTTCATTGGATGCTGAAAAAACATTTGACAAAATTCAGCATCCTTTCATGCTTAAAGTCTTGGAAAGAACAGGAATTCAAGGCCCATACCTAAGCATAGTAAAAGCAATATACAGCAAACCGGTAGCCAGCATAAAACTAAATGGAGAGAAACTTGAAGCAATCCCACTAAAATCAGGGACTAGACAGGGCTGCCCCCTTTCTCCTTATCTTTTCAATATTGCACTTGATGTACTAGCTAGGCAACTAGACAACATAAGGAGGTCAAAGGGATACAAATTGGAAAGGAAGAAGTCAAACTATCATTATTTGCAGATGATATGATAGTCTACCCAAGGGACCCAAAAAACTCCATTAGAGAACTCCTACAGCTGATAAACAACTTCAGCAAAGTGGCAGGTTATAAAATCAACCCAAGCAAATCAGTAGCTTTCCTATACTCAAAGGATAAGCAGGATAAGAAAGAAGTTAGGGAAATGACCCCCTTCACAATAGCACAAACCGTATGAAGTACATTGGGGTGACTCTTACCAAACATGTGAAAGATCTGTATGACAAGAACTTCAAGACTATGAAGAAGGAAAAGGAAGAAGACCTCAAAAAATGGAAAAACCTCCCATGCTCATGGATCGGCAGGATTAACATAGTTAAAATGATCATTTTGCCAAAAGCAATATACAGATTCAATGCAATACCCATCAAAATCCCAACTCAATTCTTCACAGAGTTAGAAAGAGCAATCCTCAAATTCATCTGGAATAACAAAAAACCCAGGATAGCTAAAACTATTCTCAATAATAAAAGAAATTCTGGGGGTATCAGTATCCCTGACCTCAAGCAATACTACAGAGCAATAGTGTTAAAACCTGCATGTTATTGGTACAGTGACAGGCAGGCGGATCAATGGAACAGGATTGAAGATCCAGAAATGAACCCACACACCTATGGGCACTTGATCCTCGACAAAGGGGCTGAAAACATCCAATGGAAAAAAGATAGCCTTTTCAACAAATGGTGGTGGTTCAACTGGAGGTCAGCATGTAGAAGAATGGGAATTATTCCATCCTTGTCTCCTTGTACTAAGCTCAACTCCAAATGGATCAAGGACCTTCACATAAAGCCAGACACTCTGAAGCTAATAGAAAAGAAACTGGGGAAGACCCTTGAGGACATCAGTATAGGGGAAAAGTTCCTGAACAGAACACCATTAGCTTATGCTCTAATATCAAGAATTGACAAATGGGACCTCATAAAAGTACAAAGTTTCTGTAAGGCAAAGGACACCATCAAAGGGCAAATCGGCAATCAAATTGGGAAAAGATCTTCACCACCCCTACATCAGATAGAGGGTTAATATCCAATATATATAAAGAACTCAAGATGTTAGACTCCAGAAAACCAAATAACCCGATTCAAAAATGGAGTACAGAGTTAAACAAAGCATTTTCACCTGAAGAACTTCGGATGGCGGAGAAGCATCTTAAAAGATGCACAACTTCATTAGTCATTAGGGAAATGCAAATCAAAACAACCCTGAGATTTCACCTTACACCAGTCAGAATGACTATGTTTAAAAATTCAGGAGACCGCAGATGTTGGCAAGGATGTGGAGAAAGAGTAACACTCCTCCACTGCTGGTGGGGTTGAAAATTGGAACAACCACTCTGTATATCAGTCTGGCGGTTCCTCTGTAAAATGGGCACCTCACTTCCAGAAGCTCCTGCTATACCACTCCTGGGCATATACCCAAAAGATTCCCCAGCACGTAATAAGGATACATGTTCCACTATGTTCATAGCAGCCCTATTTATAATTGCCAGAACCTGGAAAGAACCCAGATATCCCTCAACAGAAGAGTGGATGCAAAAAATGTGGTATATATACACAATGGAGTACTAATCAGCCATTAGAAACAATGAGTTCATGAAATTTTGAGGCAAATGGATGGAGCTGGAGAAAATCATACTAAGTGAGGTAACCCAAAATCAAAAGATGAATCATGGTATGCACTCACTAATAAGTGGGTGTTATCCTAGAAAACTGGAATACCCAAACATAATCCACACATCAAATGAGGTACAAGAAAAACGGAGGAGTGGCCCCTTGTTCTGGAAGGACTCAGTGAAGCAGTATAGGACAAAACAAGAACATGAAAGTGGGAAGGGTTGGGTGGGAAAACAGGGGAAGGAATGGGGCTGATGGGACTTTCAGGGAGTGGGGGTCTAGGAAAGGGGAAATCATTTGAAATGTAAATAAAAATATATCAAATAAAAATCATAATAAAAAAACCCAACAAAACAATGAATTCATGAAAATCTTAGGCAAATGTTTGGAACTGGAGGATATCATCCTAAGAGAGGTAACCCAATCACAAAAGAACATACATCGAATGCAATCACTGATAAGTGGATATTAGCCCAGAAGCTCAAATCCCCAAGACACAACATATCAATTGATTCCCAAGCAGAAGGAAGGAAAGGACCCTGGTCTTGGAAAGGTTTGATGCAACAATTTGGGGGAAGGATTACCAAAACCGAGAAGTGGGAGAGGGCTGATTGGGGAATAGGCAGAGGGAAGAGGGCTTATGGGATTTATGGGGAGGAGAGAACCTAGGAAAGGGAAATCATTTGGAATGTAAACAAAGGATGTAGAGAGGGAAAAAAAGGATTGAAATATCAGTCAACACGTTTACATTTACATTGTCAGAATGTCAATTACTTTAGCAAGTAAAGAGAACATATTGGAGATTCCTAGGAAACAACAACAAATCAAAACAAACAAATAAAAAAGAAGAAATAAACAACAACAACAAAAACATAGAAATGACCTTGGTCCTTTTGGAAACATATGCATAAGAAAATGTAGCAGTAGGAAGGTGTTGGTGTCACAGGCCTTTAATCCTAGAACTTGGGAAGCTGAGTCAGGGGTATTTGTGAGTTGGATGGCCAGCGCGGTCTTCAGAGTGATTTCCAGGAAAGCCAGATCTATACAGAGAAATCCTGTCTCCAAACACAAACAAACAAATAATAGTATGCACTAATAGCAACATTACCAGATTCATTGCATTTTTTTCCTTTTTATTAATTAATACATGTATTTCTTTACACTCTTACTTTATTCTCCTTACAGTTCATCCTCTGACTCTTCCACATTCTATACCTCCTCCAAAGCCCCCCCTCCACCCCCTCCACACCTGTCCTCTAAACTCTACAGGGCTTCCAGTCTATGTAGGGTTAGGTACATTATCTCTAAATAAACACCAACTGGGCAGTTCTCTACTGCATGTGAGTTGAGGGTCTCATGTCAACTAGTGTATGCAGCCTGTTTTCTGGGCCACTGCACTTAAAGATCCAGATTGAGTGTGCTGGTCCTCCTACAGGATTGCCATTCTCTTCAGTTTATTTCAGCCTTCTCTAATTCAACAACATGGTTCAGCAGCTTCTGTCCATTGGTTGGGGGCAAATATCTGAATCTGACATTTGTAGCTGCTTGTTTGATTTTTTGGAGGGCAGACAGGAAAGGTCCCTTTTTGTGACTGCTCCTTATTCTGAGTAATAGTGTCAGGCCTTGGAACCTCCCTTAACCTGGATTTGACATTGGACCTGTTGTTGGAACTTCTTCTCCTCAGAATCCTCTCCATTTCCATGCCTGTAATTCTTTATGACAGAAACACTTATGGGTCAGAGATTTAACTGCAGTATAGCCCAGCTCTCTCTCATTTGATGCCATATCTTCCTGATGGAGTTGTGCTCTAAAAATTCCCTCTTCCTAATGTGGGCCTTTCACCTAAGGGCCCCTATTATATGTCTCTAACCTCCTAAGTTTCTGTTGAATTATGGAGGTCCCCATCATTCTCCTACTTCCTGAGGTTTCCTGTTTCATTGTTTTCTGTTGGCCCTCAGAGTTGAAGTCCTTTTCATTCACTCACTAATAGATCATGCTCCCCTCTCTGTCTCTCCCATTCCCCTTCCCCCTCCACCCATCCTCAGCCACATTAGTTCATTTTATCTCCCAGGTTCTTTTATTCCAACCCCAAATGTGATTCCTGTCTTCTTTCTTCCATGTGGGACTGAGGTGTTCTCACTTGTGCACTTCAAATTATTCACCCTTTTGTCTTCTGTGGACTGTATGTTTGGTACTACTTTTTTTTTTATGGTAACAGCAGCAATACACAGATTGGGAAAAATATCTTCAGTAAACTCACATCCATTAGAAAACTAATATTCAATGTATGTAAAGAACTCAAGAAACCAATCACCAAAGCATTTAACATCTCAGTTACAAATAGGGTACAAAACTAAACCCAGATTTCACCACTGAGGAATCTCAAATAGTTGAAAAGCAGAGAAAGAAATGTTCAAAGTCCTTAATTGATCAGAGAAATGCAAATCAAAACAACCTTGAGATTCAACCTTACACCAATCAGATTGGCTAAGAGCAAAACAACAGGTGAAGGCACCTGTTGGAGAGGATGTGCAGAAAACTCTTTTCAAAGTAATTGTCAAGGAAGGTTTGAGTGCATTTATGTATGAGAGCTAAAATCAATTCAGGAAAAAGATAAATCATTTTTAAAGGAAGGCCAAATGTATACAATGGAAATGAGGGCAACACTATAGATGTGAGGTTGATTTCACATCAGACTCAGGCTGGACTAGCTACCAGGGTGATTTCATATAGCTGCATGAGAGCAGACACAGAAGGATCAGAAATTCAGGACTATCCTCAGCTAAATAGCAAATTGAAGACCAGCCTATACTGCTTGAGGCACTTTATCCCATAGGGAAAATCATTAAAGTGTACAAACAAAAAGCAAGGCCTAAGAAATTCAACAACTTTCCTATGGCAAAGATCTTCATTTAGATTAATTCTAAAACAATTAGGAGCTCCCTTCAAGAAATATAGATATTTAATTTATTTCTAACACACAAAATGCATGATATACCAATAGGCAAAGATAAAACCATGTCAAGAAAATCACAATTTTAAAACAGCTTTCTGCAAAAAAGAAATCAGCTGGTCAAACACAAGATAGAGAAGACCTGAATGACATACTCAATAACAGTCTTACTGCTACATAGGTGCACTGCCACACTTGATAACAGGATACCATCCTATCTCAGAGGCACTTTAAGATCCCATGTAGGTCTTAATGAGTTTATGAGCAATTCTGATAAAAGTACACATGAATGTTGTTCACAATAAAATAAAACTAAACACCAACAACAATGTAAAAATGAAAATAATACTTCAAATTGAAAATTAAAAAAATACTAACCAAAAAGTGTAGCTGAAAGATAAAATAAGAATTAAGACCATAGATGTATGGGAATTTTAATCAAAAGAAAGTAAGTTGAGACCCTCTTCTTTGCCTCCTTGTCTTGTGGGACTGAACAACATCTAGTTCCTTTCACTTCCATTCATGGAGGCTGCTGACCCTTCTTGGGGATTTGAATTACATTCTACATTTATGAGCTGCCAAGTGGGTTCTTGGAAGCACATGAGACTCTAGGAAGAGGGGCAAGCATGCTGCTTACAGCTGAGCTGTATCCCAGTCCCAGGGTTCAAGGAGGTCCAGCACAGAGTAGAATACTGTAAATCAGAGAGCAGCAAAGTTAGAGAGTTTATTCAATGAGCAGGAAATCAAGATGACCTGAGAGAGAAGGCTTATAGGAAGGAGTTTGTCTAAGGGCCACAGGAATGTGTGAGGGCCATACCCAGGCCTGGATGACTATCCTGAAACCCTGGATATCAGCTGCTGGGCAAGAGAAACAAATCAAGAGAACAAGGAGGAGCCTATTCTCTTTTCCTGTCCCTTGTATTTCCTAACTAACTCTCCTGTTTTAATGTAGGGTCTACTTAAGACTTTAGCTTTCAGTAGGCCAAGCTTTCTATCTTTCCTTTGCTCCTATGAGAGTCTCATGAAGCAGGCTAGACTCAACTTCTCTATATAGTTCAGGCAGACATAGGATGTCTGTAATGGCTATTCTTGGTTATCAACTTGATTACATCTCCACTGAATGAACTAAAATTCAAAAATGGAGAGCATACCGGAGAGTGGTTTTTCTACCTAATTTAAAGGAGGAAGATATACTTCTATTCTAGATTTTTTTTGGAAATTTTCATCTTATTTATTTCATTTGCATTGGGTTTTTGCCTGTATCAATGTCTGTAGTGAGAGTGTCAGATTCCTCTGAAATTGGAGTTATAGGTCGTTGAGAGCTGCCATGTGGTTGCTGGGAATTGAAGCCAGGTCTTCTGTAAGAGCATCCAAGTGATCCTAACTACTGAGTGATATTTCTGCCCTCTTAATCTGAACCTTACGGTAAGAGGTCACACCCTTTGTTTTGGTCACAACCTCTTCTGTCAATTTAAATAGATAGGACATGGAAGGAGGAAACATTTGCCCTCTGCTCTTGACTTGATGGCATCTGGACTTCTTCTCTGACAATAGAGCCTGTTTTGTTGGGATTCCAGTGTCTACTGAAGACCAGCTGAGACACTGAACCTTCTGGACTGAGCAACTTTGGACACTTGAACATTCTATTCAGAATCAGATGTCTCTGGATATAATAAATCCCAAGTATGTAAGTACAATATATAGATTAAAAATATGTTTTGCCTTTATATGAGAGAGAAAGGAAAGAGAGAGAGAGAGAGAGAGAGAGAGAGAGAGAGAGAGAGAAGGAGAAAGAGTCTGTTACTCTAGAGTTTGCTACCTCATATACAACTCTTTATCTTGCACTGAATTCCTGCTTTGAATTCCTTATAATTGTTAACATGTGGGATGTATCAAGGGAACAGTTGTATCATACAGAATTTCTTGCAAACTAAATAAGTAATCTAACAGTGGAAGGAATTCAATGAAAGCCCTCACTTCAGGATTTTTTCTAAAAATCTAAAAATTAAGGTCACCCTTATCTGATATAAAGCATAAAATATAGATACTAAGGGAATTCAAAACTAGGGCATTGTATTCGCCCTTGCTGCTAACCATGACAATCGTAGTTCCATACACAGTACTTACGTGGTGAAAGTGGGAACCAGGTCTTACACAATGTTGTCTGATTTCAACATCACTAGAGGCACCAGCCTTTAATCCCAGCACCAGAAAGCAGAGGCAGGCAGATCTCTGTGAGTTTGAGGCCACAAAACCAAAAGGGTTAAAAACATATGTCTATGAAGAGGATATTTCTGGAATACTTTAATGCTTACTCCTCAGTGTGTCAGTAAATCCAGTAAACAATGTCTCTGAGGAAATAAGAAGAGCTCCAGCACATCCTTTTGAATGGCTGTTTCCCAGAGACACAAATTCCTCCTTTGATTAGATTCTCTCAAGGGCAGCACGAAGTCTATGGATCAGGGCTTGAAATTCCTTTATCTATCTATCTATCTATCTATCTATCTATCTATCTATCTATCTATCTATCTATCTATCTATCTATCTCTCTATCTCTCTATCTCTCTATCTCTCTATCTCTCTATCTCTCTATCTCTCTCTCTCTCTATCTATCTATCTATCTATCTCTCTATCTATTATATTCTTTATTTACATTCCAAAAGATTTTCCATTTCTTCCTTATTACATGCTGGTTGAGGTTTCCCATATCAGGACAGCACGATCCTCTGATTCCAGTGACATCTTCCTCAGCTCACCCAACTAGCTCCATATCTTCATTAACTTCAAATCCATCTTCCTTGGCTCCTTCTGTGCCTGGAAATACATCTTCTCCCCTGGCTCCAGTACCTGATATAACTGCAATAGTATCAACATCAGTCCATTCAGAAAAATTCGATGGACCCCTTCTGGATTCTGATAGTAAATCATTACAGGCTCCTGCACTTACATCAGGGCATTCCAAAGGTGCCTCTTCAACTGCTATTATGGAAGAAAAGCTTTGCCATGTGCTAGTCCTTTCATCTGGAACAGTAAGAAGAAAGGCTGGTTCAGGTCTTGGTCGACCAGGTTGGGAACATTCCCACAAGCTTAGGTTTCTCCACCACAGCAAATTAGAAGAGGAGAAAGAAGCTTTTACCGACAAATAATCCAAAGGAAACATAACAGTGAAAGATCACAGAGGACTCAAGGCCCATCACTACCAGCAACCCCAGGCTTTTTGCCTGTTCCACAAGCTCCTTTGTACCTGCCTCCTCCACAGACACTACCTCTTCCTCCAGGTGTACCTCACCTAAAGTTTTCTCTTCAGTTTCCTCCTGGTCAGCCTCCACGAGCAGGATACAGTGTGCCTCGTCCAGCGTTTCCCCCAGCTCCTGCCAATACAAAAGAGGTACAGACTCCCCATTCAAATATGGTCCCTACAAAACAGGCACCTTCTTTGTCCAGAGAAGAATCTTATAGAGTGCAAGGACTACTAAAGGAAGAATCTAAATCACACTATAAAGGGTCATCATATTTAAGAAGTTCACACATGTACACGAAGTCAAGGTCTGCCTCAACAGGCTCAACTTCTTGCTCTAGGTCCTTCAGATTCTCACATTCTAGCTCCTCTTCAAGGTCACCCCAATACCCCAGGAGGGGGGTAGAAGAGAGCATCAATTACTGTTCACCGTCCAGAACTCATGGATACCAAAGATCTAGGTCAAGGTCACCTCTATATAGTCCATACCACTCAGAGTCTAGATCGCCTCAAACATTTAGGGGACTGTCTCCCACTAAAAGCAAATTACCTCAAGGTGAAAAAGGGGGTGATTGTTTTCCTATAATTAGGGACGTTACATCCCCTTATGCATAACATCAAAGTGTAATGTGGGCAGACTGACAGTTTTACAGACTCATTTGAGAATGAACACTACCAGGGATGGGAGAGGATATTCCTTGAGTGGTTTGACAAGTACCAAATGGTATGCAATGGATGTGCAGCTTAGACCATCTGCCAACTGAGAATTCTTTTCTCTAGAGAGACGTTTACCTACCTCAATATCAGAAATTCACCCTTCACAAGAAGGCGCAGAGAAGACTATGCTATTGCAAAAAGTCACGGAAAGAGACATCTAGGTGGCAACTATCCAGACAGCTTTCAAGAAGAGACAATCACAATCCAAAAGATAATCCAAAATCAAGAGACAAGGGCTGTGAGAATTTTCATGGGACCAGTAAAGGGAAGAATCTTATGCTGATCATCAATGGGAGGAAAGGTTCTCAGACATGAGAATGTTCCATTTTCTAGTGTAAGGGAATGGCAGGGTGGGAGAATGGGAATGGATTGGTTGGGGTGCACCTCCTAAAGTCAAGGGCAGTGGGGATGGTATGGGGGAGACCTGGAACGGGGAAAACATTTGAAAGATAAATAAAGAAAATATCCAAAAAAATACTTTTAGGCCTGCCATTCAATATCGATAATGTTTCTGAGATATCAATTGTGAATTCAAGTCCAAGTATGATAAAATCAGATCATCTATGCTAGTTTATTTGTGCCTCAATAAAGGATCATATACTTCTTTACTTTAATGTATAGATTCATTTACAAATATGTGCTCACACATAAATCTCAGACTCTTAGTTTTTCAGTAGTCCTCAGCATATTGGTTTGAGAAATAAATTTTATTTTTCATATATGCATATATTATATGTTCATTCAATTATATTTAAATTCACATTCAATTATTTTTAATCCACATTTTGTGGAAAGAAAATTGAAGAAAAATATTTCATCTCAATGGCATTTATAAAACTGTCTTGACCTTTATTTTAACTAATGAAAGTACTGCAAATATTTATATATATAATCTAATTATTTATATATAAGTACACTTAAACAGATACATATATATGACATTTTTAATGGCCTAATGACACCATTCCAAACCATTTTCTCAGGTAAACAATTCGTCCCTTTTCAGCTCTACCAGACCCTTTCCAAACTGAAGATAATTGCCCTTTTATCATCAGTAAAGAGTTAATGTATTTAACCAACAATTGTTTGAAAATATGTTCCCTGTTTTTATTTTTATACTAAATACATTTGTCCATGGATCCTTTTTCCTGACAGTAGTAATCAATTTGATTATATAATGATTTCCTTAAGGTCTGAAAATAAGGAAGTTCTTCACCAATCCTACATCTGACAGAGGGCCTATATCCAATATATACAAAGAATACATGAAGTTAGATTCCAGAGTATAGGATAACCCCATTTAAAAATGGGGCATAGAGCTAAAGAAAAATTTCTCACCTGAGGAATATCAAATGCCTGAAAAGCACCTAAAGAAATGTTCACGATCCTTAGTCATGAGGGAAATGAAAATCAAAACAACCCTGAGATCTCACCTCTATAATTCAGGAGATGGCAGGTTATTCACAGATGGTGGAGAAAGAGCAAGACTACTCCACTTCTGATGAGATTACAAGTGGTTTAAGAAAATAAAATCCAACCACTCAGTAAAGCAGTCTGGTGGTTCCTCAGAAAACTAGTCATAATACTACTGGAGGACCCAGCAATACCACTCCTGGGCATATACCCAGAGGATTATCGTGCATTTCATGAGGACACATGCTCCACTAGGTTCATAGAAGCCCTATTAATAATAGTCAGAAACTCGAAAGAGGCCTGATGTCCCTCAGTGGAGGAATAAATACAGAAATTGTGATATATATATATATATATATATATATATATATATATATAAAGGAGTACTATTCAGCTATTAAAAATAATGAATTCATGAAATTTTTAAACAAATGAATGGAACTGGAGACTATCATCCTGAGTGAGCCAGCCCAGTCACAAAAGAACACTCATGGTATTCACTCACTGATAAGTGGATATTAGCCAAGAAGCTTTGCATACCCAAGACACAATTCACACATCAAATGATGCCCAAGAAAGAGGAAGTGACAGGCAGGTAGGTCAATGGAATAGAATAGAAGATCCAGAAATGTACCCACACACCCATGGTCACTTGATCTATGAAAAAGGAGCTAAAACCACCCAGAGGAAAATTGATAGATAGCATTTTCCGACAAATGGTGCTGGTTCAACTGGAGATGAGCATGCAGAAGAATGCAAATGGATCCATTCTTATCTCCTTGTACTAAGCTCAACTCCAAGTGGATCAAGGCCCTCCACATAAATGAAGACACACTGAAACTAATAGAAAAGAAAGTGAGGAAGACCCATGAGGACACGGGCATAGGGGGAAAGTTCCTTAACAGAACACCAAACGCTTGAGAATTAACAAATGGGACCTCATAAATTTACAAAGTTTTTATAAGGCAAAGGACACTGTCAATCAGATAAAATGTCACCCAACAAATTGAGAAAAGATCTTCACCAAACCTACTACCGACAGAGGGCTAATATCCAATATATTCAAAGAACTTAAGAAGCTAGACTCTAGAGAGCCAAATAACCCCAGTAAAAATGGGATACAGAGCTAAGCAAAAAATTTTCATGTGAACTATTTCAAATGGATGAAAATCACCTTAAGAAATACTCAACATCCTTAGTCATTAGGGAAATGCAAATCAAAACAGCTCTGAGATTTCATCTCACAGAATAGCTAAGATTAAAATCTCAGGAGACAGCAGGTGTTGGTGAGGAAGTGGAGTAAGAGGAACACTCCTCCACTTCTGGTCGGATTGCAATCTGGTACAACCACTCTGGAAATCAGTCTGAAACACAGGTTGTGACACTTGAGGAGGACCTGGCTATCCCATTCCTGGTCATAAACCCAGTGGATTCCCTCAGATTTCAGTAAGGACACATGCTCCACTATGTTCATGGCAGCCTTATTTATAATAGCCAGAAGCTGGAAAGAAAGCAAGTTTCCCTCGATGGAGGAATGAATTCAGAAAATGTGGTGTATTTACACAATGGAATACTACTCAGCAATTCAAAACAATGAACTCATGAAAATCTTAGGCAAATGTTTGGAACTGGAGGATAACACCCTAAGAGAGGTAACCCAATCACAGCAGAACATACATCGAATGCAATGACTGCTAAGTGGATATTAGCCCAGAAGCTCAAATCCCCAAGACACAATTAACATATCAATTGATTCCCAAGCAGAAGGAAGGAAAGGACCCTGGTCTTGGAAAGGCTTGATGCAACAATTTTGGGGAAGGATTACCAAAACAGAGAAGTGGGAGAGAGCTCATTGGGGAATAGGCAGAGAGAAGAGGGCTTATGGGATTTATGGGGAGGAGAGAACCTAGGAAGGGGAAATCATTTGGAATGTAAAAAAAGGATGTAGAGAGGGGCAAAAAAAGGATTGAAATATCAGTCAACTCTTTTACATTTACGTTATCAGAATGTCAGTTACTATAGACAGTAAAGAGAACATATTGGAGATTCCTGGGAAACAACAACAAATCAAAACAGACAAAAAAAGAAGAAGAAATAAACAACAACAACAACAACAACAACAAAAACATAGAAATGACCTTGGTTCTTTTGGAAATATATGCATAAGAAAATGTAGCAGTAGGCAGGTGTTGGTGTCACAGGCCTTTAATCCTAGCACTTGGGAGGCAGAGTCAGGGGTATTTGTGAGTTGGATGGCCAGCGTGGTCTTCAGAGTGAGTTCCAGGAAAGCCAGAATTATACAGAGAAATTCTGTCTCCAAACACAAACAAACACACAAATAATAGTATGCACTAATAGCAACATAACCAGATTCATTGCATCTTTGCCCTTTTTATTAATTAATACATGTATTTCTTTACACGCCTTTCTTTATTCTCCATACAGTTCATCCTCTGACTCTTCCACATTCTATACCTCCACCAAATCCCCCTCTCCATGTGGATGTCCCTACCCCCCCACCCCCTCCACAGCTGTCCTCTAAACGCCACGGGACTTCCAGTCTTTGGAGGGTTAGGTACATTATCTCTGAATAAACACCACCTGGGCGGTTCTCTACTGCATGTGAGTTGAGGGTCTCATATCAGCTCGTGTATGCAGCCTGTTTGGTGGGCCACTGTTTGAGAACACTTAGAGATCCAGATTGAGGGTGCCGGTCCTCCTACAGGATTGCCATTCTCTTCAGTTTATTTCAGCCTTCTCTAATTCAACAACAGGGTTCAGCAGCTTCTGTCCATTGGTTGGGGGCAAATATCTGCATCTGACTCTTGTAGCTGCTTGTTTGATTTTTTTGGAAGGCAGTCAGGAAAGGTCCCTTTTTGTGACTGCTCCTTATTCTGAGTAATAGTGTCAGGCCTTGGAACCTCCTGGATTCGACATTGGACCTGTTGTTGGAACTTCTTCTCCTCAGCATCCTCTCCATTTCCATGCCTGTAATTCTTTATGACAGAAACAATTATGGGTCAGAGATTTAACTGCAGTATAGCCCAGCTCTCCCTCATTTGATGCCCTATCTTCCTGATGGAGTTGGGCTCTAAATATTCCCTCTCCCTAAGGTGGGCATTTCACCTAAGGGCCCCTATTATAAGTCTCTCACCTCCTAAGTTTCTGTTGAATTATGGAGGTCCCTATCATCCTCCTATTTCCTAAGGACTCCTGTTTCATTGTTTTCTGTTGGCCCTCAGAGTTAAAGTCCCTTTCATTCACTCATTAATTGATCATGCTCCCCTCTCTGGCTCTCCCATTCCCCTTCCCCTTCCACCCCTCCTCCCCCACATTAGTTCACTTTATCTCCCAGGTTCTTTATTCCAAACCCAAATGTGATTCCTGTCTTCACTCTTCCATGTGGGACTGAGGTGTCCTCACTTGGGCACTTCAAATTATTGACTCTTTTGTCTTTTGTGGACTGTATGTTCAGTACTACTATTTTTTTTTATGGTAACAGCAGCAATATACAGATTGGGAAAAATATCTTCAGTAAACTCACATCCATTAGAGAACTGATATCCAAAGTATCTTAGGAACTCAAGAAACCAATCTCCAAAGCATTTAACATCTCAGTTACAAATGGGGTACAAAACTAAACCGAGATATCACCACTGAGGAATTCAAATGACTGAAAAGCAGAGAAAGAAATGTTCAAAGTCCTTAATTGATCAGAGAAATGCAAATCAAAACAACCTTGAGATTCCACCTTACACCAATCAGATTGGCCAAGAGCAAAACAACAGGTGAGGGCACATGTTGGAGAGGATGTGCAGAAAACCCTTTTCAACGTAATTGTCAAGGAAGGTTTGTGTGCACTTCTGTATGAGGGCTAAAATCAATTCAGGAAAAAGAGATCCTTTTTAAAGGAAGGCCATATGTATACAATGGAAATGATGGCAACACTATAGATGTGAGGTTGATTTCACATCAGACTCAGGCTGGACTAGCTACCAGGGTCCTTTCATATAGCTGCACGAAAGCAGACACAGAAGGATCAGAAGGTCAGGACTATCCTCAGCTAAATAGCAAATTGAAGGCCAGCCTATACTGCTTGAGGCAATTTATCCCATAGCGAAAATCATTAAAGTGTACAAACAAAAAGCAAGGCCTAAGAAATTCAACAACTTTCCTATGGCAAAGATCTTCGTTTAGATTAATTCTAAACCAATTAGAGCTCCCTTCAAGAAATACAGCTATTTTATATAGTTATAACACCAAAATGAAGGATATACCAAGAGGCAAAGATAAAACCATGTCAAGAAAATCACAATTTTAAAACAGCTTTCTGCAAAAAAGAAATCAGCTGGTCAAACACAGGATAGAGAAGACCTGAATGACATACTCAATAACAGTCTTACTGCTACATAGGTGAACTGCCCCTCTTGATAACAGGACACCATCCTATCTCAGAGGGACTTTAAGATCCCATGTAGGTCTTAATGAGTCTATGAGCAATTCTGATAAAAGTACACATGAATGTTGTTCACAATGAAATAAAACTAAACACCAACAACAATGTAAAAATGAAAATAGTACTTCATATTGAAAATTAAAAAAAAATACTAACCAAAGAGTACAGGTGAAAGATAAAATAATAATTAAGACCATAGATGTATGGGAATTTTAATCAAAAGAAAATAAGTTGAGCCTCTCTTCTTTGCCTCTTTGTCTTGTGGGACTGAGCAACAGCTAGTTCCTAACACTTCCATCCATGGATGATTCTGACCCTTCTTGGGGAGTTGAACTACATTCTCCATTTATGAGCTGCCAAGTGGGTTCTGGGAAGCACATGAGACTCTAGGAAGAGGGGCAAGTGTGCTGCTTACAGCTGAGATGTCTCCCTGTCCCAGGGTTCAATGAGGAACCACATTGAGATCTAGCACAGAGGAGAATACTGTAAATCAGAGAGCAGCAACGTTAGAGAGTTTATTCTATGAGCAGAAAATCAAGATGACCTGAGAGAGAAGGCTTAGAGGAAGGAGTTTGTCTAAGGGCCACAGGAATGTGTGAGGCCCATACCCAGGCCTGGATGACTATCCTGAAACCCTGGATATCAGCTCCTGGGCAAGAGAAACCAATCAAGAGAACAAGGAGGGGCCTATTCTCTTTTCCTGTCCCTTGTATTTCCTAACTAACTCTCCTGTTTTAATGTAGGGTCTACTTAAAACTTTAGCTTTCAGTAGGCCAAGCTTTCTGTCTTTCCTTTGCTCCTATGAGAGTCTCATGAAGCAGGCTAGACTCAACTTTTCTATATAATTGAGGTGGACAGAGGATGTCTGTCATGGCTATTCTTGGTACTCAACTTGATTACATCTCCCCTGAATGAACTATAATTCAAAAATGGAGAACATACCGGCGAGTGGTTTTTCTACTTTATTTAAAGTAGGAAGATAGACTTCTATTCTAGATTTTTTATTGAAATTTTTCATCTTATTTATTTCATGTGCATTTGGTTTTTGCCTGTATCAATGTCTGTAGTGAGAGCGTCAGCTTCCTCTGAAATAAAGTTATAGATCGTTGAGAGCTGTCATGTGGTTGCTGGGAATTGAAGTTAGGTCTTCTGGAAGAGCATCCAAGTGATCTTAACTACTGAGTGATTTTTCTGCCCTCTTAATCTGAAGATTACGGTGAGAGGTCACACCCTTAGTTTTGGCCACACCCTCTTCTATCCATTTAAATAGATAGGACATGGAAGGAGGAGACATTTGCCCTCTGCTCTTGACTTGATGGCATCTGGACTTCTTCTCTGACAATAGAGCCTGTTTTGTTGGGATTCCACTGTCTACTGAAGACCAGCTGAGACATTGAATCTTGTGGACTGAGCAACTTTGGACACTTGAACATTCTATTCAGAATCAGATATCTCCGCATATAATAAATCCCAAGTATGTAAGTACAATATATAGATTAAAAATATGTTTTTGCCTTTATATGAGAGAGAAAGGAAAGAGAGAGAGAGAAAGAGATAGAGAAAGAGAAGGAGAAAGAAAGAGTCTGTTACTCTAGAGTTTGCTACCTCATATAAAACTCTTTATCTTGCACTGAATTCCTGCTTTGAATTCCTTATAATTGTTAACATGTTGGGTGTATGAATGGAACAGTTGTATCATATAGGATTTCTTGCAAACTAAACAAGTTAATCTAACAGTGGAAGGAATTCAACGAAAACCCTCAGTTGAGTAGTTTTTCTAAAAATCTAAAAATTAAGGTCACCCTTATCTGATATAAAGCATAAAATATAGATACTAAGGGAATTCAAATCTAGGGCATTGTATTCACCCTTGCTGCTAACCATGACAATCATGGTTCCATACACAGTACCTACATGGTGAAAGTGGGAGCTAGGTCTTACACAATGTTGTCTGATTTCCACATCACTAGAGGCACCAGCCTTTAATCCCAGCACCACAAAGCAGAGGCAGGCAGATCTCTGTGAGTTTCAGGCCACAAAACCAAAAGGGTTAAAAACATATGTCTATGAAGAGGATATTTCTGGAATACTTTAATGCTTACTCCTCAGTGTGTCAGTAAATCCAGTAAGCAATGACTCTGAGGAAATAAGAAGAGCTCCAGCACATCCTATTGAATGGCTGTTTCCCAGAGACACAAATTCCTCCTTTGATTAGATTCTGTCAAGGGCAGGGTACGGCCTAAGGATCATGGCTTGAATTTCCTTTATCTATCTATCTATCTATCTATCTATCTATCTATCTATCTATCTATCTATCTATCATATTCTTTATTTACATTTCAAAAGATTTTCCATTTCCTCTATCCATACTCCCCAAAAGTGCCAAAAGCCCATTCCCTCCCCCTCTTCCAATATCAGTCCCTTCCCACTTCCCTGTTCTGGAATTCCCCTACACTGCTGCACTGAGCTTTTCAAGGACCAAGGGCCACTCCTTTCTTATTCTTTGCACAATTTGATATGTAAATTGTATCTTGGGTATTCCAAGCTTCTAGGCTAATATCCATTTCTCAGTGAAAGCCTACCGTGAGTATTCATTTGAGACTGAGTTACCTCACTTAGGATGATGTTCTTCATTGTTTCTAATGGCCGAATAGTGCTGCATTGTGTATATAGGCCACATTTTCTGTATCCATTTCTCTGTTTAGGGACATCTGGGTTCATTCGTGTTTCTTGCTCTTATAAATGTAGTTGCTATGAGCGTAGTGGAGCATGTATCCTTATTACATGCTGGGGAATCCTCTGGGTATATGCCCGGGAGTGGTATAGCAGAGTCCACTGCAAGTATAATTCCAAGTTTTCTGAGGAACCAGCAGACAGACTTCCAGAATGGTAGTACCAGCTTGCAACCCGACCAACAATGGAGGAGCGTTCTTCTTTCTCCACCTCCTCGGCAGCATTCGTTTTCTCTTGAATTTTTGATCTTAGCCATTTCTACAGGTGTGTGGTGAAATCTCAGGGTTGTTTTGATTTGCATTTCCCTGATGACTAAGAATACTGAACATTTCCTTAGGTGCTTCTCAGCTATTCAATATTCCTCAGGTAAAAATTCTTTGTTTAGCTCTGTACCCCACATTTGAAGGGGGATTATTTGACTCTCTGCAGTCTACGTTCTTGAGTTCTTTGAATAAACTGGATATAAGGCCTCTGTGGGATGTAGTGTTGGTTAAGATCCTTTTCCGAATTTGTTGGTTGAAATTTTGTCCTTTTAACAGTGTCCTTTGCCTTATAGAAACTTTGCAGTGTTACGAGGTCCTATTTGTCAATTCTTGATCTTAGAGCACAAGCTATTGGTGTTCTGTTGAGGAAATTTTCCCCTGTGCCCATGTCTTCAAGGGTCTTCCCCAGTTTGTTTTCTTTTACTGTCATTGTGTCTGGTCTTATGTTAAGTTTCTAGATCCACTTGGACTTGAGATTAGTACAAGGAGATAAGAATGGATCAATTTGCATTCTTTTGCATGCTGACCTCCAGTTGAACCAGCACCATTTGTTGAAGAGGCTATCTTTTTTCCATTGGATGCTTTCTGCTCCTTTATCAAAGATCAAGTAACCATAATTCTGTGGGTTCATTTCCGGATCTTCAATTCTATTCCATTGATCTACTTGCCTGTCACTGTACCAATACCATTTAGTGTTTTACAAAATTGCTCTGTAGTACTGCTTGATGTCGGGGATCCTGATTGCCCCAGAAGTTCTATCCCCCTTTGAACCATTTTAGCTATCCTGGGTTTTTTTTGTTGTTGTTGCAGATGCATTTGAGAAGTGTTCTTTCTAGGTCTATGAAGAATTGAGTTGGGATTTTGATGGGTATTGCATTGAATCTGTAGATTTCTTTTCGAAGGATGGCCATTTTTACTATATTAATCCTGCCAATCCAAGAGCAACGAAAAACTTTCCACCTTCTGAGGTCTTCTTCAATTTCTTTCTTCAAAGGCTTGCAGTTCCTGTCATACAGATCTTTCACTTGTTTGGTTAGAGTCACACCAAGATACTTTATATTGTTTGTGGCTATTGTGAAGGGTGTCATTTCCATAATTTATTCTCAGCCTGTTTATCCTTTAAATATATGAAGGCTACTGATTTGCTTGAGTTCATTTTATAACCAGCCAATTTGCTGAAGATTTCTATCAGCTGTACGAGTTCTCTGGTGGAGTTTTTTGGGTCACTTAAGTATACTATCCTATCATCTGCAAATAGTGATAGCTTGACTACTTCCTTTCCAATCTGTATCCCTTTGACCTCCCTGTGTGGTCTAATTGCTCTAGCTAGAACTTCAAGTACCATATTGAATAAATATGGAAAGAGAGAAAGGGCAGCCTTGTCTAGTCCCTGATTTTAGTGGGATTGCTTCAAGTTTCTCTGCATTTAGTTTGATGTTGGCTACTGGTTTGCTGTATATTGCTTTTATTATGTTTAGGTATGGGCCTTGAATTCCTGTTCTTTCCAAAACCTTTAATAAGAATGGATGCTGACTTTTATCAAATGCTTTTTCAGCATCTAATGAAATGACCATGTGGGTTTTTTCCTTTGAGTTTGTTTATGTACTGGATTGCTGTATTGATGGATTTCCACATATTGAACCATCGCAGCATCCCTGGGATGAAGCCTACTAGATCATGCTGAGTGACTGTTTTGATGTGTTCTTGGAATCAGTTGGCAAGAATTTTGGTGAGGATATTTCCATCGATATTCATAAGGGAAATTGGTCTAAGGTTCTCTTTTTTTTGTTGGATCTTTGTGTGGTTGTGGTATCAGCTAAATTGTGGCTTCAGAGAACGAGTCGGGTAATGTTCCTTCTCTTTCTACTTTATGGAATAGTTTGAAGAGTATTGGCATTAGGTCTCCTTTGAATGTCTGGTAGAATTCTGCACTAAAATCATGTGGTCCTGTACTTTTCTGTGTTGGGAGAATATCAATGACGACCTCTATTTCTTTAGGGGTTATGGGTCCTTTTAGATGGTCTATCTGATACTGATAAAATTTTGGTTATTGATATCTGTCTAGGAAATTGTTCATTTCATCCAGATTTTCCACTTTTCTTGAGTATAGGCCTTTCTGGTAGGATATGATAATTTTTTCAATTTCCTCAGTTTCTGTTGTTATATCACCCTTTTCATTTCTGATTTTGCTAATTTGTGTACTGTCTCTTTGCCCTGTGGGTAGTCCAGCTAAAGGTTTTTCTATCTTGTTGATTTTCTCAAAGAACCAGCTCCTACTTTTTTTTATTCTATGCCAGGTGTGGTCTTAAATTTGGAAATATGTTCATGGATTTAATCTATACTGACTCAGCAAATCGTTTATTCTCTTCCAGCCTCTTTAGTAGACCTGAGTCCCTTCCAATTCAGAAGATTGTCCTCCAGAATTTGGCAAATTCAGAGGTCAGATTGGTAACTAGCACAAGGAATCCTTTGCCACAATGTCCTGTGTGTACTATAAAATTTCCTCTAAACTACCTCTGACATCATCAAGTTTGATGGGCTCCATATCTCCCTGTGCAGCTTAAAGAAGCAGATTATGTGGAGAGAAAAGATGAAAGCTGCCAATAGCGATCTGCAGATCATCAACCCAGACACCAAAGAAGAATACACTGACGATAATGCGCTCATTCCTAAATATTCAACTGTGATTGTCAGAAGAATTCCTAGCAGAGGTGTTAAATCTACGAGCAAGACCTATGTTCAATGGAGAACTGACCCAGGCATGGCAAGTCGAAAAGCAATTGATGACTCTTCTGAATCTATTTCTCTGGTACAGCTTACAAAGACTGCCAATCTGGCTGAAGCCAATGCTTCCGAGGATGACAAAATTAAAGCAATGAGGCTGCAATCTGTCCGTGACTATGACCCAGTCAATTACATGAAGAAAACTCTGGTAGGTGTGCCACCTCCATCTTACATCTGCCTTCGTTGTGGTAAGCCTGGTCACTCTATTAAGAATTGCCCAACAAATAGGGATAAGAACTTAGAATCTGGTCGCAGGATCAAAAAGTGCAGTGGAATTCCTAGGAGTTTTTTGATGGAAGTGAAAGATCCGAACATGAAAGGCGCAATGCTTACAAACACTGGGAAATATGTAATACCGACTATAGATGCAGAGGCTAATGCAATTGGGAAGAAAGAGAAACCACCCTTCTTACCAGAGGAACCATCACCACGTTCAGAACAAGGTGATCCTATCCCAGAGGAGCTCTTGTGCCTAAACTGCAAAGACATCATGACTGATGCAGTGCTCATCCCTTCCTGTGGAAACAGTTACTGTGATGAATGTGTAAGAACAGCACTCCTGGAGTCAGATGAACATACATGTCCAACATGTCAGCAAAACGATGTTTCTCCTGATGCTTTAGTTGCCAACAAGTTTTTAAGACAGGCTGTTAATAACTTTCAAAATGGAACTGGCTATCCAAAAAGACTACGAAAACACTTACCTCCAACCACACCCCCAAAACCACCACCATGGCCACTCTTTCAACAGAACCTGCAGCCTAGGTTGAGGTTTCCCATATCAGGACAGCACGATCCTCTGATTCCAGTGACATCTTCCTCAGCTCACCCAACTAGCTCCATATCTTCATTAACTTCAAATCCATCTTCCTTGGCTCCTTCTGTGCCTGGAAATACATCTTCTCTCCTGGCTCCAGTACCTGATATAACTGCAATAGTATCAACATCAGTCCATTCAGAAAAATTCGATGGACCCCTTCTGGATTCTGATAGTAAATCATTACAGGCTCCTGCACATACATCAGGGCATTCCAAAGGTGCCTCTTCAACTGCTATTTTGGAAGAAGAGCTTTGCCAGGTGCCAGTCCTTTCATCTGGAACAGTAAGAAGAAAGGCTGGTTCAGGTCTTGGTCGACCAGGTTGGGAACATTCCCACAAGCTTAGGTACCTAGTTTCTCCAACACAGCAAATTAGAAGAGGAGAAAGAAGCTTTTACCGACAAATGAACCAAAGGAAACATTACAGTGAAAGATCACAGAGGACTCAAGGCCCATCACTACCAGCAACCCCAGGCTTTTTGCCTGTTCCACAAGCTCCTTTGTACCTGCCTCCTCCACAGACACTACCTCTTCCTCCAGGTGTACCTCGCCCAAAGTTTTCTCTTCAGTTTCCTCCTGGTCAGCCTCCACGAGCAGGATACAGTGTGCCTCGTCCAGCGTTTCCCCCAGGTCCTGCCAATACAAAAGGAGTGCAGACTCCCCATTCAAATATGGTCCCTACAAAACAGGCACCTCCTTTGTCCAGAGAAGAATTCTATAGAGTGCAAGGACTACTAAAGGAAGAGTCTAAATATCACTATAAAGGGTCATCATATTTAAGAAGTTCACACATGTACACGAAGTCAAGGTCTGGCTCAACAGGCTCAACTTCTTGCTCTAGATCCTTCAAATTCTCACATTCTAGCTCCTCTTCAAGGTCATCCCAATACCCCAGGAGGGGGATAGAAGAGAGCATCAATTACTGTTCACCGTCCAGAACTCATGGATACCAAAGATCTAGGTCAAGGTCACCTCTATATAATCCATAACACTCAGAGTCTAGATCGCCTCAAACATTTAGGGGACTGTCTCCCACTAAAAGCAAATTACCTCAAGGTGAAAAAGGGGGTGATTGTTTTCCTAGATATAGGGACGTTACATCCCCTTATGAATGACATCAAAGAGTAATGTGGGCAAAGTGTCAGTTTTACAGACTCATTTGAGAAAGAACACTACCAGGAATGGGAGAGGATATTCCTTGAGTTGTATGACAAGTACCAAATGGTATGCAATGGATGTGCAGCTTAGATCCTCTGCAAACTGAGAATTCTTTTCTCTGGAGAGACGTTTACCTACCTCAATATCAGAAATTCTCCCTTCACAAGAAGTCGCAGAGAATACTATGCTATTGCAAAAAGTCAAGCAAAGAGACATCTAGGTGGCAACTATCCAGACAGCTTTCAAGAAGAGACAATCACAATCCAAAAGATAATCCAAGAGACAAGGGCTGTGAGAATGTTCATGGGAACAGTAAAGGGAACAATCATATGCTAATCATCAGTGGGAGGAGAGGCTCTCAGACATGAGAATGTTCCATTTTCTAGTGTAAGGGAATGGCAGGGTGGGAGAATGGGAATGGATGGGTTGGGGTGCACCTCCTAAAGTCAAGGGCAGTGGGGATGGTATGGGGGAGACCTGGAACGGGGAAAACATTTGAAAGATAAATAAAGAAAATATCCAAAAAAATACTTTTAGGCCTGCCACTCAATATCGATAATGTTTCTGAGATATCATTGTGAATTCAAGTCCAAGTATGATAAAATCAGATCATCTATGCTAGTTTATTTGTGCCTCAATAAAGGATTTTACACTTCTTTACTTTAATGTATAGATTCATTTCCAAATATGTACTCACACATAAATCTCAGACTCTTAATTTTTCAGTAGTCCTCAGCATATTGGTTTGAGAAATAAATTTTATTTTTCATATATGCATATATTATATGTTCATTCAATTATATTTAAATTCACATTCAATTATTTTTAAATCCACATTTGGTGGAAAGAAAATTGAAGAAAAATATTTCATCTCAATGACATTTATAAAACTGTCTTGACCTTTATTTTAACTAATGAGAGCACTGCAAATATTTATATATATAATCTAATTATTTATATATAAGTACACTTAACCAGATACATATATATGACAATTTTAATGGCCTAATGACACCATTCCAAACCATTTTCTCAGGTAAACAATTTGTCCCTTTTCAGCTCTACCAGACCCTTTCCAAACTGTCCTCCCTCCCACCCCTTCCCAGTTCCCCGTTCTGGTTTTGCCGAATACTGTTTCACTGAGTCTTTCCAGAACCAGGGACGGCTCCTCCTTTCTTCTTGTATCTCATTTGATGTGTGGATTATGTTTTGGGTATTCCAGTTTTCTAGGTTAATAACCAATTATTAGTGAGTGCATACCATGATTCACCTTTTGAGTCTGGGTTACCTCACTTAGTATGATGTTCTCTAGCTCCATCCATTTGCCTAAGAATTTCATGAATTCGTTGTTTCTAATGGCTGAATAGTACTCCATTAGGTAGATATACCACATTTTTTGCATCCACTCTTCTGTTGAGGGATACCTGGGTTCTTTCCAGCATCTGGCAATTATAAATAGGGCTGCTATGAACATAGTAGAGCATGTATCCTTATTACATGGTGGGGAATCATCTGGGTATATGCCCAGGAGTGGTATAGCAGGATCTTCTGGAAGTGAGGTGCCCAGTTTTCGGAGGAACCGCCAGACTGATTTACAGAGTGGTTGTACCAATTTGCAACCCCACCAGCAGTGGAGGAGTGTTCCTCTTTCTCCACACCCTCTCCAACACCTGCTGTCTCCTGAATTTTTAATCTTAGCCATTCTGACTGGTGTAAGATGAAATCTTAGTGTTGTTTTGATTTGCATTTCCCTAATAACTAATGAAGTTGAGCATTTTTTAAGATGCTTCTCCGCCATCCGAAGTTCTTCAGGTGAGAATTCTTTGTTTAACACTGTACCCCATTTTTTAATAGGGTTGTTCGGTTTTCTGGAGTCTAACTTCTTGAGTTCTTTATATATATTGGATATTAGCCCTCTATCTGATGTAGGATTGGTGAAGATCTTTTCCCAATTTGTTGGTTGCCGATCTGTCCTCTTGATGGTGTCCTTTGCCTTACAGAAACTCTGTAACCTTATGAGGTCCCATTTGTCAATTCTTGCTCTTAGAGCATACGCTATTGGTGTTCTGTTCAGAAACTTTCTCCCTGTACCGATGTCCTCAAGGGTCTTCACCAGTTTTTTTCTATTAGCTTCAGAGTGTCTGGCTTTATGTGGAGGTCCTTGATCCATTTGGAGTTGAGCTTAGTACAAGGAGACAAGGATGGATCAATTCCCATTCTTCTGCATGCTGACCTCCAGTTGAACCAGCACCATTTGTTAAAAAGGCTATCTTTTCTCCATTGGACGTTTTCAGCCTCTTTGTCGGGGATGAAGTAGCCATAGGTGTGTGGGTTCATTTCTGGATCTTCAATCCTGTTCCATTGATCCTCCTGCCTGTCACTGTACCAATACCATTTAGTTTTTAACACTATTGCTCTGTAGTATTGCTTGAGGTCAGGGATACTGATTCCCCCAGATTTTCTTTTGTTGCTGAGAATAGTTTTAGCTATCCTGGGTTTTTTGTTGTTCCAGATGAATTTGATAATTGCTCTTTCTAACTCTGTGAAGAATTGAGTTGGGATTTTGATGGGTATTGCATTGAATCTGTATATTGCTTTTGGCAAAATGGCCATTTTAACTATATTGATTCTACCGATCCATGAGCATGGGAGGTTTTCCCATTTTTTGAGATCTTCTTCCATTTCCTTCTTCAGAGTCTTGAACTTCTTGTCATACAGATCTTTCACATGTTTGGTAAGAGTCACCCCAAGATACTTTATACTGTTTGAGGCTATTGTGAAGGGGGTCATTTCCCTAATTTCTTTCTCAGCCTGCTTATCCTTTGAGTATAGGAAGGCCACTGATTTACTTGAGTTGATTTTATAACCTGCCACTTTGCTGAAGTTGTTTATCAGCTGTAGGAGCTCTCTAGTGGAGTTCTTTGGGTCACTTAGGTAGACGATCATGTCGTCTGCAAATAATGATAGTTTGACTTCCTCCTTTCCAATTTGTATCCCTTTGACCTCCTTATGTTGTCGAATTGCCCGAGCTAGTACCTCAAGTACAATATTGAAAAGATAAGGAGAAAGGGGGCAGCCTTGTCTGGTCCCTGATTTCAGTGGGATTGCTTCAAGTTTCTCTCCATTTAGTTTGATGCTGGCTACCGGTTTGCTCTATATTGCTTTTACTATGTTTAGGTATGGGCCTTGAATTCCTGTTCTCTCCAAGACTTTAAGCATGAAAGGATGCTGAATTTTGTCAAATGCTTTTTCAGCATCCAATGAAATGACCATGTGGTTTTGTTTTTTGAGTTTGTTTATGTAGTGGATTGTATTGATGGATTTCCGTATATTGAACCAACCCTGCATTCCCGGGATAAAGCCTACTTGATCGTGGTGGATGATCGTTTTGATGTGTTCTTGGATTCGGTTGGCAAGAATTTTATTGAGTATTTTTGCATCGATGTTCATAAGGGAAATTGGTCTGAAGTTCTCTTTCTTTGTTGGATCTTTGTGTGGCTTTGGTATCAGCGTAATTGTGGCTTCGTAGAAGGAATTGTGTAGTTTTCCTTCTGCTTCTATTTTGTGGAATAGTTTGAAGAGTATTGATGTTAACTCTACTTTGAAGGTCTGGTAGAATTCTGCACTGAAACCATCTGGTCCTGTGCTTTTTTTGGTTGGAAGACTTTCTATGACTCCTTCTATTTCATTAGGCTTTATGGGACTGTTTAGATGGTCTAGTTGGTCCTGATTTAATTTTGGTATTTGGTATCTGTCAAGGAAATTGTCCAATTCCTCCAGATTCTCCAGTTGTGTTGAGTACAGGCTCTTGTAGTAGGATCTGATGATTTTTTGGATTTCCTCAGTTTCCGTTGTTATATCTCCCTTTTCATTTCTAAGTTTGTTAATTTGGATACTTTCTCTGTGCCCTTTGGTCAGTCTGGCTAAGGGTTTATCTATCTTGTTGATTTTCTCAAAGTACCAGCTCCTGGTTTAGTTGATTTTTTGTATGGTTCTCTTTGTTTCTACTTGATTGATTTCGGCTCTGAGTTTGATGATTTCCTGCCTTCTACTCCTCCTGGGTGAAATAGCTTCTTTTTGTTCTAGGGCTTTCAGGTGTGTCATTAAGCTGGTAATGTATGCTCTCTCCGTTTTCTTTTTGGAGGCACTCAGGGCTATGAGTTTTCCTCTTAGCACTGCTTTCATTGTGTCCCATAGATTTGGGTATGTTGTGTTTTCATTTTCATTGTGTTCTAAAAAGTCTTTAATTTCTTTCTTTATTTCTTCCTTGACCAAGGTATCATTGAGTAGAGTATTGTTCAATTTCCATGTGTATGTCGGTTTTCTATTGTTTCTGTTGCTATTGAAGACCACTTTTACTCCATAGTGATCAGATAGGAGGCATGGGATTAGTTCTATCTTCTTATATTTGTTGAGGTCTGTCTTGTGACCAATTATATGGTCGATTTTGGAGAAGGTACCATGAGGTGCTGAAAAAAAGGTATTTTCTTTTGTTTTAGGATAGAATGTTCTATATATATCTGTTAAATCTAATTGGTCCAAAGCTTCAATTAGTTTCATGGTGTCCTTGTTTAGTTTCTGTTTTCCTGATCAGTCCATTGAGGAAAGTGCAGTGTTGAAGTCACCCACAATTATTGTGTTAGGTGCAATGTGTGCTTTGAGTTTTAATAAAGTTTCTTTTATGAAAGAGGGTGCCCTTGCATTTGGAGCATAAATGTTCAGGATTGAGAGTTCTTCTTGTTGTATTTTTCCTTTGACCAGCAAGAAGTGTCCCTCAGAGTCTCTTTTGATGACTTTGGGTTGAAAATCAATTTTATCTGATATTAAAATGGCTAGTCCAGCTTGTTTCCTGAGACCATTTGCTTGTAAAATTGTCTTCCAGCCTTTTACTCTAAGGTAGTGTTTGTCTTTGACCCTGAGGTGTGTTTCCTGTAAGCAGCAAAATGTAGGGTCCTGTTTATGTATCCAGTCAGTTAGTCTGTGTCTTTTTATTGGGGCATTAAGTCCATTGATGTTAAGAGATATTAAGGAATAGTGATTGTTACTTCCTATCATTTTTGACGTTATTTTTTAAATTTGATTGCTTAACTTCTTTTGGGTTTGATGAAAGGTTACTATCTTGCTTTTTCCAGGGTGAAGTTTCCCTCCTTGTATTGGTGTTGTCCTCCTATTATCCTTTTTAGGGCTGGGCTTGTGGATAGATATTGGGTAAACTTGGTTTTGTCGTGAAATATCTTAGTTTCTCCATCTATGGTGATTGAGAGTTTTGCTGGATATAGTAGTTTTGGTTGGCATTTGTGTTCTCTTAGAGTCTGCATGAGATCTGCCCAGGACCTTCTAGCCTTCATAGTCTCAGGTGAAAAGTCTGCTGTGATTCTGATAGGTCTTCCTTTATATGTTACTTGGCCTTTTTCTCTTACTGCCTTTAATATTCTTTCTTTGTTTAGAACATTTGGTGTTTTGATTATTATGTGACGGGAAGTATTTCTGTTCTGGTCCAGTCTGTTTGGAGTTCTGTAGGCTTCTTGTATATTCATGGGCATCTCTCTCTTTAGGTTAGGGAAGTTTTCTTCCATAATTTTATTGAAGATATTTGCTGGCCCTTTAAATTGTAAATCTTCACACTCATCTATGCCTATAATCCTTAGGTTTGGTCTTCTCATTGTGTCCTTGATTTCCTGGATATTTTGGGTTACAAGCTTTTTGCATTTTGCATTTTCTTTAACTGTTGAGTCCATTGTTTCTATGGAATCTTCAGCATCTGAGATTCTTTCTTCTATTTCTTGTATTCTGTTGTTGATATTTGCATCTCTGTCCCCTGATTTCTTCCCAAGGCTTTCTATCTCCAAAGTTGTCTCCCTTTGAGTTTTCTTAGTTGTTTCTACTTCTGATTTTAGATCCTGGATGGTTTTGTTTAGCTCCTTCACTTGCTTGTTTGTGCTTTCCTGTAATTCTTTAAGAGATTTTTGTGTTTCCTCTTTCATGACCTTAGCCTGTTGACCAAAGTTCTCCTGTATTTCTTTAAGAGATTTTTGTGTTTCGTCTTTCATGACCTCAGCCTGTTGACCAAAGTTCTCCTGTATTTCTTTAAGTGTTTTTTGCATTTCCTCCTTGTTGGCTTTTGTATTCTCCTGGATTTCTTTCAATGATTTTTGTGTTTCCCTTGCAAAGGCTTCTAACTTTTGATCCATTTTCTCCTGAATTTCTTTAAGTATGTCCTTCATGTGTTCCTGTACCAGCATCATGACCAGTCATTTTAAATCCAAATCTTGTTTTACTGGTGTGATGGGGTATCCAGGACATGCTGGTAGAGGAGAATTGGGTTCAGAAGTTGCCATATTGCCTTGATTTCTGTTGGTGACGTTCCTGTGTTTGCCTTTTGCCATCTAGCTCTCACTGGTGTTACTTGGTCTTGTCAGTGCTGGACTCACCAGTGCAAGCTGCCCCTTCCCCGTTGGCCTCTGGTGCACAGCTTACACCCTGCACTGCCTGTAGACAGGGTGCTGCTGTCCAGGCTGTTCAGATCCCGAGGCAGGCACCTGAAGGCTCCCGCTGGGGCCCGCAGGATTTACCGGAGCACACTGACTTCTCCTAGCTGACCGCCCAGAAGCCCCCACTAGCCTCTTGAGGGACCCGGAGATGTGGTGCGGCCGCCCAGGCTGATCTGAAGTGGAGAGAGTTGAGCTGAGGGCTTCCGCCTGAGGCCTTGCCCCAGATTTTGTCTTCGGACCAGATGGAGCCCGTGTGCACCCCCAGGGAGCGCCAAAGGTGTATGCTGCTGTGATCTCCCCTGTGTTCCGCTCACTCCGCTGGGCAGCCGAGTCCCCAACCAGGCTGGTGCACACAAGGTTAGCCTGGCCGCCCAGTCCCTGAGTCCAGGAAAAAGCCTGGGAGGCCAAGGTCCGAGCAAAGTTCCCCTAGGGCTATGACTGTTAATTGGATCCGTCAGGTGACCCGGATGGCCGGCGTGCACGTCCGTGCTCCCCGAAAGCACCGGGAGAGTCTGCTGTGCTAACAATCTCCTGGGTGGGTTGACACACAGATGGCCCACCAAGCCGCCCAGTTCTTGGGGTCAGTCCTGTGCCTTTTGGGGCCTAGACCCCCGTTTTGTTAGCCTCAGGCTATGCTTGTTAGCCGTCTCTGCCCTCCCGAGCACTCTGGGTCCTGTAGCCAAAATGGCGGCGTGTGCGCAGGCCAGGGCAAAAAAATCTCCTGGCTGGGTTGGCACCCTGATGGCTACCAGAACAGCCCAGGGCCTGGGTGCAGGCCAACGCCCGTCGGGCTCAGACCCCTCCGGTGTTGGCCTCGGATTATGTTTGTGTACCTCAGTCTGTCCGATCTCTGGAGTCCGAAATCAAGATGGAGGTGAGTCTCTCCTGACTGGCGGGAAGCCGAGTTCTGAAGTGGCTTCCGTGCAGCGAAAGGCTCCGCAGAACCGCAGCTGCTTGCCGCCCGGCTGGGCAGCGAAGGTCAGTGGTCATGGGCGCAGGGCCTAACTGGACCCTGTGTCTCCTTGGTTCCACTGCTGATGGCCCTTCAGCTGGACCAGCCACTGCTGCACTGCTGCCGCCCGTATATTGCTTTTATTATGTTTAGGTATGGGCCTTGAGTTCCCGTTCCTTACAAAACCTTTAACAAACTGAATGCTGAATTTTATCAAATGCTTTTTCAGCATCTAATGAAATGACCATGTGGTTTTTTCCTTTGATTTTGTTTATGTAGTGGATTACCATATTGATGGATTTCCATATATTGAACCTTCCCAGCATCCCTGGGATGAAGCCCACTGGATGATGCTGAGTGACTGTTTTGATGTGTTCTTGAAATTGGTTGGCAAGAATTTTGTTGAGGATATTTCCATCGATATTCATAAGGGAAATTGGTCTAAGGTTGTTGTTGTTGGATCTTTATGTGGTTGTGCTCTCAGCTAAATTGTGGATTCAGAGAATAAGTCGGGTAATGTTCCTTCTGTTTCTATTTTGGAAATAGTTTGAAGAGTATTGGCATTAGGTCTCCTTTGTATGTCTGGTAGAATTCTGCACTAAAGTCATCTGGTCCTGTACTTTTCTGGGTTGGGGGAATATCAATGACAACTTCTATTTCTTTAGGGGTTATGGGTCCTTTTAGATGGTCTATCTGATACTGATAAAATTTTGGTTATTGATATCTGCCTAGGATATTGTTCATTTCATCCAGATTTTCCAGTTTTCTTGAGTATAGGCCTTTCTGGTAGATTATGATAATTTTTTTCCAATTTCCTCAGTTTCTGTTGTTATATCACCCTTTTCATTTCTGATTTTGTTAATTTGGGTACCTCCTCTGTGCCCGCTGGGTAGTCCGGCTAAAGGTTTTTCTGTCTTGTTGATTTTCTCAAAGAACCAGCTCCTACTTTTGTTGATTCTGTGTATAGTTCTTTTGTTTCAACTTGGTTGATTTCATCCCTGAGTTCATGATTTCCTGCCTTCTATTACTCTTGGGTGTATTAGCATCTTTTTGTTCTAATGCTTTCAGGTGTTCTGTTCATCTGCTTCTCTATGCTCTCCAAATTTTATTTTGTGTAGGCATTCATAGCTATGAGACTTCCTCATAGCACTGCTTTCATTTTTCCCATAAATTAGAGTTTGTTGTGCCTTCATTTTCATTAAGTTCTAAAAAGTCTTTGATTTTGTTTCCTTATTTCTTCCTTGACCAAGGTATCATTGAGTAGAGAATTGTTAAGGTTCCATGTGTATGTGGGCTTTTTGTTGTTTTTGTTGCTACTGAAGACGACCTTTATTCCACAGTGATCTGATAGGAGGCATGGAAGAAGTTTGATCTTCTGATATCTGTTGAAGTCTGTTTTGTGACCAATTATATACCAGTACTAGAGAAGGTACCATGCGGTGCCTAGAAGAAGGTATATCCTTTTGATTTAGGATGAAATGTTCTATAGATATCTATTAAGACCTTTTGGTCCAAAACTTCTGTTAGTTTCGCTGTGACTGAGTTTAGTTTGAGTTTCCCTGATTGTCCATTGGAGAGAGTGGGGTAGTTAAGTCCCCCACAATTATTGTGTGGGGTGCTATGTATGCTTTAAGCTTTAGTAAGCTTTCTTTTATGAAAGCAGGTACCCGTGTATTTGGGGCATAGATGTTCAAAATTGAGAGTTCTTCCTGGTAGATTTTGCCTTTGATGAGCATAAAGTGGCATTCTGTATCTTTTTTGATGTCTTTTGGTTGAAAGTCTATTTTATCTGATATTAGAGTGGCTAGTCCAGCTTGTTTCTTGGGAACATATGCTTGGAGAACTGTTTTCCAGCCTTTTACTCTTAGGTAGTGTTTGTCTTTGGCACTGAGATGTGTTTCCTGTATGCAGCAAAATGTTAGGTCTTTTTTACGGATCCAATGTTTTATTCTATGTCTTTTTATTGGGGAATTGAGTTCATTGATGTTAAGAGATATTAAGGAATAGTGATTGTTGCTTCCTGCTGTTTTTGATGTAATTTTTATGTTTTTGTGGTTAACTTCTTTTGGGTTTGGTGAAAGGAGGTTACTTCCTTGCTTTTTCTTGTGTGTAGTTTCCCGCCCTTTGTTGGTGTTTTTTATTCATTATTCTTTGAAGAGCTGGGTTTGTGGAAAGATACTGTGTACATTTGTTTTTGTCATGAAAAGCCTTGGCTTCTCCATTTATGGTGATTGATGGCTTTGCTGGATATAGCAGTTTGGTTTGGCATTTGTGTTCTCTTAAGGTCTGCATGACATCTGCCCAGGCTCTTCTGACTTTCCTAGTCTCTGGTGGAAATCTGGTGTAATTCTAATAGGTCTCCCTTTATATGTTACCTGATCTTTTTCCCTTACTGCTTTTAATATCCTTTCTTTGTTTAGTACATTTGGTGTTTTAATTATTATATGAGAGGATGATTTTCTTTTCTTGTTGAAACTATTTGGAGTTCTGTAGGCTTCTTCTATGTTCATGGGCATCAGTTTCTTTTTTTTTTTATTCGATGTATTCTTTATTTACATTTCAAATGATTTTCCATTTTCTGGGTCCCCAATCCACACAAGTCCCATAAGCCCTCTTCCCTCCCCCTGTTCCTCCATCAACTCCTTCCCACTTCCCTGTTTTGGTATTCCCCTATACTGTTGCATTGAGTCTTTCAAGAACCAGGGGCTACTCCTCTGGTTTTTTTCAACATCATTTAATATGTGGATTATTTCTTGGGTATTCCAAGTTTCTAGGTTATTATCCACTTATCAGTGAGTGCATACCAGGACTGATCTTTTGAAACTGGGTTACCTCAGTTAATATGATGTTCTCCAGCTCCATCCATTAGTCTACGAATTTCATGAATTCATTGTTTCTAATGGCTGAATAGTACTTCATTGTGTAAATATACCACATTTTTTTTGTATCCATTCCTCTGTTGAGGTACACCTGGGTTGTTTCCAGCTTCTGGCTATTACAAATAGGGCTGCCATGAATATAGTGGAGCATGTGTCTTTATTACATGCTGGGGAATCCTCTGGGTATAGACCCAGGAGTGGTATAGCAGGATCCTCTGGAAGTGTCATTCCCAGTTTTTTGAGGAACTGCCAGACTGATTTCCAATGTGGTTGCCCCATTTACAATCCAACCAGCAGTGGAGGAGTGTTCCTCTTTCTCCACATCCTCGCCAGTACCTGCTGTATCCTGAGTTTTTGACCTTAGCCATTCTGACTGGTGTGAGGTGAAATCTCAGGGTTGTTTTGATTTGCTTTTCCCTAATGATTAATGATGTTGAACATTTCTTAAGGTGTTTCTCCGCTCTCCGAAGTTCTTCATGTGAAACATCTTTGTTTAGTTCGGTACCCCACTTTTTAATGGGGTTGTTTGGTTGTCTAGGTTCTACCTTCTTGAGTTCTCTGTATATATTAGATATTAGCCCTCTGGCAGATTTAGGGTTGGTGACGATCCTTTCCGAATCTGTTGGTTGACGTTTTGTCCTTTTGACGGTGTCCTTTACCTTACATAAACTTTGTAGTTTTATGAGGTCCCATTTGTCAATTCTTGATCTTAGAGCATTAGCTATTGGTGTTCTATTCAGGAACTTTTCCCCTGTGCCCATGTCCTCATGGGTCTTCCCCAGTTTCTTTTCTATTAGTTTCAGTGTGTCAGGTTTTATGTGGAGGTCCGTGATCCATTTGGAGTTGAGCTTAGTACACGGAGATAAGAATGGATCAATTCCCATTCTTCTGCATACTGACCTCCAATTGAACCAGCACCATTTGTTGAAAAGACTATCTTTTTTCCACTGGATGCTTTCAGCTCCTTTGTCGAAGATCAAGTGACCATAGGTGTGTTGGTTCATTTCTGGGTCTTCAATCCTATTCCATTGATCTGCCTGCCTGACATTGTACCAATACCATGCAGTTTTTATCACTATTGCTCTGTAGTAAAATTTGAGGTCTGGGATACTGAATCCTCCTGAAGTTCTTTTACTGTTGAGAATAGTTTTAGCTATGCTGGGTTTTTTGTTATTCCAGGTGAATTTGAGCATTGCTCTTTCTAACTCTATGAAGAACTGGGTTGGGATTTTAATTGGGATCGCATTGAATCTGTAGATTGCCTTTGGTAATGTGGCCATTTTAACTATATTAATCTTGCCAATCCATGATCATGGAAGATTTTTCCATTTTCTGAGATCTTCTTCGATCTCCTTCTTCAGAGATCTGAAGTTCTTGTCATATGAGTCTTTCACTTGTTTGGTTAGTCACCCCAAGATACTTTATGCTGTTTGTGGCTATTGTGAAGAGTGTCATTTCCCTAATTTCTTTCTCAGTCTGCTTATCCTTTGAGTATATAAAGGCTGCTGATTTGCTTGAGTTGATTTTGTAGCCAGCCACTTTGATGAAGTTGTTTATCAGCTGTAGGAGTTCTCTAGTAAAGTTTTTTGGGTCACTTTAGTGACCCAAAATATGATAGTATACTATTATATCATCTGCAAATAGTGATAATTTGACTTCTTCCTTTCCAATTTGTATCCCTTTGATGTCCTTATGTTGTCTAATTGCTCTTGCTAGGACTTCAAGAACTATATTGAAAAGATATGGAGAGAAAGGGCAGCCTTGTCTATCCCTGATTTTAGTGGGATTGCTTCAAGTTTCTCTCCATTTAGTTTGATGTTGGCTACCAGTTTGCTGTATATTGCTTTTACTATGTTTAGATATGGGCCTTGAATTCTGTCCTTTCTAAGACTTTTAGCATGAAAGGATGCTGAATTTTGTCAAATGCCTTTTCAGCATCTAATGAAATGATCATGTGGTTTTTTTTTTCTTTGAGTTTGTTTGTGTAGTGGATTGCATTGATGGATTTCCTTATGTTGAACCATCCCTGCATCCCTTGGATGAAGCCTACTTGATCATGGTGGATGATTGTTTTGATGTGTTCTTGGAATTGGTTGGCAAGAATTTGATTGAGTAATTTTGCATCGATATTCATAAGGGAAATTGGCCTGAAATTCTCTTTCTTAGTTGAATCTTTGTGTGGTTTTGGTAGCAGCGTAATTGTGGCTTCGTAGAAGGAATTGGGTAGTGTTCCTTCTGTTTCTATTTAGTGGAATAGTTTGAAGAGTATTGGTGTTAAGTCTTCTTTGAAGGTCTGATAGAATTCTGCACTGAAACCATTTGGTCCTGTGCTTTTTTTGGTTGGAAGGCTATCTATGACCACTTATATTTCTTTAGTGGTCATGTGTCTGTTTAGATGATCTATTTGATCCTGGTTTAATTTTGGTATTTGTTATCTGTCTAGGAAATTGTCCATTTCCTCCAGATTCTCCAGTTGTGTT
This sequence comes from Apodemus sylvaticus, assembly GCF_947179515.1. NCBI lineage: Eukaryota > Metazoa > Chordata > Mammalia > Rodentia > Muridae > Apodemus > Apodemus sylvaticus. The sequence goes on along the minus strand of NC_067472.1, from coordinate 163,142,346 downwards.
GAGCACAGTCTTTTGTAGTAGGATCTGATGATTTTTTTGAATTTCCTCCATTTCTGTTGTAATATCTGCCTTTTCATTTCTAATTCTGTTAATTTGGATACTTTCTCTGTGCCATATGGTTAGTTTGGCTAAGGGTTCATCTATCTTGTTGATTTTTTCAAAGAACCAGCTCCTGGTTTTGTTGATTCTTTGTATGGTTCTCTTGGTTTCTACTTGATTGATTTCAGCTCTGAGTTTGATGATTTCCTGTCTTCTCTTCCTCCTGGGTGAATTAGCTTCTTTTTGTTCCAGGGCTTTCAGTTGTTCTGTTATTCTTCTAGTGTATGCTCTCTCGAATTTATTTTTGGAGGCACGCAAAGCTTTGAATTTTCCACTTAGCACTGCTTTCATTGTGTCCCATAGATTTCTGTATTTTGTGCCTTCAATTTTGTTAAATTCTAAAAAATCTTTGATTTCTTTCTTTATTTCTTCCTTTACCAAGGTATCATTGAATATTGTTCAGTTTCCATGTATATGTGGGATTTCTGTTGTTTTTATTGTTATTATATACCACTTTTACTCCATAGTGATCTGATAGGAGGCATGGGATTATTTCAATCTTCTTATATTTGTTGAGGTCTGTCTTGTGAGCAAATATTTGATTGATTTTGGAGTAGGTACCATGAGGTGCTGAGAAAAAGGTTTAATCTTTTGCTTTGGAATGAAAAGTTCTATATATATATCTGTTAAATCCAATTGGTCCAAAGCTTCAATTAGTTTCATTGTCTCCCTGTTTAGTTTCTGTTTTCCTAATCGGTCCAGTGATGAGAGTGGAGTGTTGAATTCACCTACAATTACTGTGTTAGGTGCAACATATGCTTTGGGCTTTAGTAAAGTTTCTTTTATGAATGAGGGCGCCCTTGTATTTGGAGCACAGATGTTCAGGATTGAGAGTTCTTCTTGTTGGATTTTTCCTTTGACCAGCAAGAAGTGACCTTCCATGTCTCTTTTGATGACATTAGGTTGAAAGTCAATTTTATCTGATATTAGAATGGCAACTCCTGCTTGTTTCCTGAGACCATTTGCTTGTAGAATTGTCTTCCAGCCTTTTACTCTAAGGTAGTTTTTGTCTTTGACACTGACGTGTGTTTCCTGTATGCAGCAAAATGTAGGGTCCTGTTTATGTAGCCAGTCTGTTAGTCTATGTCTTTTTATTGGGGAATTGAGTCCATTGATCCTAAGAGATATTAAGGAGTAATGGTTATTGCTTCCCATCATTTTTGATGTTTATTTTATACTAGTATGGTTATCTTCTTTTGGGTTTGATGAAAGAAGCTTAATATCCTGCTTTTTCCAGTATATAGTTTCCCTCATTGTAATGCTGTTTTTCCCCCTATTATCCTTTGTAGGGCTGGGTTTGTGGAAAGATATTGTGTAAATTTGGTTTTGTCATGGAATATCTTGGTTTCTCCATCTATTGTGATTGAGAATTTCACTGGGTATAGTAGTCTTGGCTGGCATTTGTGTTCTCTTAGAGTCTTCATGAGCTCTGCCCAGGATCTTCTAGCTTTCATGGTCTCTGGTGAGAAGTGTGGTGTAATTCTGATAGGTCTTCCTTTATATGTTACTTGCCCTTTTTCTCTTACTGCCCTACGTATTCTCTCTTTGTTTAGTACATTTGGGGTTTGATTATTATGTGACGGGAGGTATTTCTGTTCTGGTCCAGTCTGTTTGGAGTTCTGTAGGCTTCTTGTATATTCACAGGCATCTCTCACTTTAGGTTAGGGAAGTTTTCTTCCATAATTTTGTTGAAGATATTTGCTGGCCCTTATGTTGTAAATCCTCACTCTCATCAATGCCTATAATCCTTAGATTTGGCTTTCTTATTGTGTCCTGGATTTCCTGGATGTTTTGGGTTACAAGCTTTTTGTATTTTGCATTTTCTTTGACTATTGAGTCCATGGTTTCTATGGTATCTTCAGCATCTGAGATTCTTTCTTCCATCTCTTGTATTCTGTTGTTGGTATTTGCATCTGTGCTCCCTGATTTCTTCCCAAGGTTTTCTATCTCCAAAGATGTCTCCCTTTGTGCTTTCTTAGTTGTTTCTACCTCTGTTTACAGATCCTGGAAGTTTTTGCTCAGTTCTGTCATTTGCTTGCTTATGTTTTCCTCTAATACCTTGAGAGACTTTTGTGTTTCCTCTTTCATGACTTCTGCCTGTTGATCAAACTTCTCCTGTATTTTTTTAAGTGAATTTTGCATTTCCTCCTTATTGGCTACAAACTTCTGACCCCATATGTCCTGAACTTCTTTAAGTTTTTGTGTTTCCCCTGTAAGGGCTTCTAGCTTTTGATCAATTTTCTCCTGAATTTCTTTAAGAGATTTATTTATGTCCTTCATGTGTTCCTCTAACAGCATCCTTACCAGTGCTTTTAAATCCAACTCTTGTTTTTCTGGTGTGTTGGGGTATCCAGGACTTGCTATTGTTGGAGAATTGGGTGCACATGCTGCCATAATGCCTTGGTTTCTGTCAGCAACGTTCCTAAGCTTGCCTTTAGCCATCTAGTTCTCACTGGTGTTAGATGGTCTTGTTGTCACTGGCTGATGCTACAACCTATTTTGGACCTTTAGGGCTATTTCTGAGACACTGGATGGCTGGGTTTCCTCTGGCAGAGATTACTTATATGCCGCCTTCCTCTTTTGTGCCTTTGGAGCCCTCCTCAGTCTTGCCACAGGAAATGTTATACTTTGGTTGTCAAGGTGAACCAGGTGTTCTCAGACTTCTCTATTATGGAGCAAAGATGGTGAGTGGGGGGTCGCTCCCTCTGTTGATTCTCACATAGGATATAGGCTCCATGACCAACCAGCTTGCAGATAAACCTCCTGTGTTCTCAGGTCCTGAGCACAGGCAGACCCCTGGAGATTTGCACCCCCAGAGATATTAAGCTCAGGATAATACAGTACCTAGTGATGTTTTTCTGCCCTGGTAGGCCACAAAGATGGCCACGGGAGTTGCTCCCTCTGCTGTTCTCTGCAAAGGATACAGGCCCCATGACAAACCAGCTGGGAGATGAACCACCTGTGTGCTCAGGTCCTGGGTGTAGGCATACCTCTGGCTGTTTGCACCCCCAGAGATCTAAATCTCAGGGTGATACAGTACCTAGTGAAGCTCTTCTGCTCCAGCAGGCAGAGAATATGGCTGCAGGGATTTTCTCCCTCTGCTGGTCTCCAGGCAGGACACAGGCCCCACACCTGGCGGATTGGCAGACAAACCACCTATGTGCTCAGTTCCTGAGTGCAGGCAGACCCCTGGTGGTTTGCACCCCCGAGATCTAAAGCGTGGGGGCGATACAGTACTTAGTGAAGCTCTTCTGCCCCAGCCAGCAATGAATATGACCACGGGGGTTCTCTCTCTTTGCTGGTCTCCAGGCAGTACACAGGCCCCATGCCCAGAGGTCTGGCAGATGAACTGCCTATGAACTCAGTTCCTGAACACAGGCAGACCCTTGGTGGTTTGCACCCCCAGAGATCTAAAGCTCGGGGTGATACAGTACCTTGTGAAGCTCTTCTGCCCATGCCAGCAGTGAACATGGCCATGGGGACTCTCTCCATTTGCTGGTCCCCAGGCAGTACACAGGCCCCATGTCCAGAGGTCTGGCAGATGAACCGCCTATGAGCCCAGTTCTTGAGTGCAGGCAGAACCCTGGTGGTTTGCACCCCCAGAGATTTAACATTCAGGGTGATACAGTACCTAGTGAAGCTCTTCTGCTCCAGAAGGCACCAAATATGGCCATGGGGATTCTCTCCTTGTGCTGGTCTCCAGACAGAACACAGGCCCCACACCTGGAGGTCTGGCAAATGAACCTCCTATGTGCTCAGTTCCTGAGCACAGGCAGACCTCTGACAGTTTGCACCCCGAGAGATCCAAAGCTCAGGGTGATACAGTACCTAGTGAAGCTCTTCTGCCCCAGTCAGCAGCGAATATGGCCCATCAGTTTCTCTAGGTTGGAGAAGTTTTTTTCTGTAATTTTGTTGAAGACATTTACTGGCCATTTCAGTTGGAGATCTTCACTATCTTCTATGCCTATAATCCTTCCGTTTGGTCTTCTCCTTTTATCCTGGATTTCCTGGATATTTTGGGTCAGGAGCCTTGTGCATTTTTCATTTTCTTTGATTGTTGTGTCGATGCTTTCTAATGGTATCTTCTGCATCTCAGATTATCTCTTCCATCTCTTGTATTCTGTTGTTGATGCTTGGATCCATGAGTCCTGACTACTTTTCTAGGTTTTCTATGTCTTGAGGTTTTCTGTGTTTTGATTTCCTTATTGTTTCTACCCCCTTCTGTAGATCCTGGATGGCTTTGTTTAATTCCTGCACTGGTTTTGTTGTGTTTTCCCTTGGTTCTTCAAGGGCTTCTTGCTGTTTACATGTGTTCTCTTGTATTTTTTAAGGCAGTTATTTATGTCCTTTATGAAGCCCTCCTTCATGACCTTCATCAGCATCATGACCTGTGATTTTAAATACAAATCTGACTTTCCTGTTGTGTTGGGGTATCCAAGACTTGCTGTTGTGGGAAGTTGGGTTAGGATGGTGCCATATTGCCTTGATTTCTGTTGACCACATTCCCATGTTTTCCTTTTGCCATCAGGTTATCTCTGGTGTTAGTTGGGCCTGCCTTTGCTGGCAGGAGCTTGCCCCTCCTGTGTGTGAGCCAGTAGGCCTATCTCAGCTACTTTAGGTGAGCTGCTTTGTCCTGGCACAAATTGTTGTGGTGCTGCAGCAGAGTTCCTGTATGTAGTTGGAGTCTTGGTGTGATGATCTGACTTCTGACTGACTTCTGACCCCGGGAAACACCCGTCGAAGCTTAAGAACCCCCTAGGCAGCCAAGCCATGTGAGCCACATGGCACAAGCAGATATGTCCACATATGCGGAAACAACTGTAGATCAATAGCAACAACCAAATAAGGAGTTGTTTACCACAGAAAACACTCTCTGTGACACAGGAGAAGGCAGAAATGGGTGCCATCTTTAAGGTAAAGTACTGCACAGCTCCCCCTTTTTGTTTATAAAGCGCAACAGGCAAGAGTAGAGGTCTGATCTCTGAAAATCGTATCTAGGACATTGTGCAGATGCCTACTCAGATGTCATCCATCCAGCAGTCATCAGACGCACCCAACACCTTTTCTCAGAGGCAGGAGTTTAGGTATTGACCTGCATGCAATCAGACATGCTCTTCTTCAACCATAAGCCATTGGCCAAGAGTGCAGTGCTTAGCCTCGCATCCTGAGCGCATAGATCAGGCTTTCATGGTGGCTAACCAGGCCTGCCGGCACTGTCCTGCCTCAGTGGCTGTAAAGGCTTGAATTATCATAGCTGTGTTGCATTTTCGTGTGACTCTAATCTTACAAAGGCACCACAGGCAGACAAGGGAAACTAGCACTAGGAGTCCTGACAAAACCCCCATGCCTGCCCCTTCCTTCAGATGATTCATAGCAGAGGTCATCTGTGCCGATATTCCCGATGTAAAGGAGATGTCCACTCTTGTTGAATTCACAGGAGTCACTGCCAATCTCAACTCCTTCAAGGTATCTTCAAATTCAAGTGACCAATTCAGCAGAAGAAAGCTGGACAGAGACTTAGACAAGTTTGCTTCTCTTGTAAAATTACTGTATTGTAATCCCTGCATTTTCCACTCACAGCCCAATTGAGCCAGTTGCCAAAGAGTATCAACTTGCTCTTGCACCAGATCAATGCGCTGATTCACAATCATCAAGCTGCCCTTGACCTGTGCATTAAGAGACGTTTGCAAGTCCAAGGCATGAGCTACATTAGCAGATAAATTATTTAGAGTGGATGCTGTCTGAATCGAGCTTGATAATGCCACAGCTGAGCCAGTAGCTCCAACCTCTGCCGTTGTAATGGCAGCAACTATGGCAGCGGTTATGCCAAAGTCTTGTTTTTTGGTCTCAGCAAGGCCATACTGCTAGGTGCCTACACTGGAACAGGTACATACCGAGGCATCCGTGTGACTATAGCCAAGGGATGCAAGCTAGCATTCCAGCAAAGTGTATAAAAGCACATATTATTGGTGCAGTTCAACCATTCTCTGTGCAACTATGATTTATACCACACAACAGCCAAGAATCAAAAGGATTAGCAGTATGCATATAAACAGGGTCTTGTTGGGTAAAATTAATCCCAGGAAAAGTGCTGTTAAAGCAAATACTTATAGAAGGAGAAAAGGAAAAACAGTCTTCCACTACACACACTACATCTCTGCTTTGACAACCCATCCAGGGAAACCTGCCGTCTCCCCCAGTATCTCCCGTACAAAAGGGGGCCCACATAGGCTGCAATGGGGCTGGAATATTTCCAACTTTGCTAGACCACCATCCCAATATCCAAGAGGCATTTACTGAAAATTGGCCGGGAGACCAGGGAGCCTCAAACCACCCTGCTGACTGATTATAAAGCTGCATACAATCAATATTTTCAGAAATATTACCAATCAGGGCAAAACATATGCTTCCCTTCAATCTCAAATGTAAGGTTGCCATTCACTTCCCCTTTACTTGGGAGCAACTTCCATGCCCTTATGGCAATCTGATTCACTTGTTCAAACACCTGTGCAGGATATCCTGTCTGCTGATTTGCAAATCTACCCTGTCCTAGGAGCATGTCTCTATCCCAAGCTTGATTACCGGATGCTTGATTGGCAGCAGCTTGCTCATTAGCATACTCAATTAAAAAGGCTTTCCAGTCCAGATATTGTCCCAGACTCAGACATGCATGAGCCAAGTTGCTCCAATCGCCAGGCGTCATGCAATGTCTGTTGAGATCTTCAACCTGGGCTATTGTAAAAGAAGCCGTGATGACATAAGTACAACCTGACTCAGCCAACAACTTAATAGTCTTAAACTCCAAGTGCTCGTGATACCTCTGTTCTTGGGGATCTTGAAACACAGGGTATGCAAGCTGAAACTTGGTGGGGACTTGCTTCCAGGTCCCTGGACAAAAGGACCACCCAGAACATGTAGCCAGTGCGGGTTGCCCCACCTCCGGATACGGCGGTGGAGCAGTGGGTACACTAACATTCACCACCCCTGCATCTATCAAAGATTTTTCTTTCTCCTTTTTCCTTTCCTTCTTCCTGATCTTAGTCCTCTCTATTCGTTCAATGAGTGCCTGAATGTCCTCATCTGAGTCTGTAACTTCTGAGCTCTCCAGATCTTCGAGATCCAGGTAAAGCTTAGCCTTCTGCTTTTCTCCCTTCTCACTGTTGGCCCTTTCTGATCTCTCTTCCTGTAACATCTCTAAGGCTGTCTGCCCGTTCTCAACTGCCTCACTGCACTTTTGATCATCGAGACAGCCTTTTATTAACCTCCAAACCAGGCAGACACCACCTTTTAATGTCCCCTAGCTCCATGCAAAAATCAAGATCTCTTCCCAACTTATCCCAGCAAGCAATCATTAGGTTTCCAGGTACAGCAAACCAGGGTGCAACAGTATCACATTCATTCAAGAATGTCTCTAAAGTACTTCTTTTCAGTTTCAAATTCTTAGAGTGAAGCAGCTCGTTCAAAGCCAGAAAAATTGGGTGCAAAGGAGAAGCGCCCATGGCTATAATCGCCAAAAGATGTCTGTAACTGCTTCGCTTTCGGTTCACTAATATGTGAATCCCCTTTCCTTTTGGTTTGCCATCTCGCGAACTTCTTCCGCTCTTTATCTACAGGGCAGAGTAAACTAGCCGCACTCTTGGCGGTCTTTGTTGTCCCACCTTACCTTGGGAACTTTATAGTCTCTCAATACTAAGAACTTTACTTTGACCCACTTAACAAGGAACTTTATACTCTCTCAAACCGAGAACTTTACTTTGTCCCAGTTACCCGGGAACTTGCCAGCCGGGTGCCCTGACCACAAAAAATTCTGAGTTGTAAGAGATGGAGGTTCCCCCGTACTGGCCACCACTTGTCAGTGCCTATCTCAACCAGTGAGGAAAGATGCAACACACGACCTCTTCTTTAAGTGGTTTATTCAGGAACCTTGAACGATCTTCTGACTTCTGACTTCTTCTGACTTCTGACCTCTGATTTCTGACTGACTTCTGACTTTGGACCACTTCTGACTTCTGACTGACTTCTGACTCCAGGAAACACCCCAGTAAAGCTTAAGAACCCCCTAGGCAGCCAACCCATGTGAGCCACTTGGCACAAGCATATAGGTCCACATATGGGGAAACAACCATACATCAACAGCCACAAACAAGGAGTTGTTTAAAACAGAAAACACTCTCTGTGGCACAGGAGAAGGCGGAAATGGGTGCCATCTTTAAGGTGCAGTACTGCACAGCTCTCCACAGGCCTTGAATTCCTGTTCTTTTGAAACCTTTAACAAGAATGGATGGCGAATTTTATCAAATGCTTTTTCGGCATCTAATTAAATGACCATGTGTTTTTTTTTCCTTAGAGATTGTTTATGTAGTGGATTACCATATTGCTGAATTTCCATATATTGAACCAACCCTGCATCCCTGGGATGAAGGCTACTAGATCATGATGAATGACTGTTTTGATGTGTTCCTGGATTCAGTTGGCAAGAATTTAATTGAGGATTTTTCCATCGGTATTCATAAGGAAAATTGGTCTAAGGTTCTCTTTTTTTGTTGGATCTTTCTGTGGTTGTAGTATCAGCTAAATTGTGGCTTCAGAGAATGAGTCAGGTATTGTTCCTTCTGTTTCTATTTTGGGAATAGTTTGAAGAGTATTGGCATTAGGTCTCCTTTGAATGTCTGGTAGAATTCTGCACTAAAGTCACCTGGTCTTATACTTTTCTGTGTTGGGAGAATATCAATGACTACTTCTATTTCTTTAGGGTTATGGGCCCGTTTACATGGTCTATCTGATACTGATAAAATTTTGGTAATTGGTATCTGTCTAGGAAATCATCCATTTCATCCAGATTTTCCAGTTTCCTTGAGTATAAGCTTTTCTGGTAGGATATGATATTTTTTTCAAATTCCTCAGTTTCTGTTGTTAGATCACCCTTTTAATTTCTGATTTTGTTAATTTGGGTACTGTCTCTGTGCCCTCTGGGTAATCTGCCTAAAGGTATTTCTATATTGTTGATTTTCTCAAAGAACCAGCTCCTACTTTTGTTGATTCTGTGTATAGTTCTTTTGTTTCAACTTGGTTGATTTTAGCCCTGAGTTTCAGGATTTCCTGCCTTCTATTACTCTTGGGTGTATTAGCATCTTTTTGTTCTAAAGCTTTCAGGTGTTCTGTTCTTCTGCTAGTCTATGCTCTCCAAAGTTTCTTTTGTGTAGGCATCCATAGCTATGAGATTTCCTCATAGTAGTGATTTCATTGTGTCCCATAAATTTGGGTTGTGTTGTGCCTTCATTTTCATTAAGTTCTAAAAAGTCTTTGATTTCTTTCCTTATTTCTTCCTTGACCTAGGTATCATTGAGTAGAAAATTGTTAAGCTTTCATGTATATGTGGGCTTTTTGTGGTTTTTGTTGCTATTGAAGACAACCCTTATTCCACAGTGATCTGATAGGATACATGGAAGAAGTTCGATCTTCTGATATCTGTTGAGGTCTGTTTTGTGACCAAAATAAAGCCAGTACTGCAGAAGGTACCATGCAGTGCCTAGAAGAAGTTATATCCTTCTGATTTAGGATAAAATGTTCTATAGTTATCTATTAAGACAATTTGTTAGTTTCACTGTGACTCTGTTTAGTTTGAGTTTCCCTGATTGTCCATTGGAGAGAGTGGGGGTGGTGAAGACCCCCACAAATATTGTGTGGGGTTGGATGTATGCTTTAAGCTTTAGTAAGGTTTCTATTATGAAAGCAGGTGCCCTTGTAATTGGGGCATAGATGTTCAAAATTGAGGGGTTTTCCTGGTAGATTTTTCCTTTGATGAGCATAAAGTGGCCTTCTGTATCTTTTTTTAATGTCTTTTGGTTGAAAGTCTATTTTATCTCATATTAGAATGGCTAGTCCAGCTTGTTTCCTGGGAACATATGCTTGGAGAACTGTTTTCCAGCTTTTTACTCTTAGGTAGTGTTTGTCTTTGACACTGAGATGTGTATCCTGTATGGAGAAAAAGGTTGGGGCTTGTTTATGGATCCAGGGTGTTAGTCTATGTCTTTTTATTGGGGAATTGGGTCCACTGATGTTAAGAGATATTAAGTAATAGTTATTGTTGGTTCCTGCTGTTTTGATGTCATTTTTATATTTTTGGGGTTAACTTGTTTTGGGTTTGGTGAAAAGACGTTACTTCCTTGTTTTTTCTTGTGTGTAGTTTCCCTCCCTTTGTTGGTGGTTTCCATTCATTATCCTTTGAAGGGCTGGGTTGGTGGAAAGATACTGTGAAACTTTCTTTTTGTCATGAAAAACCTTGGCTTCTCCATTTATGGTGATTGAAAGATTTGCTGGATATAGCAGTTTGGTTTGGCATTTGTGTTCCCTTAGGGTCTGCATGGCATCTGCCCAGGCTCTTCTAACTTTCCTATTCTCTGGTGAGAAACCCAGTGTAATTCTGATAGGTCTCCCTTTATATGTTACGTGATCTTTTTCCCTTACTGCTTTTAATATCCTTTGTTTAGTACATTTTGTGTTTCAATTATTATATGACCGGATGAATTTCTTTTCTGGTTGAATCTATTTGGAGTTCTGTAGGCTTCTTGTATGTTCATGGGCATCAGTTTCTTTAGGTTAGAGAAGTTTTCTTCTGTAATTTTGTTAAAGACAATTATTGGCCCTTTCAGTTGAAGATCTTCACTATCTTCTATGCCTATAATGCTTCGGTTTGGTCTTCTCCTTTTGTACTGGATTTCCTGGATATTTGGGTGAGGAGCCTTTTGCATTTTTCATTTTCTTTGACTGTTGTATGGATGCTTTCTATGGTATCTTCTGCATCTCAGATTCTCTCTTCTATCTCTGGTATTCTGTTGTTGATGCTTAGATCCATGAGTCTTGACTTCTTTTCTAGGTATTCTATGTCTCGAGGAGGTTTTCTGAGTTTTGATTTCTTTATTGTTTCTACCTCCTTCTTGAGACACTGGATGTTTTTGTTTAATTCCTGCACTGGTTTTGTTGTATTTTCCCTTAGTTCTTCAAGGGCTTCTTGATGTTTACATGTGTTCTCTTGTATTTTTTAAGGGAGTTATTTATGTCTTTTTGAAGCCCTCCATGATACCCTTCATCACCATGACCTGTGATTTTAAATACAAATCTAACCTTCCTGTTGTGTTGGGGAATCCAAGACTTTACTTGCTGTTGTGGGAGAATTGGGTTAAGATTGTGCCATATTGCCTTGATTTCTGTTGATTTCTATGGTGGTCCAGAGTTCCTGTGTGTAGTTGGAGTCCTGGTGTGATTTGTCCCAAGTGATCCTCTACTCTGGTAGAACCTGCCTACTACCAATCTCTTGCACAGTCACAGAATCAAAGATGCCAGGGGAGACCAACTTACTTGTAGTCAGATTTAGATATATACCACTGCGGCCCCGATCAGCTCTGGATGCAGGCTGTGCAGACATATCCTCGACTCTGCAGGGCTGACTCACCGGGTGAGTGAAAGATCTCACATGAAAAGCACAATGCTTACAAACACTGGGAAATATGTAATACCGACTATAGATGCTGAGGCTTATGCCACTGGGAAGAAAGAGAAACCACCCTTCTTACCAGAGGACCTATCACCTCCTTCAGAACAAGGTGAACCTATCCCAGAGGAGCTCTTGTGCCTCATCTGCAAAGATATCATAACTGATGCAGTGCTCATCCCTTGCTGTGGAAACAGTTACTGTGATGAATGTATAAGAACAGCACTCCTGGAGTCAGATGAACATACATGTCCAACATGTCAGCAAAACGATGTTTCTCCTGATGTTTAGCTGCCAACAAGTTTTTAAGACAGGCTGATAATAACTTTCAAAATGGAACTGGCTATCCAAAAAGACTACGAAAACACTTACCTCCAACCACACCCCCAATACTACCACCAAGGCCACTCTTTCAATAGAACCTGCAGCCTAGGATGAGGTCTCCCATATCAGGACAGCAGGATCCTCTGATTCCAGTGACATCTTCCTCAGCTCACCCAACTAGTTCCATATCTTCATTAACATCAAATCCATCTTCCTTGGCTCCTTCTGTGCCTGGAAATACATCTTCTTCCCTGACTCCAGTACCTGATATAACTGGAACAGTATCAACATCAGTCCATTCAGAAAAATTCGATAGACTGCTTCTGGATTCTGATAGTAAATCATTACTGGCTCCTACATTTACATCAGGACATTCTAAAGGTGCCTCTTCAACTGCTATTGTGGAAGAAAAGCTTTGCCAGATGCCAGTCCTTTCATCTGGTACAGTAAGAAGAAAGGTTGGTTTAGGTCTTGGTCGACCAGGTTGGGAACATTCCAACAAGCTTACGTACCTACTTTCTACACCTCAGCAAATTAGAAGAGGAGAAACAGCTTTTACAGACAAATGAAGCAAAGGAAACATCACAGTGAAAGATTACACAGGACTCAAGGCCCATCACTACCAGCACCCCCAGGCATTTTGCCTGTTCTACAAGTTCCTTTGTACCTGACTCCTCCACAGACACTACCTCTTCCTCCAGGAGTACCTCACCCAAAATTTTCTCTTCAGTTTCCTCCTGGTCAGCCTCCATAAGCAGGATACAGTGTGCCTCCTCCAGCGTTTCCCCAGCTCCCGCCAAAACAAAAGTAGTGCAGACTCCCCATTCAAATATGGTCCCTACAAAACAGGCACCTCCTTTGTCCAGAGAAGAATTCTGTAGAGTGCAAGGACCACTAAAGGAAGAGGCTAAATATCCCTATAATGGGTCATCATATTTAAGAAGTTCACACATGTACCCCAATTCAAGGTCTGGCTCAACAGGCTCAACTTCTTGCTCTAGGTCCTTCAGATTCTCACATTCTAGCTCCTATTCAAGATCATTCCCTTACCCCAGGAGGGGGATAGAAGAGAGCATCAATTACTGTTCATGATCCAGAAATCATGGATACTGCAGATCTAAGTCAAGGTCACCTCTATATAGTCCATATCACTCAGAGTCTAGATCTCCTCAAACATTTAGGGAACTGTCTCCAACTAAAAGCAAATTACCTCAAGGAGAAAATGCTGGTGATTGTTTTTCAAGATATAGGGACGTTACATCCCCTTATGATATCAAAGGGTAATGTGGGCAGAGTGTCAGCTTTACAGACTCATTTGAGAAAGAACACTACCAGGAATGGGAGAGGATATTCCTCGAGTGGTATGACAAGTACCAAATGGTATGCAATGGATATGCAGTTTAGACCCTCTGCAAACTGAGAAGTCTTTTCTCTAGAGAGACTTTTACCTACCTCAATATCAGAAATTCACCCTTCACAAGAAGGCACAGAGAAGACTATGCTATTCGAAATAGTCATGGAAAGAGACATCCAGGTGGCAACTATCCAGAAAGCTTTCAATAAGAGACAATCATAATCCAAAAGATAATCCAAAATCAAGAGAGAAGGGCTGTGAGAATGTTCATGGGAACAGTAAAGGGAACAATTGTATGCTGATCATCAGTGGGAGGAGAAGCTCACAGACATGAGAGTGTTCCATTTTCCAGTGTAAGGGAATGCCAGGGTGGGAGAATGAGAATGGGTAGGTGGGGATTCACCTCCTAAAGTCACGGGCAATGGGGACGGGATGGGGGAGACCTGGAATGGGGAAAACACTTGAAAGATAAATAAAGAAAATATCCGCAAAAATACTTTTAGGCCTGCCATTCAATATCGATTATGTTTCTGAGATATTAAGTGTGAGTTCAAGTCCAAGTATGATAAAATCAGATCATCTATGCTAGTATATTTGTGCCTCAATAAAGGATCTTACACTTCTTTACTTTAATGTATAGATTCATTTCCAAACATGTACTCACACAAAAATCTCATATTCTTAGGTTTTCTATAGTCCTCAGCAAATTGGTTTGAGAAATAAATTTCATTTTTTATATATGCATATATTATATGTTCATTCAATTATATTTAAATTCACATTCAATTATATTTAAATCGACATTTTGTGAAAAGAAAAATGAAGAAAAGTATTTCATCTCAATGACATTTATAAAACTGTCTTGACCTTTATTTTAACTAATGAAAGCACTGCAAATATTTATATATATAATCTAATTATTTATATATAAGTACACTTAAACAGATACATATATATGACAGTTTTAATGGCCTAATGACACCATTCCAAACCATTTTCTCAGGTAAACAATTCGTCCCTTTTCAGCTCTACCAGACCCTTTCCAAATTGAAGATAATTGCCCTTTTATCACCAGTAAAGAGTTAATGTATTTAACCGACAATTATTTGAAAATGTGTTTGCTGTTCTTATTTTTATCCTAAATACATATGTCCATGGAGCCTTTTTCCTGACAGTAGTAATAAAGTTGATAATTTTAATGATTTCTTTAAGATCTGAAAATAAGGAAAAGTTCTTTACCAATCCTTCATCTGACAGAGGGCTAATATCCAATATATACAATGAACTCAAGAAGTTAGACTCCAGAGAACAGGATAACCCTATTTAAAAATGGGGCATAGAGCTAAACAAAACATTTTCACCTGAGGGATATCAAATGCCTGAGAAGCACCTAAAGAAATGTTCACCATCCTTAGTCATCAGGGAAATGAAAATCAAAACAACCCTGAGATCTCACCTCAATAATTCAGGAGATGACAGGTTCTGCACAGATTGTGGAGAAAGAGGAACACTCCTCCACTACTGATGAGATTGAAGTGGTTTAAGAAAATAAAATCCAACCATTCAGTAAAGCAGTCTGGTGGTTCCTCAGAAAACTAGTCATAATACTACTGGAGGACCCAGCTATACCACTCCTGGGCCTATACCCAGAGGATTACCCTGCATGTTATGAGGACACATGCTCCACTATTTTCATAGCAGCCCTATTAATAATAACCAGAAGCTGCAAAGAGGCCTGATGTCCCTCAATGGAGGAATAAATACAAAAAATGTAGTATATATATATATATATATATATATATATATATATATATATATATACACATATATATACACATATGATGGAGTACTATTCAGCCATTAAAAATAATGAATTCATGAAATGCTTAAACAAATGAATGGAACTGTAGACTATCATCCTGAGTGAGTTAAACCAGTCACAAAAGAACCCTCATGATATTCACTCACTTATAAGTGGATATTAGCCAAAAGATTTGCATACCCAAGACACAATTCACACATCAAATGATGCCCAAGAAGGTAGAAGTGACAGGCAGGTAGATCAATGGAATAGAATTGAAGACCCAGAAAAGAACCTACACACCCATGGTCACTTGATCTATGACAAGGAAGCTAAAACCATTCAGAGGTAAAATGGTAGATAGCATTTCAACAAATGGTGCTGGTTCAACTGGGGTGAGCATACAGAAGAATGCAAATGGATCCCTTCTTATCTACTTGTACTAAGCTCAACTCCAAGTGGATCAAGGCCCTCGACATCAAAGCAGACACATTGAAACTAATAGAAAAGAAAGTGAGTAAGACCCTTGAGGACAGGGGCATAGGGGGAAAGTTCCTTAACAGAACACCAATAGCTTATGCTCTATGATCAAGAATTAACAAATGGGACCTCGTAAATTTACAAAGTTTTATAAGGCAAAGGACACTATCAATCAGATAAAATGTCAATCAAGAAATTGGGAAAACATCTTCACCAAAAACTACAACCGACAGAGGGCTAATATCCAAAATATACAAAGAACACAAGAAGCTAGACTCTAGAGAGCCGAATAACCCCATTAATAAATGGGATACAGAGCTAAACAAAAAATTTTCATGTGAAGAATTTCAAATGGCTGAAAAGCACCTTAAGAAATACTCAACATCCTTAGTCATCACGGAAATGCAAATCAAAACAACAGTGAGATTTCACCTCACACCAGCCAGAATGGCTAAGATTAAAAACCCAGGAGACAGCAGGTGTTGGTGAGGAAGAAGAGAAAAAGTAACATTCCTCCACTTCTGGTGAGATTGCAAGCTGGTACAACTACTCAGAAAACAGGGCATGACCCTTTATGAGGTCCTGGCTATCCCACTCCTGGTCATAAACCCAGAGGATTTCCCCAGATTGCAGGAAGGACACATGCTCCACTATGTTCATGACAGCCTTATTTATAATAGCCAGAAGCTGGAAAGAAAGCAGGTGTCCCTCAATGGAGGAAGGAATATAGAAATTGTGGTGTGAGCAGTACTGATAATAGTACACATGAATGTTGTTCACAATGAAATAAAACTAAACACCAACAACAATGTAAAAATGAAAATTGTACTTCAAATTGAAAATTAAAAAATTACCAATCAAAAAGTACAGGTGAAAGATAAAATAAAAATTAAGATCATAGATGTATGGGAATTTTAGTCAAAAGAAAATAAGTTGAGACTCTTCTTTGCCTCCTTGTCTTGTGGGACTGAGCAACAGCTAGTTCCTTTCACTTCCATTCATGGATGCTGCTGACCCTTCTTGGGGAGTTGAACTACATTCTATATTTATGAGCTGCCAAGTGGGTTCTTGGAAGCACATGAGTCCTTAGCAAGAGTGGCAAGTGTGCTGCTTACAGCTGAATTGTCTCCCAGTCTCAGGGTTCAATGAGGAGCCACTGTGAGGTCCAGCACAGAGGAGAATACTGTAAATCAGAGAGCAGCAAAGTTAGAGAGTTTATTCTATGAGCAGAAAATCAAGATGACCTGAGAGAGAAGGCTTATAGGAAGGAGTTTGCCCAAGGGCCATAGGAATGTGGAAAGCCCATACCCAGGCCTGGATGACTATCCTGAAACCCTAGATATCTGCTGCTGAGCAACAGATACCAATCAAGAGAACAAGGAGGGGCTTATTCTCTTTTCCTGTCACTTTTATTTTCTGACTAACTCTCCTGTTTTAATGTAGGGTGTACTTAAGACTTTAGCATTCAGTAGGCCAAGCTTTCTGTCTTTCCTTTGCTCTTATGAGAGTCATATGAAGCAGGGTAAACTCAACTTTTCTATAGAGTTGAGGCTGACAGAGGATGTCTGTGATGGTTATTCTTGGTTCTCAACTTGATTAGATCTCCCCTGAATGAACTAAAACTCAAAAATGGAGAGCATACCTGAGAGTTGTTTTTCTACTTAATTTAAAGTAGGAAGATAAACTTCTATTCTAGATTTCTTTTTGAAATTTTCATTTTATTTATTTCATGTGCATTGGGTTATTACCTGTATCAGTGTCTGTAGTGAGAGTATCAGATTCCTCTGAAATTGGAGTTATAGATGGTTGAGAGCTGCCATGTGGTTGCTGGGAATTGAAGCCAGGTCTTCTGCAAGAGTAGCCAAGTGATCTTAACTAATGAGTAATTTTTCTGCCCTCTTAATCTGAATCTTAAGGTAGGAAGTCACACCCTTAGTTTTGGCCACACCCTCTTCGCTCAATTTAAATAGAGAGGACATAGAAGGAGGAAACACTTGCCTTTTGCTCTTGACTTGATGGCATGTGTACTTCTCCTCTGACAATAGAGCCTGTTCTGTTGGCATTCCAGTGTCTACTGAAGAGGAGCTGAGACATTGAGCCTTGTGGACTGAGCAACTTTGGACACTTGAACATTCTATTCATAAACAGACATCTCTGTGTATAAGAAATCCCAAGTATGTAAGTACAATATATAGATTAAAAATATGTTTTTGCCTGTATATGAGAGGTAAAGAGAAAGAGAGAGAGAGAAACAGAAAGAGACAGACAAAGAGAAGGAGAAAGAGAGTCACTTACTCTAGAGTTTGCTACCTAATACAAAGCTCTTTATCTTGCACTGAACTCCTGCTTTGAATTCTTTATATTTGTTACCATGTTGGAAGTATGAAGTGCTCAGTAATATCATACAGGATTTCTTGCAAACTAAACAAGTATTCTAACAGTGGAGGGAATTACAAAGAAATCCCTCACTTGAGTAGTTTTTCTAAAAATCTAAAAATTATGGTTACCCTTATCTGATATAAAGCATAAAATATAGATACTAAGGATTCAAATTCAAATCTAGGGCATTGTATTGGCCCTTGCTGCTAACCCTGACAATCATGGTTTGATCCAGAGTACCTACATGGTAAAAGTGGGAACCACGTCTTACACAATGTTGTCTGATTTCCACATTACTAGAGGCACCAGCCTTTAATCCCAGCACCAGAAAGCAGAGGCAGGCAGATCTCTGTGAGTTTGAGGCCACTAAAGCAAAAGGGTGAAAAACATGTGTCTATGAAAAGAGGACATTTCTGGAATAATTTATTGTTTACTCCTCAGTGTGTCAGTAACTCCAGGAAACAAAGTCTCTGAGGAAGAAAAAGAGCTCCAGCACATCATATTGAATGGCTGTTTCCAAGAGATACAAATTCCTCCTTTGATTAGATTCTGTCAAGGGCAGGGCGAGGCCTAAGGATCAGTGCTTGAATGTCCTTTATTTATTTATTTATTTATTTATTTATTTATTTATTTATTTATTTATCACATTCTTTATTTACATTTCAAATTATTTTCCATCTCCTTGATCCCCTGTCCCCAAAAGTGCCATAAGCCCCATTCCCTCCCCCTCCTCCCCTATCAGTCCCTTCCCACTTCCCTGTTCTGAAATTCCCCTACACTGCTGCACTGAACTTTTCCAGGACCAAGGGCCACTCCTTTCTTCTTCTTTGCACCACTTGATATGTGCATTGTGTCTTGGGTATGCCAAGCTTCTAGGCTAATATCCAGTTATCAGTGAGTGCGTAGCATGAGTATTCTTTTGAGACTGAGTTACCTCACTTAGGATGATGTTCTCCAGTTCCATCCACTTGTCTAAAAACTTCAAGAATTCATTGCTTCTAATGGCTGAATAGCACTCCATTGTGTTTATAGACCACATTTTCTGTATCCATTTCTCTGCTGAGAGTCATCTGGGTTCTTTCCTGTTTCTTGCTATTATAAATGGAGCTGCTGGATTAGAATCGGTGGTGGCTGCAGCAGCAGCAACAGCGGCAGCAGCTGGTCCAGACAAAGGGCCATCGGCAGTGGAACCAAGCTGACAGGGTCCAGGCAGATCCTGTGCCCACGACCACTGGCCATCGCTGACCAGCCAGCCTGCAAGCAGAGGTGGATTTACGGGCGCCTTTCACTATGCAGAAGCCACTTCAGAACTCTGCCTCCCCCCAGTCAGTTATGAGAGACTGGCCTCCATCTTGGTTCTCGGACGCCAGAGAGATCAGACAGACTGAGGCACGCAAATACAACCCGAGACCAACATCGAGGGGGTCTAAGCCTGACGGGCATTGGCCTACACCCAGGCCCTGGGGTGGTGGGGGGGGGGGCGGTCACCGGTGTGCAAACCCGGCCAGGAGGTTGTTTGCCCAAGCCTGTGTGTGCGGGCGCTGCCACCATTTTGTCTACGGGAAGCCAGAGAGTCCAAGGAGGCAAAACCAGCTAACAGGCTAGTCCGAGGCTGACATAGCTGGGTTCTAAGATGGTCAGGCCCTGGACTGCCCCCAGGCCCTGGGCTGCTCGGTGGGCCATCTGTGTGCTGACCCTGCCAGGAGGTTGTTTCCCCAGCAGACTCTCCCAGCACTCTCAGGGAGTGCATGCATGCCACCATCCTGGCCACCTGACAGACCCAATTAACACTCACAGTTGAGGGAAATTTTGCTCGGACATTGGCCTGCCAGGCTTTTGCCTAGACTCAGGGACTGAGCAGCGAGGCTAGCCTTGTGTGCACCAACCCGGTTGGGAGTTCCACTGGCCAGCAGAGTGATCAGCACTCAGAAGAGGTCCCTGCAGCATACACCCTCAGCACTCCCTGAAGGAGAAAACGGGCACCATCTGGTTCACAGACACAATCTGGGGCAAAGCACACTAGGGCTGCAAGGGCACCCAGGAGGAGGACAGCACATCAGCAATCTGCAACAGGGGAAACCCTGCAATCCAGTGTGGCAGAAATAGCCCTATAGCCTCTCAGGAGGCTGAAACAACAGTCAGAGACAAGACCAACTAGCTCCAGAGAACAAAATGGCAAAGGGCAAACGCAGGAACGCTACTAGCAGAAATCTAGGCAATATGGCAGCATCTGAACCAAACTCTCCAACATCAGCAAGTCCTGGTTATGCCAACACACCAGAGAAACAAGATATGGATTTAAAATATCTGGTCATGTTGCTGCTAGAAGAACACAAAAAGGACATAAATGAATCTCTTAAAGAAATATAGGGGAACATGAATAAGCTAGAAACCCGTATAATGGAAACACAAAAATCACTTAAAGAAATACAGGAGAATAAGGCCCAAGAGATAGAAGCCAATAAAGAAGAAAGGCAAATAAATAAATAAATAAAAATAAAAACTTAAAGAAATGCAGGAGAACATGAATAAGCAGGCAAAAGTCATGAAAGAGGAAACACAAAAATCTCTTAAAGAATTACAGAAAAACACAAACAAACAAATGATGGAACTGAGCAAAACTACCTTGGTTCTAAAAACAGAAGTAGAAACAACTAAGAAATCACAAAGGGAAACAACTTTGGAGATAGAAAACCTTGAGAAGAAATCAGGGGCCATAGATGCAAATATAAACAACAGAATATAAGAGATGGAAGAAAGAATCTCAGATGCTGAAGATACCATAGAAACCATTGACTCAACTGTCAAAGAAAATGCAAAATGCAAAAAGCTTGAATCCCAGAACATCCAGGAAATCCAGGATACAATGAGAAGACCAAACCTAAGGATTATAGGTATAGATGAGAGTAAAGATTTACAACAGAAAGGGCCAGCAAATATCTTCAACAACATTATGGAAGAAAACTTTCCCAACTTAAAGAGAGAGAGATGCTTATGAATATACAAGAAGCCTACAGAATTCCAAACAGACTGGACCTGAGCAGAAATACTTCCCGTCCCATAAAAATCAAAACCCCAAATGCACTAAACAAAGAAAGAATATTAAAGGCAGTAAGAGAAAAAGGCCAAGTAACATATAAATAAAACCTATCAGAATCACACCAGACTTCTCACCAGAGACCATGAAAGCTAGAAGATCCTGGGCAGGTCTCATGCAGACTCTAAGAGAACACAAATGTCAGCCAAGACTACTATACCCAGCAAAACTCTCATTCACCATAGATGGAGAAACCTAGATATTCCATGACAAAACCAAATTTACACAATATCTTTACACAAACCCAGCTCTGCAAAGAATAATAGGAGGAAAACTCCAATACAAGGAGGGAAACTACACCCTGAAAAAAAGCAAGATAGTTACCTTACTTCATCAAACTCAAAAGAAGATAACCACTCAAATATAAAAAGAACATCAAAAATGACAGGAAGTAATAATCACTATTCCTTAATATCTCTTAACATCAATGGTCTCAATTCCCCAATAAAAAGACACAGACTAACACCCTGGATAATGAAACAGGACCCTACAATTTGCTGCATACAGGAGACACACCTCAGTGTCAAAGATAAAAACTACCTTAGAGTAAAAGGCTGGAAGACAATCTTACAAGCCAATGGTCACAGGAAATGAGCAGGAGTAGTGATTATAATATCAGATAAAATTGACTTTCAACCTAAAGTCATCAAAAGAGACACAGAAGGATACTTCTTGCTGGTCGAAGGAAAAATCCACCAAGAAGAACTTTCAATTCTGAATATCTCTGCGCCAAATGCAAGGGCACCCTCATTCGTAAAAGAAACTTTACTAAAGCTCAAAGCACACATTGCACCTACACAATAATTGTGGGGGACTTCAACACTCCACTCTCCTCGATGGACCGATGGGGAAAACAGAAACTAAACAGGGACAGAGTAAAACTAATTGAAGCTTTGGACCAATTGGATTTGACTGATATTTATAGAACATTTCACCCTAAAACAAAAGAATATATCTTTTTTCAGCACCTCATGGTACCTTCTCCAAAATCGACCATATAATTGGACACAAGGCAGACCTCAACAAATATAAGGTGATCGAACTAATCCCATGCCTCCTATCAGATCATTGTGGTGTAAGAGTGGTTTTCAATAGCAACAACAACAACAACAAAAAAAAAAAAAAAAAAAAAGAAAGCCCACATACACATGGAGGCTGAATAATACTCTACTCAATGACACCTTGGCCAAAGAAGAAATAAAGAAAGAAATCAGAGACTTTAGAATTTAATGAAAATGAAGGCACAGCATACCCAAATCTTTGGGACACAATGAAATCAGTGCTAAGAGGAAAACTCATAGCCCCGAGTACCTCCAAAAAGAAAATGGAGAGAGCACACACTAGCAGCTTAACGACACACCTGAAAGTCCTGGAACAAAAAGAAACCAATTCACCCAGGAGGAGTAAAAGACAGGAAATTATCACACTCAGGGCTGAAATCAATCAATTGGAAACAAAGAGAACTGTACAAAGAATCAATGAATCCAGAAGCTGGTACTTTAAGAAAATCAACAAGATAGATGAACCCTTAGCCAGAATGACCAAAGGGCACAGAGAAAGTATCCAAATTAACAAACTTAGAAATGAAAAGGGGGATATAACAACAGAAACTGAGGAAATCCAAAAAATCATCAGATCCTACTACAAGAGCCTATACTCAACACAACTGGAGAATCTGGATGAAATGGACAATTTCCTTGACAGATACCAAATACTAAAATTAAATCACGACCAAATAGATCATCTAAACAGCCCCATAACACCTAAAGAAATAGAAGGAGTCATAGAAAGTCTTCCAACCAAAAAAAAACACAGGACCAGATGGTTTCAGTGCAGAATTCTATCAGACCTTCAAAGAAGACCTAACACCAATACTCTTCAAACTATTCCACAAAATAGAAACAGAAGGAACACTACCCAATTCCTTCTATGAAGCCACAATTACGCTGATACCAAAAATACACAAAGATCCATAAAAGAAAGAGAACTTCAGACCAATTTCCTTTATGAACATCGATGCAAAAATACATAATAAAATTCTTGCCAACCGAATCCAAGAACATATCAAAACAATCATCCACCTTGATCAAGTAGGCTTTATCCCAGGGATGCAGGGTTGGTTCAATATACGGAAATCCATCAATGCAATCCACTACATAAACAAACTCAAGAAAAAAACCACATGGTCATTCCATTGGATGCTGAAAAAGCATTTGACAAAATTCAGCATCCTTTCATGCTTAAAGTCTTGGAAAGAACAGGATATCAATGGCCATACCTAAGCATAGTAAAAGCAATATAGAGATTTCTGGTGGTGCAAACTGCCAGGGGTCTGCCTGCACTCAGGAAATGAGCACCTAGGCGGCTTTTGCCTGCCAGCCCGCTGGGCTAGGGAAGCTGTGGAAGGAGAGAAGCCCCGCAGCCATATTTGCTGCCTGCAGGGACACAAAAGGATCACTAGGTACTGTAACACCCTGAGCCTTAGACTTCTGGTGGTGCAAACCGCCAGGGGTCTGCCTGCACTCAGGAACTGAGCACCTAGGTGGCTTTTGTCTGCAGGGAAGCTGTGGAAGGAGAGAAGCCCCACAGCCATATTTGCTGCCTGCAGGGACAAAAAAGGATCTCTAGGTACTGTAACACCCTGAGCCTTAGATTTCTGGTGGTGCAAACCACCAGGGGTCTGCCTGCACTCAGGAACTGAGAACCTACTCGGCTTTTGTCTGCCCGGGAAGCAGTGGAAGGAGAGAAGCCCTGAAGCCATATTTGCTGTCTGCAGGGCCACAAAAAGGATCTTTAGGTACTGTAACACCCTGAGCCTTAGATTTCTGGTGGTGCAAACCACCGGGGTCTGCCTGCACTCAGGAACTGAGCACCTAGAAGGCTTTTGTCTGCCAGCCAACCAGGCTCAGGGCCCTTGTCCCACCCAGGAAGCTGTGGAAGGAGAGAAGCCCTGCGGTCAAACTAGCTGTCTGCAGGGACACAAAAGGTTCACTAGATACTGTAACACCCTGAGCTTTAGATTTCTGGTGGTGCAAACCACCACGGGTCTGCCTGCCCTCAGGAACTGAGCACATAGGCGGTTCACCTGCAAGCCAGTCCATTGTAGGACCTGTGTCCTATGTGAGAATCAACAGAGGGAGTGACCCCCACCACAACTTCTTCCCTCTATAATAGAGCAGACAGAGAACACCTGGTTGACCTTGACAACCTAAGTATAGCATTGCTTGAGGCAAGACAGAGAAGGGCTCCAAAGGCACAAAAGAGGAAACCAGCATATCAGTAATCTGCGCCAGAAGAAACCCAGTCATCCAGTGTTTCAGAAATAACCTTAAAGATCCACACTAGGTTGAAGCTCCAGCCAGTGACAATAAGACCATCTACCTCCTGGGAGAACCAGATGGCTAAAGGCAAATGTAGGAACGTGACTAACAGAAACCAAGGCATTATGGCAGCATCTGAACCCAATTCTCCAACATTAGCAAGTCCTGGATAGCCCAACACACCAGAAAAACAAGATTTGGATTTAAAATCACTGGTCATGATGCTAGTACAGGAACACATGAAGGACATACTTAAAGAAATTCAGGAGAAAATGGATCAAAAATTAGAAGCCCTTACAAGGGAAACACAAAAGTCATTGAAAGAAATTCAGGAGAATACAAAAGCCAAAAAGAAGGAAACGCAAAAATCACTTAAAGAAATACAGGAGAACCTTGATCAACAGGCAGAAGTCATGAAAGAGGAAACACAAAAATCGCTTAAAGAATTAGAGGAAAACACAAACAAGCAAATGACAGAACTGAGCAAAAAGTTTCAGGATCTAAAAACAGAAGTAGAAACAACTAAGAAAGCAGAAAGGGAGACAACTTTGGAGATAGAAAACCTTGGGAAGAAATCAGGGGACATAGATGCAAATATCAACAACAGAATATAAGAGATAGAAGAAAGAATCTCAGATGCCGAAGATACCATAGAAACCATGGACTCAACAGTTAAAGAAAATGCAAAATGCAAAAAGTTTGTAACCTAAAATATCCAGGAAATCCAGGACACACTGAGAAAGCCAAATCTAAGGATCATAGGTATTGATGAGAATGAAGATTTACAGCTTAAAGGGCCAGCAAATATCTTCAACAAAATTATGGAAGAAAACTTTCCTAACCTACAGAGAGAGATGCCCATTAATATACAAGAAGCCTACAAAACTCCAAACAGACTGGACCAGAACAGAAATACCTCCCGTCACATAATAATCAAAACCCAAATGTACTAAACAAAGAAAGAATACTTAGGGTAGTAAGAGAAAAAGGGCAAGTAACATATAAAGGAAGACCTATCAGAATTACACCAGATTTCTCACCAGAGACCATGAAAGCTAGAAGATCCTGGGTGGAGCTCATGCAGACTCTAAGAGAACACAAATGCCAGCTGAGACTACCATACCCAGCGAAACTCTCAATTACTATAGATGGAGAAACCAAGATATTCCACGACAAAACCAAATTTACACAATATCTTTCTACAAACCCAGCCCTACAAAGGTTAATAGGGGGAAAGCACCAGTACAACGAGGGAAACTATACCCTGGCAAGAGCAGGATATTAAGCTTCTTTCATCAAAGCCAAAAGAAGTTAACCAATCAAATTTTAAAAATAACGTCAAAAATGACAGGAAGTAACAATCACTATTCCTTAATATCTCTTAACATCAATGGACTCAATTCCCCAATAAAAAGACATAGACTAACAGATTGGTTACGTAAACAGGACCGTACATTTTTTCTGCTTACATGAAACACACCTCAATGTCAAAGACAAAAATTACCTTAGAGTAAAAGGCTGGAAGAAAATTCTGCAAGCAAATGGTCCCAGGAAACAAGCCGGAGTTGCCATTCTAATTTCATATAAAATTGACTTTCAACCTAATGTCATCAAAAGAGACATGGAAGGTCACTACTTGCTGGTCAAAGGAAAAATCCAACAAGAAGAACTCTCAATCCTGAACATCTACGCCCCAAATACAAGGGCACCCTCATTCATAAAAGAAACTTTACTAAAGCTCAAAGTACACATTGCACCTAACACAATAATTGTGGGTGACTTCAACACTGCACTCTCACTAATGGACCGATTAGGAAAACAGAAACTAAACAGGGAGACAATGAAACTAATTGAAGCTTTGAACCAATTGGAGTTAACAGATATATATATAGAACTTTTTATCCCAAAGCAAAGGAATATACCTTTTTCTCAGCACCTCATGGTACCTTCTCCAAAATAGATCATATAGTTGGTCACAAGACAGACCTCAACAAATATAAGAAGATTGAAATAATCCCATGCCTCCTATCAGATCACTATGGAGTAAAAGTGGTCTTTAGTAATAGTAAAAACAACAGAAATCCCACATACACATGCAAACTGAATAATACTCCACTCAATGACAACTTGGTCAAGGAAGAAATAAAGAAAGAAATCAAAGATTTCTTAGAATTTAATGAAAATGAAGGCACAACATACACAAATCTATGGGACACATTGAAAGCAGTGCTAAGAGGAAAACTCATAGCTTTGAGTGCCTTCAAATAGAAATTCGAGAGAGATTACACTAGAAGATTAATGGAACAACTGAAAACCCTGGAATAAGAAGAAGCTAATTCACCCAGGAGGAGGAGAAGACAAGAAATCATCAAACTCAGGGCTGAAATCAATCAAGTAGAAACCGAGAGAACCATACAAAGAATCAACAAGACCAAAAGCTGGTTCTTTGAAAAAATCAACAAGATAGATAAACCCTTAGCCAGACTAACCAAAGGGCACAGAGAAAGTATCCAAATTAACAAAATTAGAAATGAAAACGGAGATATCACAACAGAAACTGAGGAAATTCAAAAAATCATCAGATCCTACTACAAAAACCTGTACTCAACACAACTGGAGAATCTGGAGGAAATTCAGATTTTCTTAGACAGATACCAATTACCAAAATTAAACCAGGATCAAATAGACCAACTAAACAGACCCATAACCCCTAAAGAAATAGTAGGGGTCATAGATAGGCTTCCAACCAAAAAAAGCACAGGACCAGATGGTTTCAGTGCAGAATTCTATCAGACATTCAAAGAAGACTTAACACCAATACTCTTCAATCTCTTCCACCAAATAGAAACAGAAGGAACACTACCCAACTCCTTCTTCGAAGCCACTATTACGCTGATACCAAAACCACACAAAGACCGAACTAAGAAAGAGAATTTCAGGCCAATTTCCCTTATGAATATCGATGCAAAAATACTAAATAAAATTCTTGCCCACCGAATCCAAGAACACATCAAAACGATCATCCACCATGATCAAGTAGGCTTCATCCCAGGGATGCAGGGATGGTTCAATATACGGAAATCCATAAAAGCTAACCACTACATAAACAAACTCAAAGAAAAAAACCACATGATCATTTCATTAGATGCTGAAAAATCATTTGACAAAATTCAGCATCCTTTCATGCTAAAAGTCTTGGAAAGGACAGGAATTCAAGGCCCATATCTAAACATAGTAAAAGCAATATACAGCAAACTGGTAGCCAACATCAAACTAAATGAAGAGAAACTTGAAGCAATCCCACTAAAATCAGGGACTAGACAAGGCTGCCCCCTCTCCCCATATCTTTTCAATATAGTTCTTGAAGTCCTAGCTAGAGCAATTAGACAACAGAAGGAAGTCAAAGGGATACAAATTTTAAAGGAAGAAGTCAAATTATCACTATTTGCAGATGATATGATCGTATACTTAAGTGACCCTAAAAACTCTACTAGAGAACTCCTACAGCTGATAAACAACTTCAGCAAAGTGGCTGGCTACAAAATCAACACAAGCAAATCAGTAGCCTTTATATATTCAAAGCATAAGCAGACTGAGAAAGAAATTAGGGAAATGACCCCCTTCACAATACCTACAAACAACATAAAGTAACTTGGGGTGACTCTAACCAAACAAGTGAAAGAGCTATATGACAAGAACTTCAGATCTCTGAAGAAGGAAATCGAAGAAGATCTCAGAAAATGGAAAAACCTTCCATGCTCGTGGATTGGCAGGATTAATATAGTTAAAATGGCCATCTTCCCAAAGGCAATCTACAGATTCAATGCTATTCCGATAAAAATCCCAACCCAGTTCTTCATAGAGCTAGAAAGAGCAATTCTCAAATTCATCTGGAAAAGCAAAAAAGCCAGGATAGCTAAAACTATTCTCAACAGTAAAAGAACTTCAGGTGGATTCAATATCCCAGACTTTAAACTCTACTACAGAGCAATAGTGATAAAAACTGCATGGTATTGGTACAACATCAGGCAAGCGGATCAATGGAATAGGATTGAAGACCCAGAAATGAACCAACACACCTATGGTCACTTGGTCTTCGACATTTCTTTTCAACAAATGGTGCTGGTTCAATTGGAGGTAAGCATGCAGAAGAATGCGCATCGATCCATTCTTATCTCCTTGTACCAAGCTCAACTCCAAATGGATCAAGGACCTCCACATAAAACCTGACACACTGAAACTAATTGAAAAAAAAAAAACTGGGGAAGACCCTGGAGGACATGGGCACAGGGGAAAAGTTCCTGAATAGAACACCAATAGCTTATGCTCTAAGATCAAGAATTGACAAATGGGACCTCATAAAACTACAAAGTTTCTGTAAGGCAAAGGACACTGTCAAAAGGACAAAACATCAACCAACAGACTGGGAAAGAATCTTCACCAACCCTAAATCCGACAGAGGGCAAACATCTAATATATACAAAGAACTCAAGAAAGTAGAACCCAGAGATCCAAATAACCCCACTAAAAAGTGGGGTACGGAGCTAAACAAAGAATTTTCACATGAAGAACTTCGGAGAGCTGAGAAACACCTTAAGAAATGTTCAACATCATTAATCATTAGGGAAATGCAAATCAAAACAACCCTTAGATTTCACCTCACACCAGTCAGAATGGCTAAGGTCAAAAACTCAGGAGACAGCAGGTGTTGGCGAGGATGTGGAGAAAGAGGAACACTCCTCCACTGCTGGTGGAATTGCAAGATGATGCAACCACTTTGGAAATCAGTCTTTCGGTTCCTCAGAAAACTGGACATGTCACTTCCTGAGGACCCTGTTATACCGCTACTGGGCATATATCCAGAGGATTCTTCAGCATGCAATAAGGACACATGCTCCACTATGTTCATAGCAGCCCTATTTGTAATAGCCAGAAGCTGAAAAGAACCTAGATGTACTTCAACGGAGGAATGGATACAAAAAATGTGGTATATTTACACAATGGAGTACTATTCAGCCATTAGAAACATTGAATTCATGAAATTCTTAGACAAATGGATGGAGCTGGAGAACATCATACGAAGTGAGGTAACCCAGTCTCAAAAGATCAATCATGGTATGCACTCACTGATAAGTGGATATTAGCCTAGAAACTTTGAATACCCAGGACATAATCCACACATTAAATGATGTCCAGAAAGAATGGAGGAGTGGCCCCTGGTTCTGGAAAGACTCAGTGCAAGAGTATAGGGGAATTCCAGAACAGGGAAGTGGGAAGGGGTAGATGGAAGAATAGGGGGACGGAAGAGGGCTTATGGGACTTGTGGGGAGTGGGGACCCAAAAAAGGGGAAATCATTTGCAATGTAAATAAAAATAATATAAATAAATAAATATAAAAATGAAAAAAAAAACAAAATAAAAGCAATATACAGCAAACCACCGGTACCCAGCATCAAACTAAATGGAGCGAAACTTGAAGCAATCCCACTGAAATCAGGGACCAGACAAGGCTGCCCCCTTTCTCCTTATCTTTTCAATATTGTACTTGAGGTAATAGCTCGGGCAAATCGACAACATAAGGAGGTCAAAGGGATACAAATTGGAAAGGAAGAAGTCAAACTATCATTATATGCAGATGACATGACAGTCTACCTAAATGACCCAAAAAACTCCACTAGAGCACTCCAACAGCTGATAAACAACTTCAGCAAAGTGGCAGGTTATAAAATCAACTCAAGCAAATCGGTGGCCTTCCTATACTCAAAGGATAAGCAGGCTGAAAAAGAAATTAGGGAAATGACTCCCTTCACAATAGCCACAAACAGTATAAAGTATCTTGGGGTGACTCTTACCAAACATGTGAAAGATCTGTATGACAAGAACTTCAGGACTCTGAAGAAGGAAATGGAAGAAGACCTCAAAAAAAATGGGAAAAACTCATCCATCCTTGTCTCCTTGTACTAAGCTCAAATCCAAATGGATCAAGGACCTCCACATAAAGCCAGACACTCTGAAGCTAATAGAAAAGAAACTGGGGAAGACCCTTGAGGACATCGGTACAGGGAGAAAGTTTCTGAACAGAACACCAATAGCGTATGCTCTAAGAACAAGAATTGACAAATGGGACCTCATAAAATTACAACGTTTCTGTAAATCAAAGTAAACCATCAAAAGGACAAATCGGCAACCAACAAATTGAGAAAAGATCTGAACCAATCCTACATCAGATAGAGGGCTAATATCCGATATATATAAAGAAGTCAAGAAGTTAGACACCAGAAAACCAAACAACCCTATTAAAAAATGGGGTACAGAGTTAAACAAAGAATTCTCACCTGAAGAACTTCGGATGGTGGAGAAACATCTTAAAAAATGCTCAATTTCATTAGTCATTAGGGAAATGCAAATCAAAACAACCCTGAGATTTCACCTTACACCAGTCAGAATGGCTAAGATTAAAAATTCAGGAGACAGCAGGTGTTGGTGAGGATGTGGAAAAAGAGGAACACTCCTCTACTGCTGGTGGGGTTGCAAATTGGTACAACCACCTTGGAAAGCAGTCTGGCTGTTCCTCAGAAAACTGGGCATGTCACTTCCAGAAGATCCTGCTATACCACTCCTGGGCATATACCCAAAAGATTCCACAGCATGTAATAAGGATACGTGCTCCACTATGTTCATAGCAGCCCTATTTATAATTGCCAGAAGCTGGAAAGAACCCAGGTATCTCTCAACAGAAGAGTGGATGCAAAAAATGTGGTATATCTACACAATGGAGTACTATTCAGCCATTAGAAACAATGAATTCATGAAATTCTTAGGCAAATGGATGGAGCTGGAGAACATCATACTAAGTGAGGTAACCCAGACTCAAAAGATAAATCATAAGTGGATAATAACCTAGAAAACTGGAATACCCAAAACATAATCCACACATCAAATGAGGTACAAGAAGAACGGAGGAGTGGCCCCTTGTTCTGGAAAGACTCAGTGAAGCAGTATAAGGCAAAACCAGGACGGGGATGTGGGAAGGGCTGGATGGGAGGACACGGGGAGAGAAGGTGGCTTATGTGACTTTCGGGAAGTGCGGGGCTAGAAAAGGGGAAACCCTTTGAAATGTAAATAAAAAATATATCGAATGAAAAAATAAATAAATAAATGGAGCTGCTATGAACATAGTGGAGCATGTATCCTTATTACATGCTGGGGAATTCTCTGGGTGTATGCCCAGGAGTGGTATAGCAGAGTCCACTGGAAGTATAATTCCAAGTTTTCTGAGGAACCACCAGACTGACTTCCAGAATGGTAGTACCAGCTTGCAACCCGACCAACAGTGGAGGAGTGTTCCTCTTTTTCCACATCCTCAGCAGCATTTTTTTCTCCTGAATATTTGATCTTAGCCATTTTTACAGGTGTTTGGTGAAATCTCAGGTTTGTTTTGATTTGCATTTCCCTCCCTGATGACTAAGGATGTTAAACATTTCTTTAGGTGCTTCTCAGCTATTCAATATTCCTCAGGTGAAAAATCTTTGTTTAGCTCTGTACCCCACATTTTAAGGAGGATATTTGGCTCTCAGCAGTCTACATTCTTGAGTTCTTTGAATAAATTGGATATAAGGCCTCTGAGGGATGTAGTGTTGATAAAGATCAACACTACATCCCAATTTGTTTTTCCCAATTTGTTGGTTGCCATTTTGTCCTTTTAACAGTGTCTTTTGCCTTACAGAAACTTTTCAGTGTTATGAGGTTCCATTTGTCAATTCTTGATCTTAGAGCATATGCTACTGGTGTTCTGTTGAGGAAATTTTCCTCTGTGCCTATGTTCTCAAGGGGCTTCCCAAGTCTGTTTTCTTTTAGTTTCATTGTTTCTGGTCTTATGTTGAATTTCTTGAACAACTTGGACTTGAGATTAGTACATGGAGGTAAGAATGGATCAATTTGTATTCTTTTCCATGCTGACCTCCAGTTGAACCAGCACCATTTGTTGAAAAGGCTATCTTTTTTTATATTGAATGCTTTCTGCTCCTTTATCAAAGATCAAGTGACCATAATTCTGTTGGTTCATTTCTGGATCTTCAATTATTTTCCATTGATCTACTTGCCTGTCACTGTACCAATACCATTTAGTTTTTAACAAAATTGCTTTTTAGTACTGCTTGATATTGGGGATACTGATTGCCCCAGAAGTTCTTTTACTGTTGAGAACAGTTTTAGCTATCCTGGGTTTTTTGTTGTTGCAGATGCATTTGAGAATTGTTCTTTCTAAGTCTATGAAGAATTGAGTTGGGATTTTGATTGGTATTGCATTGAATCTGTAGATTGCTTTTGGAAAGATGGCCATTTTTACTAAATTAATACTGCCAATCCAAGAGCAAGGAAAATTTTGCCACCTTCTGAGGTCTTCTTCAATTTCTTTCTTCAAAGGCTTGCAGGTCCTCTCATACAGATATTTCACTTGTTTGTTTAGAGTCACACAAAGATATTTTATATTGTTTGTGGCTATTGTGAAGGGTGTCATTTCCATAATTTCTTCTCAGCCTGTTTATCCTTTGAATATATGAAAGCTACAAATTTGTTTGAGTTCATTTAATAACCAGCTACATTGCTGATGTTTTCTATTATCTGTAGCAGTTCTCTGGTGGAGTTTTTGGGTCACTTAAGTATACTATCATATCATCTGCAAATAGTGATAGTTTGACTACTTCCTTTCCAATCTGTATCCCTTTGACCTCCTTGTGTTGTCTAATTGCTCTAGCTAGAACTTCAAGTACCATATTGAATAAATATGGAGAGAGAGAGAGAAAGGGCAGCCTTGTCTAGTCCCTGATTTTAGTGAGATTGCTTCAAGTTTCTCTGCATTTAGTTTGATGTTGGCTATTGGTTTGCTTTATATTGCTTTTATTATGTTTAGGTATGGGCCTTGAACTCCTGTTCTTTCCAAAACCTTTAACAAGAATGGATGCTGACTTTTATCAAATGCTTTTTCAGCATCTAATGAAATGAACATGTGGTTTTTTCCTTTGATTTTGTTTATGTAGTGGATTGCTGTATTGATGGATTTCCACATATTGAACCATCGCAGCATCCCTGAGATGAAGCCTACTTGATCATGGTGAATGATTGTTTTGATGTGTTCTTGGATTCGGTTGGCAAGAATTTTATTGAGGATATTTCCATTGATATTCATAAGGGAAATTGGTCTAAGGTTCTCTTTTTTTGTTGGATCTTTGTGTGGTTGTGGTATCAGCTAAATTGTGGCTTCACAAAAGGAGTCAGGAAATGTTCCTTCTGTTTCTATGTTGTGGAATAGTTTGAAAAATATTGGCATTAGGTCTCCTTTGAATGTCTGGTAGAATTCTACACTAAAGTCATCTGGTCCTGTACTTTTCTGAGTTGGGAGAATATCAATGACTACTTCTATTTCTTTAGGGGTTATGGGTCCTCTTAGATGGTCTGATACTGATAAAATTTTGGTAATTGGTATCTGTCTAGGAAATTGTCCATTTCATCCAGATTTTTCAGTTTTCTTGAGTATAGGCTTTTCTGGGAGGATATGATATTTTTTTCAATTTCCTCAGTTTCTGTTGTTATGTCACCCTTTTCATTTCTGATTTTGTTAATTTGGATACTGTCTCTGTGCCCTCTGGGTAGTCTGGCTAAAGGTTTTTCTATCTTGTTGATTTTCTCAAAGAACCAGCTCCTACTTTTGTTGATTCTGTGTATAGTTCTTTTTGTTTCAACTTGGTTGATTTCAGCCCTGAGTTTCATGATTTCCTGCCTTCTACTCCTCTTAGGTGTATTAGATTCTTTTTCTTCTAAATCTTTCAGGTGTTCTGCTAATCTGCTAGTGTATGCTCTCCCTAGTTTGTTTTTTTGTAGGCATTCATAGCTATGAGTTTTCCTCATAGCACTGCTTTCATTTTGTCCCATAAGTTTGTGTATGTTGTGCCTTTATTTTCATTAAGTGAGTGGGGATGGGACGGGGAAACCTGGAACAGGGAAAACATTTGAAAGATGAATAAAGAAAATATCCAAAAAATTACCTTTAGGGCAGCCATTCAATATTGATTATGTTTCTGAGATATCAATTGTGAGTTCAACTCCAAGTATGATAAAATCAGATCATATATGCTAGTTTATTTGTGCCTCAATACTAGGATCCTGCACTTCTTTACTTTAATGTATAGATTCATTTCCAAATATCTACTCAGACATAAAATCTCAGACTTACGTTTTCAATAGTCCTCTGGAAATTGTTTTGGGCAATAAATTTCATTTTTCATATATATGCATATATTATATGTATATTCAATTATATTTAAAGCCACATTTGATGAAAAAACTGAATAGAGATATTTCATCTCAGTGACATTTATAAAATTGTCTTGACCTTTATTTTAACTAATGAAAGCACTGCAATTATTTATATATATATAAAATAAATATTTATATATAAGTACACTTACACAGATACATATATATGGCAGTTTTAATGGCCTAATGACACCATTCCAAACCATTTTCTCAGGTAAACAATTCCTCCCATTTCAGCTCTACCAGACACTTTCCAAATTGAAGATAATTGCCCTTTTATCGCCAATAAAGAGTTAATGTGGCTGTGCACCTGGAAACAGGCTGGGAGGACACAGAGTGCTCAGGTGGGTCCAGTCCCCAGAGTTTAAGTTCCAGTCCTAAGGCCTCTGGCGGGAGCCTTCAAATCTCTGCTTCTGGATCCAGAACAGCCTGGGCTACAACACCACATCTTCAGGCACTGCAAGAGGCAAGAGGGGCACCCAGAAGGCCCGCTGGGAGGAGTCAGTATTCTCTGGTGAGTTCAGCAGGCCCCAGGCGGGAGCCTTCAGGTCTCTGCTTCAGGATCTGAACAGCCTGGGCCCCAGGCCCCTGTCTCCAGGCAATTCAGGAGGTCAGCTGTGCAACAGAGGCCAGCTGGGTAGAGGCAGCTTGCACTGGTGAGTCCAGCATTGACAACAAGACCAACTAACACTAGTGAGAACTAGATGGCAAAAGGCACTAACAGAAATCAAGGTAATATGTCAGCATCTGAACCCAATTCTCCTTTAACAGCATGTCCTGGATACCCAATCACACCAGAAAAACATGATTTGGATTTAAAATCAATGGTCATGATGCTGGTACAGGAACACATGAAGGACATACTTAAAGAAATTCAGGAGAAAATGGATCAAAAGTTAGAAGCCCTTACAAGGGAAACACAAAAAGCATTGAAAGAAATTCAGGAGAATACAAAAGCCAATAAGGAGGAAACACAAAATCACTTAAAGAAATACAGGAGAACTTTGGTCAACAGGCTGAGATCATGAAAGAGGAAACACAAAAATCTCTTGAAGAGTTACAGGAAAATACAAACAAGCAAGTGAAGGAGCTAAGCAAAACCATCCATGCTCTAAAATCAGAAGTAGAAACAACTAAGAAAACTCAAAGGGAGACAACTTTGGAGATAGAAAACCTTGGGAAGAAATCGGAGGACATAGATGCAAATATCAACAACAGAATACAAGAGATAGAAGAAAGAATCTCAGATGCTGAAGATACCATAGAAACAATGGACTCAACAGTTAAAGAAAATGCAAAATGCATAAAGCTTGTAACCCAAAACATCCAGGAAATCCAGGACATGAGGAGTCACTGTGAGGACTAGCAATGAAGGAATACTATAAGTCAGAGAGCAGAAAAGTTAGTAAGTGTATTCAATGAGCATAAAAGCAAGATGCACTGAGTGAGAAGTATTATGGGAAGGGGTTTACCTAAGGGCCACAGCAATGTGTGAGGCTGATACCCAGGCCTGGATGATTATCTGAAAGACCTGAATGTCAACTTCTGAGTAACAGAAACCAATCAAGAGCAGGAGGAGGGGTCCATTCTCTTTCCCTGTCCCTTTTATTTCCTAACTAGCTCTCCTGTTTAATGTAATGTCTACTTACGAATTTAGCTTTCAGTGGGCCAAGCTTTCTGTCTTTCCTTTACTCTTCCGATACAGTCTCATGTAGCTATAGACAGACTCAACTTTGCTATAGTGTTGAGTCTGGGAAAGGATGCCTGTGATGGCTATTCTTGGTTCTCAACTTGATTGCATCAGCTCAAATTAAATAAAATTCAAAAATGTAGTGCACATCTGGGAGGGATTTTTCTATATAATTTAAAGTAGAAAGGTCAACTTCCTCTGGAAGAGCATCCAAGCGATCTTAACTACATCAACATCTCTCCTGCCCTTTTAATCGGTATCTTAAGGTAGAAATTCACATCCTTAGCTTTGGCCACATCCTCTTCTGTCAATCAAGTAAATAGGACATGGAAGAAGGAAACACTTGCTTTTTCCTCTTGGCTTGCTAGCAAGTGTACTCCTTCTCTGACTTTAGAGCCTATTTTGTTGGGATTCCCACTTCTACTGAAGACCAGCTGAGACTTTGAGCCTCATTGGATGAGCAGTTTTGGATACTTGTACTTTTCATTCATAATCAGACATCATCGGATGAGCTGGAGAACATTCTTTAAGTCATTCTAATTAAGCCCATGTACATAAGTCCCATATATAGATTCAAATATGTGTGCATGTCTGTATATGCAAGTAAAAAATTGAGACACACACACACACACACACACACACACACACACAGAGAGAGAGAGAGAGAGAGAGAGAGAGAGAGAGAGAGAGAGATTCACATTATAAGTTCTGTCACTCTAGAGAATCCTAACTCATACACTGCCTTTTACCTTGCATTGAGTTATCACTGAGTGTTCCTTATATTTGTTATCATGTCCAATTTATTAAGTGGTACGTTACTCCTCACCACTTAATGCTTACTCTTCAGTGTGTCTGTAAGCCCAGGAAACAAAGTCTCTGAGGGAGAAAGAAGAGCTTCAGGACATCCTATTGAATGCCTGTTTCCCAGAGATGCAAATTCCTCCTCTGATTAGATTCTGTCAAGTGTAGGGTGTGGCCTATGGATAAGGGGTTGCATTTCCTAAAGGAATTAACTATGGTGTCTAGAGAAAGGATTGAATCTGCTATCTAACGGAGTGAATCTGCTGAGCTTTAATCATCCCCCTGCACTGAGGCACCAATATGCCAGGTGTGGTCTTAAATATGGAAATATGCTCATGGATTTAATTTATAGTGACCCAGCAAATCCTTTATTCTCTTCCAGTCTGTTTGGTAGAACTGAGTTCCTTCCAACCCAAAAGATTGAGATCCAGAATTTGTCAAATTCAGTGGTTGGATTGGTAACTAGCACAAGGAATCCTTTGCCACAATGTCCTGTGT
This sequence comes from Apodemus sylvaticus, assembly GCF_947179515.1. NCBI lineage: Eukaryota > Metazoa > Chordata > Mammalia > Rodentia > Muridae > Apodemus > Apodemus sylvaticus. Next base: position 163,104,698 of record NC_067472.1, on the reverse strand, counting down.
GCATTATAAATTTTCCTCTATACTCATCTACGACATCATCAAGTTCGATGGGATCCACATCTCCCTGTGCTACTTGAAGAAGCAGATTATAGGGAAGGAAAATCTGAAAGCTGCCAATAGTGATCTGTAAATCATCCACACAGAGACCAAAGAAGAATATACTGATGATAATGTGCTCATTCCTAAATATTCATCTGTGATTGTCAGAAGAATTCCTAGCAGAGATGTTAAGTCCACAAGCAAGACCTATGTTCAACGGAGAACTGAAAAAGGGATGGCACCTAGAAAAGCAATTGATGATTCTTCTGAATCTATTTCTCTGGCCCAGCTTACAAGACTGCCAATCTGGCTGAAGCCAATGCTTCTGAGGAAGACAAAATTAAAGCAATGATGCTGCAATCTGTCCATGACTATGACCCAGTCAATTACATGAAGAAAACTCTGGTAGGTGTGCCACCTCCATCTTACATCTGCCTTTGTTGTGGTAAACCTTGTCATTATATTAAGAATTGCCCAACAAATAGGGATAAGAACTTGGAATCTGGTCACAGGATCAAAAAGTGCAGTGGAATTCCTAGTAGTTTTATGATGGGAATGAAAGATCCTAACATGAAAAATGCAATGGTTATGAATACTGGAAAATATGTAATATCAACTATACATGCAGAGGCCTATACAATTGGAAAGAAAGAGAAACCACCCTTCTTATCAGAGGAACCATCATCTCCTTCAGAAAAAAAAAAAGGTGATCCTATCCCACATGAGCTCTTGTGCCTCATCTGCAAAGACATGACACATGCAGTGCTCATACCCTGCTGTGATAAATGTTTAAGAACAACACTCCTGGAGTCAAAGGAACATATATGTCCAACATGTCAGAAAAATGATGTTTCTCCTGATGATTTATTTGCCAACAAGTTTTTAAGGCAGACTGTGAATAACTTTCAAAATAGAACTGGCTATCCAAAAAGACTAAGAAAACACTTAACCCCACCCATACCCCCAATACTACCACCAAGGCCACTCTTTCAACAGAAGCTGCAGCCTAGGATTAGGTCTTCCATATCAAGACAGCAGGATCCTCTGATTCCAGTGACATCTCCCTCAGGTCACCAAATTCCCTCCATATCTTCATTAACTTCAAATCCATTTTCCTTGTCTCCTTCTGTGTCTGGAAATTCATCTTCTGCCCCAGCTCCAGTACCTGATACAACTGCAATGTATCTACATCTGTCCATTTCAAAAAATCAGATGGATCCTTTCAGGATTCTGATCATAAATCATTACCAGCTGCTGCACTTACATCAGAACATTCAATGCAAGTCTCTTCAATTTTTAATACTGCTCTTATGGAATAAAAGTGCTACCAGGTGCCAATCTTTCCAATTTGTCTAGTGAGAATAAATGCTGATAGTTCAAGTGGTGGTCAACCAAGTTGGGAACATTCCAAAAAGCTCAGGTACCTAATTTTTCAACCACAGCAAATTAGAAGAGGAGAAAGAAGCTGTTATAGAAGTATAAACAGGGGCAAAGACCACAGCAAAGGATCACAGAGGACTCAAGGTCCATTGCTACCAGCAACTCCAGTCTCTGTGCCTGTCCCACCAGCTCCTTTGCATCTCCTTCCTCCCCTTTACCTTCCTCTTTCTCTAGGTGTACCTCATCCACAGTTTTCTCCTCAGATTCCTCCTGGCCAGCCTCCACAAGCAGGATATAGTGTCCTTTCTCCAGGGGTTCCACCAACTCTTGCCAATATAATAGATGTGCAGACTACCCATTCAACTACCATTCCTAGAAAACAAGCAACTCCTTCATACAGAGAAGAATTTTATAGAGAGCAAGGACGACTAAAGGAAGAGTCTAAATCTTCCTATTGTGTGTCATCATATTCAAGAAGTTCATACACTTACTCAGAGTCAATGTGTGGCTCAACATGTTCATGTTCTTGCTCTAGACCCTTCAGCCACTCACATCCTTGCTCCTATTCAAGATCAGCCCCATACTCCAGGAGAAGCAGAGAGAAGATCAGCAATTACTGTTCATGGTCCAGAACTCATGGATACCACCAATCTAGGTCAATGTCACCTCCCTATAGAGGATACCACTATCAGTCCAGAACTCCTCAAGTATTTAGGGGAAAGTCTCCCACTAAATCCACTGTACCTCAAGGTTAAACAGAGTGTGAGTATTCTAATAGATACATAGAAGTTCTACCCACTTATGACATCAAAGACTATTATGGGCAAAGTATAGATTTAGAAACCCATTTGAGAAAGAACACTACCAGGAAAGGGAAAAAAATACCATGAGTGGTATGAGAGGTACTGAAAGATATGCTGTGCGTGTGTGCAGCATAGATTCTCTACACACAGAGAGGTGTATTCTCCAGAGAGACTTTTACCTCTTACTATCAGAAATTCACCCTTTACAAGAGGGCACAGAGAAAACTATGCTGCTGGACAAAGTCATAGAAATTTAGGTGGAAGCTATCCAGAAATGCTTTCAACAAGAGTTAGTCACAATCCAAAAGATAATCCAAAATTGAAAGAGAAGGAGATTGAAAATGTTCTAGGAGACAGCAAAGGAAATTAGCATATGTTGGACATCAGTGGGAGCAGAGGACCTTGGGCCTGAGGTTGTTCAGTGCCCGAATGTTGGTGAATGCCAGAGTGGGAGGATAGGAGAGTGTGGGTGGGGTGAGCACCCTCATAGAGGAAGGGGGAGGGGGGATGGGATAGGGGATTTCTGAAGGAAATACCTGAAAAGAGGAAATCATTTGAAATGAAAAATAAAATCCCAGAATAAAACACAGGAAATGAAGAAAAGAGGAAGAGAGTGAGAGCTTCTTGAATCCAGAGCTACTGGAGACTTCTAAGAAATCCAGGGAATCATCAGGGGTTGATGAGACTAAGACAGATACACTGATTGTTCTCTGAAGCAGAGATGATGCTCTAGCTATTATGAATGAAACAATGGATGCAGAATCTATCCGTTTGAAATCAGTATCTGAAAAAGGCAAGTGAGAAAAGGATAAGCCAAAAGTAAAAATGACAAGACCAAACAGAAAAGAAAGACAATGTTTTAAAACCTTCTAAAGAACTCCAAGAAAAGGTAGACAGAGAGCTTGTAAAATCTCCTTGGTCTGAACGTCCACTCAAAAAAGACAAAGAGGAGGCTACAAAGATTGACTCTGTAAAACCTTCCTCATCTTCTCAGAAGGATGAGAAGGTCACAAGAACCCTGAGAAAAACCCACTCTAAATCTGCAAACAAACACCAGGAGACCAAGCCAGTCAAGAAAGAGAAGGTTAAAAAAAGGACTGTTCCAAAGAAATCAAGTCAGAAAAGCCAGTGAGTAAAGATGACACGTCCAAGAAGCCTGAGAAAAAAATAAACTACTTGATAGCAAGGGAGAGAAACTGAAGAAAGAGTATAGATAAAGATTTTGAGTTGTCTTCAATGAAAAAAGAAGGAACAGAAATAGTGAAACCATCACCAAAGCAGGAAATGGAAGGTAATGATGAAAAGTTGGGAAGCACCCCAGACAAAGATAAGATTATTGCATCATCCACTACCCCAGCCCCACCCCCCAATCAAACTCAACAGAGAAACTAGAAGAAAAATTGGGAATGCAGAAAACACATCTACTACAAAAGAGCCCTCTGAAAAATTGGAGTCAATATCTAGCAAAATCAAACAGGAAAAAGTCAAGGGACAGGTCCTAGGGAAAGTGGCTGGAACCAAAGTTCCTACTCCATTCTTGTAGATTACACCAGTACAAGCTCAAATGGAGGCAGTCCTGTGAGAAAATCTGAAGAAAAGACAGATGCAAAGCCAACAATCATTAAAACTATGGAGGAATGTAATGATAACACAGCTCCTACTGAAGATGTTAGGACTTTGCTTCCTCAGTCCATATGGAATAAAGATGATTTGAATCTGAATAAGAAGACATTCCCCACACAACCTATACAGAGTGTAGGGAAGCCATGGAGTATTATAAAAAAAGTGGTACTACAAAACCATCAGAGAGTTAACTACACTGAGAAAGAAAGTGAGCAGTCTAAGAAAATTCAGAAGCTTCCCAAGGATGCAGCAGGAACTCAGGACCTCCAAGGGCTCTGTGTTCAGTGAGAAGGGGAGGGCCAACGACCGGGCTCACTCAGGGTTGGAGAAGGACAACCCTGACAGGAGGAAGAGCAGTGCCCAGCCAAACAAGGAGAGTACTGGGGTGAACTGAATGACAGCTTGAGTGAACATAGACATCTGAAGAATCTCTCTCAGTCTTCCAAAGAGACCAGGAGTTCAGAGTAACATGAGTCTGTTCGTGATTCCTCAAATAAGACTTTACTCCTGGGAGAGACTAGAAAGAAGACTACAGTAGCAGAGATTATTCCAGTTCCAAATAAAGAGATGAGAGAAGAGAATTAGCAAGAAAAAAAGACTCTCTTCCTTGGAGTAGAGTCTTTATCTTAGCTTAGGGAGGAGAGAGATTTACTTAAAAAGGAAACCGAGTTGAAAAAACGTAATTCTAGTCCCCCGAGAGACAAAAAGCCTCATGGTCATAAAGCCTATGAAACTAAATACCCATGTGAAGAGACGAAGTCTGTAGATAAAAATTCTGGGAAGGAATGGGAGAAGCATCCTGCTGAAGCTCAAAGCAAGAGAATCCAGTGGCCGAAGATTCCCATATATACCTAACCCACCAGACCCTCCCATCGAAAAGGAGCCGGCTGCTGGGCAGATTGAGAAGAGCACCATCGACCCAAAACCCCAGCTGAGGCTTTACTCTGATCTAACTAGAGAGACAGATGAGGCTACTTTTGTACCAGACAATAATGAGAGCAATAGTAAGAGTAATGGGTCTGTGAAGGAAGAAGAAGCTGTTGACAGTATCTCCAAAGTCTTGAAAGAGAAAACAACCACTGAGCCACACAGGATCCCCAATTGAGAAGCTAGAGAAAGGACTGAAGGAGCTGAAGGAGCTAGCAGCCCCATAAAAGGAACAACAATATGAACCAACCAGACCCTACAGAGCTCCCAGGAACCCATGTCTTCAGCTGCATATGTAGCAGAGGATGGCCTTGTTGGACATCAATGAGAGGAGAGGCCCTTGGTCCTGTGAAGACTCCATGCCACAGTGTAAGGGAATGCCAGGGCAGGGAAGTAGGAGTGGGTGAGTTGGTGAGCAGGGGGAGTGGGGATGGGATAGGGGGTTTCGGAGGGGAAATGAGAAAATGGGATAACATTTGAAATGTAAATAAAGAAAATAACTAGTAAAAAAAAAAAAGAGAATAACAAAAATGTAAAAGTGTGCACTATTTGCCCAAAAAGGATGTGCTTATTAAGTACCTGTGTCAAATGTTACTATATATTCTCCAAACATATAATTAAAAGTTTATGTATCTATATAAAAGAGAGAGAGAGAAAAAAACAACAGAGAAAGCAAAAAAGCTTGACTGTGGCAACAGCCAGCCAGCTAGGTGCAGACAGGAGCCAGAGCTAAAGTAGACCCAGTGTTAGCCCAAGTAGAAGCTATTGCCCTTCGAGTAGCAAGACCCGGAGTCACAGCAGCAGTGCCAGCTCAGCAGGAAGCCAAGACAGGAGAGAAGAAAAAGAAGACCAAAAAAAATCACCAGAAGCATAAGAAGCACGCAGGTGCTGATGGTGAAATGGAGAAAAGCCAGAAATATAACACAAGAAGAAGGAGGATGAGGAGGAGGATGAGGAGGAGGAGGAGGATGAGGAGGAGGAGGAGGATGAGGAGGAGGAGGAGGAGGAGGAGGAGGAGGAGGAGGAGGAAGAACAGGAGGAACAGGAGGAGGAGCAGGAGGAAAAGGAGGAGGAGGAGGAGAACAACAACAAAAACAACAACAACAAAAACAACAACAACAACAACAACGACAAAGACAAATACAGGGAGAAAGAGAAATATGACCAAAAAGTGAAATCTGTCACTGTGTGAAGAACGAATATTTTAATTGACTTAATTACTAAGTCATCTGTATTAAATTCTGTTACAGTGCAAAGAGATTTCAGCCTTGTAAATAATAAATTGAAGACCCTGTGCAGACCCTGTGCTGCACTTAAAGTATTTGCCACTTGATTATTTCATTTTTATATCAAAACTTTATAACAAACTTTTATACAGAATTGTGAGTTGTGACCATGGAACATGAGAGGTTTTGTAGGGCCTATTATTTTTTTTTCTTTTTTATATATTTTTTTAATTTTTTTATTCAATATAAATTATTTATATTTCAAATGATTTCCCCTTTTCTAGCCCCCCGCCACTCCCCGAAAGTCCCATAAGCCCCCTTCTCTTCCTCTGCCCTCCCTCCCACCCCTTCCCACTTCCCCGTTCTGGTTTTGCCGAATACTGTTTCACTGAGTCTTTCCAGAACCAGGGGCGACTCCTCCTTTCTTCTTGTATCTCATTTGATGTGTGGATTATGTTTTGGGTATTCCAATTTTCTAGGTTAATAACCAATTATTAGTGAGTGCATACCATGATTCACCTTTTGAGTCTGGGTTACCTCACTTAGTATGATGTTCTCTAGCTCCATCCATTTGCCTAATAATTTCATGAATTCATTGTTTCTAATGGCTGAAAAGTACTCCATTGTGTAGATATACCACATTTTTTGCATCCACTCTTCTGTTGAGGGATACCTGGGTTCTTTCCAGCATCTGGCAATTATAAATAGGGCTGCTATGAACATAGTAGAGCATGTATCCTTATTACATGGTGGGGAATCCTCTGGATATATGCCCAGGAGTGGTATAGCAGGATCTTCTGGAAGTGAGGTGCCCAGTTTTCGGGGGAACCGCCAGACTGATTTCCAGAGTGGTTGTACCAATTTGCAACCCCACCAGCAGTGGAGGAGTGTTCCTCTTTCTCCACACCCTCTCCAACACCAGCTGTCTCCTGAATTTTTAATCTTAGCCATTCTGACTGGTGTAAGATGAAATCTTAGTGTTGTTTTGATTTGCATTTCCCAAATGACTAATAAAGTTGAGCATTTTTTAAGATGCTTCTCCGCCATCCGAAGTTCTTCAGGTGAGAATTCTTTGTTTAACTCTGTACCCCATTTTTAATAGGGTTGTTCGCTTTTCTGGAGTCTAACTTCACGAGTTCTTTATATATATTGGATATTAGCCCTCTTTCTGATGTAGGATTGGTGAAGATCTTTTCCCAATTTGTTGGTTGCCGATCTGTCCTCTTGATGGTGTCCTTTGCCTTACAGAAACTCTGTAACCTTATGAGGTCCCATTTGTCAATTCTTGCTCTTAGAGCATACCCTATTGGTGTTCTGTTCAGAAACTTTCTCCCTGTACCGATGTCCTCAAGGGTCTTCCCCAGTTTCTTTTCTATTAGCTTCAGAGTGTCTGGCTTTATGTGGAGGTCCTTGATCCATTTGGAGTTGAGCTTAGTACAAGGAGACAAGGATGGATCAATTCCCATTCTTCTGCATGCTGACCTCCAGTTGAACCAGCACCATTTGTTGAAAAGGCTATCTTTTTTCCATTGGATGTTTTCAGCCCCTTTGTCAAGGATCAAGTGGCCATAGGTGTGTGGGTTCATTTCTGGATCTTCAATCCTGTTCCATTGATCCTCCTGCCTGTCACTGTACCAATACCATGCAGTTTTTAACACTATTGCTCTGTAGTATTGCTTGAGGTCAGGGATACTGATTCCCCCAGATTTTCTTTTGTTGCTGAGAATATGTCGGTTTTCTATTGTTTCTGTTGCTATTGAAGACCACTTTTTCTCCATAGTGATCAGATTGGAGGCATGGGATTAGTTCTATCTTCTTATATTTGTTGAGGTCTGTCTTGTGACCAATTATATGGTCGATTTTGGAGAAGGTACCATGAGGTTCTGAGAAAAAGTTATATTCTTTTGTTTTAGGATAGAATGTTCTATATATATCTGTTAAATCTAATTGGTCCAAAGCGTCAATTAGTTTCATTGTGTCCCTGTTTAGTTTCTGTTTTCCTGATCGGTCCATTGAGGAAAGTGCAGTGTTGAAGTCACCCACAATTATTGTGTTAGGTGCAATGTGTGCTTTTAGTTTTAATAAAGTTTCTTTTACGAAAGAGGGTGCCCTTGCATTTGGGGCATAGATGTTCAGGATTGACAGTTCTTCTTTTTGTATTTTTCCTTTGACCAGCAAGAAGTGTCCCTCAGGGTCTCTTTTGATGACGTTGGGTTGAAAGTCAATTTTATCTGATATTAAAATGGCTACTCCAGCTTGTTTCCTGAGACCATTTGCTTGTAAAATTGTCTTCCAGCCTTTTACTCTAAGGTAGTGTTTGTCTTTGACCCTGAGGTGTGTTTCCTGTAAGCAGCAAAATGTAGGGTCCTGTTTACGTATCCATTCAGTTAGTCTGTGTCTTTTTATTGGGGCATTAAATCCATTGATGTTAAGAGATATTAAGGAATAGTGATTGTTACTTCCTATCATTTTTGACGTTATTTTTTAAATTTGAATGCTTAACTTCTTTTGGATTTGATGAAAGGTTACTATCTTGCTTTTTCCAGGGTGAAGTTTCCCTCCTTGTATTGGTGTTGTCCTCCTATTATCCTTTTTAGGGCAGGGTTTGTGGATAGATATTGGGTAAACTTGGTTTTGTCATGAAATATCTTAGTTTCTCCATCTATGGTGATTGAGAGTTTTGCTGGATATAGTAGTTTTGGTTGGCATTTGTGTTCTCTTAGAGTTTGCATGAGATCTGCCCAGGACCTTCTAGCCTTCATAGTCTCAGGTGAAAAGTCTGCTGTGATTATGATAGGTCTTCCTTTATATGTTACTTGGCCTTTTTCTCTTACTGCCTTTAATATTCTTTCTTTGTTTAGAACATTTGGTGTTTTGATTATTATGTGACTGGAAGTATTTCTGTTCTGGTCCAGTCTGTTTGGAGTTCTGTAGGCTTCTTGTATATTCATGGGCATCTCTCTCTCATCTCTAGGTTAGGGAAGTTTTCTTCCATAATTTTATTGAAGATATTTGCTGGCCCTTTAAGTTGTAAATCTTCACTCTCATCTATGCCTATAATCCTTAGGTTTGGTCTTCTCATTGTGTCCTGGATTTCCTGGATATTTTTGGTTACAAGCTTTTTGCATTTTGCATTTTCTTTAACTGTTGAGTCCATGGTTTCTATGGAATCTTCAGCATCTGAGATTCTTTCTTCTATCTCTTGTATTCTGTTGTTGATATTTGCATCTCTGTCCCCTGATTTCTTCCCAAGGCTTTCTATCTCCAAAGTTGTCTCCCTTTGAGTTTTCTTAGTTGTTTCTACTTCTGATTTTAGATCCTGGATGGTTTTGCTTAGCTCCTTCACTTGCATGTTTGTGTTTTCCTGTAATTCTTTAAGAGATTTTTGTGTTTCCTCTTTCATGACCTCAGCCTGTTGACCAAAGTTCTCCTGTATTTCTTTAAGAGATTTTTGTGTTTCGTCTTTCATGACCTTAGCCTGTTGACCAAAGTTCTCCTGTATTTCTTTAAGTGTTTTTTTGCATTTCCTCCTTGTTGGCTTTTGTATTCTCCTGGATTTCTTTCAATGATTTTTGTGTTTCCCTTGCAAGGGCTTCTAACTTTTGATCCATTTTCTCCTGAATTTCTTTAAGTATGTCCTTCATGTGTTCCTGTACCAGCATCGTGACCAGTGATTTTAAATCCAAATCTTGTTTTACTGGTGTGATGGGGTATCCAGGACATGTTGGTAGAGGAGAATTGGGTTCAGATGTTGCCATATTGCCTTGATTTCTGTTAGTGACATTCCTGCATTTGCCTTTTGCCATCTAGTTCTCACTGGAGTTAGTCTTGTCAGTGCTGGACTCACCCGTGCAAGCTGCCCCTTCCCAGTTGGCCTCTGGTGCACAGCTTACCTCCTGCACTGCTTGTAGACAGGGTGCTGCTGCCCGGGCTGTTCAGATCCCAAAGCAGGCACCCGAAGGCTCCCGCTGGGGCCCGCTGGATTCACTGGAGCACACTGACTTCTCCCAGCTGGCCGCCCGGAAGCCCAGCTAGCCACTTGCAGGACTTGGAGATGTGGTGCTGCCGCCCAGGCTGATCTGGATCCGGAAGCGGAGAGAGTAGAGCTGAGGGCTTCCGCCTGAGGCCTTGCCCCAGATTGTGTCTGTGGACCAGATGGGGCCCGTGTGCACCCCCAGGGAGTGCCGACGGTGTATGCTGCTGTGACCTCCCCTGTGTTCTGCTCACTCTGCTGGGCAGCCTATCTGCCAACCAGGCTGTTGCACACAAGGTTAGCCTGGCCGCCCAGTCCCTGAGTCCAGGCAAAAGCCTGGGAGGCCAAGGTCCGAGCAAAGTTCCCCTAGGGCTATGACTATTAATTGGGTCCGCCAGGTGACTAGGATGGCGGGCGTGCGCGCCTGCGCTCCCTGAAAGCGCCGGGAGAGTCTGCTGTGCTAACAATCACCTGGGCGGGTTGACTCACAGATGGCCCACCAAGCTGCCCAGTTCTTGTGGTCAGTCCTGTGCCTTTTGGGGCCTAGACCCCCGCTTTGTTAGCCTCAGGCTATGCCTGTTACAGGTCTGCCCACCAGAGCTCTCTGTGATCCTGCAGGCAAAATGGCGGTGGCGTGCACGCAGGCCTGGGCAAAAAACCTCCTGGCTGGGTTGGCACCCCGATGGCCCCCCGACCAGCCCAGGGCCTGGGTGCAGGCCAACGCCCATCGGGCTCAGACCACCGCGGTGTTGGCCTCGGATTATGTTTGTGTACCTCAGTCTGTCCGATCCCTGGAGTACGGAACCAAGATGGATGTACCTCTCCTGACTGGTGGGAGGCCGAGTTCTGAAGTGGCTTCCGTGCAGGAAAGGCACCGCACAACTGCAGCTGCTTGCCGCCCGGCTGGTCAGTGAAGGTCAGTGGTCGTGGGCGCAGGGCCTAACTGGTCCCTGTGTCGCCTTGGTTCCACTGCTGATGGCCCTTCAGCTGGAACAGCCCCTCGGGCCTATTATTTTTAACCACCATAAATTAATTGGGGTGGAGTTTATTGTACTGTGCAATTTTCACATTTGGATTTTTTAATTACCTTCAAATGCTGATATCAATTCAAAAATATCAGCAGAATGATTTGCTAACCTCATTACAGCCCTGTTATGACCCTTTTTGATTACAGTAAAAAGTTTTCAGTAGAAAAGAAAAGAAAAGAAAAGAAAAGAAAAGAAAAGAAAAGAAAAGAAGGTACATAAACACTGATGACATGAGATTGTCTGATCAGAGACATAAATAAGGTAAATTCAAGTTCATGTAAAAGTAACACCGGTGAACTAAGCACCCTGATAGCATGCTAACAACAATAGATTATGTTTAAAACATTCAAAGAAAATTAAATAACAAGCAAAAATTCTTGAGGTAAAACTGAGAGAAACAATAAATAAAATTTAATGAACTTAAATTAACCAAGTAGGGAACTAGTCATTGACCCAGGGAAGAAATGAGGCAAAGAAATATGGAAAAAAAGAGGAAGAGCAGGGAAATAAACCTTGAAAGAATCACACTTCTATATTAATAAGTGACTGATTTTTCAGAGTAGAATTGAGAGTAGTCACCATCATTGTTCACAGAGGAAACACGATGCTGTTGAGGAACATTGAAAACACTCATCTTTCCAGCCCCAACCTAACTCTAGAACCTAGAAAAGCAGAGGGAAATGTCAAAGCTCTTCCCTTTCCTTCCCTTCCCTTCCCTTCCCTTCCCTTCCCTTCCCTTCCGTTCCCTTCCCTTCCCTTCCTTTCCCTTCCCTCCCCTTCCCTCCCCTTCCCTCCCTTACCCTCCCCTTTCCTTCCCTGCCCTCCCCTCCCTTCTCTTCTCTCTTTCTTCTGCCTCCTCTCCCTTCTCCCTCTCTGTCTCTGGGGATAGCTTTGAGATGGGGGCCCCATATCTCAGGCTGGCCTCTGATTTGCTAAGTAGCTGTAGATGACCTTAAACTTATTATTCTCCTGATTTTACTTCCGTAGTGTTGGAATTAAAGGTGTGTAGCTCCATGCCTGGCTAATACATATGAAGTTCTCTTCAAAGTGGAGTGCACCACAGATCTCTTTCATCTATTAAAATCTAGCCTGCTAAAAATTGCAGAAAGGGAAGTATAGACTGATATCAATTTTAAAACAATACAAGATAAAACACTGTAGCAGGAACTAATATGCAGAGAAGAAAATAACACACCATGATCAAGCAAGATGAAATGATGTGGTATGTGTTTGTTGTTAGGAAATCTGTTAAGGAGATGTACTGCAGAAACAAAGCTAAGCTGAAAAGTACAGGATTAATATCATAGATGCCAAAAATCCCTTTGAGGAACACATTCTAGTTGTAATTTAAAAACATGCAGCATGCTGGTCTTATTTGTTTTAAGGCTATTGGTATTGCCTGATGAAAATGGGAAGCCAGTGGGGAATGTTTTCGTCAGACAATAGTGTGAATTAGTTGTTTGAAAAGGCACCAATCCTATTTGTCTGCATACAAAATACAGGGGAAGCCAGGGCTTCCCTACTGTCCTCAAGTCTTGAGTGAAGTATGGGGGAATTCACATTTATGAGAAAGAAAAAAAAAGAAAACAAACAAACAAGCAACAGCAACAACAACAAAACCAGGGTCTCTTGAGAAATTGCTCCAGGAAAGGTCATAACCTATCTTTTCGCAGTAAGTTGAAGCCAACAACCACAAAAGCCTCAGAAAGTTACTTACATATTTTGAACTACTTTATGCATGATTTCATCCACATAATAACTGTGTGAGGTTTAATCAGACAGTCCAATGCAAGGTACAGTTTATAATTTTTCTGAAAACTGTCACACATGTTAAATTTTAAAAAGTGATTCTCCATTCATGTTTTAATAGGGTTAAAATAGCTACAACTACATCTTATCAATTTGCAGGTTTAATTACACAGTACATGACTGAAAGTTAATCTAATGATGATTATCCATTAAGTAAATAGCAATGGCAATTAGAAGGTCTGAGATTCCCTTCAGGAGTGACTGGCAAGAAAAAGAACACTCCCTTATAAATATAGTAGCACAATTGCCATGCAACTCCTAGGGAGTTTTAGAATTTGCTAGTGAGTACATATTTGATCTTGCCTATATTTCCACCAGAAACCCTAAGCATAAGCTGTGAACTGAACAGATACCGAGATTTGGATATAAAATAGCTCTCACAGACTCATGAATTTGCATATGTGGGCTTCCTTTGTTGGTAGTTTTTGGTTATGTAATGTTTAAGAGGTAGAGCCTTGATAGAGGAAGTGCATCACTAGGGCTGCACTTTGAGGAATTATAGTCTGGTCCCACTTCCCACTTTGTTCAGAACTCTGGTATGAGGACAAAATGTGGTCGGTCAGCTTTCTGCTCCTGTTGCCATGCCATGCACACCTGTGTCTCTTGAACGAAATAAACTGTTTCCTTTTAAGTTGTTTTTCATTGTGGTATTTAATTGTAGCAACAAGAAAGTAACTTGCACAACAGATCAATAGATCTAGAAAAAAATCACACGGCAGAGTAGATGTGGCCAAGAGGGCAAGTCAAACAGAAAAACTTTGGTTCATACTTGCTTTCCTTTGAGTTATGTAGTAGCTATTCCTGGATATCAACATGACTACATGAACTACATGAACTACAATCCAGAATTGGAAGGCTCACCTGTGATCCTAATCTGGAGACTGAGAGATAAAAGTTTCTGACCTGGATCTTGGCATGGAGATCTTGAAGCTTAGTGACTATGAATTCCAGAAGATTAAGACAGGGAGATCTCTGAGTTCAAGGTCATCAGGGATTAAATGCATTCTGACACCCACCTTTAATCTGGGTCACACTCACTGCTGGAGACCTAGATAGGACATTGGGTATATGTGGGAAGACCCTGTTGGAATCTTCAGATTCTCAAGGGTTTGCCTCACCTAAGGAAGTAGTATCCTCAGTCCCACCCCTTGAAATAATTCCTAGCCTGATAAACCAGCAGTGACATTTGCTGAAGAAAATGCCAGACAAGACAATACTGATGTTTCTCAAGGCCCATCAATAGTTTCTTCTAGACCTATAACCAGACAAAAGGCAATACAGGCCCCTAGAAGGGAGGTAGAAAGTGTAATGAGGAAATATGCTATACTACTAAGGAGATTAATGAGTTTGCTAGAAGTCTGGGGAATATGTGTGGGAATAGATTTTAAGGATGTGAGATAATGGTGGAAGGAACATAAAATTAGAGCAGGCTGGGTTTATTGGCATGGGCCCTCTGAGTGGAGATTCTAGGTTTAATGTGGAAGCACGCACAGTTAAAAAAACGTGTCAAAAGTTTGTTTGAATGGTTGGCTGAAGTATTTATCAAAAGATGGCCTACTGAAAAGGAGTTGGAGCTGACTGATATCCCTTGGTTTAGTATTGATGAAGGGATTTTAAGGTTTATGGAAATTGCAATACTAGAGTGGATATGTTGTATAAAACCTAATACTCCACAAAGGGAAGATCCAGAAGAAACGCCCTTCACCAGTCCTATAAGATGCAAACTGGTGAGGGGACACCAGCACATTTAAAGAGTTTTGGTTTTGCCCTTTTCCTTGTGCCAGACCTTAAGGTTGGAGATTCTTCTGCTCAATTAGATGAATTAAACTCAATGGGTTTAATTGGGCCCAAAGGTAACAAGGGCCAGGTGGCAGCATTGAGTTACCAGAGACATTGTGATTTTAGTTATTATAATGGACAGGGCAGAGAAAACAATGTTTATAATGACATACCCCATAATGGTCAGCATAAGAGAGGTGGAATTTATAATGGCATGACTTGTTTGGACCTTTGGTACTGGCTAATTAATCATGGTGTTTCCAGGCATGAAATAGGTGAGAAACCTACTGCATATCTGCTTAATCTGTATTAGCAGAAAAATTCTCATACAAATGAAAGAAAGGCTACATCAGATCTTAGCAAAAGGCATTCTTGGCCAGTGAATCAATTTCCAGACTTGAGCCAGTTTCCAGAACCCCTCGAATGAAGGGGTGGCCAGGTTCCCCTGAGGAAGGATCTTGATAAGACACATAGAAGTTTTGCTGTTAGTCTTTCTTCAATTCTTCCCCAGAGGGACCTACAGTTTTTTACAAGGGTAACTATACACTGGGGGAAAGGCAATAATCAGACTTTCTGAGGGTCTATTGGATACTGGTTCTGAATTGACACTGATCCCAGGCAATTCCAACAAACACTGTGGCCCTCCAGTTAGAGTAGAAGCTTATGGAGGACAGGTGATTAATGGAGTTTTGCCTAATGTCCAACTCACAGTATAACCAGTAGGTCCCCGAACACATCCTGTGGTCGTTTTCCCAGTTCCAAAATGTATAATTGGGATAGATATACTCAGAAATTTGCAGAATTCTCACATTGGTTCTTTGACCTGTGGAGTGAGGGCTATTATGGTTGAAAAAGCTAAATGGAAGCCTTTAGAGTTGCCTCTGCCAAAGAAAATAGCGAATCAAAAACAGTATTGTACTCCTGGAGAAGTTGCAGAAATTTCTTGAGTTTCTCAAGGACTTGAAAGAAGCAGGGGTGCGGTTCCCACCACATATCCCTTTAACACTCCTATCTGGCCAGTGCAGAAGACAGATGGATCATGGAGAATAACAGTTGACTATTCAAAGCAAAATCAGGTAGTAACTCTAATTGAAGTTGCTGTACTAGATGTAATTTTGTTACTTGAGTAAATTAATTGAGTAAATCTCCTGGTACCTGATATACAGCTATTGATCTGGCAAATGCCTACTTCTCAGTACCTGTACATAAGAACTATCCAAAGCAATTTGATTCCATTTGGCAAGGCTAGCAGTATACATTTACAGTTTTGCCTCAAGGATATACTAACTCTCCTGCCCTGTGTGATAATTTAGTTAGAAGTAATCTTGATAATTTGTCCTTTCCAGAGAATATCACATTGGTGCACTATATTGATAATATTATGCTGATTGGACTAAGTGAGCAGGAAGTAGCAAGCACTTTGGATTCATTGGTAACACATAGGTATATCAGAGGATGGGAAATCCAACCAAAATTCAAGGACCATCTACATCAGTGAACTTCTTAGGAAGTGTACTTCTTAGGAGTACAATAGTATGGGGTATGCAGAGATATTCCTTCTAAGGTGAAAGATAAGTTACTGCACCTAGCCCCTTCCACCACCAAGAAAGTAGGACAATGTTTAGTGGGTCTATTTGGATTCTGGAGACAGCACATTCCTCACTTAGGTGTGTTACTCAGGCCTATTTACCGAGTGACTCGGAAAGCTGCTAGCTTTGTGTGGGGCCTGGAACAGAGAAGGCTCTTCAACAGGTTCATCTGCTGTGCAGGCTGCACTATGACTTGGACCATATAATCCAGTAGACCCAATGGTACTTGAGGTGTAGGTAGAGATGCTGTTTGGAGCCTCTGGCAAGCCCCTGTAGGTGAATCACAGAAGAGACCTTTGGGATTTTGTAGTAAAGCTCTACCATCATCTGCAGATAACTACTCTTTCTCCCTTTGCAAAGCATCTCTTGTCCTGCTATTGGGCCTTAGTGGAAACTGAATGTTTGACAATAGGACACCAAGTTACTAAACTGCTCATCATAATCTCGGTGTTATCAGATCCTCCAAGTCATGAAGTAGGATGCACAGCACCAGTCTATTATCAAAAGGAATTGGTATATACATGATCGGGTCAGAGCAGTTCCTGAAGGCATAAGCAAGTTACATGAAGAAATTGCTCGAATGCCTATGGTTTCTACTCCTGTTACAATGCCATCTGCTGCCAAGCATGTGTCTATAGCCTCATGGGGTGTTCCTTATGAAGGGCTGACTGAAGAAGAGAAGACTAGAACCTGGTCTACTGAAGGCTATTCACGTTATGCAGGTGCCACCTAGAAGTGGACAGCTGCAGCATTACAACCCCTTTCTGGGACAACACTGAAAGATACAGGTGAAGGAAAATCTTCACAGTGATCAGAACTTCAGGCAGTATACATGATATTACAGTTTGTTTGGAAGAAGTAATGGCCAGATATACAATTTTTCACTGACTCATGGGTGGTAGCCAGTGGATTAGATGGATAGTCAGGGACATAGAAAGATCCCAATTGGAAAATTGGTGAGAAAATCATCAGGGGGAGGAAGTGTTTGGATAGATCTCTCCAAATGGGCAAAAGATGTGAAGATATTTGTGTCCCTTGTAAACGCTCACCAAAAGGTGACTTCAGCTGAGGACGAATTCAATAATCAAGTAGATAAGATGACCCATTCTGTGGACAGTCAGCCTCTTTCCCCGGCCATCCCTGTCATTGCTCAATGGACATATGAACAAAGTAGCCATGGTAGCAAGATGGAGGTTATGCTTGGGCTCAACAACATGGACTTCCACTCACCAAGGTTGACCTGGCTACAGCTGCTGCTGAATGCCAGATCTGCCAACAGCAGAAACCAACAATGAGCTCCAGATATGGCACTGTTCCTCAAGGTGACCAAGCAGCCTGGTGGCAGGTTGACTACATTGGACCACTTTCCCTGTGGAAAGGACAATGTTTTGTACTTAATGAAGTAGATACTTATTCTGCTTATGGATTTGCCTTCCCTGCATGTAATGCTTCTGCCAAACCCACCATCCATGGACTCACAAAATGCCTTATCTATTGTTATGATATTCCACGCAGTATTGCTTTTGACCAAAGAACTAATTTCGCAGCCAGAGAAGTACAACAGTAGGCCCACAATCATGGAAATCACTGGTCTTACCATGTTCTCCATCATCTTGAAGCAGCTGGTCTGATAGAAAGATGGAATGGCCTTTTGAAGACACAGTTACAGCTCTAATTAGGTAAGAACAGCATGGAGGGCTGGGACAGTGTTCTTCCAAAAGCAGTATATGCTTTGAATCAGCATCCAATATTAGAACAGTCTCTTGCATATCCAGGATCCATGGGTCCAGGAATCAAAGGGTGGAAAAGGGAATAGTTCCTCTCACTATCACTCCTAGTGACCCTCTAGGAAAAATTTTTGCTTCCTGCTCCTAAAATGTTAAGTTCTGCAGTCCTAGAAGTTTTGGTTCCAGAGGGAGAATGCTCCTACCAGGAACCACAACAAGCATTACACTGAACTGAAAGCTCAGATTTTCCAGTGGTTATTTTGAACTTCTAATGCCATTAAACCAACAAGCAAAGAAAGGAAAACCAGTGTTAGGAGGGGTGATAGATCCAAATTATCATGGGGAAATTAGACTGCCTCTCTACAATGGAGGTAAGCAGGATAATATCTGGAGTACAGGAGATCCCTTAGGGTGTCTCTTAGCACTACCATATCCTGCAATTAAAGTCAATGGAAAATGACAACAGCCTAATCCAAGCAGGATGACAAAGGATGCAGACAGACCCTCCAGGAATGAGGTATGGGTCACCCCTCCAGGAAAAGAGTCAAGACCTACTGAGGTGCTTGCCAAGGTTGAAGGAAATACAGAATGGGTAGTAGAAGAAGGTAGTTATAAATACCAGCTAAGGCCACATAGCCATTGTAGAAATGATTACAATGTGAATGTTTCTGTCTTATTTTGTTAAGGATACATTTGTCTTTCTTCCAATTCCTTTAACATCAGTTGGTATTGAGACACTAAACGAATGTTCCCAAGGGGCATTGCCCCATTGTAAATTTACAAATGTGTTTGCGATTATACAAGGAATAGTTATTTCATGTTAGGTGTATTCATGACCTTGTTATTGTTTCATGTAGACATGAGACATTATTTGTGTCAAGTTGACAAAGGGTGGATTTTAGTGGCTATACCTGGTTGTCAACTTGACTATATCTGGAATGAACTACAATCCAGAATTGCAAGGCTCACCTATGATCCTAATCTGGAGGCTGGAAGTTACAAGTTTCTGACCTGGATCTTGGCATGGAGATCTTGAAGCATAGTGGCTATTAATTCCAGAAGATTAAGACAGGGGGATCTCTGAGTTCAAAGTCATCTGGGATTAAAGGCATGGTATCATACACCTTTAATCTGGGCCACACCCTCTGCTGGAGACCTACATAAGGACATTGGAATAAGGAAGACTCATTCACTTTTTGCCTGCTTGCCTTGTGAGACTGAGCAACTGCTAGACCCTTGGACCTCGATCCACCACTGCTGCTGATCATTGTTGGGGAGTTGGACTACAGATTGTAAGTCATCAACAAATTTCCTAACTATACAGAGACTATCCATATGTTCTGTGACTCTAGAGAACCTTGACTAATACAAATTACAAAAGCCAAATTGTGTCATAAGTATAAATTCCTTGCTATTTTAGTTGTCATTGCCATATCATGTAGAATTACTATTTGGATCATGTTTCTAACTTCTTGTTCATCTATACTCACATGCCTTGCCCCCCACAGCAAATAGCTCTGGATATCAAAGAAGCTCTCTGTCTGTCTCTCTCTGTCTCAGTCTCTCTCTCTCTCTCTCTCTCTCTCTCTCTCTCTCTCTCTCTCTCTCTCTCTCTGACAGAGTCTTATCATTCACCCTCAAGTCAGTTCTTTTTGCCTAAAGTTTACTCTTTTGATTCTTTACTTGGATTCTTTCTAGAAGGCTCTACTATGAACTTCATACTTTTTAATTCTACACACATACTTTCTGTGCTTCTTTAATCACTGAAGTTCTTCCTTATAATAGATAAGCCATGAATTTATCTAGTTTACATCATTTTAGAAATGATTAGCAATTGGGCAGTGGTGGCACATGCCTTTAATCCCAGCACTTGGGATGAAGAAGAAGATGAATTTCTGAGTTCAAAGCCAGCCTGATGTACAAAGTGAGTTCCAGGACAGTCAGGACTACACAGAGAAGCCCTGTCTCGAAAAACAAAACAAAACAAAACAAAACAAAAACAAACAAAAACAAAACGAAAAAACTGAAAGAAATGATTAGCAACCTAGAATGTGTCAGATCAGATTTTCATTTAAAAAAGTGTGAAAAATTATATCCAGACATTTTCCGTCTTTATTTTTTTCATAAAATATTTTCATGAAAATTATTGAAGAAATAGATAATATTTTCTATTACAATTCTATGAAGACAAAGGAATGACTCCAATATGTTTCTTACACTGATCTTTGATTAAAAATCATAACGTATTAAGTAATTCTTCAGTGACACAATAGAAACCAATGTAATAACGTTCAATTATACAGCTTTCTGGGTATCTGATCTTATTAAGGAATAACTCTTTGAAGAAATATCACTAAAAAAGGCAGTTTTGAAAGCATGCAAGCCTTACTAACCAGGGATGTTGCTGAGGGAATATCAAAGGGCTGAGGGTCCTGCTGAATGGTTTGTGTCTCAAAAGCAACTCTGTCCCCACGTAAATGCAATCATCTCTCCTTCCATTTATATATCTGACTTTTGCACATGAAATTTTTTCCAAAGGGTTTATGTTACTACAGCTCGAAGTGAAAAGACTACCAGTCTAAAGAAATGTCTAGTCTTTGCCTGAACTCCAGTACCTGTTTAAGTCTCTTTAGCATCAGCTACACACACGCTTCTCTGGGCAGAGTATATAAGGCTGGCACATACAAAAACTCCCCTCTATTTCCACCTGTTTTCTGAGCCTTGCACCTGATCTTTTCTCCAGGGCTGACCCTGTAGCTAGATGTCTTGATGTGATGCAAGTGTCTCATTTTCTTTCTTTTTTTATTAGATATTTTCTTTATTTACATTTCAAATGCTATCCTCTTCCCTGGTTTCCCCTCCAAGAACACATTATCCCATCCCCCCTCCCCCTACTCACCAGCCCACCCACTCCCTCTACTCTGTCCTGGCATTCCCCTATACTAGGACATCCAGCCTTGTCAGGACCAAGGGCCTCTCCTCCTTTTGGTGACCAACAAGGCAATTCTCTGCTTAAACTTCATTTGGTTTGTGAATTGTATCTTGGGTATTCTGAACTTCTGGGCTAATATCCACTTATCAGTGAGTACATACCATGTGTGTTCTTTTGTGATTGAGTTACCTCACTCAGGATAATATTTTCTAGTTCCATCCATTTGCCTAAGAATTTCATGAATTCACTGTTTTTAATAGCTGAGTAGTATTCTATTGTGTAAATGTACCACATTTCCTGTATACAGTCCTCTGTTGAAGGACATCTGGGGACTTTCAATCTTCCAGCTATTATAAATAAGGCTGCTATGAACATAGTGGAGCATGTGTCTTTATTACATGTTGGAGAATCTTCTGGGTATATGCTCAGGAGTGGTATAGCTGGGTCATCAGGTAGTACAATGTCCAATTTTCTGAGGAATGGCCAAACTGATTTCCAGAATGGTTGTACCAGCTTGCAATCCCACTAGCAGTGGAGGAGTGTTCCTCTTTCTCCACATCCTAGCAGCTAGCATCTGCCAGGAATTTTTCCCCTGAGCCCATGTGCTTGAGGCTCTTCTCCACTTTTTTTAAATCATCCCCTGCACGTTTTATTCTTTACTCTATTCCTAGCAACAACTTCAGGTTTGACCCCTCTCCTCGCCCCTCTGCTCTTCTCTAAACCACAGTGCTCTGGGTCACCTCTAGACACTTCTATTGTTTCAGTCCATCAGTACAGCCCTCATAACCCTGACTCCCAGGGATAGCCTTTCATCCAGGTAGCAATGGGCACCTCACACTTTGGAGTGTGTTCTGCAATATGGAGTTTGTGTTCAGCTCTCACTAGAAGCTGCTATGATTATCATTTGTCCTTTCCTCTTTTTTTCTTTTCTAGTTCTTCTAAGAGATAATTTGTGACACTTGCCCTAGAGATTAAGAGCATGAGAACTGTGTTGGTAGATAGGTTCCCTTTCAATCAGGCTAACTGTGGGAGTTTGAACAGATATCACATGCATCTCAAGCACACTGTGATCAACTCCAGAATTTCTTTTATGAAGAATTACATGGATAGTGTATGTAATGGAATTGTAGAAGCCCAATTTATAAAGGTGTTAATTATGGTTAGGTATTCAATAACAGACTTATATTTTAAATTGTTCCTTTTTATATATGACTTTGAATTTCATTTGTTTTCTCCCTCTGAAACAGATTAAATTTTGAAGTCTCTCTTTTTTATGTTTCTTTTTGCAAGTGTACATGTGTTCTGGGATGGGGGATTCATGTGAACGGGTGTGAGTGAATATATGTTCATTCAGGTAGAGGTCAGTGTTTGACATCAGATTCTTCATCTATCAAACTCCACCTTATATATTGATACAGGGTGCCTCTTATCAACCCAGAGTTCTATGATTCTACCTACTCTAGGTGGGCAGGTCCTTTGATACAGAGTTCCTCTGTCTCTGCCTCCACCATAGAAATTATAGGAAAGCTACCATGCCCAATTAGCATTTATGTTTATGCTAGGAATGCAAACTTCAGTCCTTATATTTGTACAACATCACCCTCTCGACCATCTCCCCATCCTATGTATCTTACTGTGGACATGTATCATATACCCTCTCTATATATAAGACAGATTGGCCTCTTCCAGGAATAAGTCTCCAATGCAAAGTTATCAGTCTTGAAACCACACAGACAAAAATGGACTCGCCCAGTTATATCTATTTATCATACACATATATTTTACATTTATGTATATAAAATAATAAAGAAAGATATATTACTTTGATAGTGTGTATTAGCTTGTCATTAAACTTTGTTAGCCTCTTGTTAACTCAATAAATTGATAGTTGGAATGGACTGAAGGTAGAAAAGAAAGGGGAGAACGTAGTGTAATTTTATTCCAATTAAAGACATTGAAAAACTAAAAATCAAACAAGTAAAACATAAGCAAGAAAATGATATTTTAAACAAATGCAAAAATAGTATTTTGAATTATTTAACTGTGTAATACCTCTGTATTTTTCTCTTTTTTCATTTGACTTTATGCTCACTGAAAGCTTCCAATATAATGGCAATTTTATGATTTTTTTCATTTTTTAATTTATAATTGTTGCATGTGTATTATGTGTGCCATAATATGTGTGGGAGGGTGGGGTGTCAGAGAATGAATTTGATGAGTTGGTTTTCTTTATCTAATTTTATGGATTTCAGGCACTTTTTACTACTGGGTCCTCTCACTGGCCATAATTTTTGTTTTCTACAGAGACAATATAAAAATTGTTTAAGGTTTGCTCAGAAATATTTGACAAAAAATCAATTATTTATGATTGTTTTTCTCACATTCATGACTTTTTTTTTAACCTTCTGTTCCATAAATGATGGAAAATGATATCAATTTGAGAATCTGTCAGGTTTTTGTTAACTTTATAGCAACCATCGCCAGACTGACTGAGGATGGCATAAATTTGTTAGCTGAGTCCTATGGAAGTGATTATCTAAGTTTACTATAAAGAAAAAGGGAAACGAGTTAAGTCCTTTCCTCTTACCTTCACTCCAACCCATGTTAAAGAATAGGCTGGACAGTGTGGCAGTGGTTATGTCAGTGTGGAAAGAACCTTAGTATTTTAAAATGCCTTATTCTGAACAGTTTGTAATATCATGGGACCTGTCTGATGGTAGCATGCAAATGTCTGAAGCAACACAGGAGGCCATACATTCAGCCTCTGTAAGCTAACTTGTTAAACTTTATTAGAATCTCATTAACTCAAGAAATTGATAAAATGTAATTTGTGGGAAAAAGAATAGAAGCCACAGTAGATATGAAGTATCCCTAGACCTCTGACCTTTAATCCCTGGGCCTAGGTCACCCACATTTGCATAGAACATTGCTCGTCAACATTGTTCTGCCTTACTGTACATGTTTCATAATAGTGAACATGTCTGGGTTTAAATAGTAGCTGTGTGAGCAGAGACCTCAACATATGATTTATCAAATCCGTCTACCTGATTTCACACCTAGAAATTATGCAAAAGTGTCAATCCAAGGTGGATAGGATATCCTGTGTCTTATGATCATCTCTTGAGTCTATGAAGCTCTCTGGACTTTTTATGGCTTAATACTGTCTAGATTCTATTACATGCTGACTATTTTTTCTAGTTAGGAAATGCATTACATAATTTTTGATGATTGCTACTTTCACAAACTTAATTTAAGCCTTTTTGACTTGACTGTCTTCTATAATATAATATAATATAATATATATAATATAACATAATTTATATTATATTAAATTAATAGATCAATTATCCTCCTCTTATTAAACCTTATTAAAGAATGAAATGAGTTACAGATATACTCAACTATCTATGTAACAGAAAGAACTCAAAAGAACTGTCAATATCATCACACTTTGCATGAAACAGTGTATTATTTCCTTCTTGTATATCATATGGTATTGGTCTCCCAAGGAGCTTTGATATGTAGCAGAGGTAAATCAATGTGGACATGTGTTTTAATCCTTCAATTCCACCAATTTAAAACAATCAAAGAGGGATTGCTTTAGATACACATGGCATCAGATGAGTAAGGGAAAGGATGGTTTAGAGGTCAGAGATGAAAGAAGAACTACTCTGTTAGTCAGGGTTTCTATTCCTGCACAAATATCAAGACTAAGAAGCAAGTTGGAGAGGAAAGGGTTTATTCAGCTTACAGTTCCAAATTGGTGTTTATCACCAGAGGAGGTCAGGACTGGAACTCAAGCAGGTTAGGAAACAGGAGCTGATGCAGAGGTCATGGAGGGATGTTTCTTACTGGCTTGCTTCCCCTGGCTTGCTCAGTCTGCTCTCTTATAGAACCCAAGACTACCAGCCCAGAGATGGCACCACCCACATGGAGCCCTCCACCCTTGATCACTAATTGAGAAAATGCCTTACAGGTGGATCTCATAGAGGCACATCCCCAACTCAACCTCCTTTCTCTCTGATAACTCCAGCCTGTGTCAAGTTGATACACTAAACGGGCCAGTACAACCACCTATGACTCTTCTGCTTATCTTAAAAAAAATTAGACTGCTGCTGCATGGAGCAAACAAAGCCACAGAGGTGAAATGCCAGCCAACTCCAGATGCCAAAAACATCAGGCCTTTGTTAAGGAACTATATCCTGTCTGCCGCAAGCAAACTCACGATGGAGCTCTGAAAGCCTGCAGGTATGGTTGTCCACCAGCTTGAGTTCATCCTGCAGAATCCTTAATGTGTATATATATATATATATATATATATATATATATATATATATATATATATATATATATATATATGTGTGTGTGTGTGTGTGTGTGTGTGTGTGTGTGTGTGTGTGTGTATATCATACTGACTCAGAAACTGTGAAATAATACTTTGCCATGATTTGCTATATAGCAGCAAATGGTGGACACAGTCAGAATTAACCTAAAAAGAAAAGAAATCAATATGTTAAAAATTAAATCCATAATCTGAGAATCACATATCATTCAGGAGCTCAATCTCTTCCTCCCGGGCAAATGGAAAGATAAAATCATGCCTCTTCAGTCAGACCCTGACTATCGTGGACTAGTAAATGTTTCTGGAAACATTTCAGTTCAGTTTATGGCATTAATATTTATTTTACTAAAAGCAAGCATTAATATTATTGACTAAGCTAATATAGTCATACTGCATGTTAAGTATCCATTTGTCTAAGCTACACTACACATTTATTTACTTGACTTAGGTGGTGCTATGCACATACTTTATAAAGGTGATTACAAGCCACTTGAACTCAAGTGAGAACTACGACCAGTTATTCCTTGTGGGTCTCTGAGGTAATTCAAGGAAAATAAAACAGTGATAAATTTAAACTTAGGATGAATTGACTTCATTGATTGATGGCTGAATGACATGGAAATGGAGTTAACCTTGGGTACCAGCTTCTTTCAGTGTTCCTGGAACAAAACACATTACAAAAGCGAAGAAGAAAGTCTATTTGGCTCACATCTCAGGGGTACATCTCAGTAGTGTAATCCTTACATAGCAAATCACACTGTACCCATGGTCAGGACACAGATGATAAGTGTGCCTGTTTTGTTTGCCTTCTCCATTTTCATTTGTGGGAACTCAGCCCCTGGAATGGATATCACTCCCACCTTTACAATAATTATCTCTGGTCTCAGTTAACCTAGATTAATCTAGAATGAGTTTCCCATTCCAATGACCTCACAGAAGTACCATGTAGTTTGTTTACATGATGACCCTAAATCCCATCAAGCTTATTAATGTTGATTCACCATTTTTGGAACCTAATAGATTTTGTAAGATTATTTACATATTAATTTTATAAAGTCATATCAGGTAGGAAAAATACAATACAGTAACCTCTACTTTCTTTTGCTATTTAGTTGGCTGACCAGGTGTGAAAAGTCATTTATCACTCCAGGTCCAGTATTGCAGAGCAAAAAAAGGAAGGATAAACAGAAAAAAAGGAAGCCAAATTAATTTTCCATCAAATTGATCTGAAGGAATCTTACTGAGATGAAAAAGGTTGCATCACGGATTAGTCACATCAAACTAGACACATAACTCAAGCCCAGATATCAGAGCTTACAGTGATTGAAGGATTGCTTCCTAAAGTACAGCTTTGTAGAATGACCATCTATAACACAGGAAGCACTACTCTCCACTTTCAGGAAGTGTCTGTCCTGAGGGCTGATTTATAGATTTGTATCAAAAAATAAGAGTGACTTTCAACAAAAAGGAAGATTTTTTTCCTTAGAGATCTCAGTGTTTTACTCAGGGTAGTATCCTTGAGTAATGGATACCTTAGCTGAAGGTATAGCATTTTATAGGTATCTCTGTGTACCTGGAACACTTTGGTTAAGGTTACAAAAGCTAGATGTCCTGGTCAGTAGACTGACAGAGCTCCTGAATTATCCCAGGAAATCTCAGTTCTCCTTAAGCATTATTTCCTAGGGCATCCTAGTGCCTTAAAAAGCAACCATTCACAAATAACTACCATAGAGAAATGTACAAGGTTTGAAACATTGGGAAGGTACGGAAACAACAATAAAACCAAAACCGTAGTCTTCTTGATCAAGCAGACTTCCATTGCTAGAGGTAAGAAAACCCTTAGGAGAATGTATCTCCTCCTTTTCCATTTACTTTCCTTTTACACAGACATAATAACAAAAATCTCAGCTCAGAAAAGTTTTAATGTATGTTCTTCGATGTATGTCTTTTTCAGAATCATTGCTGAATGGGTTCCTGCTCTCTGCAGGGTTTCTACAAAGCTTCACTTTGCCCTTTTCCTCATTTCTAACATAACACTAAGTCTAACTGTTCCACCCCTGGAGTTATCACTCTAGTATCTAACTCTGACAAGTCACCTTAGCAGAGTTCCTGTTAGAATTCCCATGAGAACACCACCCACCTAGTTCCTTGTTTATTTCTAACACCTAAATGCTAATGTCATCACATCAAAAGTATAGAACACCCAAGACTCTTTTCCTGATTTTAGAGGATATATATATCCCAGGTTTCATATTCCCAAATTCCCAAATGTCTTAACACTCTTAACTAGTGATTATTCACATTTGTGAGTAAACCTAACTTTTAAATCTCAGTATTTTGTTACAGCTTGGTGAAGGATACAGGTTAGTGAATGGAATGAAGTGTCAACTGGGTCAGGGGACACTTGTAACGCATGAGCAGAAAGGACGAGCTGTACCTGGAGGGTGTAGGAATAACAAGGCTGGATTCAACACATAGGGAAAAAAGAATAGTTAATCCATTTCATCAGTCTACATTATTATAAGAATGATAGCTATAAGGACAATAGTTAACCATGGCACTGATGGAGAAAAGCCAAAAAAACATTGCCTAGAAAATTAAGGTCAAATTCTTAATCTGGCATGGTGGTCCCAGACTCATTACATACTGTCTTAGATAGACTGTTGAAATTAAACTCTGTCACTGACATAGATCAAGTTCAGCTTCAAGGATGAAATTCTGAAAGGAAGAACAGTTGATTACTACTGTTACTGGGGACAATGCGAAGATTTCAGTAGAATGACCACTAGAGTCCGTGTCATACTCAGAAGCCAACATGAATCTCATTAAAGGAAAAATAAAATAAAGCAAACCCACACAGGGCCTGCTTGTGGAGAGGGTCTGCATTCTAGCAGACCCTCTGGACCACTTTCCAGATCTGTTACTGAACCTTATGCCCTGGCCGTTAACAGCAATGGATCAATAGCTAAACAGCCCTGGAAGTCTGCCCTGAAATAATATTCATACAAATTATGTAGCCTCAGCAGGTTTTACTTATGTATACATGTGTGCTCATGTGCACATGAGTGCGCACATGAACACACACACACACACACATGACAACAATGAAAGAAACAAAGGTCATGAATTTGAGAGAGCAAGGGATGCATATCCTTTCAGTGAGTGATCTCTCATATATACTTCTGTTACAATCAGGCTGCACTTAGCTGCAATTCCTACTTTGTTTTGTGCTATGTTCTCTCTCTAACATGAGTAGATGTGAGTTTGTGAGTGTGTGTGTATACATGTAGCATATGTGTCTGTATATGTATATATTTGTATATATATAGTATGCATGTGTGTATATATATGTGGGGGTATATGCTTGTCTATATATGTGTATGTGTATATTTCTGTGCAGGTATGTGTCTGCCTGAAGGTGTGTGTGCATATCTATGTGTTTGTGTGTGTGTGTGTGTGTGTGTGTGTGTGTGTGTTGTGTATGTAACTGTGTATGCCTGTATTTCTGTGTGTTTGTGTTTGTATGTTTTTGCATACATGTGTAAATGTTCATGTGTCTATGAATGTGTCTGTGTACATAACAATTTGATGTGTGCATTGTATGTGTGTCTGTTGTATATGTGTGCATGTGTATATGTGTTTATGAGTATATGTGTGTGTATATTTGTGTATATATGCATGTGTGTGAGCATGCATGTGTATATGCATGCATATGTATCTGTTGTATGTGTTATATGTGTGTTTGTGTATATGTTTGTATGAGAATATATATATATATATATATATATATATATATATATATATATATAAATTTCTGTGTAGGAGAATACATGTGTGTATATGTGTGTGTTAGTGAAGGATATATGTGTGCATATGTGGATATTTGTGATTATGTGTGTGGATACATGCATGTGTATATGTCTATGTAAAGCCTGTACACATTTTATGCATGCAGATATGTGTTTGTCTGTGTACATGTGCAAGTATGTGTGCATATGTGTACATGTCTGTGTTTTGCAATTCTCCAGAAGTCTCTTTCACAACAAAGCAAGGAGGTTCTCTTTTTCAGATATTAAAACAGGCTTTGCACATGTCTCTCCCAACAGCCCTTTCCAATGTCTTTCCCTTTCCTTTTTCTTTTGAACTGATGTTTATCCTGCATAAACCACCAGTGTTACAGAAGTCTTGGATAAGGCATGGTTACTTAGAAGTGCTACTGACTTTATTCAGTGAGTTTTCCATCCTGAAGGGGAGGTGCATACAGAGAAAATGAAAGGGAAGATGTGAAGTAACTGTGGAAAAATGGCAGGCAGTGATTCAGGACTGGAAAGTGACATGGCAAACAGAGATACACTAACTACAGAGAACCAGACAGAAAACTAAAAATGATGACTTTTAATCTACATTCCATAGTTTGCAGAAGACTTCTGCAGTCCTTACACCCTCTCCTTTTCCCTGATTGGTCCTGACAAGCACCCATTAACAAAATGTAGCCTGTAGTAGTTTAAAATATCTTGGTTGCTGGGAGGGAGAAGGTGGACAACCAAGCCTAGGAGCAAGGAAGAGCTTCACTTAAACAGCCTGGCGCCAGTTCTCTAGGTTAGCCCAAGTTCCCATGACCCTCCTTCATTAGGGTACTAGTTCCAGCTGCTTCAGTTCCATACTTAAATTGATGGACTAATAGCTGTGTCATAAGAATGTGAAATATTTTGAACACTGCTGCTAGATGATGTTATCTACTGAAGCGTATGCCATGCCAGATGCTTTCTAACAGGATACAGACATAGGCTCAGATCTATCTGCTATCACAGTTACTCTTTCCCAGATGTATGGGTGTGGCTGTTATTACTAACATGTTATAGATTCAGAACTATGAGCATGACTGGCATTATGAGGCATTAAAGATCTAGATTCTCTAATGAAATCCTCCTGATAGTCTCACACTATGAATATTGACAATACGACAGACCCTAGGATCACCATGGAAGCAAAGCTGTGGGCATGCCCCTAAGACATCTTCTAGATTAGGCTAATTACAGTAAGGATTTATAGTCTGAATGTAGATAGTACCATCCTATGGACTGGGGTCCTAGAATGATGGAGGAGAAAGCAAAGAGCCAGCATTTGTCTCTCTACTTCTAGACCAGGGTCATGAGACCAGCTGCCTCCAGATCCTGACACCATGCCTTCCACACCATGGAGGACTGTATACCATCAACTGAGCCAAAGAAAACGTCTCTCCTCAGCCATAGCAATGATGTATGGAACTAAAATGCAACGCAAGGTAGCCCGTATTTATATTGTCCCAATTCCAAATACTGCTCTTTCCACATTTACAATACTCATCATTGATCACCCACAATGGGTAACCCTAAAAAAATTAAAATCAGGTATGGTAATATACACTATATAGTGAAATATGTGTGCTAAATACATCTACTGATGCTGAATTCCATAGCACTTTTAGGCCGGTATGCAAGCTGAGTTAGAATAAAAGGAACTGTTAAGACTGTATACATCATAAGTATTTTTTTTCTCTAACACAAACAGATTTAAAGCATTAATAGTGTCAAACCCTAAACTAAAGAGGTAAAAGGGGTCTTGGTAATGTATTGATTTAACCAGCTTTTGCAACATTGGGGTGAATAAAGATACAGACCTTATTGAAATGACCAAGAAGACATGGAAGGACCTATTAATAGTTTTAAATAATGTGTTAGTAACTAGGAAATAATTGTTTTCTGTGCAAGTGTGGGTTTAGAAAGGATTGGTTTTACAGGCAATGGCTTATCTACCTTGAGCTAAATAGACTTTATATTTTAATTGTGTGTCCAAGTACATTATGTGATGGAATGTTCTCCCTTCAAAGTATCAACAAATTATTTTCTTGTTGTGATGGTAAAGAATAAGAAGGCAAAGAGAAGCATGAACTATTAGAGAATTTCCTACTGTTTGGAGAAGCTGAACCTTGCCTCTTCTGCACTCCTTCCCTCCCTTTCTTCATTTCTATTTCCTATGGTTCTCCATCTCCCTTTTTTTCTTTCCTTTGTGACTCCACCCAATAAGCGATTATGCCAGCTCCCAACTCTAGCTCTTTTTTTTTCTTATTTTTTATTCGATGTATTTTTTATTTACATTTCAAATGATTTCACCTTTTTTGGGTCCCCACTCACTCAAGTCCCATACGCCCTCTTCCCTCCCTATGTTCCTCCATTTACTCCTTCCCATGTCCCTGTTCTGGTATTCCCCTTTACTGTTGAACTGAGTCTTTCCAGAACCAGGGGCCACTCCTCCATTCTTTTTGGATATAATTTAATATGTGGATTATGCCTTGGGATATTCTAGGCTAATATCTACAT
This sequence comes from Apodemus sylvaticus, assembly GCF_947179515.1. Lineage (NCBI taxonomy): Eukaryota > Metazoa > Chordata > Mammalia > Rodentia > Muridae > Apodemus > Apodemus sylvaticus. The sequence continues at coordinate 163,073,162 of NC_067472.1, read as the reverse complement.
ATCAGTGAATGCATACCATGATCGACCTTTTGAGACTGGGTCACCTCACTTAGTATGATGAAGTAAATCGAAGAAGATCTCAGAAAATGGAAAAATATTCCATGCTTGTGGATTGGCAGGATTAATATAGTTAAAATGGCCATCTTGCCAAAGGCAATCTACAGATTCAATGCAATCCCCATCAAAATCCCAACCCAGTTCTTCATAGAGCTAGAAAGAGCAATACTCAAATTCATCTGGAATAACAAAAAACCCAGGATAACTAAAACTATTCTCAACAGTAAAAGAACCTAAGGGGAATTCAATATCCCAGACCTCAAACTTTACTATAGAGCAATAGTGATAAAAACTGCATGGTATTGGTACAATGTCAGGCAAGTGGATCAATGGAATAAGATTGAAGACCCAGAAATGAACCCACACACCTATGGTCACTTGATCTTCGACAAAGGAACTGAAAGCATCCAGTGGAAAAAAGATAGTCTTTTCATCAATTGGTGCTGGTTCAGTTAGAGGTCAGCATGCAGAAGAATGCGAATCGATCCATTCTTATCTCCATGTACTAAGATCAACTCCAAATGGGTCAAGGACCTCCAACTCTAGCTCCTAAATCGTTGTTTCTGCTTTAGTTCAGGATACTAACCCAGAGAAGTTATACACTTTCAAATTAATGGTGTAAGAACAAGCTTTACTTCTATGCTAATAGGTTTTGAATGTGAACAATTAAAAAAACCCAGGACTAGGGTTTATGAATCCAAATTCTCAAACAAATTAAAATGGGCATTTCCATAATAAGCAGTTTGTCAGTGAAATTCTGCTTTCCATGCTTACAGAAATAATTGATATTTATAATCATAACTTGGCGGCTTTCAAGGATCCCCAGGTGCCATCTGAAACACCAGAAAAATGAATTAAATTGTGCTCAATGGAGATTCATTGAACTGTTCATTATTAAACTTTTAATCTACTATCTCCTAATACCATATGATTATCCTTCATTACATCTTATATTTAATTTTCCAGAAAACACTCTTTCACAGCCATATTAGAGTAAATATGCAGAACTGAATTTAGGTTATATATGATACTCAGCATCATAGATGCAACGAATACCTGGAAACCCAACACAGATTCTGTATCTGAAAACAGAAATCATACTCTATAATAGCTTCCATTCACAGAAAACTCTGGTAGTGGGTTTTCACATCTTGATTTACCTGTTTTCAACATTCTGTCTTGACCACAGCTTATTTGTCATGATTAACTCATTAGAGAGGCAATGTCAGCACTTTATTATTAATGAAAATTCACAGATTTTGGTTCACTATTTTGCATCTAGCACCAAGCTGGTGGGCTATACTTTACTAAAATCACCTGTTCTCTGCCTATTTCTTTCTGTTTTCTGGACCTCTGGGATCTCTGACTTATTTTTTTCCCAGTTTTGTGGATTTTTACTTTTTTAGAATTTCACAAAGATAAAATCATATAGCACACAACCTTTTCACACCAGCTTCACTTAGTTGTCAATATACACAAAAATCCATCTGCACATGCATGTTTGTCTTCTTAACTAGACAAAAAATGAGTTCATTGTGATGTTCCACACATATATGTTATACTGTGATGAGCGCATAGCATTTGACACTCTTCTCTCACCTTCTCCTGCCCCTAAAGAACCCTCTATGTACTTTCTTGTCTTCTTTGTAAATATAGATTTGATGTATGAAAGAAAGAAAACATGTGATATTGGTCTTTTTATATTCTACCCAATTTCCTGGAAATAATACGACTGGTTCCTATCTATGACTAAGTAATGCTCCATTTTGATTTTGGTTAGTCAGCAGTTCCTTTATTTTTATTGCTGAATTATGTTTCAAATTTACCTATAGACCTACTGAAGAATATATCAGTTTGTACTTAGATATGCTAGTTTTGAATAAAAGTTATATTTAAGTCTGGTTCTAATGGTTTCTGTGTCTTCTGAGTTTCCTGTGTGTAAAGGTACTGCGCAAAGAGGAACTTGTTAAAAGATAGGAGTTGTCAGGTAAGGCAGTTGGCTGTGTCTATTATGTCCTCTATCTACAGATGCCAAAATCGTTGGGTCTCTTTGCTTTTCTCCTTTCCTTAATGTGCATCCAAACACTTTGGCCATGGTAAATCTTTTTGGTCATTCATCTTCTCCATAACAATCTTGGTATGGGTTTTGGAGAGTTTGTGGTAGAGTGGATAACAATAAAAAGGAGGGAACAGCTTAAATCTCCCAGATGCATCTGAGTCTTTTGATGTGGTTGTTTCTTAGCACTGTGACATTCCCAAATGTCTTGTGCACCATCCCTGCTTTTTACTACTTTCCTTGGATTTAGCATATTTTCAGGAAGCTTTTACCCATGGAACAAATGTCTTTTACCCTCCAAGCTCACATAGGATCCTTATGAGTATAGAGAGGAAGGCCCAGCTTATTGCTAAGGTAAGGTCCCAAACCATGATCTTTCTGCTGTGGAACACACACTACAGAAAATAGTGAGTATACCTCTTAATACTTACTTGTCCTATTTCTGAGACCTCCTCTAGGGGGCATTTGATTATTTATATCTTCTTCAGAGGAAACAGAATTTATAGGAAAGTCTATGAGCACACAGAGAATTTCCTAAGCCTTCATCATCCACCAACACTAAATCTTTTCACTCAACCTAGCTATACCAGTGTCACCTATTCATCTTCCTGCTGGTTCCATTTCATGTGGGTTCTTCTCTAGGCAAGGACTTCTCAAGAATATCTTCAGATTTGGGGAAAAATTCATCTATAAATGGCAGTTCTCTAACTAGAGAAGAGTCGCTGATGTTTAACTTCTTCCACATTGTCATCTATTAAAAATTCGGAATACAGCTTTTTTCATTTTGTATTTTCTTTGACAGTTGAGTCAATGGTTTCTATGGTATCTTCGGCAGCTGAGATTCTTTCTTCCATCTCTTGTATTCTGTTGTTTATATTTGCATCTATGGCCCCTGATTTCTTCTCAAGGTTTTCTATCTCCAAAGTTGTCTCCCTTTGTGATTTCTTAGTTGTTTCTACTTCTGTTTTTAGGTCCAGGATGGTTTCGCTCAGTTCCATCATTTTTTTTTGTCTGTGTTTTCCTGTAATTCTTTAAGAGATTTTTGTGTTTCCTCTTTCATGACTTCTGCCTGTTGACTCAAGTTCTCCTGCATTTCTTTAAGGTTTTTTTTTGCCTTTCTTCTTTATTGGCTTCTATCTCTTGGGCCTTATTCTCCTGCATTTCTTTAAGTTTTTTTTTTTTTTTTTTTTTTTTTTTTTTTTTTTTTGCCTTTCTTCTTTATTGGCTTCTATCTCTTGGGCCTTATTCTCCTGCATTTCTTTAAGTGTTTTTTTTTTTTTTTTTTTTTTTTTTGTGTTTCCATTATACGGGTTTCTAGCTTATTCATGTTCCTCTGCATTTCTTTAAGAGATTCATTCATGTCCTTTTTGTGTTCTTCTAGCAGCTTCATGAACAGTGATTTTAAATCCAAATCTTGTTTCTCTGGTGTGTTGGCATAACCAGGACTTGCTGATGTTGGAGAGTTTGGTTCAGATGCTGCCATATTGCCTAGATTTCTGTTAGTAGTGTTCCTGCGTTTGCCCTTTGCCATCTTGTTCTCTGGAGCTAATTGGTCTTGTCTCTGGCTGGTGTTTCAGCCTCCTGAGAGGCTCTAGGGCTATTTCTGCACCACTGGAGGTCAGGGTTTCCCCTGTTGCAGATTGCTAATGTGCTTTCCTCCTCTTGGGTGCCCTTGCAGCCCTAGTATTCTTTGCCCCAAAGGACACCATCAAAAGGACAAATCGGGCAACCAACAAATTGGGAAAAGATCTTCACCAATCCTACATCAGATAGAGGGCTAATATCCAATATATATAAAGAACTTAAGAAGTTAGACTCCAGAAAACCAAACAACCCTATTAAAAATGGAGTATAGAGTTAAACAGGGAATTCTCACCTGAAGAAATTCGGATGGCGGGGAAGCATCTTAAAAAATGCTCAACTTCATTAGTCATTAGGGAAATGCAAATCAAAACAACCCTGAGATTTCACCTTACACCAGTCAGAATGGCTAAGATTAAAAATTCAGGAGACAGCAGGTGTTGGAGAGGATGTGGAGAAAGAGGAACACTCCTCCATTGCTGGTGGGGTTGCAAATTGGTACAACCACTCTGGAAATCAGTCTGGCGGTTCCTCCGAAAACTGGGCACCTCACTTCCAGAAGATCCTGCTATACCACTCCTGGGCATATACCCAGAGGATTCCCCACCATGTAATAAGGATACATGCTCTACTATGTTCATAGCAGCCCTACTTATAATTGCCAGATGCTGGAAAGAACCCAGGTATCCCTCAACAGAAGAGTGGATGCAAAAAATGTGGTATATCTACACAATGGAGTACTATTCAGCCATTAGAAACAATGAATTCATGAAATTCTTAGGCAAATGGATGGAGCTAGAGAACATCATACTAAGTGAGGTAACCCAGACTCAAAAGGTGACTCATGGTATGCACTCACTAATAAGTGGATATTAACCTAGAAAACTGGAATACCCCAAACATAATCCATACATCAAATGAGGTACAAGAAGAAAGGAGGAGTGGCCCCTTGTTCTAGAAAGACTCAGTGAAGAAGTATAGGGCAAAACCAGAATGGGGAAGTGGGAAGGGGTGGGTGGGAGGACAGGGGGAGAAAAGGGGGCTTATGGGACTTTCGGGGAGTGGGGGGCTAGAAAAGGGGAAATCATTTGAAATGTAAATAAAAATGTATCGAATAAAAAAAAGACAAAAAAAATCGGAGTTGTTAGCATTCAACTCATTCCATGTTAAGAGCCAAAATGAACAGTATATTATGAGCATCATGTTTAGTGTCATCTCTGCACAAAGATATAATTTGGCAGTAGCCATACAATTAACAACAACAACAAAACTTAAAAAGAAGTGGTGTCTAACTTTTGGTGTTCTGATTCTCAATAAGAACATATAGCTTTAGATCATTCCACAGGCTGCTGCCTAGTTATCTACAACAGAAACGTGAAAGATGAGTATGAATCTGGGTAGAAGCAGTTTAAATGGCCATCTGAGATCTGCAATTACATTCAAGCTGAAAAATAATTCGACCCAGTTACTGCTATCCTGGGGAAGGTCAAACCATTTTCTACAGTGTTCAGTGATGGATCTCACAGTTCAGTAGCTTAACATGGGGAGTCTGCAATGTGGTCATTGACCTCACACATTGGCACCTGCATTACTGAATGCTTGCAAATACTGCAACTGGCCAATACCATACAGTAAACATTCGTTTGGAGACTAGAGAGCTTAGGGAGGAGGGAACTAGCAATCAAGGTAAAGCATTTGCTCTCCAGATAACTTTTTAAGTATTCTATTTGTTCTCTCACCTATACAAATCGTACACCATCACTATTAACTTAGCCACCAAGTAAGGGACTTTTAACCTGCACAGTTTATATACCCTGCAATGCATGCAAACAGGGAGTCTTTTGCAAGGAAGAAAAGAACATAACCATTTTACCAGGCTACAGACATGGAATGGCTGAGCCCCAAGAACTGACCTTATATTTGTGATTAACAGAGCTTACCTTCTCTTTACCAAGCCAAGCAGTGGAGAAATTGATTTTCATATGTTTTATGTGTGAGAGGCTCATGAGTTCTGTGGAGTGGGAAGAAGCTGCCCTGCCCTGATAAAGTAATGATTTATATGCAATTTACCACTCCTCACTGGTATTCCTTCGCAGGAGTTTCTCTGAGTATGTGGTAGTGGCAATGACAAAGTCAGCTTTGGGAGAATATGTGCACAGATATTCTGCAATAAGGAATACTTACCACCTACTGGCACTCAGGAACATTCTGGCAAGTAGAATCGCCATTTGTCTAAAAGGATATTCTATTTCTTTGTGCATAAACCATCTTGAAGAACAAACTGTGGTCTTTAGCCCATTTTCTGAATTGTTCACTTTACATGTTAAGTCCTGGCTTCTTTAAGTCTATGACCATAACGGGTTCCATTTATATTAAAACAAACAAACAAACCACTTTGCCCACACCACAGTGCAAGAGAAACGATTCTGTACTTAAGAGCTCACATAATTCATGCAGAAGGTATGAGTTTGGTTCCCAGCACTCCTATCAGGTGACTCACAACTGCTTTTAACTCCAATTCCAGGGGGTGTAACACCCCTTTTTTGGCTTTGTGTTTACCTCCACTCACAGATATGTACATTTATACACATATGCACACACATGCACACACACACAACTATATGACCAATTATTTAAAACTTTTCAATGAATCAATAGTATTTACTGTATAGGACACCAGTTTACTATTCCTATAAATTTGTATACTACATTAATTCTCTCACACGGGCTTTAAGTAAGCTTTAAGTAAATACTTCGTTGCTATTTTAATTAAACTGAAATCACAGCCACTGCATATTGTCCATCTTGACATGAGAACTCTCATTTATTCTATATACAGTTGCACAGAAGACACAGAGCAAGAAGGCTTGAAAGCAGGTGTGGTAGGTGGTTGTAAGCAATATAAGACTTTTAGTCTCATCTGGGGGCTGCATACCTCATGCCTCGTGCCTCATGTATGGGTTTTTTTTTTTAATTTGGACTTTTTTTTTATTCGATATAAATTATTTACATTTCAAATGATTTCCCTTTTCTAGCCCCCCGACTCCCCGAAAGTCCCGTAAGCCCCCTTCTCTTCCCCTGTCCTCCCACCCACCCCTTCCCACTTCCCCGTTCTGGTTTTGCCGAATACTGTTTCACTGAGTCTTTCCAGAACCAGGGGCCACTTCTCCTTTCTTCTTGTACCTCATTTGATGTGTGGATTATGTTTTGGGTATTCCAGTTTTCTAGGTTAATATCCACTTATTAGTGAGTGCATACCATGATTCACCTTTTGAGTCTGGATTACCTCACTTAGTATGATATTCTCTAGCTCCATCCATTTGCCTAAGAATTTCATGAATTCATTGTTTCTAATGGCTGAATAGTACTCCATTGTGTAGATATACCACATTTTTTGCATCCACTCTTCTGTTGAGAGATACCTGGGTTCTTTCCAGCATCTGGCAATTATAAATAGGGCTGCTATGAACATAGTAGAACATGTATCCTTATTACATGGTGGGGAGTCTTCTGGGTATATGCCCAGGAGTGGTATAGCAGGATCTTCTGGAAGTGAGGTGCGCAGTTTTCGGAGGAACCGCCAGACTGCTTTCCAGAGTGATTGTACCAATTTGCAACCCCACCAGCAGTGAAGGAGTGTTCCTCTTTCTCCACACCCTCTCCAACACCTGCTGTCTCCTGAATTTTTAATCTTAGCCATTCTGACTGGTGTAAGATGAAATCTTAGGGTTGTTTTGATTTGCATTTCCCTAATGACTAATGAAGTTGAGCATTTTTTAAGATGCTTCTCCGCCATCCGAAGTTCTTCAGGTGAGAATTCTTTGTTTAACTCTGTACCCCATTTTTTAATAGGGTTGTTTGGTTTTCTGGAGTCTAACTTCTTGAGTTCTTTATATATATTGGATATTAGCCCTCTATCTGATGTAGGATTGGTGAAGATCTTTTTCATGTATGGGTTTTAAGACTCAATTTCAAGGTAGTTTCATAAAAGACTTACAATATATACATTTGAGATTACATTTAGATTCAGTAAGAGATTACTATATCAAATTAGATGAATTTGTCTAGAAGAAGAGAATTTAAAGACTATATGAAGTGTGTCTATCATAAGGTATCATGTAATTAATACCATATAATATCCTTTTTAACTTCTTGGATATATTTATGGAGATATCATTTTAAGTGTATTTGATAACATGGGTTATAGATTTACTTTTCTTCTAAGAATATGACTGTATACCAATTGGGAAACTGCTAAAATATATGCCATGATATAGAAATATTTATCCATAAGGGAGGATAGGCGGATTCCATATGGCCATGGCTTCACTGGTTTCTGAGAGAAATCCAATGTATTGTATTGTATCTCTCATATAATAAACCTAAAGTCCTTTATATTTTGTGTGGATATAAAAGTTTTAATTTATATGACAGAGATTCACTATGGTTTTAATGAACATATGGTGAGAGGCATATTAAGAATCATGCTTAAACAAAATAAGTATGCAAGGCTTTTGATTTATTCCTAACCTTATCTGGGCACATCATTTTACCTGTCTGAGGTTTAAGTCAGTTATTTATGTATAGAAAAATGTAGAGCAAATTGACTAAAAGTAGGTATGTACTTGATACCAGTGATCTAACAGTGTCTCACTGATAACCAGTGACACAAAGAAAGGGTCCCACCACCCATTATACATAAGGCTAATAAAACTTTAAAATTCTTTCCAAAATAGTGAGCAGATAAAGATCACTTTATGTGTCTACAAAACACTTCTTGAAGTAATAAGTAAATGTAGCAAAGCTGTGGGAAACTGAATCAATGTGGAAAAATCGATTGTACTTTATGGTCTAGCAATGGAACAATGCAATGTGGAATCAAAGACACAGCAAGTCACCTCAGCATAAGTGCCTCTGCATTCTCCCTCATGTTTGGTAAGTTCAGTCTTTAATGTCATCAATGTAGCAAGTATGAAATGGTATCTGTTTGTGGATTTAACTCATACTCCCCTACATATCCATGAGATTAAGTAGCTTTTTATCTACTCATCCACATGTATTCTTTCATGAAATGGGCTATTTATTTTGCTGGTTGGTTGTAGCTTTTGAAACAAGAGTTTCACTATGTAGCTTAGGCTAGCTCAGAACTCACTACATAACTCCAATGAGGCTTTGATTTGTGAGTCACTTACTTAAGCTTCTAACATTCTGAAATTATAAATATGGAACACATATTTATAATGTAACTTCTCATTTTCTAAATACTGTTTTTTCAATGAGGTAAAAGTATTGATTTTTGGAGCACACTTTAACAATTCTATATCATTTCTATTAATTTGCTTAATTAAAAGTCAGTCACAAAAGTATTCTCTTATGGTTCCTTCTTTAAGTTTCAGTATTGGATTAGATCTATGAACACCTTTTTCTAATTCCTGCATGTAGCATGAGGAATGGATTGTCATTGTTATGTATAAAGGTATCTGGAATTCCCAGTACCATTTGCTGAAAACATTTACTTTTCAGCAGAGTTATCTCTACATGTCTGTACTGGCTGGTTTTGAGTGTCAACTTGACACAGGCTGGAGTTATCACAGAGAAAGGAGCTTCAGTTGGGAAAGTGCCTCCATGAGATCCAGCTGTAAGGCATTTGCTCAATTAGTGATCAAGTGGGGAGGGCCTCTTATGGGTGGTACCACCTTTAGGCAGGTGCTCTTGCGTTCTATAAGAGAGCAGGCTGAGCAAGCCAGGGGAAGCAAGCCAGTAAGAAACATCCCTCCATGGCCTCTGCATCATCTCCTGCTTCCTGACCTGCTTGAGTTCCAGTCCTGACTTCCTTTAGTGATGAACTACAACATGGAAGTGTAAGCTCAGTAAACCCTTTCCTCCCCAACTTTCTTCTTGGTCATGATGTTTGTGCAGGAATAGAAACCCTGACTAAGACAATGTCTATGAAAACACAAATGAAAAACTGAATATGGTTTTTCAGAACTTCATCCTTATTTGAGAAGAACAAGACCTAAGGGCCAATATCATTATTCCACAGTGCTGGGAACACTACACTAAGGCTTGAATCTGGTAGTTTGTTCTTTCACTTTGTAATCTTTTTCAGTTTCATTGGGCAAGGCACATTTTGGGGTAGAATGTTTGTATGCACAAGGTCATGGGTATACACTGGCACTGAAACATGTTTTATTAATTCCATATCCTGTGGATTTCCATAACTTTTACACTCAGCTTGTCAAACTTTGTTTAAAACTCATTTGAACTAGTCAAAAAGAGGCTCCTCTACCAAATTCTCTTCTCACTCCCAGTCAGGGGAGGCTCTTGGGAGCTATGGGAGTGACCTACATGAGATTCCTACCAACAGGGGATATCCAACTGAAGTAGCCATCTCCTGTAGCCAGGTGGGACTTCCACTGGAGGTAGGGGGACTTTAAAGTCTTTAACCCAATTTTTTTCTTGCCTACAAGATGTACAGAGATAAAAGTGGACAATGGATTGAGGGAACTGCCAAGTAATGACTGTCCCAAATTGAGACCCTCCATATGAGAAGGCCAACCTCTGACACTAGGCATAATGGTCTGCTATGATTGCAGACAGCAAGCTAGCATAACTGACTTCTGAGAGGCTTCATCTACCATCAGATAGAAACTGATGCAGAGAACTACAGCCAAATATCAGGTAGAACTCAGGGGAATCTTGTGGAAGTCTATGGATAGAACTGATTGAACTGGAGAGGTCAAGGACATCATAAGACCTACACAGTTGACTAACCTGGGCTTATGGGCCTCACAGAGGCTGACCTGCCAACCAAAGAGCATGCACAGGGTAGACCTAGGCCCTGTACTCATTTGTAGCAGATATTCAGCTTGGTTTTCATATGTGTTCCCTAACAATTGGGGTGGGGCCTGTCTCTGACTCTGTTGCCTGCCATTGGATTTCCTTCGCCTAACTAGACTGTCTGGTTGGGTTTCAGTGGGAAACACTGTGCTGCTTAGTCCTGCTAGGACTGGATGACCCAGGGTGAGGTGGTACTCAAGTCAGGCTTCCCCTTCTTTGAGGAGAAAAGGAAAGGGGAATAGGGAGAGGGATTATAAAGATGAAATTTGAAAGAAAGGAGTGAGATCTGCAATAGGGGTGTAAACTGAATAAATAATAAATAAATACGTAAATAAATAAATAAATAAATAAGTTAATTTAAAAATCTGTTTGAGTTTTAACTCAGATTAAATTGAATTTATAGATTATATTTTGGCAAACGTACCATATTGAATATTCCATTATAGTCTCAGAGATTTCAATTAAAGATCCATAAAACCAACTGAATTTCTTAACTTCTTGCTGCTATCATGATTTTTAAAATTCTTTCTCTCTTTTTTTATTTTTTTACTTTCTTCAAATTTCCTAACAATTGTTTTTCTGTAAAGACTAGGCCACCATGAACCCTATTCACTACATATTTGCTACAGATACTGCAGTTCCCATCATGTCTCTGTGTTGGATTATTTGGATTCCTGGATGCTGAAGTCTAGAAGACAGAGGGTTTTCTCATTCCTGAGACTGTTCATGAGATAGTCTTAGGAATGTGGTTATTGACTCTGTTTAAAGTAAGCGCTTTGACGGAATTGTGCAGTTCACATCAGATTTTTATATAAAAACTGTATTGACCACCATTAACATTCTCTGAAATGAAGCCCCATGACTATGAAAAGGGTGCTTTAAGGAGAACCATGAATCTTCAGCATGAAACTAGTCACAACTGATGTCATGACTCACTTCCCAGAGTCACTTTGCTCTCATTCCCAAGGGACCCCAAACTTATGCAAATATTTAACTCTGACAAAATGGAGCAGTTTGTGTATGAGATTCTACCATTCTTCTCTTGTTCCTAATGTCTCAGAGAGATGATTAATCAGAATGGAAACTTCATCATTAAATACTAAGATGATCTTTGAGAGGAAGACTATATAATGTTATTTTTTTCTTTTTGTCCAGGCTGAGTTAACAGGAAAGTGTCAAGTTTCAGAAACTCTGGTTTCTTCCTGCTGTGTGGTATTTCTGCCTTTCTGTCACATGGATATTAATATACAAAAACAGCCCATAATTTTAAAGCAGGCAGCTACATTTTGAATTTTTTCATTGAAATGTCCTAAAATACCAAGGACTACTGCACATCAGTTGAAGCTGTTAAATTGCTCAAAAGAAGATGCTTACATCCAAAGTAGTGTAACTTTAAGAATCTGCAGCTGAATTCAAATTAGAGATATAAACTCTAGGTAAGATCACAGAAAGTTGGTGTGAAGAGTCATAAATGCATGTCACAGATAAATTAGCTTGACAAGATTTGGTGGCATGACCCAGGAAGCAGCTGGCCCATGAGGTTTTCTTTATTTATGTGGTTACTCAGCAGAGTTACTTTGTTATCTGAGGTGTCAGCCTTCACAGGTCAAGAATTATTTTCCATGATTATGTCCCTGACATCTGCATCTATTAATTTTCTTACCAGCCTACAGAGTTTGAAAGCATCAGTCAGTGAGAATGGCTCCAGGGATCTTGTTCAGTATGATGTTTGAGGGTGGCTAGAAGACTATGCTGTTTCTGTTTGCCAATAATGGTGCATGTGTGCTTGTGTGCTTTTGTGTGTGTTTGCATGTGAAAGGCAGGGGAGAGAGAGCTTGTTTTCTTATTTTACAGTTAAAGAAAGGATATATTGTGTCCTACAGATAATTGGGATTTGCATCCATGTATATATGGCAACACACACACACTCCTAAAATAACCAAGTAAATGTTGCATGCTGCTTCCCATCCCCTATGGAAATGTTTATTTGAAAGAAGAATCCTCCAATAGGGAGAAACTGTACAATAAACTGTTTTTCATATTCTACGGTAGGATATCAAGATGACTTCATATGAATCCTACTCCTCCAAGTCAGTGTCTAGAGAGGATTTAGACACGACACTGAGTTTTATTCATGTAACCCTACCTATGTATTTTTTGCAAACTCTAGCCTGTTATTGACCAGTTAAAAAATGGGTGAAGGTTCGTTCACATGACATCACCTGAGTACATGATTGTCTGCTCATGGGGGCCAACTCCTTTTGAAGAGTTATTTATTTTTTATTCGATATATTTTTTATTTACATTTCAAATGATTTCTCCTTTTCTAGCTCCATACTCCCCGAAAGTCCCGTAAGCCCCCTTCTCTCCCCCTGTCCTCCCACCCACCCCTTCCCACTTCCCCGTTCTGGTTTTGCCAAATACTGTTTCACTGAGTCTTTCCAGAACAAGGGACCACTCCTCCTTTCTTCTTGTACCTCATTTGATGTGTAGATTATGTTTTGGGTATTCCAGGTTTCTAGGTTAATATCCACTTAATAGTGAGTGTATACCATGAGTCACCTTTTGAGTCTGGGTTACCTCACTTAGTATGATATTCTCTAGCTCCATCCATTTGCCTAAGAATTTCATGAATTCATTGTTTCTAATGGCTGAATAGTACTCCATTGTGTAGATATACCACATTTTTTGCATCCACTCTTCTGTTGAGGGATACCTGGGTTCTTTCCAGCATCTGGCAATTATAAATAGGGCTGCTATGAACATAGTAGAACATATATCCTTATTACATGGTGGGGAATCCTCTGGGTATATGCCCAGGAGTGGTATAGCAGGATCTTCTGGAAGTGAGGTGCCCAGTTTTCGGAGGAACCGCCAGACTGATTTCCAGAGTGGTTGTACCAATTTGCAACCCCACCAGCACACTGACTTCTCCCCACTGGCCGCCCGGAAGCCCCTCTTGCCTCTTGCAGGACCTGGAGATGTGGTGTTGCCACCCAGTCTGATCTGGATCTGGAAGCGGAGAGATCTGAGTGCTCCCGCCAGAGGCCTCAGGACTGGAATCTTGAAGAGTTATTATTAACATTAGAATACAAACAGCATTAGTCCAATCCTCTACAATTCCCCCTTTCCTCTTATAGTAAAAAACAATACATAGTAGGAACTGTTTTGAAATAATCATGAAGATTATTAAGTATGAGTATAAATATAAACACTTAATGAGTTGATAATTCAGTACCTAAGTCATCTTCTATTTTAGCTTATATTACCATCCTAAAACCATCTTTTCAAATCTAGTGCATGTTCAGTGCTGAACAATTCAAGTTTAATTGTGAGACTTCAACCCTATCACATACCTTAGAAGGAAAAATATTGCTTGAATATGCAGGAAGTGTAAAAAGCCCCAAGAAAGGGAACAACAGCCAGACCTGCTCTCCCAACTGCCTGCACTACAGACTGCCTGAGATTGGTGCACACGCTGCAGACTACAACCTAGACAAAAGTCAGAGAGGGCTCAGAAGCACAGAAACCTCAGGTCTTTCTACAGTCAGCCCCTCCTTGTGAATAAAACCCTACCTATATTTAGAAGCTATCGTGACATCATCATTGATCAGACTAAGCTTTTAGAAACAACACAGTTGGATATCATACTTTATGTTTGTAATACTTACATGTTTATGCCAGGCAGAGTCCATTAAGCTGGCCTGTTGTATTGTGAGCTGTGTTGACCTGTTGCAGATGAAAACCTAATGACAGTTTGGTTGACTCTATACATTGGTTCCCTTCCCACTGACTGTCCTGTGCAGAACAATGGTCATGGGACATATTTCTGACCAACAAAGTGTGAAAGAATACCACTGGCATGGCAACTAGTCTGTGAAAGACTCTCTTTTAGAGATGTATCTGCTGTGGAGATGAAGAAAATATAGTATATATATTCTCAGTGTGTGAAATGATACTTAGAATATTTGTATTGCTATCATTTTAAGATATGATTTTTACTGGTGAAAACAGAAATATCCTGATATATGACAGAAGGAAGTTCTGCTGCTGCTGTTGCTGCATGTAAGAAGAGAGTCTAGGATTTTAAAGAGGTTGTTTAGTGCCAGGGCTTTGGTATGAAACATAGATGTAGAACTCTCAGTTCTTCCTGCACCATGCCTGCCTGGATGGTGCCCTGTTCCTGCCTTGGTGATAATGGACTGAACCTGTAAGCCAGCCCTGATTAAATGTTGATCTTATAAGAGTTGTCTTGCTCATGTTGTCTGTTCACAGCAGTAAAACCCTAACTAAGACAACATTGTCATCATCATAATCATCTTATCATGCTAGAAAATTATTCCTGCACTCACTCTTATGATTCTAAAAGTGCTAGGAAATGCATAAAAAATCATAGAATTATATTAATGGTTTCTATGTCCAAAAGCTGTTGAGTAAGCTGAAGAATGGCTGTGAAAAACAAATTTATATGCCCCTCCATTAGTGTCTAACCACTTCCCAGATGCAGCTGCTTTTGTGTTTGTCTGGGCTTGACAAGATAAAGGGAAGCCCTTTTGAGAATGTACTTTACCAAAATAGAAACCAGGACATATAATCATCTGCAAGACCAAAATGCAAAAAGAGGTAATGACAGCAGATCGGGAATCTATACATGAATATTCACAATTTAGTTCTTTTCTTTTTTTTTTTTTTTTTTTGGAGTGCTGAAAGCAAATCCAGAGTCTCACTCCTGATACCCATGAGCTCTACACTGAGTTACATACCCCAGCCTTTTATGTCAGTTTCTTACAGATCAGTTACATTTTCTTTTTTAATAGATATAACTATTAATAAAACTATAATTGTGGCCTCTTACGGAACTGTCCATCACATTGCTTAATTGAGAGAATCAGTGTTCTCACTGCAGCATTTACAGTATGAACACCTCTCTTAATCTGAATTGGTATATAGCACTGCTCCAGTGCATACATTAAGCATTCCTATAGTATATTACAAGATGTTCTACGCTATAACCTTTTCCATATATGCATCATCCCTGGCAGGGTCCAGCTCAGCTCAGAGATTCTGTTACAGAGCGAGCACTTCTGTGAGTTGTATTCTTTTCCTGCTCTACAAAGATTGATGCTTGATGGTTTTGGTTCACAGTACTGCTGCCAAGGTGGCAAATCACACTGTAGTACAGCTGCTTGCCCAGCACAGGCCTGGTTTGGCTGATAAACAATCATCTCATTATTGGTGGAATAAAAATAAGATAATTTTTATTTTACAAGTGGAGGATTGCATAAAAAATACAGCAATCAGAAGTGGTGTGGGAGAAAGAGGTGAAGCAGTCTATGGGATGGTTGAAAATTCATGAGGGACAAAGTGCCTGAGCTGCATTTTTGAATGCTCTACTCCACACCTTTTAACTTTCTCTTCATTGCAAGAACAGGATTCTGTGTACAACCCATGGTAGTGTCACTGAGCCTACAACATGCAGGGAAGCACAAGAACAGGAGACAAAAGGTGGCAGTCATAGGGCCTTGGTCATTCCTGGGGGTAGGTGTCTGGTGACACATCAGTACAAATCAAGACAGGGCAAACCAGTGATGCTAAATTGGTGCGGTTCAAGCAAGAGTCATACCCCGAGGAAGCTGTAGGAGAGAAGCCCCGAGGCCAAACTCACTGTCTGCAGGGACACAAAAGGATCTCTAGGTAGTGTAACACCCTGAGCCTTAGATTTCTGGTGGTGCAAACCTCCAGGGGTCTGCCTGCACTCAGGAACTGAGCACCTAGGCGGCATTTGTCTGCCAGCCCACCAGGCTCAGGAAGTTGTGGAAGGAGAGAAGCCCCGCAGCCATATTTGCTGTCTGCAGGGACACAAAAGGATCACTAGGTACCTTAACACCCTGAGCCTTAGATTTCTGGTGGTGCAAACCGCCAGGGGTCTGCCTGCACTCAGGAACTGAGCACATAGGCAGATTTGTCTGCCAGCCCGCCGGGCTCGGAGCCCACATCCTGCCCAGGAGGCTGTAGAAGGAGAGAAGCCCCACAGCCATATTTGCTGTCTGCAGGGACACAAAAGGATCACTAGGTACTGTAACACCCTGAGCCTTAGATTTCTGGTGGTGCAAACCGCCAGGGGTCTGCATGCACTCAGGAACTGAGCACATAGGCGGCTTTTGTCTGCCAGCCCGCCTGGGCTCAGTGCCAGTGTCCTGCCCAGGAAGCTGTGGAAGGAGAGAAACCCCGCAGCCATGTTTGCTGTCTGCAGGGGCACAAAAGGATCTCTAGGTACTGGAACACCCTGAGCCATAGATTTCTGGTGGTGCAAACCGCCAGGGGTCTGCCTGCACTCAGGAACTGAGCACTTAGGAGGCTTTTGTCTGCCAGTCCGCCAGGCTCAGAGCCGCTTCTTGCCCAGGAAGCTGTAGAAGGAGAGAAGCCCCACAGCCATATTTGCTGTCTACAGGGACACAAAAAGATCACTAGGTACTGTAACACCCTGAGCCTTAGATTTCTAGTGGTGCAAACCGCCTGGGGTCTGCCTGCAATCAGGAACTGAGCACATAGGCAGTTCATTTGCAAGCCAGTCCATTGTAGGACCTGTGTCCTATGTGAGAATCAACAGAGAGAGTGACACCCACCACAACTTCTTCCCTCCATAATAGAGCAGACAGAGAACACCTGGTGGACCTTGACAACCTAAGTATAGCATTGCTTGAGGCAAGATTGAGAAGGGCTCCAAAGGCACAAAAGAGGAAACCAGCATATCAGTAATCTGTGCCAAAAGAAACCCAGTCATCCAGTGTTGCAGAAATAACCTTAAAGATCCACAGTAGGTTGAAGCTCCAGCCAGTGACAATAAGACCATCTAACTCCTGGGAGAACCAGATGGCTAAAGGCAAATGTAGGAACGTTACTAACAGAAACCAAGGCATTATGGCAGCATCTGAACTGAATTCTCCAATATTAGCAAGTCCTGGATACCCCAACACACCACAAAAACAAGATTTGGATTTGAAATCACTGGTCATGATGCTAGTACAGGAACGCATGAAGGACATACTTAAAGAAATTCAGAAGAAAATGGATCAAAAATTAGAAGCCCTTACAGGGGAAACACAAAAATCATTGAAAGAAATTCAGGAGAATACAAAAGCCAATAAGGAGGAAACGCAAAAATCACTTAAAGAAATACAGGAGAACCTTGATCAAGAGGCAGAAGTCATGAAAGAGGAAACACAAAAATCACTTAAAGAATTAGAGGAAAACAAATAAGCGAATTACAGAACTGAGCACAAATTTCCAGGATCTAAAAACAGAAGTAGAAACAACTAAGAAAGCACAAAGGGAGACAACTTTGGAGATAGAAAACCGTGGGAAGAAATCAGGGACCATAGATGCAAATATCAACAACAGAATACAAGAGATAGAAGAAAGAATGTCAGATGCTGAAGATACCATAGAAACCATGGACTCAACAGTTAAAGAAAATGCAAAACGCAAAAAGCTTGTAACCCAAAATATCCAGGAAATCCAGGACACAATGAGAAAGTCAAATTGAAGGATCATAGGTATTGATGAGAGTGAAGATTTACAACTTAAAGGACCAGCAAATATCTTCAACAAAATTATGGAAGAAAACTTCCCTAACCTAAAGAGAGAGATGCCCATGAATATACAAGAAGCCTACAGAACTCCAAACAGACTGGACAAGAACAGAAATACCTCCCGTCACATAATAATCAAAACCCCAAATGTACTAAACAAAGAAAGAATACTTAGGGCAGTAAGAGAAAAAGGACAAGTAACATATAAAGGAAGACCTATCAGAATTACACCAGATTTCTCACCAGAGACAATGAAAGCTAGAAGATCCTGGGCAGAGCTCATGCAGACTCTAAAAGAACACAAATGCCAGCCGAGACTACTATACCCAGCGAAACTCTCAATTACTATAGATGGAGAAACCAAGATATTCCACGATAAAACCAAATTTACACAATATCTTTCTACAAACCCAGCCCTACAAAGGTTAATAGGGGGAAAGCACCAGTACAACGAGGGAAACTATACCCTGGCAAGAGCAGGATATTAAGCTTCTTTCATCAAACCCAAAGAGGATAACCACACACGTATAAAATTAAAATCAAAAATGTTAGGAAGCAATAACCACTACTCATTGATATCTCTTAACATCAATGAACTCAATTCCCCAATAAAAAGACATAGATCAACAGACTGGTTACATAAACAGGACCCTACATTTTGCTGCTTACAGGAAACACACCTCAATGTCAAAGACAAAAACTACCTTAGAGTAAAAGGCTAGAATACAATTCTACAAGCAAATGGTCCCAGAAAACAAGCCAGAGTTGCCATTCTAATTTCAGATAAAATTGACTTTCAACCTAATGTCTTCAAAAGAGACATGGAAGGTCACTACTTGCTGGTCAAAGGAAAAATCCAACAAGAAGAACTCTCAATCCTGAACATCTATGCCCCAAATACAAGGGCGCCCTCATTCATAAAAGAAACGTTACTAAAGCTCAAAGTACACATTGCACCTAACACAATAATTGTGGGTGATGTCAACACTCCACTTTCACCAATGGACCAATCAGGAAAACAGAAACTAAACAGGGAGACAATGAAACTAATTGAAGCTTTGAACCAATTGGATTTAACAGATATATATAGAACTTTTCATCCCAAAGAAAAGAATATACCTTTTTCTCAGCACTTCATGGTACCTTCTCCAAAATAGATCATATAGTTGGTCACAAGACAGACCTCAACAAATATAAGAAGATTGAAATAATCCCATGCCTCCTAACAGATCAATATGGAGTAAAAGTGGTCTTTAGTAACAGTAAAAACAACAGAAAGCCCACATACACATGGAAACTGAATAATACTCTACTCAATGATACCTTGGTCAAGGAAGAAATAAAGAAAGAAATCAAAGATTTCTTAGAATTTAATGAAAATGAAGGCACAACATACACAAATCTATGGGACACAATGAAAGCAGTGCTAGGAGGAAATCTCATAGCTTTGAGTGTCTTCAAAAAGAAATTCGAGAGAGCTTACACTAGAAGATTAACAGAAAAACGGAAAACCCTCGAACAAGCAGAAGCTAATTCACCCAGGAGGAGGAGGAGAAGACAGGAAATCATCAAACTCAGGGCTGAAATCAGTCAAGTAGAAACCAAGAGAACCATACAAAGAATCAACAAGACCAAAAGCTGGTTCTTTGAAAAAATCAACAAGATAGATAAACCCTTAGCCAGACTAACCAAAGGGCACAGAGAAAGTATCCAAATTAACAAAATTAGAAATGAAAATGGAGATAACACAACAGAAACCGAGGAAATTCAAAAAATCATCAGATCCTACTACAAAAACCTGTACTCAACACAACTGGAGAATCTGGAGGAAATGGACATTTTTCTTAGATAGATACCAATTACCAAAATTAAACCAGGATCAAATAGACCATCTAAACAGACCCATAACCCCTAAAGAAATAGAAGGGGTCATAGATAGGCTTCCAACCAAAAAAAGCACAGGACCAGATGGTTTCAGTGCATAATTCTATCAGACCTTCAAAGAAGACTTAACACCAATACTCTTCAAACTTTTCCACCAAATAGAAACAGAAGGAACACTACCCAACTCCTTCTTTGAAGCCACTATTACGCTGATACCAAAACCACACAAAGATCCAACTCAGAAAGAGAATTTCAGGCCAATTTCCCTTATGAATATCGATGCAAAAATACTAAATAAAATTCTTGCCCACCGAATCCAAGAACACATCAAAACGATCATCCACCATGATCAAGTAGGCTTCATCCCAGGGATGCAGAGATGGTTCAATATACAGAAATCCATAAATGCTATCCACTACATAAACAAACTCAAAGAAAAAAACCACATGGTCATTTCATTAGATGCTGAAAAAGCATTTGACAAAATTCAGCATCCTTTCATGCTAAAAGTCTTGGAAAGGACAGGAATTCAAGGCCCATATCTAAACATAGTAAAAGCAATATACAGCAAACCGGTAGCCAGCATCAAACTAAATGGAGAGAAACTTGAAGCAATCCCACTAAAATCAGGGACTAGACAAGGCTGCCCCCTCTCTCCATATCTTTTCAATATAGTTCTTGAAGTTCTAGCTAGAGCAATTAGACAACAGAAGGAAGTCAAAGGGATACAAATTGGAAAGGAAGAAATCAAATTATCACTATTTGCAGATGATATGATCGTATACTTAAGTGACCCTAAAAACTCTACTAGAGAACTCCTACAGCTGATAAACAACTTCAGCAAAGTGGCTGGCTACAAAATCAACACAAGCAAATCAGTAGCCTTTATATATTCAAAGGAGAAGCAGACTGAGAAAGAAATTAGGGAAATGACCCCCTTCACAATAGCTACAAACAACATAAAGTATCTTGGGGTAACTTTAACCAAACAAGTGAAAGACCTATATGACAAGAACTTCAGATCTCTGAAGAAGGAAATTGAAGAAGATCTCAGAAAATGGAAAAACCTTCCATGCTCGTGGATTGGCAGGATTAATATAGTTAAAATGGCCATCTTGCCAAAGGCAATCTACAGATTCAATGCTATTCCCATAAAAATCCCAACCCATTTCTTCATGGAGCTAGAAAGAGCAATTCTCAAATTCATCTGGAATAACAAAAAACCCAGGATAGCTAAATCTATTCTCAACAGTAAAAGAACTTCAGGGGGATTCAAATCCCAGACTTTAAACTCTACTACAGAGCAATAGTGATAAAAACTGCATGGTGTTGGTACAATATCAGGCAAGCAAATCAATGGAATAGGAGTGAAGACCCAGAAATAAACCTACACACCTATGGACACTTGGTATTCGACAAAGGGGCTGAAAGCATCCAGTGTAAAAAAGATATAGTCTTTTCAACAAATGGTGCTGGTTCAATTGGAGGTCAGCATGCAGAAGAATGTGCATCGATCCATTCTTATCTCCTTGTACCAAGCTCAACTCCAAATGGATCAAGGACCTCCACATAAAACCTGACACACTGAAACTAATTGAATAAAAACTGGGGAAGACCCTGGAGGACATGGGCACAGTGGAAAAGTTCCTGAATAGAACACCAATAGCTTATGCTCTAAGATCAAGAATTGACAAATGGGACCTCATAAAACTACAAAGTTTCTGTAAGGCAAAGGACACCGTCAAAAGGACAAAACATCAACCAACAGACTGGGAAAGAATCTTCACCAACCCTAAATCTGACAGAGGGCTAATATCTAATATATACAAAGAACTCAAGAAAGTAGAACCCAGAGATCCAAATAACCCCATTAAAAAGTGAGGTACGGAGCTAAACAAAGAATTTTCACATGAAGAACTTCGGAGAGCTGAGAAACACCTTAAGAAATGTTCAACATCATTAATCATTAGGGAAATGCAAATCAAAACAACCCTGAGATTTCACCTCACACCAGTCAGAATGGCTAAGGTCAAAAACTCAGGAGACAGCAGGTATTGGCGAGGATGTGGAGAAAGAGGAACACTCCTCCACTGCTGGTGGAATTGCAAGATGGTACAACCACTCTGGAAATCAGTCTGGCGGTTCCTCAGAAAACTGGGAATGTCACTTCCTGAGGACCCTGTTATACCACTACTGGGCATATATCCAGAGGATTCTTCAGCATGCAATAAGGACACATGCTCCACTATGATCATAGCAGCCCTATTTGTAGTAGCCAGAAGCTGGAAAGAACCTAGATGCCCTTCAATGGAGGAATGGATACAAAAAATGTGGTATATTTACACAATGGATTACTATTCAGCCATTAGAAACAATGAATTCATGAAATTCTTAGACAAATGGATGGAGCTGGGAACATCATACTAAGTGAGGTAACCCAGTCTCAAAAGATCAATCATGGTATGTACTCACTGATAAGTGGATATTAGCCTAGAAACTTTGAATATCCAGGACATAATCCACAAATTAAATGATGTCCAAAAAGAATGGAGGAGTAGTCCCTGGTTCTGGAAAGACTCAGTGCAAGAGTATAGGGGAATTCTATAACAGGGAATTGGGAAGGGGTGGATGGAAGAATAGGGGACGGAAGAGGGCTTATGGGACTTGTGGGGAGTGGGGACCCAGAAAAGGGGAAATCATTTGCAATGTAAATAAAAAAATAAAATAAAATAAAAATATATATAAAAAAGAGTCATACCTCCATGGGGTTAACAACCATGAAAAAGATACAAGAAACCTATGCCTTCAACCTTTGATCTCTGGAAGTACAGTGTCACATGTATGCTACGAGAGCATCTATTTGTCAGCCTTTGAACTTAAGACACTTTGGTTGGTGACAATGTGGAAGACTTGGAGTTACAATGGGTGCCAGTCAAGCTTTAAGGGAAATGAAGCGAGCCTGAGTTAGTTACATTTCTGTCACTACAATAAAAATCCCTGACTGAAACAACACAAGGAGAGAAAGGGTTTTCTCTATTAGTTTAAGAGGCACAGATTCACCATGGCCTGGAAAGCATGGAAATAGGAAAACCATCCTGATGGGGTCAAAGATCTGGTTGATCACATTTTCATCTAAATACAGGAAGTAGGAAGAAAGATGAAAAAAGAACAGGAAGTGGGGCAAGGTTATATAACTTCAAACCCCGTCCCATTGACAAACTTCTAGCAAGATTCTATCTCCTAAAGGTTCTAAAACCTCCAAAATCAATACCATCAACTGGAGAGCAAGAGATCAAGCACGTGAGCCTGTGGGGAACATTCCTCATTCACAGAGCAAACCAACACAGGATGGAACAAGAGAGATACCATTAGACAATCATAGAGACAGTGTCTAAGCAGCAAAAGTGAAAGGGAGTGGAGAGACGAAGGTTTGTGACCAAGGACAACACCTAGCTTCTCTCTATGGAGAATGGGAACAACTGAGAGTTTATACAGCACAAGGACCCATTTCATTTCCAGGGACTTGATTTCCTCCAATTCTAGGCAGTTAGTCAATAAATGGCATTGAAGAAACAGATACCCTGATACCCATAGCACGGGACCTTTAATCAAGAGGAGACTCTATGAGAGTTTGTATCTGAAGCATGTTAATCAGTTGTGTGAGAACTGAGTGAGAGGGGTCAGGGAGAGCCTGGTGGAATGCTGCCAAGAGGGGAGCAATCATTATTAACTCAACAGTGCCATGGTGGCCCAGTGAAAGTCTGTAAAAATGATATTTTACAGACAGAGGAAAGAAAAAATGTCTCCTAGGAATAATGGACCTCCCCGTATATTTAGAAGCAGGTAAATCTCACTTGGCAATTTCTTAATTTCTATCTTATAACAAAAAATTCTGCTTTGCTTCAACCATTTATGTTATTATGGTAAAAAAAAAAAGGCATTACAGAAATTCAGTCACTAGCTCTAAGTCACTGCCTTTCAGGGCAGGTGACATTGCAAACAATAGCCCAGACTAAGGATATTTACATCTAAAAAATCTTATGAGGTCCCTGCTTACAGATGAGTATTGGACAAGGTAGAAAGAATTTACATTTGAGTTGGTCCCTAGCTATGTCCCCCCACAAGTTAATCTAGTTCTGCCTTTAACTCTTGTTGCTTGCAGACAGGCTATCTCAGGCCCACCTAAATAGCAAGAAATGTGTGTAAAGAACTGCCTTTTGTTACAGGCCTCAAGCAGGGAGATCTTGACAAAAGCAGCCTTTCTTGGCTTATCCAGGTGTGATTCAGGATACAGTTTATACTTATTAACTCAGAGAGAGAGGGGGGGAGAGGGAGAGGCAGACAGAGAAACAGTAGATACTTTTGATTTACAGAGAGACAGTAGACTCTCTCTACCTGAGAGAGAGAGAGAGACACTCAGAGGAGGAATGAGTTAGTTAATTCATCAAGCTGCAGCCAGTTAGCTTTACCAGGCTAGAGGCTAGAGACTGCTTAGAGCTGATCACCCAGGGCCCAAGATGGCCCTGGGCTCAGGGCCTATGGTGGACACAAGTATGGCACAGAGAAGAATGCAACCGGCAGACTAGGCAAAAGGACTCTTGAAAGACAGCGTGAGCAAGACAGCTTCTCAAGTTCTAAAATGTCGCCATTTTCGCCAGGAGGCTAGGCATGAGAATGCCAGGAAACTAGGCACGAGAACCATCCTTCTTCAGCTCCCAAGCCAGCGCAACATCGAGACCAAGATGAAGAAGCAGTTTAGCCACATGGGCCCTGGACTTTGGGTAAACACCCTGCATTGCCCGAGAAAGCCTAGCTAGCCTTTTTTAAATGTATATGATGCTTAATTCGAGATGTTAACTTGACTAGACTTTGAGAGATACCCAAGAAATACCCTCAGATTTTAAACCACCTCTGTGGTCATGTCAGTTTGTCATGTTTCCACCAGACCTGTGTCTTCCCGGACTAAGAAACCCTAGTTACCCCCGCGGCCGACACCCCCTACACTGTCTATAACACAACAGGATTTTTAAAACTTCCCAGTAGACACTGGGCAGACACTGCAAAGCCTTTCAAATTATATAGCATCCCTATTGGTTAGGCACACAACAAAAATAAAAAATAAACAACATCCACTTGCAGGAACAACTGAAGTTGTCCCGTGCATTAATGCAAGCTAGCACAGATTGTAAGGCCAGCACACTATAGTCTAAGCACCACCAACTAGGCCTTCAAGAGACTGCAGTTATAATAATAGTTGCATCTGGTGCTCATCACCATTTGTATGAAGCCTCTAGACATGGATAATTGTGGATTTCTTACCATTAAACTCAGAGTACCCCAGTGTCTGAGTGTTTGCTGAGGCTGGGCTATACAAGAATTTTACTTCCTTTTCACTAATCTGTACATGCCCGAGGTCAGATCATTTATCTTCAAAAAACTTCAAGGATGAAAGAGCTCCCTTGAAAAGCAGATTAGTTCTAATTACTATGAATCTCAGTAACTATTTAAGCCCTGCACTTACCAAATAATTAGATCTTTTATGAGAAATCCTAGCAGCATAGCATTAATAGTATAAATCAACATGTAAATATTGTGTCTTGAATGCAATTGGATCTCTGCTGTCTGTAATAAGCATAAACTGCTAGGTATCACTTGGTTGGGTACTTTGTCCAACATGAGCAAATGAAAATAAGTTCCTTTCCCCCATTTCAGCATGGATTCCATAGCAACATATTCAAACTGTAAATATACCCTGTACTTTTGAGAATAGAGTATATAGTATGCATATAGAATTATCTTCATTAGGGCATATCTATAGTTCAAACTGAAAATTAATTTTTTATGATCCAATATGTCAGCATATGCAATACACTCTACAGCTATGTAAGCTAGTACATCACAGAGACACTTGTTCATGCATGTTACTCCATGACCATTCACAACAGTTAAGGTATGGAGTCCATTTAGGCACATGTCAGTGGAGACTATATAATGAATATGTGATACAAATGCACACTGTAGAATTATACAAATATAAAAGAATTAAATTAGGGTGTGCAGAAATGGCTCGGCAGCTAACAGTACTTGAAGCTCCTCCAGAGACCCATGTTAACCACCTGTAACTCCAGTTCTGGGTATCCAGTGACTTCTGGTCTATGCAGGCACCTCCAGCATACACACAGCACACAATGGAGGCATCTGGGTCTTGGTTATAGATCTTAAGTCTTTAGCAGAGGTTAGTCTCCATATTTGTGCATAAGAGAGCAGGGTTTCATACAGAAAGGAATGGAATGTAGATTCCTGTTCCCTATCAGAACAAACCCTAGCTATTCAAGATTTTGCTTCTATTGTTGTCTTCTTCCCTATGCTCCTGTCCCTTCTCTCAGCTTCCATTCCTTCTTTATTCTTCCTCCTCTAGTTTTGCTTCTTCTTCCCAATATGTTCCTTTATCTTTTCTTCTTGTCCTTTCTTTTTCTCATTTTCATTTTCAAACTCATACTTTCTCCTTTTTTTCTACTCTTTCCCCACATCCTATTATGTACATAAAACTACAACTCCATTTAACCTGGAGACCTAGTGCCCCACCTCCACCCTCAGCATCTTTTGTATCTATGAATATATCCCTAACATTTGAGTGAGACTCTAAGGTTAAAAAACATACTTCTGGACTCTTAACTTGACATTATTTGTGAGTTAGTAGAAGAGACTTTTAATGCATACTTTAGAGTCCAAATAACAGTATCTCAGTGATAATGAACATTTTTACCTACACTCCAGCAAGAATTAAAACCTGAGGTAACTGACAGCCTCAAGAGAGTTTTGACCCTGTTTACCCTACTGAGAAGCTGCAGTCATCTGCCAAGGACTGTGATCTTTAGTCCCTTTTATGGGAGGGTTCTATAAACTGCAAGGAGCATCAGCTGTTAGGACCCAATTGTCACTATCTAAGAGACAGAAATTATAAAATGAGGAAAGGTTTCATTGCTGGTTGTAAATTCCCCAGGGAAAAAAATAATTGAAGTGCTGTTTATGATAGAAGACTATAATTGGAGTAATGGGGAGAGATTAAGAAAGGGAAATCAACAACTCTATAATAAGGCTTTAGTGTGAGGTATTTAGATTTAATTGTGTTTTTTAAGTAATGTCAGACACCCAGATGCTATAGCGACGAAGAAAGTATACAAATGAGTGAATGAGCAAATGACTTCATGATCCACACAGTCAACCACACGCCTTATAATTGATGATGCTGCCTCAAAACTGTGCATTTAGTATCCATGCTCCAGTATAAAAATAATGTTCCTATTGGGCTAAGAATATGCTACTTATTTCCCATGACTTACTAATGGAAAACTATTCCTTCTCCCCAACACATGGGATGCCCAGTCTCTTCAGATTATGAAATCTGTGTATGTGGTGAACCATTTATGAGTTGAAGCTTCACACACTGGGAGGTTAATTTATCCAAGTGAATGTTATAATCAACTATTTCAAATGCATTGTTCAGATCCCAGGAGACTTCAGGAGTGATGGGAGGAAGATAGTCAGACTGATTTTCATGTCTCTCCCACTGTTACACTGACACAGCTTAAATGAAATAGCTATTCAGAATAAGACCCATAGTAGACCTGGGAACTTAGGAGCCCTTCTATTTCTACCTTTGTTGTAGGATCAGGCAACATGAGTTCTTGTTCTTAAGTGATTATTTTTTCATTAAACAAGCTACTGCTGTTATCTAAAACTTAATAGCTGGAATGTGCCTTTCTGAAACAAAGGCAGTCATAGCACCATAATTGAGTGCCAGGAACAATTTGAAATACAGTAAATGAATATGCACTGTAGCCCCAGACACTCACCAGATAGCAGAAAATCAGGCTGCTGGTCCATCAGTTGAGCAGAGAGATACAAGATAGCCATTGATTTGAACCATGAAAGTTCTTAGCATATGATATTTGATAGAGAAACAGAAATGAGTGTGAGTTTCAAGGGCTTTAAGATTTCTCTTGTTCTCTTGATCCCAAGGACTACCATGTTTCTATTATTCTTTTGACTTTTTCTAAGTGCCAGAAGGAAGTATATGTAGTCACTGATTCCATGCTAAAGTGATGATAATTCCCACACATCATGACAGATTTGCTTCTCTTCTCTGAAACTGAAAAGGTGCATGGACTTTGTAAAGCCTCCACAAAGTTTGTCAAAGACAATATAACACGTCAAGATCACGATGAATTAAACTGTCTGTTTTTAACTTCTAGTTAACAGCCCATATTTGAGGATAAGTTTGTATCATGGTCTCAATTCTCCTCCCCCTCTTACACATAAACACCCTTGGAAAATCTCATGAAGCTGTGGCAGTGAGCGTGTTTCTCATGACCCTTTAACTGTCGGGATTCTGCTGGGTCCTCAGGTTCCTTCATCCATTGTTTGGTGTGCATTACCACACTGATCCACCTTCCCAAAGAATTCTGATGGACTTGGTTCTCTGGGCCTGTCTAATTAATTTTCCTACTACACCAGTAGTGATTTTTCTGTTTTCAAAGAGCCTTTATCCATCATCATAACAAGGACAACTGATTAAAATATAAAGCTTTCTGAGATCACTGACTATGGCTTCATCCCCCATGCCCAGCTTAGTGGCTGTCAAGAAAAAAATCAAGGTCCATTAATTCAGTCTAAAGTATGTGAAAAACACCAGGACTCTGTAACAAATCTGTTAATGCTACTAAAATCACAGCTAGGACTTTGTGACCAATGTTTTCAAGGTGTGTCAGCATTCTCTGAATCACAGCCCTCTCAGTGGCCACATCAATACGCATTTATTCAGCAGGCATATGAACAGATAAATGTTTCACAGGAAGAGTTTAATTGACTCATTCTCTGTCCTTTCAGAGTTGACAGTTTCAATTTCTTTTCCTGATAAGAGGACATAACTTAATTTAGTTAACAGAATGTGACAAATTGCTGTCATCAGTCTTTTACAGCTTTCTATATTCAGATGTCTGTCTCTTCTTCCAGGTTCCCATGCAGATGAGCATATTCTCAGCACAAGCTGGAAAAAAATCTGTACGTTTGGTCATTCACAATGTGATCTAGATGGCTTTACCCTCAGGGGCAGTAAAGGTTGCACCAATCTCAAGTTCTCAACATTTATTAAAAATCAAATGGATCCCTAGTTCATCAGTTTAAACATCAGAGGTGGTAAGTGATAGCTTGCCAATGACAGGAGAGAGAATGTCTTATAAAGTGTCCATGAGTTGTAAAGTCAACGGTAGCACTTTTTACCTTATCTTTGTATGAGCTTTTAGATTTAGAAGGCATAAGATTAGGGATGTAGCTCAGTTGATACAGTGCTTATACAGTTTGTAGGAAGCCTGGAGTTCTAATCCAATATTACAAGCAATAGGTGTGGTAACACATGTCAATAATCTCAGCACTCACAAGATGGAGGTTGGATGATAGGGGTATAAGGGAGGAGGGCATGTGTGTGTCATCAGAAGGGGTATGTTATAGTTTATGTGAGGAAGTCAGAGGGCAACTCTGTCAGTGTCCATTCACCTGCTCATTTGAGATAGGGTCCTTGCCTCAGTGTAAGCCAAGCTAGCTGGAAGGACAGCTTCTATACTGCAATCTTTATCTTATCTCCAGGAGACACACTGGGATTGTAGACTGTGTGCTACCATGTCTATCTTTAATATAAGCTCTGGGGATCCAAGTTCATATCATTAGACATGAGCAGTAAGAGTTCTTACTTAATGAGTCAGCCATTAAAATGTATTTGTAAATGACTATTCATTCTTCTGTGAGCATCAATTCTTTATGTCTTATTTTTCATACTTAATATGATAATAGTCTCTGTCGCATATTGTAATTATGATAAGTGAATTTTTATATATGCATATATATAAAAGATACCATATACTATGTACAGCATGCATACTAAATAATCAAATAATGTCAACTATAATTTTCATTAAATAGTAATTTGTAACTAATAATATTTTTAAGAAACTATTATTATTCATTGAAACAATTCTTGGAAACTATAAATTTGTTCAGTCATTATAGAAAACAGTTTGGAAAATACTTACAAAAAATAAAATACACTGCTACATAATCCATCCACCCAACTACTGGCAACAGAACGAAGGGAAATGAGATGAATGCATCACTGAGGCAGTTAGCACATTAAAAAGATTGTCGTACTATTCACAATAGAAATGATATATAATTAAACCAAGAATTTCTTAATGTATAAACAGATAAAGGATGTGTGCTACCCATATGCATCTGAATACTTTTCAATCTTTAGAGGGAACTTGTTTTTGGTTTTTTGCTTTTCACTTTTGGAAACATGAATGAGCCGAGGGAACATAATAAAATGAAGAAAGCCATAGAAAAATACATGGTACATGGTCTTATTTTGTGTGGAGTACATAGCAGTTTGTCTTGTGGAGATTGGTGGTAGAATGGTGGCTACCAGGGCCTGGGAGGGGAGATCAAAAAATGGTCAGGATCAGTGATGCATATCTTCAATCCCCTTACTTAAGAGGCTGAAGGAAGACCATGAGTTCAAGTCCAACTAAGGCTTCATAGGGAAACCCTGTCTTAAGTAATGACAATGATAATAATAATGCCTTAGTTTCTTTTATATTGCTCTAAAGAGACACCATGACCAAAGCAACTTATAAAAGAAAGTGTTTTATCGGGGGCTTGCTTGCAGTTTACAAAGTGAGTCCATAGCAGTCATGGTGGAGAACATGGCAGCAGACCAGCAGATAAGGTACTGGGTCTAGAACTTACATGAAACATGAACTTAAATGAAGCATAGAGATCTAACTGGAATGGTATGGGCTTTTTGAAACTTCAAAACCTATCCCCCAGTGACACATTTCCTCCCATAACAATATTTTTATTAATTCTTCCCAAATAATTCCATCAACTGGAGACCAAACAATGAAATATATAAGCCTATGGGAGCCATTCTCATTTAACCCTGCCATTGTCACTACTACCACTACAACATTAATAGCAATAATAATAACAGCAATAAATATAATTGGTTATTTAAATTTAATAGAATAAAATATAATATAATCTTCAAGAGATCTAATGTCTGGAAGGTGACTGCTGGAAGTGACAATATATATTCTTCTAAAGAGGATAGAAGATGTTAACTGCAGCCACTCCAAACCTAACCAAAACCAAAAACATGGTAACTGTGTAAATTAATATACTTCACTGTTACATTACCCTTCCATACTGCATACTTCATATTGGACACAATGAAGACATACTATTGTGCCTGCCATTCATAAAACAAAAGAAAGCAGAGTTATATCCTCACTTTGCAGATAAGGTAATTCATGGAGGCTTTAGGTGAGGCTATCCAGGATACAGTACTAAGACACTTGCCCACCCTACAGTGGCCACCATCTGCTCCTTCTACTTTAATAGTGTGGAATGAGGACCACACTGTAGAGACAGATATGTCCATGATTCAAAGGTTAATTTAGATTCAGGTAGCAGTTAATATGCATCCTAATTTAAGCATATACCAGGACCCACAAATACCTATCTTAGTCTTTAAATGTCCTATAGAGAGTTATTAGCTTGAGATGTGTTATTTTTTATTTAAAAAATATGAATTAATAGTAACTGCTCAGAAAAGTTTCTAGTCTACAGAGTTCTATCTAAGTAACACAACTTTTCAAGGCTATATGCTAGATGGTTTTTCATAAATGTTCTGTGTGAGGCAGGATAATCTTAGGAAAGAGGGAGTAACCCAATCTATTTCACTCTGTGTGACTCTAGGCCTGGTGTAGGTACCCAATTATCCAGGAACATGGAACTATCTGGTCTAGCGTGTCTCATTGCGGCTCACTGTTCCACCGCGTCTGCAGCGCGGTGCCCGTGGTGCACTCGTGTGGGCACTGCGAGCAGACAGGACATTTGAGCGAGTGCAGAAGCCAACACAGAAACCAACACTGGCGAGCCGACTTAGGAGCACTCCCACCTGCCATTGCCTCTGCTATGCTGCTACACTCCCTACTCCACTACTGCCCATGCCCCTGCTTCCTGCACCGCCACAGCCGCCACAGCCACCGCTGCTGCAGCTGCCACCGCTGCAGTCACCGCCGCAGCTGCCGCGGGAGCCACCGCTGCAGCCACAGCCGCTGCCGCCACCACCACCGCATCCCGCACTTGCTGCTGCACTGCCTGCTGCCCGCTGCTGCCCCACGCACCCAGCTCCACTGCTGCCACTTGGTTTGCCTCTGAGCCACTAAACCAAATAGTTCCATGTTCCGGATATCGGATTGCACTCCCTTAGCGAACACCATCGGCCTAAAAAGGTAATGTCTTTCAGTTGGCTGGGCAGGTTCTTAAGTTCAGAAGGGATCTGGCCAATCTTTTCTGGAGCTAGGTGCCTCCCCAGCTAACACTTGTTTTTGGACACCCAAACCCCAGGTGTCTCCTAATCCAGAAGTAATCCTGAGTCTCCCCATTGGCTTACAGCCATCCACGCAAACCCTGGCCCAGGAGGGATACTTCTTCCGGCTTTATAGCCTCAGCTACTAGGGGCCCTCATGATGGTCTGGACCCTCTGGCTTAGCTGCCGTTATTTGTTATATACACTCTTCAGGACACCGATTGTGTAATAACAATACCCCCACCCACCTGATGGGTAATAGAGTGTCTTCGCCAGTACCTCCAGGCACCCCACTGGGATGTCTCCTGGAAAAAGCTCAAGTCTCTGAAACTAACACACGATTTGAGGCAGTCAAAACTAATAAACCTCTGTAATAAGGTCTGGACTCATTATAAGCTAGACAATAATTCCAAATGGCCACCTAATGGCACCCTAGATCCAATTGTTTTAAGGGATCTTAATACATACTGTCAGCAATCCGGTAAATGGGACCAAATCCTATACGTTCAAGCTTTTATCTATCTCTGGTCTAAGCCTTCTCTTTGCGCTGCCTGCTCGCCATCTCAGCTTCTCCTAGCCATGAAACCTACTCACCCTCCACTAGATGGCATTACCTTCGGCCCCGCTGATGAACCACCTCCGTCCACTCACCACAGACATGTTGAGACTACAAGATCTCAAACTACAGCCTCAATTTCTCCCTCTCACCAGGTCTCAGAGTCTACCAACCCGACCTCCCCAGATGTCTCCTCTCCCTCTGTGCCAGCAAAAGATCACCACAGACGCCTTGAACTGGCGCCAACCTTTACCCCTCCTATTATGCGTTCTAAGACTATGGCCAAACCCCCAAGTTCTTCTCCTCCAAAGACACCTGACCCAGCACCAGTCCTTCCTCTGAGGGAAGTGGCTGGAATTGATGGTCTGGTTAGAGTACATGTTCCCTTCTCATTGAGTGAACTTTCTCAAATAGA
Source organism: Apodemus sylvaticus (assembly GCF_947179515.1). Taxonomy (NCBI): domain Eukaryota; kingdom Metazoa; phylum Chordata; class Mammalia; order Rodentia; family Muridae; genus Apodemus; species Apodemus sylvaticus. Next base: position 163,039,754 of record NC_067472.1, on the reverse strand, counting down.
AAGTAGACTGGATTCTTATACTTCTAACCCCTCTAACTTTATTAAAGAATTTCAGTACATTACTCAATCTTACAACTTGACTTTTCATGATGTTTATATGATTCTTACTAACAATTTACTTCCTGATGAACGCAGGCGAGTTTGGGAAGAGACAAAAACGCATGCAGACAAAATTCACCAGACAGACAGAAGCTATCCAATTGGATCTCAGACAGTAGCTGACCAAGACCCACTATGGGATTATAATTCCACAGCTGGTATTTTAGCCAGAGACAGGTTTGTTACATGCCTTCTATCTGGTCTCAGAACGGCAGCTTTAAAGCCAATAAATTTTGAAAAACTCCAAGAGGTTGTCCAAGATAAACAGGAAAATCCATCTCAGTTTTTAGAATGCCTCACGAAGGCTTTGTTACAATACACTAATCTAGATCCTGAGAATCCAGAAGGTAAGCAACTCTTAATGACTTATTTCTTTTCCCAAAGCTATCCCGACATAAGAGCTAAACTTAGACGCTTGGAGAGAGGACCCCTGAATCCACAGGCAGAAGTCTTGGCACTGGCCTTCAAGGTATACCATGAGAGAGATGAAAAAGCCTGAAAAAAAGTACCACATGCTGGCAAAAGCTGTCCGACCAGCACCAGCTACCACCCCAGGCTCCAGGCCTTCCAAGGCTCAGGTACCATCAGCTCCCTGCTATAGATGTGGTCAATCAGGCCACTGGGCAAAGATTTGCCCCAACCCCCACAAGCCAAGGGGATCATGTCCTAGGTGTCATCATGAGGGTCACTGGGCAGTCGACTGTCCTCATGTTACACAGAACAGAAGGCCATCCCACCCAGAAACCCCTCCAACTGACCTCTTAGGCTTGGCTATGGATGAATGAAGGGGCTGGAGCTCCCTCAACCCAACCTCGCCCATCACTAGCAGGGAGCCCCGGGTAACTATCGTGGTATGTGGAAAGCCCATCTCTTTCCTTCTCGATACCAGGGCCACTTACTCAGGCCTGGTGGAATTTGGGGGCTCCACTTCACCCTCGCGTCTTCCCATAGTCGGGATAGGAGGACAGCCTTACCTTCCTCATCAGACCCCACCACTTAGCTGCACTTTTAGAAATATACCCTTCACCCATTCCTTTTTGGTAGTGCCAACCTCTCCCATTCCCTTATTAGGAAGGGATCTTTTAGTTAAGTTGGGAGCTTCAATTTCTTTTGCTCCCCCCACTCGCCTAAACCCGAGCTTGTCAGCAGTTCCCTTACTTCTCCTTCTAGCCAATCAACCTACTAACACTAACATATTATTTCCTCTACCAGCTTCTCAGGTGGACCCCAGAGTTTGGGACGTCCAGAAGCCCTCTGTTGCTAAACATCACTCTCCCGTTGTCATCCAGTTACTGGACCCTACCAGGTACATCACCCAAGCTCAATACCCTCTCTCTCTCCAGAGCCTCAGGGGACTTAAGCCTATCATTTCTGACCTCTTAAGGAAAAAGCTTCTTCATCCCACCTCTTCTCCTTTCAATACCCCTATACTAGCAGTTAAAAAACCTAATGGTACCTATCGCCTGGTTCAAGACCTCAGACGCATTAATGCTGCAGTGGTTCCTCTCCATCCTGTCATAGCTAATCCCTACACACTCCTTTCTACTATCCCCTCAGGAACTTCTCATTTCTCAGTCCTAGATCTAAAGGACGCATTTTTCTCTATCCCTCTTGATGCCCAGTCACAGAACATATTTGCCTTTACCTGGACGGATCCTGACACCCACTTTTCTACCCAACTTACCTGGACTGTTCTACCTCAGGGATTTCGAGACAGCCCACACCTATTTGGCCAGACTCTAGCTTCTGACTTACTTTCTTTATCGCTCCCCAGATCTAAAATTCTTCTTTATGTAGATGACGTCCTTGTCTGTAGTCCATCTCTAGAGATTAGCCAAGCTGACACCTCTGCTCTTATAAATTTCCTTTCCAGTCGAGGCTACAGGGTCTCTCCCTCTAAAGTTCAACTGTCCACTCCTCAGGTTACTTATTTGGGATTAACAATTACTCCAACCCATAAGGCTATTACCTTAGATAGAAAAAATCTAATTCAGTCTTTAACTGTTCCTTCTACAAAGGAAGAGATTTTATCATTCCTAGGAATGGCTAGCTTCTTATGTTCTTGGGTTCCTTTCTTCTCCCTCCTCTCTTGACCCTTATATGAGGCAGCGTTAGGCCCCACCCACGAACCTCTTCTCATATCTGTTGCCAAACCTTTTCAGAGGCTCCAACAGGCTCTCCTTAAGGCCCCAGCCTTACATCTCCCTGACCTGACTTGCCCTTTTTCCCTCTATGTAACTGAAAAAGAGGGATTTGCCCTTGGAGTCTTAGGCCATCAACTGGGACCTTCCTTTGCACCTGTAACATACTTGTCAAAAAGACTGGATTTAACCATCCAGGGATGGGCGCCTTGTATTCGTGCCTTAGCAGCTGCTGAACTCCTTATTTGAGAATCAAAGAAATTAACCTTGGGGTCTCCTATAACTGTGCTCTCTTCTCATAACCTGTCACAGCTCCTAACTTACAAAGGCCTGCAGACTCTACCTTCCTCTAGAGCTCTTTCTCTCCAGGTAGCGCTAATAGAAGATTCCACTCTCACCTTTCAATCATGTCCTCCTCTTAATATTTCTACTCTTCTCCCCCGACCTAATACTAACCACTCCGTGTATCATTCCTGCACTGAGACTTTAGAGCAACTATTACCTCATCCTTCACACATACAGGAGGGCACATTGCCTCAAGCCATTTATACTTGGTACACAGATGGAAGCTCCTTTCTATATGAAGGGACTAGAAAAGCTGGCTATGCCATAGTGTCAGACACCGAGGTGGTAGAGGCACGGGCCCTTCCTGTACACACCACTAATCAGCAGGCTGAGCTGATAGCTCTCACCCATGCCTTTCAACTGGCACAGGGACAATTCCTCAATGTTTATACAGATTCTAAATATGCCTTCCATATCCTCCTGTCCCACGCTGCTATCTGGAAAGAGCGTGGGTTACTTACCACAACTGGAGGATCAGTAACTAATGCAAACCATATTTTAGCCTTGGTAAAGACCTCTCATCTCCCCAACGCTATTGGGATTGTCCATTACAGATCTCACCAGACAGATGACTCTATTGTATCTAAGGGAAACAACCGAGCTGATGAGGCAGCCAGAGCTGCAGCCCTTAGGGGGATAAACTCAACTCGCCTTCCCCGAGACATCCTAACACTACAACCCACATCTCTACCTCCACCCCCTGACACTTGCCAAACCCTATCCTATCTTCACCAGCTCTTTCATCCTAACAGCTGAGTGTTATCTTCTTTTGTTAAGACCCACTTACAGTCTACTCCTGAACACTTAAATTTCTTAAAATCTATCACTGCTTCTTGTAAAATCTGTCAGATGTCAGATTCCAACTCGAGGTATCGTAGTACCCCTTTCCCTACCCATCAGGCTAGAGGTTCCCTTCCTGGAACTGACTGGCAGCTTGACTTTACCCATATGCCTACAGTCAAGCATTCCAAGTACCTCCTAGTCTTGGTGGACACCTTCTCAGGGTGGGTAGAAGCCTTTCCTACCACTAACAAAAGGGCTCAGACAGTCTCTGATCTCCTCCTCCGAGAGATCATCCCCTGATTTGGTGTTCCAACCTCCCTTCAGTCAGACAATGGTCCTGAATTTACTTCCCAGATCTCTCAGAGTCTATCTAAGGCCTTAAACATCCCTCGGCATTTTCACATTCCTTACCATCCTCAATCTTCAGGTAAGGTAGAAAGAACTAATCACTCTTTAAAAACTACTCTTGCCAAGCTGTCACAGGAACTTCACCTTGACTGGGTAAAACTCCTACCTCTGGCTCTTTTCAGGCTACGAGCTCTCCCCAAGAGACCACTTCTTATTTCACCCTTTGAACTTATGTATGGACGTCCAGTTTTAACTCCTGGTCTCTCACCTAAATGCTCTCCCCTCCCAGACCACCTACTCACCCCATTACTTTGCCACCTTCGCTCTCTCCTATGGGGCTTTGCTGACCACCATCTACCACGGTCACAGACTGTCTCCTGTCCACTACCTGTCAACATTGGAGACCAAGTCCTCTTATCCCCTCCAGATCATCGGCCCTCACCTCTCTCTCCCAAATGGCAGGGTCCTTTTAAGGTGATTCTCGTGACCCCTACAGCCGCTAAACTCAAAGGATTTCCACATTGGGTCCATCTATCTCACCTTAAACCTTTCATCCCTCCACCTAAAGATAACTCTTCTTCATACACGTCAACCCTGACAGGACCGTGCTCTATTAAGCTCTGGAGGACATCAAGACCATCCACCTAGTCCCCAATTCCAGAACATGAGACTCCACTCCGGCAGCCGAGCTCGACCTCATTGGATTAGACATGGGTTTCTTGTCCTACCCCTGCTGTTCTTCATTTCCATCCAGGGCAGTCCTTACATCTGGAGATTTGAGGTTCCAGACACCCCCACAGATAACAAACAGTCTTTCCAAATAGGGTCAGGAAACTGCTCCATAGCCGGATGTCAGGTACCGATCCAAATCGCGATCATCCCTGTATCTGTTATCCCATTTAAGTATTATGATCTCTATACTTGCTTTCTCTTTGACCAGACAGAAGACTACTGTAAAAAATGGCCAGACGAATATGGGGGCTGCCCATATTGGTCTTGTCAGATACATATGCTAGGATCACGGGTCAATCATTTCTTCTATCAACACCGCAAGACACTTTTCTTCTACATTCAAGACCCGTGGTATTCCAGGTGGGAAACAGGAGTTGTTGGTAAGTTCTATCGTAAAAACCAGCCCAGTTCCCCAATAAGTACTATCCATATTCAGAGAAAGTATATCTCAATCGCCCAACCCCTAGATATTGGAAAAGTGGGGGAGATAATTAAACACTCCTCTAAGGTCCTTGATTCTTTGACAGTACCCCTCATAAATGGCACTAACTTGTCATTTCGCCTGTTGCTTCAAACCTTGACCTCAGCATACCAGCTCCTTAATGTCACCAGGCCAGGTCGCTTTAAAGATTGTTGGTTATGTGTACCCCCAGGGATTGACTCAAAACTGTCACTTACAGCTTCTCCGGTGATACTGCCAAATAACCTTACCTCACCTTTTGTTAGCTGTCCTGACTCCGATGTCACCATGGCTCTGTACCTTACCTCTGTCCCTCTCTTTGGCATGGCAAACTGTTTTAAGACCTCTGGGACACATTCTGTAGGAACATTAAGCTCCCTAGACTGTAATAAAACCATAAGCCTTGATATATCTTCTCTACCAAAATACCCTGCAATCCAAAACACGTCAATTCTTTGTGGCACTCACCTACCTGCCAGCTGGTCAGGAGTTTTCACGTTGGTACTTCTTTTCCCTGAGGTGGAAGTGATCCAGGGAAATGAACCCCTGCCAATCCCAGGTATAAATATGAGAGCTGCTCGACACGAGAGAGCAGTTCAGATCGTGCCTCTTTTGGTAGCTACAGGAATAGCCATAGGTGTTGGCACAGGTGTGGAAGGGATAACAACTTCTCTGGCCCAATACAATACATTCACTTCCCAGTTTAAAAGTGACTTTCAAGCTGCGGTAGTGCGGTGCCTTTCGCTGCATGGAAGCCACTTCAGAACTCGGCGTCCCGCCAGTCAGGAGAGGCTCATCTCCATCTTGGTTTCGGACTCCGGAGATCGGACAGACTGAGGTACACAAACATAATCCGAGGCCAACACCGCGGGGATCTGAGCCCGACGGGCGTTGGCCTGCACCCAGGCCCTGGGCTGTTCGGGGGGGGGGGCATCGGGGTGCCAACCCAGCCAGGAGGTTTTTTGCCCGGGCCTGCGCACGCCCCATTTTGCCTGCAGGATGACCGAGAGCTCTGGTGGGCAGAGCCGTAATGGGCATAGCCTGAGGCTAACAAAGCGGGGGTCTAGGCCCCAAAAGGCCCAGGACTGACCCCAAGAACTGGGCGGCTTGGTGGGCCATCTGTGAGTCAACCCGCCCAGGAGGTTGTTAGCACAGCAGACTCTCCTTGCGCTTTCGGGGAGCGCAGGCGCACACGCCCGCCATCCTGGTCGCCTGGCGGACCCAATTAACAGTCATAGCCCTAGGGGAACTTTGCTCAGACCTTGGCCTCCCAGGCTTTTGCCTGGACTCAGGGCCTGGGCGGCCAGGCTAACCTTGTGTGCCAGCCCTGTTGGGGGATGGGCTGCCCAGCGGAGTGATCAGAACACGGGGGGGGGGGGGTCCTGGCAGCATACACCGTCTGTGCTCCCTGGGGGTGCACACGGGGTCCATCTGGTACACAGACACAATCTGGGGCAAGGCCTCAGGCGGGAGCCCTCAGCTCAACTCTCTCCGCTTCCGGATCCAGATCTGCCTGGGCGGCCGTACCACATCTCCAGGTCCTGCAAGAGGCTAGCAGGGTGTCCTGGCGGCCAGCTGGGAGAAGTCGGTGTGCTCCAGTGAATCCAGCAGACCCCAGCGGGAGCCTTTGGGTGCCTGCTTCGAGATCTGATCAGCCTGGGCAGCAGCACCCTGTCTACAGGCAGTGCAGGGGGTAAGCTGTGCACCAGAGGCCAACGGGGAAGGGGCAGCTTGCACTGGTGAGTCCAGCACTGACAAGACCAAGTAACACCAGTGAGAACTAGATGGCAAAAGGCAAACGCAGGAACGTCACTAACAGAAATCAAGGCAATATGGCAACATCTGAATCCAATTCTCCGATACCAACATGTCCTGGATACCCCATCACACCAGTAAAACAAGATTTGGATTTAAAATCACTGGTCATGATGCTGGTACAGGAACACATGAAGGACATATTTAAAGAAATTCAGGAGAAAATGGATCAAAAGTTAGAAGCCCTTGCAAGGGAAACACAAAAATCATTGAAAGAAATCCAGGAGAATACAAAAGCCAACAAGGAGGAAATGAAAAAACCACTTAAAGAAATACAGGAGAACTTTGGTCAACTGGCTGAGGTCATGAAAGACGAAACACAAAAATCTCTTAAAGAATTACAGGAAAGCACAAACAAGCAAGTGAAGGAGCTAAGCAAAACCATCCAGGATCTAAAATCAGAAGTAGAAACAACTAAGAAAACTCAAAGGGAGACAACTTAGGAGATAGAAAGCCTTGGGAAGAAATCAGGGGACAGAGATGCAAATATCAACAACAAAATACAAGAGATAGAAGAAAGAATCTCAGATGCTGAAGATTCCATAGAAACCATGGACTCAACAGTTAAAGAAAATGCAAAATGCAAAAAGCTTGTAACCCAAAATATCCAGGAAATCCAGGACACAATGAGGAAACGAAACCTAAGGATTATAGGCATAGATGAGAGTGAAGATTTACAACTTAAAGGGCCAGCAAATATCTTCAATAAAATTATGGAAGAAAACTTCCCTAACCTAAAGAGAGAGATGCCCATGGATATACAAGAAGCCTACAGAACTCCAAACAGACTGGACCAGAACAGAAATACTTCCCGTCACATAATAATCAAAACACCAAATGTTCTAAACAAAGAAAGAATATTAAAGGCAGTAAGAGAAAAAGGCCAAGTAACATATAAAGGAAGACCTATCATAATCACAGCAGACTTTTCACCTGAGACTATGAAGGCTAGAAGGTCCTGGTCAGATCTCATGCAGACTCGAAGAGAGCACAAATGCCAGCCAAAACTACTATATCCAGCAAAACTCTCAATCACCATAGATGGAGAAACTAAGATATTTCATGACAAAACCAAGTTTACCCAATATCTATCCACAAACCCAGCCCTACAAAGGATAATATGAGGAAAACACCAATACAAGGAGGGAAACTTCACCCTGGAAAAAGCAAGATAGTAACCTTTGATCAAACCCAAAAGAAGTTAAGCAATCAAATTTAAAAAATAACGTCAAAAATGATAGGTAGTCACACTATTCCTTAATATCTCTTAACATCAGAGGACTTAATGCCCCAATAAAAAGACACAGACTAGCTGACTGGATATGTAAACAGGACCCTACATTTTGCTGCTTACAGGAAACACACCTCAGGGTCAAAGACAAACACTACCTTAGAGTAAAAGGCTGGAAGACAATTTTACAAGCAAATGGTCTCAGGAAACAAGCTGGAGTAGCCATTTTAATATCAGATAAAATTGACTTTCAACCCAAAGTCATCAAAAGAGACTCTGAGGGACACTTCTTGCTGGTCAAAGGAAAAATACAAAAAGAAGAACTGTCAATCCTGAACATCTATGCTCCAAATGCAAGGGCACCCTCTTTCATAATAGAAACTTTATTAAAACTCAAAGCACACATTGCACCTAACACAATAATTGTGGGTGACTTCAACACTGCACTTTCTTCAATGGACTGATCAGGAAAACAGAAACTAAACAGGGACACAATGAAACTAATTGAAGCTTTGGACCAATTAGATTTAACAGATATAGATAGAACATTCTATCCTAAAACAAAAGAATATACCTTTTTCTCAGCACCTCATGGTACCTTCTCCAAAATCGACCATATAATTGGTCACAAGACAGACCTCAACAAATATAAGAAGATGAAACTAATCCCATGCCTCCAATCTGATCACTATGAAGTAAAAGTGGTCTTCAATAGCAACAGAAACAACAGAAAACCCACATACACATGGAAACTGAACAATACTCTACTCAATGATACCTTGGTCAAGGAAGAAATAAAGAAACAAATTAAAGACTTTTTAGAACACAATAAAAATGAAAACACAACATACCCAAATCTATGGGACTCAATGAAAGCAGTGCTAAGAGGAAAACTCATAGCCCTGAGTGCCTCCAAAAAGAAAATGGAGAGAGCATACACTACCAGCTTAATGACACACCTGAAAGCCCTAGAACAAAAAGAAGCTATTTCACCCAGGAGGAGTAGAAGGCAGGAAATCATCAAACTCAGGACCGAAATCAATCAAGTAGAAACAAAGAGAACGATACAAAAAATCAACAAAACCAGGAGCTGGTTCTTTGAGAAAATCAACAAGATAGATAAACCCTTAGCCAGACTGACCAAAGGGCACAGAGAAAGTATCCAAATTAACAAACTTAGAAATGAAAAGGGAGGTATAACAACGGAAACTGAGGAAATCCAAAAAATCATCAGATCCTACTACAAGAGCCTGTACTCAACACAACTGGAGAATCTGGAGGAAATGGACAATTTCCTAGACAGATACCAAATACCAAAATTAAATCAGGACCAACTAGACCATCTAAACAGTCCCATAATGCCTAAAGAAATAGAAGGAGTCATAGAAAGTCTTCCAACCAAAAAAAGCACAGGACCAGAAGGTTTCAGTGCAGAATTCTACCAGACCTTCAAAGAAGAGTTAACACCAATACTCTTCAAACTATTCCACAAAATAGAAACAGAAGGAACACTACCCAATTCCTTCTACGAAGCCACAATTACGCTGATACCAAAGCCACACAAAGATCCAACAAAGAAAGAGAACTTCAGACCAATTTCCCTTATGAACATCGATGCAAAAATACTCAATAAAATTCTTGCCAACGGAATCCAAGAACACATCAAAATGATCAGTCACCATGATCAAGTAGGCTTTATCCCGGGAATGCAGGGTTGGTTCAATATACGGAAATCCATCAATACAATCCACTACATAAACAAACTCAAAGAACAAAACCACATGGTCATTTCATTGGATGCTGAATAAGCATTTGACAAAATTCAGCATCCTTTCATGCTTAAAGTCTTGGAGAGAACAGGAATTCAAGGCCCATACCTAAACATAGTAAAAGCAATGTACAGCAAACCGGTAACCAGCATCAAACTAAATGGAGAGAAACTTGAAGCAATCCCACTGAAATCAGGTACCAGACAAGGCTGCCCCCTTTCTCCTTATCTTTTCAATATTGTACTTGAGGTACTAGATCGGGCAATTCGACAACATAAGGAGGTCAAAGGGATACAAATTGGAAAGGAAGAAGTCAAACTATCATTATTTGCACACGACATGATAGTCTACCTAAGTGACCCAAAAAACTCCACTAGAGAGCTCCTACAGCTGATAAACAACTTCAGCAAAGTGGCAGGTTATAAAATCAACTCAAGCAAATCAGTGGCCTTCCTATACTCAAAGGATAAGCAGGCTGAGAAAGAAATTAGGAAATGATCCCCTTCACAATAGCCACAAACAGTATAAAGTTCTTGGGGTGACTCTTACCAAACATGTGAAAGATCTGTATGACAAGAACTTCAAGACTCTGAAGAAAGAAATGGAAGAAGACTTCAAAAAATGGGAAAACCTCCCATGCTCATGGATCGGTAGAATCAATATAGTTAAAATGGCCATTTTGCCTAAAGCAATATACAGATTCTATGCAATACCCATCAAAATCCCAACTCAATTCTTCACAGAGTTAGAAAGAGCAATTATCAAATTCATCTGGAACAACAAAAAACCCAGGATAGCTAAAACTATTCTCAGCAACAAAAGAAAATCTGGGGGAATCAGTATCCCTGACCTCAAGCAATACTACAGAGCAATAGTGTTAAAAACTGCATGGTATTGGTACAGTAACAGACAGGAGGATCAATGGAACAGGATTGAAGATCCAGAAATGAACCCACACACCTATGGCCACTTGATCCTCAACAAAGAGGCTGAAAACATCCAATGGAAAAAAGATAGCCTTTTTAACAAATGGTGCTGGTTCAACTGGAGGTCAGCATGCAGAAGAATGCGAATTGATCCATCCTTGTCTCCTTGTACTAAGCTCAAATCCAAATGGATCAAGGACCTCCACATAAAGCCAGACACTCTGAAGCTAATAGAAAAGAAACTGGGGAAGACCCTTGAGGACATCGGTACAGGGAGAAAGTTTCTGAACAGAACACCAATAGCGTATGCTCTAAGAGCAAGAATTGACAAATGGGACCTCACAAGGTTACAGAGTTTCTGTAAGGCAAAGGACACCATCAAGAGGACAGATCGGCAACCAACAAATTGGGAAAAGATCTTCACCAATCCTACATCAGATAGAGGGCTAATATCCAATATATATAAAGAACTCAAGAAGTTAGACTCCAGAAAACCAAACAACCCTATTAAAAAATGGGGTACAGAGTTAAACAAAGAATTCTCACCTGAAGAACTTCGGATGGCCGAGAAGCATCTTAAAAAATGCTCAACTTCATTAGTCATTAGGGAAATGCAAATCAAAACAACCCTAAGATTTCATCTTACACCAGTCAGAATGGCTAAGATTAAAAAGTCAGGAGACAGCAGGTGTTGGAGAGGGTGTGGAGAAAGAGGAACACTCCTCCACTGCTGGTGGGGTTGCAAATTGGTACAACCACTCTGGAAATCAGTCTGGTGGTTCCTCCGAAAACTGGGCACCTCACTTCCAGAAGATCCTGCTATACCACTCCTGGGCATATACCCAGAGGATTCCCCACCATGTAATAAGGATACATGCTCTACTATGTTCATAGCAGCCCTATTTATAATTGCCAGATGCTGGAAAGAATCCAGGTATCCCTCAACAGAAGAGTGGATGCAAAAAATGTGGTATATCTACACAATGGAGTACTATTCCACCATTAGAAACAATGAATTCATGAAATTCTTAGGCAAATGGATGGAGCTAGAGACCATCATACTAAGTGAGGTAACCCAGACTCAAAAGGTGAATCATGGTATGCACTCACTAATAAGTGGTTATTAACCTAGAAAACTGGAATACCCAAAACATAATCCACACATCAAATGAGGTACAAGAAGAAAGGAGGAGTGGCCACTGGTTCTGGAAAGACTCAGTGAAACAGTATTCGGCAAAACCAGAACAGGGAAGTGGGAAGGGGTGGGTAGGAGGACAGGGGAAGAGAAGGGGGCTTACGGGACTTTCGGGGAGTGGGGGGGCTAGAAAAGGGGAAATCATTTGAAATGTAAATAAATCATATCGAATAAAAAAATTTAAAAAAAAGTGACCTTCAGGGAATGACTGAAAATGTGCTTACTATCCAGAAGCAGATAGATTCTTTGGCAGCCGTGATGCTTCAGAACTGACGGGGCCTAGATGTTTTAACATCTAAGGAAGGTGGTCTTTGCCTATTCCTCCAAGAAGAATGCTGTTTCTATGTCAACCAATCCGGGGTAGTGAGAAACAAAATCCAGGAACTTCAGACAGACATAAAGAACTTCCGAGTTCGTGAGACCTCCAGCTGTGACATTTTCGAAAACCCCATATGGAAATGGATACTCCCTCTTATAACGCCTTTTCTAGTCATCTTCCTGGTGTTATTGTTTGCTCCCTGCCTAATTAATCTTGTTTCTACATTCCTCCAACGACAAATGCAAAAAATTTCTAACCAAACTATTAATCAGCTTCTGTTACAGAATTACCAGCCACTGCCCACGGAAGAGCCCCTGTCCCCAGATGGAGCTGATGCCAACATGCACCAGGTGGTCCCCGATGATGAAAGTCATCTATACCCCAAAATTGACAACGCCCCTAGACAGCAGGAAGTAGTTTAAGAGACATGGTGCCCTCACTCCTTTTCATCATCGGGTCCCCCCTCCTTTTTCTTTTTCTTTTTCTTCTTTAATAAAAGAAATGCAGGAATGTAGGTACCTGAGGCCTGCAAAGCTTGTGACGCCATACAAGCAATGTATAGGTCTGTTGCCAAGGCAACAGCTGCCATTTACCCAGAGTTCCATAGCCCACCTTTACCTGTAACTATGTCACCCCCGGTATATAACCAGGCAGCGCTCCTTTCCTCTCTCTCTTTCTCTTCTCCCCTTCCTTCCTGCCCGCTACCCCTTCCCTATCTTAAATAAAGCCCCCACGTGGAACTATCTGGTCTAGCGTGTCTCATTGCGGCTCACGGTTCCACCGTGTCCATGGTACAGTGCCTGTGGTGCGCACGTGTGGGCACGGTGAGCAGCTGCAGCCACAACGCAGAGAGCAGACAGGACATTCGAGAGAGCTCAGAAACCAATGCAGAAACCAACACCTGGGACAAGGAGTTCTCCATTCTGGATATAGAGTACTCTCTCTCCCATCACCTCTCCTCTTCAGCCATCTTCTCTCTTCTCTTCTTGTCACCCCTCCTCTCCTCTCCATTTTCCTCCTCTAGTTTTCTTTGCTTCTTTTCCCTTGTCTCTCCTGACCTTCAGCCCCCTCTTATTTCTTGCCGCATCGCTTTCCCCTCAGTTTTATTACTTAAAATCAAACCCCTCAAACCATTGGGCCAAACCCTGGAGATTGTCAACATCCAGAGGAAACACAAAGAGTGGTGTTCTCTGCTGGTCAACTGCAGCAGATGAAATGTCCCTGACACATGGTCTCAGTAGGACAGGGCATATATACCATATTGAATGTTGTCCTCTTTTCCTTTCTGAGGAAGTACGTTCCAAGTAATCACTTGATTCATCAGTTATGACTAGTTGCTTAACTTGAATGCATGACACGAGCTGAGTAAAATCTTGACAGCTTCAGTGCACAGGGTACACTCACAATATCTTAATCTAACTTTAGTCCCTAAAAGATCACTTCAAGTCCCTGAATATCAGTTTCCGTCTCCAAAAACAGCAATAGTATTTACCTCCAAAGAGGGTTGAAGAACTGAGTTCACACATCAGTGATGCTTTATCATTTAAAATTCTGTTATTGGACATCAAGCTAGATGATATTAGTATATTTTATCAACATGTGTTTGCAATATATAATGGTTAATCTTTGGCTTCAAAATCCTCATTTCTACATATTTCCTAGAGCATCATACTATTGAAAATTAAAAACTTTCTGTTTCAGAGTTTGATCTCGGTAAAGGATTTAAGGCAACTCCATTTAACCTGGCAATAAGATTAAGACCAGACTCTTCCATACTTGTCTTCAACCTTGTCAGTGTCCCTGCTTTGTCTCTGTTAATTCTGTCTGGCTGGCCTGGACTAATATCACAAGGCATTTAGCTGTGTTAATTAAAAATATCAGCCAAGCAAGATGCTTAAGAATGTTGCTGCCAAAGGCAGCCTCCAGTTTTAAACAGACAGATTGGTTTAAGGGCTTCTAACCAACTGCTTTATAAATTTCATGGTCAACGGCTCACTGCTACCACCAGCAAATGTATGTTGAAAGTGGAGTGGTGTGTAGAATGCCAGAAATGTGAAGAAGCTGCAGGAAGGCACTTAGAGCTGAGGCTTCCCATCCTCAGAGCAGGGAAAGGGTGTCTGGGCAACATGGAGAACCACAAACAGAAAGCTAGAGCATCAACTAGGAGCTGAGTATAGAAGGAGAAGCTGCTGTAAAATCAGATGAGTGGTCAGTGGAGAAAACAGACCATAAAATGTCTGAGACCAGGGTAGTTGGTAGAATCATAGTAATGAGGATACTTCCTGACACTGAGGATATTTATTTTGTGTGAATTATTAGAGAAGGAACAGATGTTGGGATTTTTCCATCAGGACCCTGTTCAGGAACCCATAGAACAGTTGGCTGGTAAGCATAGTGCCCAGAGGTCCAGATGGTGGACCATGGAGAGAGGATTAGCTATGACCAGGCACAGCCTGAGGCCTTGAGAAGCAGATGGTAAATCTGCAGTTCCAAATGATTTGTTTCTCACAGACCTTGTGCCTCAAGTGTGAGAAAGGAGAGCATAAATGAGTTCATTTCTCCCTCAAACAACCAGTGCAATAAATGGGTCAGAACCATAACAGTGCTGAACTTGGTTTACATAGGATCTTCATTTCTTAAGGTCCTGGGGATGGAACCCAGGACCTTATGTATGCTGGGTAAGCATTACCACTACACCAGTCATTTCTATTGCTTTTGAGTTTGTTTGTTTGTTTGTTTGTTTTAAAGCATGATCTCACTAAGTTGCCTAGATAAAGTATACTCTACTTTATCAACTGCATTGCCTTAGGATATAATACATCAGACTTGGTCATGCATCAGAGGCACTTAGGACATTTAAATGCATGGGTGTCAGTACCATCTACAAAATGAGTAGCTTGGAGTAGTTCCTAGGTGGCTCCATTTTATTTAGGAAGAACACAGGTGGTTCTGATGTTCACTTGAATGGGCAGTGTGGTTCTGGCAAACTTTTACCTTTCTAAAGCATAATGGAAAGAGTGGGCACTGAAGAGAGCTCATACACGAGGCTTCCCATGCAATGATCCTAACCTTTGAAGTGCAAACTATGCTATTTGGGTAATCTAGTTCATTTTAAAATGATACTTTTATTTATTTTTTAATATCTTCTATGTTTATATATTTTGATCATATCCACTCATCACTACCTTTTCAAAATTCTCCTAGTGCTTCTTACTCAGTCTCCTTCTTAACTTCATGTTGTTTTATGTCATCAAAGACCCCCTGAATCCAATTACTGCTGCCCATATCTTCATGCTATCTACTGCTTGGGCAATCTACACATACCCAACGATTAGTGACTCTCTCTTCCACCCCAAGAAGCCATCACTGACAAAAACAATTCCACTTACCTTACAGAACCTTTACAATTTTATGAGTTACCATTTGTCAATTCTTGATCATAAAGCATGAGCTATTGCTGTTCTATTCAGGAACTTTTCCCCTGTGTCCATGTGTTTGAGGCTTCCCCCACTTTCCCTATTAGTTGTTTATTATTATTATTATTATTATTTTATGTGGATATGCTTGATCCACTTGAACTTGAGCTTTATACAAGAAGATAAAAATGTTTCGATTTCCATTCTTCTACATGCTGACCTCCAGTTGAACCAGCAACATGAAGCTAAGGCTGTCCTACAGCCCTCTGCACACAACTCCTGATAGGAGAGACCTGGTCTCCCAGGAGTGAGATCACCACTTTCTCTTCAATAACTGCCCAAAGCAGGATGGGGTAGGAGGTAGGAGTACACATAGCACATGGATAGCTGAGCAGCTGGGGACAGATTCCTTCCCTGTCTCTATCTGCACCACCCAGGTAAGGCTGTCCCATAGCCCTCCGTAACCAAACCCCACACAGGAGAGAACTGGTCTCCCCAGGAGTGCTGATACACCTGAGATTACAGGCTCACAGGCCCAAAAGAGGGACAAGCTCCAATCAGAGACAGCAAGACCAACTAACACTAGAGGTAACCATATGGCAAAAGGCAGGTACAAACCTAAAAAACAGAAATGAAGGTTACTTGGCGTCATCAGAACCAAGTTCTCCCTCCAGAGCAAGTTCTGAATGCCTCAACACACCAGAAAAGCAAGATTCAGATTTAAAATCACTTCTCAGGATGATAAAAGAGGACTTTAAGAAGGATATAACACCTTTAAAGAAATGCAGGCAAACTCAGGTAAAAAGGAAAAGGCCCTTAAAGAGGAAACACAAAAATTCCCCTGAATAAATATAGAAAAACACAACCAAACAAAAAAGTTGAACAAAGCCATCCAGGATCTAAAAATGAAAATAGAAACAATAAAGAAATCACAAAGAGAGTCAACTCTGGAGATAGAAAACCTAGGAAAGAGTTCAGGAAGCACAGATGTAAGCATCACCAACAGAATACAAGAGATGGAAGAGAGAATCTCAGGTGCAGAAGATACCATAGAAAACATTGACACAATAGTTAAAGAAAATGCAAAATGCAAAGCTCCTAGTCCAAAACATCCAGGAAATACAAGACACAATGAGAAGACCAAACCTAAGGTATAGAAGAAAATAAAGATTCCCAAATTAAAGAGCCAGTAAGTATCTTCAACAAAATTATAGAAGAAAACTTCCCTAACCTAGAGAAAGAGATGCCCATACAAGAAGCCCACAGATATCCAAATAGATTGGACCAGAAAATGTCCTCCCATCACATTATACTCAAAACATCAAATTCATAAAACAAAGAAAGAATATTAAAAGAAGTAAGGTAAAATGCCAAGTAACATATAAAGGCAGACCTATCAGAATTACACCACACTTCTCAACAGAGACTAGAAAAGCAAGAAGATCCTGAGAAGATGTCATACAGACCCTAAAAGAACACAAATGCCAACCTAGGTTACTATACCCACCAAAACTCAATTACCATAGATGGAAAAACAAGATATTCCAGGACAAAAACAACTTTCCACAGTATCTTTCCATAAATCCAGCTCTATAAAGGATAATAGATGGAAAACTCCAACACATGGAAGGAAACTACATCCTAGCAAAAGCAAGAAATTAATCTTCTCCTAACAAACCATAAAGAAAATAGTCACATATTCGACCTCTAACAACAAAAATAACGTGAAGCAACAATCATTTTTTCTTAATATCTCTCAATATCAATGGCCTTAATTCCCCAATTAAAAAAAAATATGACTGGGTATATAAACAGGACTAAACATTTTGCTGAATACAAGAAACATACCTCAGTGACAAAGACAGATACTAACTCAGAATAAAAGGTTGGAAAAAAAATTCCACAAAAATGGTTTCAAAAACAAGCTGAACTAGGCATTGTTTTTTTTTTTTTAATTCCTCTAATTTTTTTATTCGATATATTTTTTATTTACATTTCAAATGATTTCCCCTTTTCTGGTCCCACATAAGCCCCATTCCCTCCCCCTGTTCTCCCACCTACCCCTTCCCAATTCCCTGTTCTGGTTTTGCCTTATACTGCTACACTGAGTCTTTGCAGAACCAGGGGCCACTCCTCCATTCTTCTTGTACCTCATTTGATGTGTGGATTATGTTTTGGGTATTCCAGTTTTCCAGGCTAATATCCACTTAATAGTGAGTGCATAACATGATTGATCTTTTGAGACTGGGTTACCTCACTTAGTATGATGTTCTCCCGTTCCATCCATTTGCCTGAGAATTTCGTGAATTCATTGTTTCTAATGACTGAATAGTACTCCATTGTGTATATATACCACATTTTTTGCATCCATTCTTCTGTTGAGGGATACCCGGGTTCTTTCCAGCTTCTGGCTGTTATAAATATGGCTGCTATGAACATAGTGGAGCATATATCCTTATTACATGCTGGAGAATCCTCTGGGTATATGCCCAGGAGTGGTATAGCAGGATCTTCTGGAAGTGAGGTGCCCAGTTTTCTGAGGAACTGCTAGACTGATTTCCAGAGTAGTTGTACCAATTTGCAACCCCACCAGCAGTGGAGGAATGTTCCTCTTTCTCCACATCCTTGCCAACACCTGATGTCTCCTGAGTTTTTAATCTTAGCCATTCTGACTGGTGTAAGGTGAAATCTCAGGGTTGTTTTGATTTGCATTTCCCTGATGACTAATGAAGTTGAGCATTTTTTTAAGATGTTTCTCTGCTATCCAAAGTTCTTCAGGTGAGAATTCTTTGTTTAACTCTGTACCCCATTTTAATAGGGTTATTTGGTTTTCTGGGGTCTAACTTCTTGAGTTCTTTGTATATATTGGATATTAGCTCTCTATCTGATGTAGGGTTGGTGAAGATTTTTTCCCAATTTGTTAGTTGCTGATTTTTTCCTTCTGATGGTGTCCTTTGCTTTACAGAAACTTTGTAATTTCATGAGGTCCCATTTGTCAATTCTTGATCTTAGAGCATAAGCTATTGCTGTTCTGTTCAGGAACTTTCCCCCTGTACCGATGTCCTCAAGGATCTTCCCTAGTTTCTTTTCTATTAGGTTCAGAGTGTCTGGATTTATGTGGAGGTCCTTGATCCATTTGGAGTTGAGCTTAGTACAAAGAGATAAGAATGGATCAATTCGAATTCTTCTGCATGCTGACCTCCAGTTGAACCAGCACCATTTGTTGAAAAGGCTATGTTTCTTCCATTGGATGTTTTCAGCCCCTTTGTCAAAGATCAAGTGGCCATAAGTGTGTGGGTTCATTTCTGGATCTTCAATCCTGTTCCATTTGTCCACCTGCCTGCCACAGTTCCAATACCATGCAGTTTTTAACACTATTGCTCTGTAGTATTGCTTGAGGTCCGAGATACTGATTCCCCCAGAATTTCTTTTGTTGTTGAGAATAGTTTTAGCTATCCTGGGTTTTTTGTTATTCCAGAAGAATTTGAGAATTGCTCTTTCTAACTCTATGAAGAATTGAGTTGGGATTTTGATGGGTATTGCATTGAATTTGTATATTGCTTTTGGAAAAATGGCCATTTTAACTATATTAATCCTGTCAATCCATGAGCATGGGAGGTTTTCCATTTTTTGAGGGTCTTCTTCCATTTCCTTCTTCAGAGTCTTGAAGTTCTTGTCATACAGATCTTTCACATGTTTGGTAAGAGTCACCCCAAGGTACTTTATACTGTTTGTGGCTATTGTGAAGGGGGTCATTTCCCTAATTTCTTTCTCAGCCTGCTTATACTTTGAGTATAGGAAGGCTACTGATTTGCTTGAGTTGATTTTATAACCAGCCACTTTGCTGAAGTTGTTTATCAGCTGTAGGAATTCTCTAGTGGAGTTTTTTGGGTCACTTATGTAGACTATCATATCATCTGCAAATAATGACAGTTTGACTTCTTCCTTTCCATTTTGTATCCCTTTGACCTCCTTATGTTGTCTAATTGCTCTAGCTAGAACTTCAAGTACTATATTGAAAAGATAAGGAGAAAGGGGGCAGCCCTGTATAGTCCCTGATTTTATATATGAGATTGAGAAGTAGCCATTCTAATAACAAATAAAATTGGCTTTCTACCAAAAGTTATCAAAAAAGATAAGTTAGAAAACTTCATACCCATCAAAGGAAAAATTGACCACGATAAACTCTTAATTTTGAACATCTATGCTCCAAATGCAAGGGCATGCACATTCATAAAAGAAACTTTATTAATACTCAAAACACACATTGCACCTCACACAATAATAGTGGGAGACTTCAGCACACCACTGTCATCCATGGACAGATCATGGAAACAGAAACTAGACAGAGACACAGTGAAACTAACAGAACTTATGAACCAAATGGATTTAATAGATATCTATAGAACATTTCATCCTAAAACAAAAGAATATACCTTTTTCTCAACACCTCCTGGTACCTTCTCCAAAACTGGGCATATAATTGGTCACAAAACAGGCCTCAAGAAAACTGAAGTAATCCCATGCCTCCTATCAGATCACCGGGGACTAAGGCTTGTCTTCAATAACAACAAAAACAATGGAAAGCCCACATGGGTATGGAAGCTGAACAATGCACTACTCAATGCTAACTTGATCAAGAAAGAAATAAAGAAATTAAAGACGTTTTAGAATTAAATGAAAATGAAGGTACAACATACCCAAATTTATGAAGCACAATGAAAACAGTCCTAAGAGGAAAGCTCCTAGCTTTTAGTACCTCCAAAAAGAAACTGGAAAGAGCACACACTAGCAGCTTAACAGCAAACCTGAAAGTTTTAGAACAAAAAGAAGCAAAAAGGACTAGAAGTCAGGAAATAAACTTAGGGCTGAAATCAACCAACTAGAAACAAAAAGAACTATACAAAGAATCAACAAAACCAGGAACTGATTCTTTGAGAAAATCAACAAGATAAATAAACCCTTAGCTAGACTAACCAGAGGGCACAGAGACAGTGTCCAAATTAAAAAATTGAGATATGAATAGGGAGATATAACAACAGAAACTGAGGAAATCCAAAAAATCATCATATCCTTCTACAAAAGCCTATACTCAACAAAACTGAAAAATGTGGAAGAAATGGTCAATTTTCTAAACAGATTCCAGGTACCAAAGTTAAATCAGGATCAGATAAACCATCTAAAGAGTCCCATAACCCCTAAAGAAATAGAAGCAGTCATTAATTATCTCCCAACCAAAAAAAAAAAAAAAAAAAAAAAAAAAAAAGCCCAGGACCAGACAGGTTTTGTGCAGAATTCTCTCAGACCTTCAAAGAAGAGCCAATACCAATACTCTTTGAACTATTCAACAAAATAAAAACATAAGGTCCTATTCTTAAGGTCACAGGAAGACCAACAGAGTCATGTAACCTGGACCGTTGAGAGGACTCAGAGAACTGAGCCACCAACCAAAGAGCATACACAGGTTGGACCAACCCCAACCCTCTCCACAGATGTGCAGCTCAGTTTCCATTTCTTCCCCAACAACTAGAGCAGAGGCTATCCCTAAAGCTCTCAGGCATTTGTGGAATCCTTTCCCCAACAACAGAATTGCTTTGTCTGGCCTCAGTGGGAGAGGATGTGCCTAGCCCTGGGGAGATTTGATGCACGAATGTTAAGGGGATGGATGGGGCACCCACTCAGAGGAAAAGGGACAAATGAAGGAGGGAAGGACTGAGAGAGGTGGCATCAGGAAGGTGGGCCACAATTGGCCCACCTTCTTTACAAAAAAGAAGTAAGTAAATAAACAAACAAACAAACATTTAAAAAAGAGAGAGCATTTGTTGTTTTTTCAGGATACCTAATTTCAGTTCCCAAGTACCCACATGGAGACCCAACACTCATTATAATTCCTGTTCCTTGGGGCAGGGAGTGTCATAGACCCCTGTCTTCTGGCTTCCAAGTGTTTTGCACTCATATGTATGCATACCCCCCACATACATAACACATAAACATACACATATTAAAAAATAATAAATTGTTTTAAAAAGAAAATCTAAAATTATAATCTGCCCTTGTCCTTTGGGTCCCAAAATCCAGGCTAGGGAGAGCTAGGAAATGAAGCAGGACCACAGACATGTACAGTGAAACTTGATTCATGCAGAGTTCTCTAATGCTACTGCTTCCCCACAATTAGGATCCTTACTATGTTTGTTAGGTCCAGCATAGGGTGTGGCAAGGTGGGAGTAGCTAGTCTAAATAGGATGTTTCTACAGGTGAGCATCTCAGGCTGTTAACATTCTTGCAAAGGAAGTAACAGTTGTAAGCCTTTGCCATCTGATGAGTCATTTATAAACATTCATATTTGGACTACTCAGGAAAGACTTTGTATTCCTCTTGAAACTGGTCTATAGGAGTAATGCCTTTGCCAGTTTTCCATGGCGTAATTTCTGTTACAGTTCTCAGCAGACTATGCCTATATCTAAACACACACTCAATGAGGATTCCATTTATTCAGGGCTTCTTCTAGCCCATACAGATAAAAGATCCAAATCAGCATGCAAATGAATGAGCAAAGGGTGGTGTGCCCACGCAATGAGGAAAACTACCAATGGACAAAGCAATTTGGTTGAGTCCTAAAGTACTCTGAAGTAAAGGAAGCCAGACACAAGGGCCCCTACCTCGCTTCAGGAGTCCATTTGTAGGCAATTCTAGGATGAGCAGCAAGACCCTACATACATAGTAAATTGTTACTGGCACAGTATTGATTTCAAAAAGGCAAGAATTAATTCGTGAGTGGGAGCTGGGGGTAAAACAAACCATTTTGTTTTCTGGATTGAAGTGTAGATATACAGACAGGGACTTTTGAAATTCTGTACCGTTAAGATAGAACTGATTAAAATGGTGTTGAAGCACCTGCTTCTCTGCTCCCTTGATCAACAGGGAACCCAGTGAAGCAGTTCTAAGGAGATGAAGGAGATGTCTTGAAACCTTAATCTTATCTCAAACAAGATAAATTGCTCATCAGGGAGCTGAAGCAGAATCAGACAATTAGAGGTGACTAATGCAAGCCAGTTTTGTCTTGTACATCCCACTGTGATGATGCTAGTGCTTCTGTTCTATCCATGGCTGCTTCTGAGAGCAGGTGAGACCCAGCTGAGATACCTGCTGAACAACACCTGCACCATTTGTCTTAGTCAGGGTTTCTATTCCTGCACAAGCATCATAACCAAGAAGCAAGTTGGGGAGGAAAGGGTTTATTGAGCTTACACTTCCACATTGCAGTTCATCACTAAAGGAAGTCAGGACTGGAACTAAAGCAGGTCAGGAAGCAGGAGCTGATGCAGAGGCCATGGTGAGATGTTTCTTACTGGCTTGCTTCCTCGGGCTTGCTCAGGCTGCTCTCTTATAGAACCCAAGAGCATCAGTCCAAAGGTGGTACCACCCACAAGTGGCCCTCCCAACTTGATCACTAATTGAGAAAATGCCCCACAGCTGGATCTCATGGGGGCACTTCCCCAACTAAAGCTTCTTTCTCTGTGATAACTCCAGCCTGTGTCAAGTTGACACACAAAACTAGCCAGTACACCATCCAAAGAGGGTACCCAGATGATATGCTTGTTTACAGGAAGAGGCAAGGGCTGAATACTGTGCAGCCTCCAAAGATGCTTACAGAAATAAAGTCAATTGAAAGACCATGGGTAAAAACAGAATAAAGTCTCAAATCCCCTACACATGGTAATGAGTACTTATAACTTCTTTTGGTGCCTAAATCTAGACTTTTTTCCAGCAACAAATTGACAACACTATGCAGGGTCCTTTGACTGTTAGGCCATTACCTGCAGTGGCTGCAGAGTAAGAGATGGAGAATGATGCAGCTATCAGAAACAATGTTCCTCCATGCTGGAGCATTTGAAGGAAGGAGACTTTGGATTCTGCTGATGCTTCAGGGAAGTGCTTGAGTACTCTTCTCCCTCTTATATGCTCCTTGTGTCATTTTCATGACATTTACACTCTTTTTAGTGAAGCCACCAGGAATTCTACTGGAGCCATACTCTATTCGCCATTTCATAGGGATGTTGTTACTGGAGTTTCATCAGAATCGAGCTGACAGTGTGGTGTCATGAATATTTATCTTGCTTTCCCTATAGTCCCAAGAGTTCTGAGAGAGACAAAATTGCTGCTGCCTGGCAGCATCCCAGAAGCTAATTGCTCAAGAGCAGGCATATAAAGAAATGGAAAGTGCTGCTCTTCCCATGCTTTGAGAAAGGTGGGCTTTTTAATCCTTTTTTTTTCTTAAATCTTAATCTTCATGCCTTCTGTTTCCTAAACCAAAAATTCTCTTAGAATGATCCTCAGTCTCTGTTACAAGTGCTTGATTATCAAGTTATACTTGTAGTTTACTTGATAAATCCTTTGCATTTTAAAAAAGATTTATTTATTTTTATTTATATGGGTAGACTGCAGCTGTCTTCAGACACACATACACACACACACACACACACACACATACCAGAAGAGTGTATCAGAACCTGTTACAGATGGTTGTGAGCCACCATGTAGTTGCTAGGAATTGAAATCAGGACCTCTGGAAGAGCAGTCAGTGCTCTTAACCACTGAGTCATCTTTCCAGCCCAATCCTTTGCATTTTTTAATGTACACAGACTTGTTATTCTATTGCATGTGCCATTTAAGCATGGCTTCTGATAGATTAAACACTGCTTGTGTGGGATAATGTCACAGTTTCTTAGGATTTTTATACTGTGGAGAATATTACTGAAACATGGACAGTTCTGACTAAATTGTCTGGGGAACAAAAAGAGGGAGGGAGAGGAAGAAGTGTGAGGAAGAAAAAGAGACAATGCAAGGAAGGGAAAAGAGGGGATAGAAAGGACAGAAAAAAGAAATCTTAAAAAGGCCAAGTTTGTCCAATCCTATTCCCCCTTCCACAGCTGCCAGCTCTTTCTACTGTGGAAGAACTCTGCCAGGTCTCCCATACTGAAGGCACCCTCTACTAATACTTCCTAGAGAACCAGTCACTCAGACATTTGGTAAGAACAACTCTTCCACCTCTGGAGGCCTAGAGCTGCTGTCAGGGTTTTCAGGGCCCTATACCCAGCAACCACCAAAAGCCCTGCCCTTTGGAATAGCAGTCTCCTTCCTATCCTTATCCCCTGTCTGCTGCCAGCCCTTTTTGCTGTGACAGAATTTAGCAAGGTTTACCACAGTGAAGACAACATTTCCTTATACTTACTAGAGTACCAACCAAGCAGGGCTTTTGAGAACCAGCAACTCAGGACATGTGGTTTACCACATTGAAGACACCATTTCCTGATAATTCCTAGAGAACCAGCCACTCAGGGCATTTGAATCTTGCCAGGTCTGCCACAATGAAGACACCATCTTCTAGTAATTCCTAGAGAACCACCTATACTCAGGGCATTTGAGAACCAACTGCACTCAGGATATTTGAGAACTAGCCACACTCAGGGAATTTGGAGCATGGAGAGGCCTGGGAGCACAGGAGACCTGGTCTCCCAGGAGAGCCTACATACCTGTGTGCACAGACAGACTGGGAATCTCAGGAGTACAGATATGCAGGATTGCAGGACAGATAAGCCACAATCAGAAACAGCAAGACCAGCTAACACCAGACAAAATTAGATGGGAATGGCAAATGCAAGATCATTACCAACAGAAACCAAGGCAACATGACACCATCTGAACCCAGTTATCCCGCAACAGCAAATCCTGGATACCCCAACACACTAGAAAAGCAAGAGCTGCATTTAAAATCACTTCTCCTGATGTTGATAGAGGATGTCAAGGAGGACATAAATAACACTCTTAAAGAAATACAGGAGAACAGGGGTCAACAGATAGAGGCCCTTAAAGAGGAAACACAAAATCCCTTAAAAAAAAACACAGGAGAACATGGGTCAACAGATAGAAGCCCTTAAAAAGGAAACACAAAAATCTATTAAAGAAAGATAGGAGAACATGGGTCAACAGGTAGAAGCCCTTAAACAGGAAACACAAAGAGTTTCAGGAAAACACACACACACACACACACACACAAAACAAAACAAAACAAAACAAACAACAACAACAAAACGAGTGAAGGAACTAAACAAAACTACCTAGGATCTAAAACTGGAAGTAGAAACAATAAAGAAATCACAAAGTGAGACATCTCTGGAGATAGAAAACCTTGGAAAGAATTCAGTAGTCATAGATGCAAGCATCACCAATAGAATACAAGAGATAGAAGAGAGAATCCCAGGTGCAGAAGATGCCATAGAAAACATCGACACAACAGCCAAAGAAAATACAAATTGCAGAAAGCTCCTGACACAAAACATCCAAGTAATCCAGGAAACAATGAGAAGGCTAAACCTAAGGATAATAGTTATAGAAAATAGCGAAGGCTCTTAACTTAAAGGATCAGTAAATATCTTCAACATTATAGAAGAAAATTTCCCTAACCTAAAGAGAGAGATTCACATGGACATACAAGAAGCCTACAGAACTCCAAACAGAGTGGACCAGAATAGAAATTTCTCCTGACACATAATATTGAAAACATTAAATGCACTAAACAAAGAAAGAATATTAAAAGAAGTAAGGGGAAAAGGTCAAGGAACATATAAAGGCAGACTTATCAGAATTACACCAGATTTCTCACTAGAAACTATGAAGGCTAGAAGATCCTGGACAGATGTCGTACAGATCCTAAGAGAACATAAATGTCAGCCCAGGCTATTATACCCAGCAAAACTCTCAATTACTATAGATGGAGAAAACAAGACATTCCATAACAAAATCAAATTTACACAATATCCTTCCATAAACCCAGCTCTCCAAAGAATAATGGGTGGAAAATACCAACACAAGGCTGGAAACTACACCGTAGAAAAAGCAATAAAATAATCTTCTTTCAACAAACTGAAAAAAAAAAAAAAGATAGCCACACAAACAGAATTCCACCTTTAACAATGAAAATAACAGGAAACAGCAATCACTTTTCCTTAATATCTCTTAACATCAACCAATGGTCCCAATTTCCCAATAAAAAGACACAGAATAACAGATAGGATACATAAACAGGACCCAACATTTTGCCGCATAAAAGAAACCCACCTCAGTGACAAAGACACTCACGACCTCAGAGTAAAAGGTTGGAAAACAATTTTCCAAGCAAATGGTCTCAAGAAACAAGCTGGAGTGGCATTTATTATATCAAATAAAATCAACTTGCAACCAAAAGTTGTCAAAGAAGATAAGGAGGAACACATCATACTGGCCAAAGGAAAAATCTACCAAAATGAACTCTCAATACTAAATATCTATGCTCCAAATGCAAGGGCACCCACATTCATAAAAGAAACTGTACTCAATCTCAAAGCACACATTGCACCCCACACAATAATAATGGAAAACTTCAACAGACTCTCAAAAATGGACAAATCATGGAAACAGAAACTAAACAGAGACACGGTTAAACTAACTGAAGTTATGGACCAAATTGATCTAACAGATATTTATAGAACATTCCATCCTCAAGTAAAAGAATATAACTTCTTCTCAGCACCTCATGGTACCTTCTGCAAAACTGACCATGTAATTGGCCACAAAACAGACCTTAACAGATACAGGTATATTGACATAATTCCATGTACCCCAAACAAAAACAACATAAAATACACATACACATGGATGTTGAACAATGCTCTAGTCAATGATAACTTGGTCAAGGACAAGATAAAGAAATTAAAGACTTTTTAGAATTTAATGGAAATGAACACACATCATACCAAAACTTATGGGACACAATAAAAGCAGTGCTAAGAGGAAAAGTCATAGCTCTAAGTGCCTCCAAAAAGAAAATGGAGAGAGCTTACACTAGCAGCTAGTCAACACACCTGAAAGCTCTAGAACAAAAAGAAGCTAATACACCCAAGAGGAGTAGAAGGCAGGAAATCATGAAACTAGGACTGAAATCAACCAAGTTGAAACAAAAAGTACTATACAAAGAATCAACAAAAGTAGGAGCTGGTTCTTTGAGAAAATCAACAAGAAAGATAAACCCTTAGCCAGACTAACCAGAGGGCTCAGAGGCACTACCCAAATTAATAAAATCAGAAATGAAAAGGAAGATATAACAACAGATACTGTGGAAATTCAAAAAATCATCAGATCTTACTACAAGAGCTTATACTCAACAAAATTGGAAAATCTGGACAAAATAGGCAATTTTCTAGATACATACCAGGTGCCAACAGTAAAACAGGAGCAGACAAACCATCTAAATAGTCCCATAAGTCCTGAGGAAATAGAATCAGTTACTAATAGTCATAAAATAAAATAAAATAAAATAAAATAAAATAAAATAAAATAGCCCAGGACCTGATAGATTTAGTGGGGACATCTATCAGATCTTCAAAAAACAGCTAATACCTATACTCTTCAAACTATTCCACAAAATAGAAACTCAAGGAGCACTACACAACTCATTCTATGAAGCTACAATAATGGTTATACCTAAACCAAACAAAAACCAAACAAGGAAAGTGAAATTCAGACCAATTTCCCTTATGAACATTGATGCCAAAATTCTCATCACAATTCTGTCCAACTGAATCCAAGAATGCATCAAAACAATAATTCATCACAATCAAGTAGGTTTCATCCCAGGGATCCAGGGATGATTCAATAAATGGAAATCCATCAATGCAATTCACTGCATAAACAAACTTAAAGAAAAATACCATATAGACATTTCATTAGATGCTGAAAAAGATTTTGACAAAATTCAGCATCACTTCATGATAAAAGTTGGGGAGATCAGAAATTCAAGGCCCATACCTAAACATAGTGAAACACTATACTGTAAACCAGTAGCCAATATCAAACTAACTGGAAAGAAACTTGAAGCAATCCCACTAAAACAGGGGACCAGACAAGCCTGCCTACTCTCTCTTTCTCTCTCTCTCTCTCTCTCTCTCTCTCTCTCTCTATATATATATATATATATATATATATATATATATATATATATATATATATATATATATATATATATAGTACTTGAAGTCCTAGCCAGAGCACTTAGACAACAAAAGGAGGTCAAATGTATACAAATTAAAAAGAAGTCAAAATATCACTATTTGCAGATGATATGATCATATACTTAACTGATTAAAATTCCACCAGAGAACTCCTAAAGCTGATAAACAACTTCAGCAAAGTGGCTGGATATAAAGTTAACTCAAACAAATCAGTAGCCTTCCTCTACTCAAAGGATAAACAAGCTGAGAAAGATATTAGGGAAATGATACCCTTCACAATAGTCACAAATAATATTACATACCTTGGTGTGACACTAACCAAGCAAGTGAAAGATATATATGACAAGAACTTCAAGCCTCTGAAGAAAGGAATCACAGAAGATCTCAGAAGATGGAAAGATCTCCCATGCTCATGTATTGGAAGGATTAATATAGTAAAAATGGCCACCTTGCCAAAAGCAATCTACAGACTCAATGCAATTCCCATCAAAATTCCAAATCAGTTTTTCATAGAGCTAGAAAGAGAAATCTGCAAATTCATTTGGAATAACAAAACTCAGGATAGTGAAAACTATTCTCTAAAACAGAAGATCTCCTGGGGGAATCACTATCCCTGACCTCAAGCTCTACTTCAGAGGAATAGTGACAAAAAAAAAAAAAAAAAAAACCTGTATAGTATTGGTATGGAGACAGTCAGGAAGGTCAACGGAACAGAAGTGAAGACCCAGAAATGAACTCACACATACACCACTTGGTAATTGACAAAGGTGCTAAAAACATCCAGTGGAAAAAAGACAGCATTTTTTTATTCGATATATTTTTTATTTACATTTCAAATGATTTCCCCTTTTCAGGCCCCCCACTCCCCAAAAGTCACATAAGCCCCCTTCCTTCCCCCTATTCTCCCATCCACCCCTTCCTACTTCCCTGTTCTGGTTTTGCCCTATACTGCTACACTGAATCTTTCCAGAACCAGGGGCCACTCCTCCATTCTTCTTGTACCTCATTTGATGGGTGGATTATGTTTTGGATATTCCAATTTTCTAGGCTAATATCCACTTATTAGTGAGTGCATACCATGATTGATCTTTTGATACTGGGTTACCTCACTTAGTATGATGTTCTCCAACTCCATCCATTTGTCTAAGAATTTCATGAAAACCAAATAACCCTATTAAAAAATGGGGTACAGAGCTAAACAAAGAATTTTCACCTGAAGAACATTGGATGGCTGAGAAGCATCTTTAAAAAATGCTCAACTTCATTAGTCATTAGGGAAATGCAAATCAAAACAACCCTGAGATTTTACCTTACACCAGTCAGAATGGCTAAGATTAAAAATTCAGGAGACAGCAGGCTTTGGCAAGGATGTGGAGAAAGAGCAACATTCCTCCACTGCTGGTGGGGTTGCAAACTGGTACAACCACTCTGGAAATCAGTCTGGCGGTTCCTCAGAAAACTGGGCATGTCACTTCCGAAAGAAGTGACATATCACTTCTGGCATATACCCAGAGGATTCCCCAGCATGTAACAAGGATACATGCTCCACTATGTTTATAGCAGCCCTATTTATAATAGCCAGAAGCTGGAAAGAACCAGGTATCCCTCAACAGAAGAATGAATGCAAAAAATGTGGTATATATACACAATGGAGTATTATTCAGCTATTAAAAGACAGCATTTTTAACAAATGGTGGTCGATCAATTGGAGGTCAGCATGCAGAAAAATGCAAATTGACCCATTCTTACCTTCTTGTACAAAGCTCAACTCCAAGTAGATCAAGTACCTACACATAAAACCAGATACACTGAAGCTTATAGAGGAGAAAGTGGGGAAGAACCTTGAACACATGGGCACAGGGGAGAATTTCCTCAATAGAATGCCAATGGCTTATGCTCTGAGAACAAGAATCAACAAATGGGACCTTATAAAATTGCAAAGCTTCTGTAAGGCAAAGGACACTGTCAATAGGACAAAACAGCAACCAACAGATTGGTAAAAGATCTTTACCAATCCTACATGCGATAGAGGGCTAATATCCAATGTATGTATGAATTTGAAAGAGAAGAAAGGATATGTATGCAAAGGTTTGGGGAAAGAAAGGGGAAGGGGGCACTCAGGAACTGAGCACGTAGCAGCTTTTGTCTGCCAGCCCGCCAGGCTCAGGGCCTGTGTCCTGCCCAGGAAGCTGTAGAAGGAGAGAAGCCCCGCAGCCAAACTTGCTGTCTGCAGGGACACAAAAGGATCTCTAGGTACTGTAACACTCTGAGCCTTAGATTTCTGGTGGTGCAAACCTCCAGGGGTCTGCCTGCACTCAGGAACTGAGCACCTAGGAGGCTTTTGTCTGCCAGCCCACCAGGCTCGGGAAGCTGTGGAAGGAGAGAAGCCCCACAGCCATATTTACTGTCTGCAGGGACACAAAAGGATCACTAGGTACTGTAACACCTTGAGCCTTAGATTTCTGGTGGTGCAAACCACCAGGGGTCTGCCTGCACTCAGGAACTGAGCATGTAGCAAATTTTGTCTGCCAGTCCACCAGGCTCGGGCCCATGTCCTGCCCAGGAATCTGTGAAAGGAGAGAAGCCCTGCGGCCAAACTCATAAAACTACAAAGTTTCTGTAAGGCAAAGGACACCGTCAAAAGGACAAAACGTCAACCAACAGACTGGGAAAGAATCTTCACCAACCCTAAATCTGACAGAGGGCTAATATCTAATATATACAAAGAACTCAAGAAAGTAGAACCCAGAGATCCAAATAACCCCCATTAAAAAGTGGGGTACGGAGCTAAACAAAGAATTTTCACATGAAGAACTTCGGAGAGCTGAGAAACACTTTAAGAAATGTTCAACATCATTATTCATTAGGGAAATGCAAATCAAAACAACCCTGAGATTTCGCCTCTCACCAGTCAGAATGGCTAAGGTCAAAAACTCAGGAGGCAGCAGGTGTTGGCAAGGATGTGGAGAAAGATGAACACTCCTCCACTGCTGGTGGGATTTCTAGATGGTGCAACCACTTTGGAAATCAGTCTGGCGGTTCCTCAGAAAACTGGGCATGTCACTTCCTGTGGACACTGTTATACCACTACTGGGCATATATCCAGAGGATTCTTCAGCATGCAATAAGGACACATGCTCCACTATGTTCATAGCAGCCCTATTTGTAGTAACCAGAAGCTGGAAAGAACCTAGATGTCCTTCAACGGAGGAATGGATACAAAAAATGTGGTATATTTACACAATGGAGTACTATTCAGCCATTAGAAACAATGAATTCATGAAATTCTTAGACAAATGGATGGAGCTGGAGAACATCATACTAAGTGAGGTAACCCAGTCTCAAAAGATCAATCATGGTATGTACTCACTGATAAGTGGATATTAGTCTAGAAACTTTGAATACCCAGGACATAATCCACAAATTAAATGATGTCCAAAAAGAATGGAGGAGTGGGCCCTGGTTCTGGAAAGACTCAGTGCAAGAGTATAGGGGTATTCCGGAACAGGGAAGTGGGAAGGGGTAGATGGAAGAATAGGGGGACGGAAGAGGGCTTATGGGACTTGCGGGGAGTGGGGACCCAGAAAAGTGGAAATCATTTGCAATGTAAATAAAAAAATAAATATAAATAAAAATGAAAAAAAAAAGAAAGGGGAAGGGGAAATGCATTATTTTGTATTATGATTACAATAATAAATAATTAAAAACAGAAAAATCAATTTTTCAATAATGGTTGAATACAAATAATTATTTTCTTACTGAATTCCAAGCAAAACAAAATCATACATGCTTGCAATGTTTCTGAATCCAGAATTTCTGCGAATCAGGACAATTTTCTTATAAACTTCAATTTATTTCTTTTCGATGAAAATACTTTGCTATTTCAATAACAGCTCTCCTCCTTGACAGAATGGTTGCTAATCAGCCCACTCTATACCTAGACATTTTCTGCAAAATTAGTTTTAAGAGGCAGACATTGTTTACAGTCCCCTGAGTCCATAAGAATGTTCTACAAAACACTCCTCGGAATTGTAAGTACAAGAGAAGCCATAAACAACCATAAAACAGAGGCTTGATAAGAAGCATGGTGGAGAGATTTATAGTCTTTCCTTCTTCCTCTGCAGAAACTCTCTCTGATCTTAGCTGTAATATGCATCTCAGAAAGGTCTCATCTTCACTAAACCATTCTCCCTGGACAGCTCCTCAATACCTTTGAGGCAAGGATGCTGTGCTTAAAAGAACAGGGAGACTTCCTGCATGCTCTTTGCACATCTTGACTCCAACATTCAAATCAAGATGACAGAAGTAACAAAAGCAAGGAAGTTGGGAAGTGGATGCCCATCGTAACATGCTTTTAATCACATCTTTTCTTTCCAAGTAAGGACTCGCTTCTGAATCATGGTATCAGAACAATATATTTGACTTCTTCAAAATCTCATGCTACAGGCAGGCCTTGATCCTTCTCTCTGTATCTTCATTAGCATCATTCCATTTTATTAAATATTCTCTCTCTTCCTCCCTCCATCCCTCACTCCCCAGCTTTGACTCTCCTTCTCATCCTTTAAGATCAGACTTGAGTATATATACCACATTTTTTGCATCCATTCTTCTGTTGAGGGATACCTGGGTTCTTTCCAGCTTCTGGCTATTATAAATAGTGCTGCTATGAACATAGTGGAGCATATATCCTTATTACATGCTGGGGAATCGTCTGGGTATATGCCCAGGAGTGGTATAGCAGGATCTTTCGGAGTGACATGCCCAGTTTTCTGAGGAACCGCCAGACTGATTTCCAGAGTGGTTGTACCAATTTGCAAGCCGACCAGCAGTGGAGGAGTGTTCCTCTTTCTCCACATCCTTCCCAATACCTGCTGTCTCCTGAGTTTTTAATCTTAGCCATTCTGACTGGTGTAAGGTGAAATCTCAGGGTTGTTTTGATTTGCATTTCCCTGATGATTAATGAAGTTGAGCATTTTTTAAGATGTTTCTCTGCTATCCGAAGTTCTTCAGGTGAGAATTCTTTGTTTCACTCTGTACTCCATTTTTTAATAGATTATTTGGTTTTCTGGGGTCTAACTTCTGGAGTTCTTAGTATATATTGGATAATAGCCCTCTATCTGATGTAGGGTTGGTAATGATCTTTTCCCAATGTGTTGGTTGCCGATTTGTCCTCTTGATGGTGTCCTTTGCTTTACAGAAACTTTGTAATTTTATGACGTCCCATTTGTCAATTCTTGATCTTAGAGCATAAGCTATTGCTGTTCTGTTCAGGAACTTTCCCCCTATACCGATGTCCTCAAGGGTCTTCCCCAGTTTCTTTTCTATTAGCTTCAGAGTGTCTGGCTTTATGTAGAGGCCCTTGATCCA
Source organism: Apodemus sylvaticus (assembly GCF_947179515.1). Classification (NCBI taxonomy): domain Eukaryota; kingdom Metazoa; phylum Chordata; class Mammalia; order Rodentia; family Muridae; genus Apodemus; species Apodemus sylvaticus. Next base: position 163,005,762 of record NC_067472.1, on the reverse strand, counting down.
TTTGGAGTGAGCTTAGTACAAGGAGACAAGAATGGATCGATTCGAATTCTACTGCATGCTGACCTCCAGTTGAACCAGCACCATTTGTTGAAAAGGCTATCTTTTTTCCATTGGATGTTTTCAGCCCCTTTGTCGAGGAAAAAGTGGCCATAGGTGTGTGGGTTCATTTCTGGATCTTCAATCCTGTTCCATTGATCCACCTGCCTGTCACTGTACCAATGAAATTCCTAGGCAAATGGATGAAGCTGGAGAACATCATACTAAGTGAGGTAACCCAGACTCAAAAGATCAATCATGGTATGCACTCACCAATAAGTAGATATTAGCCTGGAAAACTGGAATACGCAATACATAATCCATACATCAAATGAGGTACAAGAAGAACGGAGGAGTGGCCCCTGGTTCTGGAAAGACTCAGTGTAGCAGTATAAGGCAAAACCAGAACAGGGAAGTGGGAAGGGGTGAGTGGGAGAACAGGGGGAAGGAAGGGGGCTTATGTGACTTTCGGAGAGTAGGGGAACAGAAAAGGGGAAATCATTTGAAATGTAAATAAAAAATATATCGAATAAAATAAAAAATAAATAAATAAACTATCTTTATACGAGATAAAATAGAAATAAAAATAGGTAACAGTTTGATGGTATATTTTATCAAAAAAAAAAAAGATCACACTTGATACCCATGCCTTGTATATACTCAAAAGCTTTTGTACAACAAAGGTTTTGAATGAGTTTGAATAAATGTCTAATACTCAGAGCTCCATTTGAGCCTATTCTTTAGTAAATTCACTGTGAGTACATAGAACTGGATAGCATGGGTCCTCCTGACACTTACATATGTGCACTTGCTAAAATGAACGTAGTTTCAAGACATGGAAAGAAATGTAAAAGATTGGAGATTATTTTTTGGTTTATTTTCTTGGGTTTATGCTGGTAGGTTAAACATTTAAATTTCTTTAACTGAAAGCAGAACTAAAATACATGTATACTGACAAAGACAAACACATACACAGGGAGAGAAAAGGTGTGGAGACACTGGCCCCATATACATGCACAGGGGCAGGCATGTGAGTGTGTGTGTGCCTGCACAGATTTGTTGGATATACTGAAAATTTATTTCAATTTAAGCAGAAAACAGGAAACAGCATCGCAAAATTTACCTGTGCATACAGCAGGTATCAGTTTGCTATGGCTGATATGCATATACCTGGCATTCCTAGTATTTTACTTGATAATTTGTAAGTCATAATAAATGGTGATGGTATATCTGATTTCCCTCTTAGATAATCTCTTTCCTCTCAATATTTTGTAATTGAGAAAATTCCAGTCAACATTTTAAGCAAATTCACAGTGAATCTTTTTACATCATTTTCTTAGCACTAAAATAGCTGGTGTTTCATTGATCTATAGTAATAACCTGAAAACTATTACAATTCTGGATAAAGACAATGTCTCAAATAAAGCCCACTCAAATATATCGTATTGTTGATGGAATAACCATGCTGTCTTGGATATATTCCAGCACAGAACACATACAAGTAGATGAACCAAGTGCATTATGTAACAGAGATGATGGAAACCCCCAAAGGGATCTGTGGATATTTGGTTTGCTGTGAAAATATGAAGATCAAAGTTCAAATCCCCAGAACAACCATGTAGAAGTTGGGCAAAAGTGGTTGGCTAACTATAATTCTAGAAATCAAGAGATAAAAGCAATACAGTTCCAAGGTAAAGTACGAAGCTGGCTTAGCAGTAATTATGGAGGTCCAGGAACCAGGAAAGACTCTGATTCAATAAATAAAACACTCAGCACTCCACTCTGCATAAAACACAGCTCCAAATGAATCAAAGATTTCAACATAGGACCAGATACAATGAACCTGATAGAAGAGAAAGTAGGGAATAGCCTGGAACTCATAAGCATGGGAAAAGTCATTCTGAGCAGAACATGGGTTAGCAGAAGCCCTAAGATCAGCAATTAGTAAATGGGACCTCCTGACACTCAAAAGCTTTTGTACAGCAAAGGACACTGCCATCCAGAGAATGTAGCAACTTACAGAAATGGAAAATAATTTTACCAACTTTACATCTGATAGAGTACTAATGTGCAAAACACATAAAAAACACTAGTAACTAGATGTTGTGGATAGCCCTGGGCTTGTATTTTAATGCTAATTCCACTGCTCAGAGGGGCTGCAGAGGAGGAGTTGCCTTGTGAACCTTCTCCCCACCTTCACTTTTCAAATAAAAGCTTAAGCCAATGATTGGGCAGGAGGAAGTGGGAGGAGTCACGGCGGATAAACAGGAGAGGAGCTACAGGGGAGAGTCTACAGAGAGAGAAAAAGCTCATGGCCTGGAGAAAGTGCAAGTTATATGGGATAATATAGATGGGAATAGAGTAGTGTAGTGGGAGATCTGCCCAATCTAGGCTTCTAGCTTGTTTTGTTAACTGAGTTGAGAGGTTATTTTTTTACTGAGGAATTGGATTGGAAAAAAAGTAGCAACAACTAGATGTCAAAAAAACAAACAAACAAAAAAACCAAATAATCCAATTAAAAAATGGGGGTAGGGAATGAAACAGAATTCTCAAATGTGTATAATCAAATGCCTGAGAAACACATAGAGCAGTGCTTCTCAGCCTCTGAGTTATGACCTGCCTTAGTTTAGTGTTTTCTTACTGTGAAGAGGCATCATGGCTACAGCAACTCTTATAAAGAAAAATATTTAATGAGGTTGGCTTACAGTTCAGAAGCTTAATCCATTATCATCATGGTAGGAAACATGACAGCATATAGGCAGACATGGTGCTGGAGAAGGAGCAGAGAGTACTATATCTTAATCCACAGGCAGAAGAAGGAGACAGCCACATTAGGTCTAGCTTAAGCAAAGCCTGCCTCCACAATGCACACTTCCTCCAACAAGACCATACCTACTCTAATAAGGCTACATCTCTTAATACTAAATTCCTTATGGGCCAAACCCATAATATTGAATCATGACTATTCAAATACATGAATATTCCTATTCAAACTACCACACCACCCCTTTGAGAGGGCTAAATGACTCTTTTACTGGAATTGCCAAAACCATCAGAAAACACAGATATGTATATTATGATTCATAACAATAGCAAAATTACAGTAATTAAATAGCAATAAAAATAATGTTTATGGTTAGGGGTCACCACAACATGAGGAACTGTCTAAAAGAGAGACAAGACAAGAAAGGTTAGGAAACACTGGCCTAAAGAACTATTCAACATCATCAGGGAAGTGCAATGCAAAACTAATTTAATATTTCATGTTATACCTGTTAATAAAACAAAGGACAGCTCATACTGGCAAGAATGTGGTAAGAGGACAACCCTTATCCATTGCTGATGGGAGTGCAAACTTATACAACAACTATGAAAATCAGTATAGCAGTTCCTTGGGAAGATGGCAATTGATCTATCTTAAGATCTAGCTATACTACTCTTAGGCATATACCAAAGGATACTTCATCTTACTACAGGGATAATCATTCAAACATCTTCACTGCTGCTCTATTCATAATAGCCAGAAATTGGAAACAACATAGTTGTCCCTCAGCAGATAAATGAGTAAAGAAAAAAATGGTACATTTAAATAATGCAATATTACCCAGTCATTAAAAAAGAAAATGAAATTGTGTAATTCAAAGTTAAATGGATAGAAACAGAATAAAAATTATCCTGAGATAATATAGATCCAAGAAGACAAATAAGTTATGTGTTTACATATTTGTGAATGCTAGCTATTAAATCAATGACAAGATCTATGCTCCATAGAAGCAAAGAGACTAGATTCAGAGTAAGGGACTAGGTGGAAGGGCAGATCTCCCTAGGAAGGGGATATAGAATAAGGAGAAATAGATATTCATGGATGGATGGGAAGTGTGGGTGGGACTATAATGAAAGCATTAGGTGGGATGGAAGGATGAAAGAAGGAATGAAGGAAGGAGCAGGGAGAGAGACAGCTAAAATTAAGGACCATTTAAGGGGTTGTTAGGAAACCTAATACAGTAGTAATATATACCAATGAAATGAGCAACTAAGGGGAAAGAAAGCGCCCAAACTAGCCATCTTTCATCACCAAATGAAGCTTCTGGTACTGGGAATGAGTTACATCTACTTGAGCTGTTAATCAAATGGATCCAATGGGAATACCTATACAACCTAGGCTGTTCCCAAGACTATAGGCTTCTCTCTATACACTGGTAACAAGATCCCTTTGCTGAACCAAACATCCACATAATTCATTAAACATGAAAAAGTCAAGTTTTTGCCAACCTAGAACATTCACCACTATGAGCTAGTGGCCCTAGTATGGGGAGGTACTCTAGATGTTACCAAAGAAAAAAGGTAAACATCAGCTCAGCTACAAACCCTTTGATTTGCAATGCTGTCCAGACTGTGAGATCTGCTAAGGCAATCATGGCCAAAAGGTTGTGAGAGTAACCAAGCAATATCTGATTTGATATAAGGCCCAGTACATGCACTGAAACCCATACCTTACACTGGTGACCAAGAAGCTGAGACTAGATAGCCCAGGGACTTAAAGGAAAAGAAAAACTACTGTTCAAATTAAGCAGTGTAGCAATGAAATGACTCCTAATGCTAATTCTGCTATACTCATAAATCAGTGCATTGCCAAGCCATCATCAAAGAACATTCCTCCTGTACCAAATGGGAACAAACACAGAGGCACAGCCAGACATTATGCAGGGACTGAGAGACCTTGGAACACAGCTCTAATCAAGATGGCTCTAAAAATCCTTCCTTTCAGGGCTCAGGAAACACTACAGTAGAGATGGCAGAATAAGAATAGGAACCAGAAGAGATGGAGGACACCAAGGAAATAAGACTTTCTAAATACACCAGAACTGATGCATGTGTGAACTTACAGAGACTGTAGCAGCATACACAGGCTCAGTACAAATCTGTACCAAATGAGTTCTAGAACTAAAAAGGGAAGTGGAAACAAGTCCTTATCTCCAAGATAGAAGTTATCTCCAACAGATAACCACATGCTAATGAAAAAACTTAGCCTTCTACAAGGGAGTCACACTAAGGAAACAAACCACTCTTGAGAGTAGATCCATGCCCTTCAGTAGATGGCCACCAGAAAATGAACCCAATGGCATTTTTGTGGAGGCATTGTCTCTTAACATTTTGTCAGAGCACTTTTCAACCTTATAGGCCCTTTGTGTATACACACACACACAAACACACACACACACACACACACACAGACAAACACACACACATACACACACAAACACATACATACATACACGTACAAACACACACATATTATGGATTTGGGGGTTTTGTGGGATTTCTGTGGGTACCAGCATGTGAGCCTGCATTTATATGTGTTTTTTTTTAAGATTTTGCTTTAGCTTTTTTTCTTCTGTTATTTGTTTTGTCCTATGCTGACTGGTTTGTTTTTGCTTCACTTTATCATATTGTATATTATTATTATTCCTTAGATGTCTGTTTTCTAATAAGAAACAAGGGAATTGTGATTAGAATATATATTTAAGAAAAAAATCAATTTTCAATTGAATAAGATATAAAATGGGAAACAATCAATGAAGGTTGCCAACTTTGGGCTTCTACCTCTGTGTATACATACCTACACAGATATGTACACTGCCACACATTCAACACACACATCTGCACAGTCTATCCCTCCTCTGGAAAGAAACCATAATATAGAGAACAATTAGGAATATTGACAAGGCAATATGCCGTAATGTAATTTCATTAGTCATACTGCTAAGTAAATCATATAATTCATTCCTGGGGGACAGCATTTGAATAAGATCTACTCACTTATAACAGTACACACACACACACACACACACACACACACACACACACACACACACGGAAATAGTGGTCCAGAAGAATAAAGTAGTAGAGACAAAAATTTGAGGCATGATGAAGCACATAGCTCATATTAACAGTATCCTCACAGTTTGATGAGGAAGAAGTTAAAGATTATAAATGGCACTCCCTGGTCATAATAGCATTTGCATTTTTTTCAAGGAGCCTGGGGCTCGGGCTGGGATCCTAATGCTGGGAGGAGACTGTGGTGTGTTAGTTCACAGTATGCATTTTGCAAGCTCACCCTGACTGGCACAGAACCAAAGGATGTCTATTCTTCGGAGAGGAATAGCATGCCTTTCTTTCTGTACTCAGTCTTTCTCGGATAGGACAGAACTCTATATAATCCCTTATTCTCACATGTTCCCCACCTTTATCCCATCTTCAGAATTGCACCAATAATCATTTTCTTGGGATGACACTTTAAATTTGTGACCTAGATCATCAGTGTTTTTTCAGCTGATTAAGCTTTTTACTCTGCTCTATCTTAGCAGTAATGTGTCAACAGTTTTCCTGATTTGAAAGCCTCCCAGTACAGAGGTAACATAATTATGCATCTTGTTTTGACAGCATTGCTGCACTCCTGGAACTTATAGAGACAGAGAAAAATAGAAAGGAGTATGAAAGCAATTTATTTTTCTAATGTTTAGTGCTTACATGTGAAAAAGACACTAAATACCTGCTTATCTGATGTTTATTAAGTAAGTGGTTTGGAACTGACTATTACTGTTGTGGGTAGGTATAAAACAACCCTTAGAAATCATGTCTCAATTAATCGTTCAGCTGAAAAATAAGAATATTGTCAGAGATAAAGTCAGAAGAAAAAAAAGACCTAACTGGTGGACATGGATTTTTGCTTTTGTTTTTTTGTTTTGTTTTGTTTAGTTTTGTTGTAACACAACAATCTACTGCCACATTGTTTGGGAAATGAGTTGAAATAAGTGGTACGCAAAACCTGCTAGGGAAAAGCTAATATCTTAAGCAGTTGACAAAGGAAATTAGCTATAGAATCTCCCTTCTTTCTTTTTAGAAGCCATGATATACAAGAATATAAGGCATAAGACTTATATCTGAAGAACGATAAACACAGACAAGAATGTGATGTGGATGATAGTCAATTAAACTGTTTCATTATTCATGAATTGTTGTTAGGAGTTATGCTGAATTAATAAATTGGCATTTGTTTAACACTGATTAGTTAGCTAGGTTTCCAGTAGTAGGTATGGTATCCCTCTTGTTGAATGGGCCTTATGTACAATTAAAGAGCGGTTGGATTCCTCCAAGGTATATAAGCTACTCCTACACTTATGAGGGTTATAAATAGATAAATAGATAGATTAGATAAATAGATGATAGATAGATAGATAGATAGATAGATAGATAGATAAGATAGATAGATTGATTGATTCTATGTATTCTGTTTCTCTACAGAGCCCTGACTAAAGTAATAGGCATCATAGCTGTGTCGAACTTTTGTTTGATTCCTTACAACAGAGTGGAAAAAGAACAGGGAGGTGGTCTTTCCCAGAGAAGAGCACACTGCTTGGTTGTCCAGTACCAAATGATCACCAGATGTTACTGAATAGGTTAGATTTACGAAAAACGATTTCTACGCTGGGAGCACACAGCTTGCTCCGGCAGCACGGAGCTTAGGTTCCAGCCCTGAGGTCTCTGGCGGGAGCCCTCAGATCTCTGCTTCGGGATCCAGAACAGCCTGGGCTGCAAGGCCACATCTCCAGGTCCTGCAAGACACAAGAGGGACATCCAGGAGGCCGGGTGGGAGGAGTCAGTGTGCTCTGGTGAGTCCAGCAGGCCCCAGGTGGGAGCCTTCAGGTGTCTGCTTAGGGATCTGAACAGCCTGGGCCACAGCACCCTGTCTCCAGGCAGTGCAGGAGGTCAGCTGTGCACCAGAGGCCACCTGGGAAGAGGCAGCTTTCACTGGTGAGTCCAGCATTGACAAGACCAACTAACACCAGTGAGAACTAGATGGCAAAAGGCAAACGCAGGAACGTCACTAACAGAAATCAAGGCAATATAGCAGCATCTGAACCCAATTCTCCTTTATCAGCATGTCCTGGATACCCCATCACACCAGTAAAACAAGATTTGGATTTAAAATCACTGGTCATGATGCTGGTACAGGAACACATGAAGGACATACTTAAAGAAATTCAGGAGAAAATGGATCAAAAGTTAGAAGCCCTTACAAGGGAAACACAAAAAGCATTGAAAGAAATCCAGGAGAATACAAAAGCCAATAAGGAGGAAACAGAAAAATCACTTAAAGAAATACAGGAGAACTTTAGTTAACAGGCTGAGGACATGAAAGAGGAAACACAAAAATCTCTTAAAGAATTACAGGAAAGCAAAAACAAGCAAGTGAAGGAGCTAAGCAAAACCATCCAGGATCTAAAATCAGAAGTAGAAACAACTAAGAAAACTCAAAGGGAGACAACTTTGGAGATAGAAAACCTTGGGAAGAAATCAGGGGACATAGATGCAAATATCAACAACAGAATACAAGAGATAGAAGAAAGAATCTCAGATGCCGAAGATACCATAGAAACCATGGACTCAACAGTTAAAGAAAATGCAAAATGCAAAAAGCTTGTAACCCAAAATATCCAGGAAATCCAGGACACAATGAGAAGACCAAACCTAAGCATTATAGGCATAGATGAGAGTGAAGATTTACAACTTAAAGGGCCAGCAAATATCTTCAATAAAATTATGGAAGAAAACTTCCCTAACCTAAAGAGAGAGATGCCCATGACTATACAAGAAGCCTACAGAACTCCAAACAGACTGGACCAGAACAGAAATACCTCCCGTCACATAATAATCAAAACACCAAATCTACTAAACAAAGAGAGAATATTAAAGGCAGTAAGGGAAAAAGGCCAAGTAACATATAAAGGAAGACCTATCAGAATCACAGCAGACTTTTCACCTGAGACTATGAAAGCTAGAAGATCCTGGGCAGATCTCATGCAGACTCTAAGAGAATACAAATGCCAGCCAAAACTACTATACCCAGCAAAACTCTAAATCATCATAGATGGAGAAACTAAGATATTCCATGACAAAACCAAGTTTACCCAATATCTATCCACAAACCAAGCACTACAAAGGATAATAGGAGGAAAACACCAATACAAGGAGGGAAACTTCACCCTGGAGAAAGCAAGATAGTAACCTTCTCTCGTCAAATTAAAAGAAGTTAACCAATCAAATCTTAAAAATAACATCAAAAATGACAGGAAGTAACAATCACTATTCCTTAACATCTCTTAACATCAGTGGACTCAATGCCCCAATAAAAAGACATAGACTAACCACTGGATATGTGAACAGGACCCTGCATTTTGCTGCATACAGGAAACACACCTCAGGGTCAAAGACAAACACTACCTTAGAGTAAAAGGCTGGAAGACAATTTACAAGCAAATGGTCTCAGGAAACAAGCTGGAGTAGCCATTCTAATATCAGATAAAATTGACTTTCAACCCAAAGTCATCAAAAGAGACTCTGAGGGACACTTCTTGCTGGTCAAAGGAAAAATACAACAAGAAGAACTCTTAATCCTGAACATCTATGCTCCAAATGCAAGGGCACCCTCATTCATAAAAGAAACTTTACTAAAGCTTAAAGCACACATTGCACCTAACACAATAATTGTGGGAGACTTCAACACTGCACTTTCCTCAATGGACCAATGAAGAAAACAGAAACAGAACAGGGACACAATGAAACTAATTGAAGCTTTGGACAAATTAGATTTAACAGATATATATAGAGAGAACATTCTATCCTAAAGCAAAAGAATATACCTTTTTCTCAGCACCTCATGGTACCTTCTCCAAAATCGACCATATAATTGGTCACAAGACAGACCTCAACAAATATAAGAAGATCGAACTAATCCCATGCCTCCTATCAGATCACTATGGAGTAAAAGTGGTCTTCAATAGCAACAAAAACAACAGAAAACCCACATACACGTGGAAACTGAACAATATTCTACTCAATGATACCTTGGTCATGGAAGAAATAAAGAAAAAATTAAAGACTTTTTAGAACACAATGAAAACGAAGACACAACATACCCAAATCTATGGGATACAATGAAAGCAGTGCTAAGAGGAAAACTCATAGCCCTGAGTGCCTCCAAAAAGAAAATGGAGAGAGCATACACTACCAGCTTAATGACACACCTGAAAGCCCTGGAACAAAAAGAAGCTATTTCACCCAGGAGGAGTAGAAGGCAGGAAATCATCAAACTCAGGGCCGAAATCAATCAAATAGAAACAAAGAGAACCATACAAAGAATCAACAAAACCAGGAGCTGGTTCTTTGAGAAAATCAACAAGATAGATAAACCCTTAGGCAGACTAACCAAAGGGCACAGAGACAGTATCCAGATTAACAAACATAGAAATGAAAAGGGAGATATAACAACAGAAATTGAGGAAATTCAAAAAATCATTAGACCTACTACAAAAGCCTATACTCAACACAACTGGAGAATCTGGAAGAAATGGCCAGTTTCCTAGACAGATATCCGACACTAAAACTAAACCAGGATCAAATAGATCAACTAAACAGTCCCATAACACCAGAAGAAATAAAAAGGATCATAGAAAGTCTCCCAACCAAAACAAGCATGGGACCAGATTGCTTCAGTGCAGAATTCTATCAGACTTTCATAGAAGACCTAACACCAATACTCTTCAAACTATTCCACAAAATAGAAACAGAAGGAACTCTATCCAACTTGTTCTATGAAGCCACAATTACACTGATACCAAAACCACACAAAGATCCAACAAAGAAAGAGAACTTCAGGCCAATTTCTCTTATGAATATTGATGCAAAAATACTTAGTAAAATTCTTGCCAACCGAATCCGAGAATACATCAAAACGATCATCCATCATGATCAAATAGGCTTCATCCCAGGGATGCAGGGATGGTTCAATATAAGGAAATCCATCAATGCTATCCAGTACATAAACAAACTCAAAGTAAAAAACCATATGATCATCTCATTAGATGCAGAAAAAGCATTTGACAAAATTCAGCATCCTTTCATGCTAAAAGTCTTGGAAAGAACAATAATTCAAGGCCCATACCTAAATATCGTTAAAGCAATATACAGCAAACTGGTAGCCAACATCAAACTAAACGGAAACTTGAAGCAATCCCACTAAAATCAGGGACTAGACAAGGCTGTCCTCTCTTTCCATATCTTTTCAATATAGTACTTGAAGTTCTAGCTAGAGCAATTAGACAACATAAGGAGGTCAAGGGGATACAAATTGGAAAGGAAGAAGTTAAATTATCACTGTTTGTAGATGACATGATAGTCTACTTAAGTGACCTGAAAACTTCCAACAGAGAACTCCTACAGCTGATAACCAACTTCAGCAAAGTGGCTGGTTATAAAATCAATTCAAGCAAATCAGTTGCCTTCCTATACTCAAAGGATAAGCAAGCTGAGAAAGAAGTTAGGGAAATGACACCCTTCACAATAGCTACAAACAATATAAAGTATCTTGGTGTGACTCTAACCAAACAAGTGAAAGAGCTATATGGCAAGAACTTCAGGTATCTGGAGAAGGAAATCGAAGAAGACCTCAGAAAATGGAAAAATCTGCCATGCTTGTGGATCAGCAGGATTAATATAGATAAAATGGCCATCTTGCCAAAAGCAATCTACAGATTCAATGCAATCCCCATCAAAATCCCAACTCAGTTCTTCACAGAGTTAGAAAAAGCAATTCTCAAATTCATCTGGAATGACAAAACACCCATGATAGCTAAAACTATTCTCAACAACAAAAGAAATTCTGGGGGAATCAGTATCCCTGACTTCAAGCAATACTACAGAGCAATAGTTTTAAAAACTGCATGGTATTGGCACAGTGACAGACTAGTGGATCAATGGAATAGAATTGAAGATCCAGAAATGAACCCACACACCTACGGTCACTTGATCTTCGACAAAGGAGCCAAAAACATCCAGTGGAAAAAAGATAGCCTTTTCAACAAATGGTGCTGGTTCAATTGGAGGTCAGCATGCAGAAGAATGCGAATTGATCCATTCTTATCTCCATGTACTAAACTTCACTCCAAGTGGATCAACGACCTTCGTGTAAAACCAGACACACTGATACTAATAGAAAAGAAATTGGGGAAGACCCTAGAGGACATGGGCACGGGGGGGAAAGTTCCTGAACAGATCACCAATAGCTTATGCTCTAAGATCAAGAATTAACAAATGGAACCTCATAAAATTACAGTTTCTGTAAGGCAAAGGACACTGTTAAAAGGACAAAACGGCAACCATCAAATTGGGAAAGGATATTCACCAACCATACATCTGATAGGGGGCTAATATCCAATATATACAGAGAACTCAAGAAGTTAGACCCCAGGGAACAAAATAACCCTATTAAAAATGGGGTACAGATCTAAACAAAGAATTTTCACCTGAAGAAATTCGGATGGCCGAGAGGCAACTTAAGAAGTGCTCAACATCATTAGTCATTAGGGAAATGCAAATCAAAACAATCCTGAGATTTCACCTTACACCAGTCAGAATGGCTAAGGTCAAAAACTCAGGAGACAGCAGGTGTTGGCGAGGATGTGGAGAAAGAGGAACACTCCTCCACTGCTGGTGGGGCTGTAAGATGGTACAACCACTTTGGAAATCAGTCTGGCGATTCCTCAGAAAACTGGACATGACACTTCCAGAGGACCCTGCTATACCTCTCCTGGGCATATACCCAAAGGTTTCCCCGGCATGCAATAAAGACACATGCTCCATTATATTCTAAGCAGCCTTATTTATAATAGCCAGAAGCTGGAAAGAACCCAGATGCCCCTCAAAGGAGGAATGGATACAGAAAATGTGGTATATTTACACAATGGAATACTAATCAGCAATTAGAAACAATGAATTCACTAAGTTTTTAGGCAAATGGTTTGATCTGGAAAATATCCTAAGTGAGGTAAACCAGTCACAAAAGAATACACATGGAATACAGTCTCTGATAAGTGGATATTAATTAGCCCAGAAGCCCTGAATACCCAAGGCACAAATCACATTACAAATGACTCCCATGAAGAAGTATGGAGAAGGTCCTGACCCTGGAAAGGATTGATCTAGCATTGGAGGGGAATATAAGGACAGAGAAAAAGGAGGGAGGTGATTGGAGAAGGAATGGAGAGAAGAAGGTTTATGGGACATATGGGGAGGGGGGATCCCGGAAACGGGAAATCATTTGGAATGTAAACAAAGAATATAGAAAATTATATATATGTATATATATATATATATATATATATATATATATATACACACACACATATATATATATATATATATATATATATATATATATATATATATATATATATATATATATATAATTTCACAATACGACTAAGTAGTACCCGAAGTATAGCTTAAGCATGATGTGCCACTGGCATTGAGTAAGATATACTGGCTAGAATTCTACTCAAATAGCATAAACTAGCTTAAGCCATTGACACAGTTTACTGCTGATAGAATGTTTTTTAGAGAATCAAAAGCATGAAGTTGAATTCTCCTGGGGGAAAACCACTTTCCTGGGATTTGGGCACCATGAAAAATTAGTATAAAATTAGCACAATTATAAAATCTGCATTTCTGTTTTTGTTCCTACTATTCTTTGTACACTTCAAATTTATATTTAGCTTTATTGAAAAGCATGGCCACCACTCCATAGATTTATGTTTTGAAATGTAATCCATAATGGATAGTCTGGCTCTAAATCCTATGGTATATAGTTAAAAATGTTCAAATACTTGAAGCACTGACCCATCTTAGTTATTTCTCTGGACCAGTCCAGGGTTATATAGTACATGAAAGCCCAGTGGCTGCCCACATACTGAAATGGTGTTCCAGGAAGATGAAAATGGGAGAAAAAAAAGCAAAAAGATATCTATTCATGCATTTTTGTAAAACAATGAAAAAAGAGGTCATGAGTTTAGAGGATAACAGGAAGGGGTATTTGGGGAGGGAGGAAGTGGGAAGAAGAAATAGAATTAAATTATAATTCCCAAATATAGACAAAAAAGAGCACAGGAAAAACATTGTGGATGTTTAGAGGCAGGGTTGAGGAGTCTTACAAGAAGATGACTTTTGAGTAGAATATTAATTGAAAAAAGTTATTTGGTTCGACATAAAAACTCTAAGGTGGAAAAAATGAGGATGGAGAGCTTCTGTTAACCCGGTAGGGCTTTGAGGAGAGTTCATAGGGAAGCAAAAGAGCAGGAGGTTAGACCTGTAAGTGAGACAAGAGAGGGGTGTAGCTGCTATCCTGCAAACAGACCCTGCTGGCAGAGTTATTCTGCCAACTAGTCTTCTCTTCCTCACTTGCCTTCACCTTTCTCCCCCCCCCCCACCCCTCTATTCCTTCCATCTTCCCACATACTCTTTTGATATAAACATAGTGTTCCAGGTAGGCAAAGGGACCAAACAATACATACAATGAGTACCATCATTTGTCCCCAAGGGAATTAGTATTCTAGTGAGAGGAGACAAAATTCCCAATCATAAAAGAAGTAAAGTATGTCATAATTATGATGAGAATTATTAAGGAAACAAGGAAGAATGAAGTTATGAAAAAAAGGACTCCTTTAGAAAGAGTACTAGAAAAGGGATTTTTTTGCTAAACATGCCACATTATTGTAGCAAAGCTCAGCTCTAAGACTAGCAAATACCATCTGCTCAGAGCCTGAGAAGGGTGAAGTATTGAGACTATTGAAAGAGAGGAAGAGCTGTTAGAGAAAAGTCAACAGAGTGGAAAAAGGGAAGCAGGGGGTAAATTTTGCAGTACAAAGTATTACGTTGTAAATGCAGTGGGAATTCAGTGCCTGAAGTGTGATATACACCTGTTACTGTGAGGACAGATCAGTGGAAGTAAGGGCAAGAGGGAAATTTGGTAGAGCAGAAGAAAAACCAGATCCCCACAGGAGATGCTAATGCCCAGTGGCACAATGGCAGCAAACTGATTAAAGAAAATGGGAAGCCCTGATATAAATTAGCAGATGATGTATTGATTTGGGAGAAGAGAAACATCTGTCAGTGTTGAAGGTCCAGAATATTGCTTTGCCAAGCTTCCCTTGGGACCTTTGGTGGTGAATTGATACAAGTGTGAGAAACTGTGGAAAAGAAGAGGTGTTAGGAGTATGAGAGCAACTGAACACATGTTCCTTGCTCATGAGAATTCAAGGAGAAGTGGAAAGCAAGGGAGATGCTTCTATAATGCTAGACTTAGAAAATGATACGGGAATCTTCCTGGGCCTCCACTCAAATCAAATAAACACAGTGTTGAAATCTACGCATGGATGTGAACCACAATGATGTTTTTAAATATTTCATTAGATTCCAAGCCCCTTGAAGGCAGAAATATGTCTTACTTGTCTTTGTTTTGATTAGCTTTATAGTGTGAAAAAAATGTTTAAGTGTCTTTCCAATTATATAACCCAAGATTCATTTGTCCTTAGAGATGTGTAATTTTCCATAATTACATATTCTTGTCTGGAATATATGAATAAGGAAAAATGAAGTAATGAAAGATATCTACAAAATAGTTATCTTTTTCATTTATGGATAGTTGGTTAAACATTCTACTGCATTTGAGTTTTTCCTTCTTTCAGTTGAGACAGGATTTCATGTACCCAGGCTAGTCTCAAAGTCACTGTATAGTAAAGGTGAGATTAGCTCCTGCCTTTCCTTCCCCAGCATTGAAATTACAGGTGTTTGCCACTGTAATCATCCTATCTTTATATTTGTGACCACATAGTAATATGAATAATAGAATTGAGACTTGTTACTAAATTTTGAAAAAGGAAACATTGTTCTGTTGTATTAATTTAAGCCTACCTCTTATTTCAAGATTACTACCAAATAAACTGGATAATTAGATCGGTTCCTAAAATAAGTTTTCTATGGAAAGATGTTGTTTGTCATTTTTTAGAGTGGAGAAATTAGTGGGTTCAAATGATTTCATTCATTGTGAAACAATTTGAACATCTAATTATACTCTAAGACTACAATTCATATGGGTCATACCTGTCTTTATAATCCTAAATTTGGATACACAGAACCCATGTGTGAAAACAGAGTAGAACATGCTAGGGGGATGGAGACAAGGGGATGCCTAGAGATTTCTGGCGATCAGTCTAAGCAAATCAGTGATGTGGGTTCAGCAAGGCAGTCCTACCTTTCCCTTGGCTAAGCTTCCTAGGTTGATCTTTCTATAGATACCTGTTCACCAGTACTTAGTACTCAGTGCAGGGCAACTAAAAACTTGAAGTGTCTACACCTTTTGCCTTTGCATATACTGGAAATGATTCTGAACACTGGGCTTCTTTGTACTTTGGTCCCTTAAAGATTAGGCAAGTTCACTCCACCACTGAAACTCACTTCTGAGAATAAACAGCAATGCCATCCTGAGTGGAACTACTTAAGTGCATTCTTTGGGAAATGCTTTTGTTTTATTCATGTCTGAGTCTCTGTCTCTCTGTCTATCTCTCCATCTCTGCATCTTTGCCTCTCTCTGTGTCTCTCTCTCCCTCTCTCTATCCTTTAGTCTTTTCTCCTCCACCCTTCAAGTCTCTGTACTATACACAAGGATTATTCACTACTATTTTTCTTCCTGTTTTTAGATCCATAGGGAATTTTACTCACCTGCCTTCTTCAAGTAGGTATAGTCTTCTGTTAAAATTAGTGAGTAGGACTGCGACATTGTTCTGGTAAGGGAATACAATTCTAGGGGCAGGGTTATTCACAGAGTATTCTAGACCAAGCTGTATTTCCTTACCCTTCCTACATTTTGAATGACAAAACTAATTTTCACAGAGGGCTAGGACAGGATTCTCATTTCCTTCCTCTGAGTTCATACATTCCCTGGGGTTTATACATCCTGCTGCCTGGGGTTGGTGTGTCACCCTAAGAAAATGCTCACTCATGGGTATTATGCCAATGATTTTTCAAAATACATGTTATTCCATTTATATGTTTATTTTGCATTCCTCAGTAATATGAAATGCTACTCCACCTAAGTTAAAGCTTTATCTAAGTGGCCTAAATACAAACTAATAGTGTTTATTTTCCAACAAAAGTATTGGAACATTTCTTCCTTTGAAAAAAAAACAATGATGATGTTGTGATGATTATAGTCAGGAAGTCAGACAGGATGGTGCTTAGGTAAATATTCAAAAGGCTTCAAATATACGGTTCTGCTTTACCAATGGTTTTATGTCTTAGAAAGCCAAATACCTTAATTTGTAATTTCTTCAGTCAAAAGATAGGCAAAAAATTGTACCTATATTGCAAGACTTGTAGGTTACTTTTCATTTATGTACTTGGTAAAATTAAAACATACTGCTTTGAACAAAAACATCCTATAAATGTTTATTATCATGGTTACTCTTGCACATTCATTTCTCCTTTACTCATTCTTTTATTTATTCTTTTTTATATGGTTTCCCCAAATGCTGAAGCTGTATTTTATTTCAGTAGCACTATAGTTCATACCATAAAGTGCCAGCATGTGGTCAACAATTCATTGGCTCTTCCCACCTGAATTACAGTGACCAGACATTGCTGAATAAATCTGGGTAACAACCTGAGACGCAGGATACTGCATGCAAATGGAACTATCTAGCCACACACACATACATTCTTGTTCCCATCGGTAACCTTATCTTTCACTTCCCAGAGGAAATATCATCCAACAAAAGTGCATTAAGTAACTATTAAATATCAGGTATTATTCTTGACTCAGGTGACAGAGTTATTCGATGGGCATTTAATATTCTCATTTTCTGGTCTTCATCCAAAGGAATCATCAGGTGATACATATGTGAATGTAATTGAAGTGCCTTAAATTGAATATAAACTGAAATATATGGAAGGATAAGCATGGATTAATGAGTGCAATAAATTCAGATAGGATATGTTATAAAGACAATAAAACAAGACAATAAGATAGTGACAGGGTGCCATTTTTACAATGATCAATAAAGGCTTTGCTCAGGAGTCAGCCAAAGCAATGAGGCAAAGTTGACTGACTGCTTACAAGGATGTCAGGATGCCATTATTAGTAATAAAACATAGTCTTTAATAGACACACGCTGTCATGTTAAAGTAGCAGTCATTCATCATGGTCCCACAGCTAGATGTTGCTCTCTGATTAAGATCCCACAAAGAGTTTCTTTGTGATACCAACAGAGATTCTCCTTAAAGGTGAATAGGTAAATCACTTTCTGTTTTCTACACCTACCGAGATCATCTCACAATTATGCCTCATTTGCTTTCAATATCCTCTCTCTTGTAAGATAGTATAATGACTTCAGCCACAAATTCTCAAATTCTCATGTTGTGTATGTATGAGACCGCATACACAACATGATCTCACATGATATTGCTGAAGAAACAACCAAAAAAGATTCTTCAGTGTATGAGGTTCTCAAAAGCAACTACCCAACACCAGCTACACATTAGCTTATGTCTCCTATTCTGTCTATTCATGCTGAATTTCTACATACTGAAGTCATAGACTCTTATCTAAAATAACTTCACATATATATATGTATATATATACATATATATGTATATATATATATATATATTTACATGCCATATTTTATTCCCCCAACCCCCATCCACCTTCTGACTGTTCCACATCCCATACCTCCTCTGCATCCTTGTTTCCACATGGATGTCTCCACCCCCACCCCACCCTGGCCTCTAAACT
Source organism: Apodemus sylvaticus (assembly GCF_947179515.1). NCBI lineage: Eukaryota > Metazoa > Chordata > Mammalia > Rodentia > Muridae > Apodemus > Apodemus sylvaticus. The sequence continues at coordinate 162,987,041 of NC_067472.1, read as the reverse complement.
CCCTGAGACCTCCAGTCTCTTGAGGGTTAGATACATCATCTCTAAATGAACATAGACCCAGCAGTCCTCTACTGTATGTGTGTTGGAGGCCTCATATCAGCTGGTATATGCTGCCTGTTTGGTGGTCCAGTGTTTGAGAGATCTCAGGGGTCCCGATTAAAGGAGACTGCTGGTTCTCCTACAGTATTGCCCTTTTCCTCAACTTCTTTCAGCCTTCCCTAATTCAACAGCAGGGAGAAGCTGCTTCTGTCCATTGGTTGGGTGCAAATGTCTGCATCTAACTCTTTCAGCTGCGTGTTGGGTCTTCTCTAGTGTGGTCATGTTTGGTCCCTTTTTGTGAGTGATCCAGTAATAGTGTCAGGCCTTGGGACCTCCCCTTGAGCTGGATCCCATTTTGGGCCTGTCTCTGGACCTTCTTTTCCTCAGGCTCCTCTCCATTTCCATGCCTGTAATTCTCTCAGAGAAGCAAAATTATGGGTCAAAGTTGTGACTGTGGGATGGCCCCCATTTTGTCATTCGATGCTGTCTTCCTGATGGAGATGGCCTCTATAAGTTCCCTCTCCCTACTGCCTGGCATTTCACCTAAGGTCCCTACCGTTGAGTCCTGAGAGTCTGTCACCTCCAAGGTCACCAGAAGGAGAGAGAGGCGAATCACCAGAAGAAGAGAGGGAGAGAGAGAGAGAAAGAAAGAGAGAGAGAGAGAGAGAGAGAGAGAGAGAGAGAGAGAGCAAAATGATCAAAATGATATCTGGATTATATAGGGAGATGCCTCTTAGGGAAGGGCAGCCCAGCCCCTGGCCTGGAAAGTTCAAGGTTGTGGGCAGAATAAGCCAGGTAGTGACTAAGAGATTCTGAGAGAAGATGGAGGCCAGATCTGCTTTGATAGGTAAAATATGCGCTCAGTCCCTCATCCTGGGTGCAAAACCAAATGAATATAATCAATATTAGTAACTTTTCTCTTACTGCAACTAAATGCCTGACAAAAAGTCACTTGAAGAGGTCTGAGGATACAGTTGTTCTGGTGGGGAATACATAGCAACAAGAGAGGCTGTAACTATGGTAATAAGAGCATGAGAGAGCTGCCAACAATGGGTCAGCAGCCAGGAGATAGAGAGATGAATGCTGGATTTCAGGTGGCTTCCTTGTTTTTGCTTGTTAGCTTGTTTTTTGTTTGCTTTTGTTTGGTGTTTTGGTTTTGTTTATTTGTTTGTTTTGCTTTCCTTCCACATACTGAAGTCTTGGACTTTTATATAAAATTACTTCTACTTTAAACATTAGTGAAGATAGAAATGTCTAGTGGAGTATGCCCAATATGCCTTGAAGAAAGGAGACTGAGTTTTCTATGCTGAGAAGACTGTAGGGAGCCAAAGAATATGTGCTCCAGACAAGTCTGTGAGATGAAGCCAAAGAATCACATTCAGGATGAGGTTTTCCTCCTTAACAAAACATAGCTTGAAATACCTGAATGGGTATGCTCAGAAGTACAATCATCTCTAGATGGTTGTAAAGGCTGTCAAGTTAACAACTAAGATTTAGCATCACAGTGTTCTCTGTGCAGGAGCCCTCACCACCTGTGTTCTTTGTAAATCTCTCCCTCATCAATACACTGTTGTCTTTTTTTTTCCAGCTCTACCCCATCCCTAAGGTCTCAGTTCAAACATTATTCTCTCCATAAAGACTTCTCTGATCTTCTTTTCTAAACCAGGCCTCATTGGTTTTCCCAAAGCAACTGTGAATTTTTTTTTTATAAATAATCATTAAATCATGATACATATATTAATTTATTTACTCCCATTATTGAAATTTAGTGCTAAAACAATTATGCTTTTTGTCCTTATACCTATAGAACTTATAACCCAAGCTATTTAGCTAAGGAAATTAAATGCAGATGATATCTCCTCAAGACAGGTTATTTAATCACAGAATAATGTTTACTTTCTAAAAATATTCAACAAATGGAAAATCTACATTAAATCTTCCTTGTATTTTCATATCACTTATTATAAAAAATTCCGTAATCTAATGTGTCTCCATCATAAAGAATTTGTAAAAATAAAAAAAGAACAAGGTTGGGGCTGTATAGAAACCCCGGTTTTTAATAGAGTTTGCTGTTTTTGCAAAACAGAGCCAGGTTATGTTTCTAGTGCATACATGGTAGCAGTTTCAAGGGATTGTCTTCTTTTTGAACAAACATAGAACAATGAGCAAGGTTATGTGAACAGCACAGCATCACTCAAGCTAATGTAAAAATCACATAGGCAGAATGGTAAAATTCAGTCCTTCATCTCTTAGCAAGAATCCTTCATTAATCACAGTGATCTGTTCTAGACCCACTAGAACAGATCTTAGAGTTTTAGAGTCTTCGGGAGTATTGGGCACACAGTATCAGAGATCGACCAGGAAATTAAACAATTTTCCCTGTTTTTTGTTTGTTTTGTGTTTTTAGACAGTAACTCAGCACAGGATAGCCTCACCCTCACTTTACTCCTGTCTTTACTTCCTAACTATAGGGATTATAGGCATGTGCCACTTTCTCAACCCCACAATACCCTTCCTATACCCATGGTAGTACACTGGGTTAGGTGACAATAACACCTAAATAAATAAATAACTACATTTTAATGGGAGAAGGTATATTGGCATGCTAAGGAAGGTGTATGGTGTGAGGTATACCTTGAGAGAAGCGTGGGTGGCCTCATACTCATGGGGCAAGTGGAAGAGGGAAGCCTGGCAAGAAAATGGAACAGAGAACAGAGGCAAATTGTGAGCATTTCGAAGTGTAGCATGGTCCAGTAGCTTCTCATAAACACAGTGACCCTTCTCCAGCCCTCACATCAATCTCTATGTGTGTTAGGGAAACTCTTGACATAACCAGTGGGCTGTCAAAAGAGCAGAATGTTAAGACAAAGACTGATCCTCTAGAATTTGAAGTACAGAGTTCAAAAATACAAGGTAGTATGTAATCTAAAAGTAAGAACACCTTGGCAGAGCTCAGATTTCTTCTGTAAGGTAGTGTCTTAGAGTTTCATTGCTGTGAAGAAACACCATGACCACAGCAACTCTTATAAAGGAAAACATTTCATTGGGGCTGGCTTACACTTTCAGATGTTCAATCCATCATCATCATGCCAAGAAGCATGGCAGCACACAGGCAGACATGGTGCTAGAGGCCCTGAGTTCTACATCTTGATCCAAAGGCAACTAGGAGAAGCCTATTTTCTGTAGGCAGCCATAAGGAGACGTTATTCAATACTGGGCAAAGTTTGAGCACTAGGAACTCTGAAAGCCTGTCTAGATAGTGATGGACTTCCTCTAAAGAGGCTATACCTATTTCACTAAGGCCACACTTCCTAATAGTGCCACTTCTCATGGACTAAGCATATTTAAATCTCTACAGCTGGCTTTGCTAGCTCAGTTTAACCATGTGACTCATATGTTACAGTTGGTACTAGTAAATGCAGAGTCCAGAACTTTCAATGACATACGTCAGTAAAAGAATTGTTCTTTAATCTCTGTCAAACATTTCACCTCGAGCATTTAGAAAATATTAGCCCCATGAATTTCCACTGAGGAAAGCACTGGAGACTGAGGTTTCTGCAACCAGGAGTGAGTGGACAAAGAGATAGGTGAAATTTTGGGTAGTGAATTTTGAATAGCAATAATAAAGATAGTAAAAGTGGCAAGATACTTTGCAAGTAGCACGCACTGTGACAACATGAATGATATTAATAGAAATGGTAGACGAGAGACAGTGTTTGAGGACAAACTGGCTGAAGACCTCCTGGGCATTATTAGATTATAGGACAAATGAAGTGGAAAACATTTGAGTGTGTTTAAGGCAAAGGTGTCCTTGAGCTGGTGTCTGTTATTAAAATTAAGCGACAGTGGAGAGGAAAGAGAGGAAGAATGAAATGAAAACTGCTACCTTCATTATTATTCATTGTCAGTACCCAAAAATGTTGTCTAAAATAGACAATGCTGCTGATAAGACATAATGAAAATATTAAAATCATAAGGACCACAAGAACAGAAAGACACATCATCCAAAAATTACATATATATATATATATATATATATACACATCAAAAGAAATATTCTGAAAAAAATGAAACACAACAATGCAGAGGTTTAGTGTGTGTGTGTGTGTGTGTGTGTGTGTGTGTGTGTGTGTGTGTGTGTGTGTAAAAGAGAGAGGGGGGGAGAAGGAGAGGGAGAGAGCAAGGGATTTCCAGGGATTGGAAAGAATGTGGGAGGGCATGCCACACAGAACAGACAGGAAGGGAGGAAGGGTAGACAGCTAGCCAGGGCACGCATGTGTGAAGTATTACACAGGGTGCTAATCTATGCAATTGGTTTCTACTAGTCCTTATAATAAAAAAAAAGAAGAAATGCAAAATTGTTAACTTCGTCCTTTTAAAAGGAAAAAAATTTGAGATTGGCTCATGTGTATGCTCATGTGCATATGTGTGTGCACATAACCAGATAGTGTAAATTAGAATTTCTAATCTCCTATTAATAAATATGAATATAATTAACTGTATTAGAAAAATAACAAAGGTGTTCAGACTGACTAACAATTCATAAATAACTGTTAAATACAAGCAATGGAGAACAACACAATTCAGTAAAGTTAAAAATAGAATGAATTTTGGTAAAGGTTTAGCAGTGAAATCTAAAAAGTTGTGGTATTGGTATCAGAAAAGACAGAGGATAACCCAACTAGAAAACTTATAAATTAGAAGCTGCAACAGAAAAATAAAGGTCAGAGGGATTTCCAGGGATTGGAAAGAATGTGGGAGGGCATGCCACACAGAACAGACAGGAAGGGAGGAAGGGTAGACAGCTAGCCAGGGCATGCATGTGTGAAGTATTACACAGGGTGCTAATCTACGCAATTGGTTTCTACTAGTCCTTATAATAAAAAAAAAAGAAGAAATGCAAAATTGTTAACTTCGTCCTTTTAAAGGGAAAAAAAATTTGAGATTGGCTTATTAAAATAAATATACTAGTTTTCCCTAATCCTGAGTCCAAGTTCTCTTGAGTCTGCACATGAGCTTCTGAAGTACAGAGTGTCAGGATAGAAACATATAAGATCTGAAGAATGCCCCTGCCAGAAAGACTCGTGGCTTGTGCTAACAGGATCCCACCGTTTGCGAAATGACTTCTATTGAACAAAAAGTCACAAGGACAACTGAGTACAAGCATTCTAAAAAGAAAATTCTAGGGTGTGACTCAGGGATAGAATCATTGCCTGGCATGTACAAAGCTGAAGGCTTGATCCCTTGAACTGAAAAAAAGGAAAAGAGAAAAGGAAACAAATACATGCTATGCAAATACATCACTGAATGCATTAAAATATTTAATCTAATGAGAGAGGAAGCAGCTTTCTAGATAATCCTTCATATTAAAGTATCAGGCCTTATGATGGCTAATCTTTATCCTCCCATGGATGGTATACAGGGGTCGTCACCTAAACAAACCTCTCAGCACATATATAGTGGATTTGGGACTTTGTTAATTGGGGTAGAAAGACCACTGTACATATTGCACCTGCTGGGCATTTGAGCTATAGGGAAAGAAGAGAAGAAGCTGAGCACTGTCATCCATTCCTCTCTGCTTCCTGATTGTGGACAGATGGAAGCAAGTACCTCATTCTGCTCTCCCAATCCCTACCTACCAAGACAGACCATACTCACAAACTATGATTCAAAAGAAACCCGTTCCTACTTTAGCTGCTTCTATCAAGAATGCTATTATAGTGACAGCACACTTAATTAATACAGACCCCCCAAATCCTGTCTATGAAATTGAAAATTAAAGATTTTCTTGGCAGGATTGCATTTTCACACTACTATAAGAACAATGCTTTTCTTTATTTCAGAACTTGACAGCCTCTGTTTATAAACAGGAGACCTGGTGTGATCTTTTGTGTCAGGAGATGTCACACAAAGTGCCCATGGGGGAAAAGGAACACACAGGAAGACACAGTTGTTACCATTTAAATCTGATGACAAAGATTCACATCAGCAGAAAGGGGTTGGTCAAGAATTTGATATAAACCTGGGTATTCAGGAAGAACTGTGATCTATCTTTAAAAAGGGCTGGGTTTGAATCTGGTAGGTTGTCTGTCTCTGGACCTGATGCATCTTTTACATGAGACAAGTACTGAACAACTGAAGAGGCTCACCTTATTAGGGGACATTTTTCAGGTCAACAGACTTATTTCACAAAGAATTGATAGGGGGGGGGGCAGGAGGGGACAGGGTCCTAAGAAGCAGTTCTGTGTTTCCAACATCAAACAGACTTAGACTGACAGCATCAATTTGTAATATTGGAGTTTGTTTGAGCAGCCCAATAAGAAGAAACCGAAACCAAAAACGCATGGTATGGAGGGTATATCAGGGGGACTCAGGCTTGGTGGCAATGCAAGGAGTTTCTGAAAGAAAAATACCATAGATTTTAAAGATATATGCATAGCTGTGGGTTGAAATAACACAATGTTTCAGACATATTTGAAAATGGCTAAAATAGAACAAGAAAAGGAAGGGACAGACCCAAAGAGCTCAACAGTCCAGGTCACTATGGCGTGTGGGAGAAGTGTTTGCGGGGTCTCTCAAGCTGATGACTTTATTTAGTTAATGTTAGAGTTATTACAATCAATGTGTTTAATGCAAAGAAATGTAAAGAGAAAACTACTTGTCTGCCTAAAATCTTAAAACTATAAGAAACAAAGAATTCCTTCTATGAAACCCAAAGCTGCAATTAGAAGTGAAAGTGGAATCGCTAATTTGCTTTGAAAAGAGAAAACAAGCATGCCATTTTTTATTAACTTTACTCAAATTACATAGCAACTCTTAATCTCGTACCAAAAATTGTTGAATAAAAATGTGCTCTGAGGAGACCTACATTTATTATGATGTTTACTAAAGCCAAGGATTCAAATTTCTACCAAAGAAAAGAAAATTACATTAAGACTGAATTCCTTTATTCCCAAGTCTTACATAAAGACAACTGGTAAATTTCTGTTTCTCTGCATTTTCCTGTTGTAATTCATTGATGTTTATTTGTTACTGAGATCTGTGCTGTGGACAGGAAGCTCTTGGGGAGGATTTAGGCTTTAATGCCAGCAAATGGAATCATGGAGGGTGAAGTTGATCTAGCATTTGTTTCATAAGAAATGTTGAGCCCAATAATCCTCCAGTGTTCTGGACAGGTCTGGTGGCAGAGTGTGCCTTCCCATCTGCTCACAATCAAAAGTAAGTCATGAGATTAGTGTCCCTAGCAACATCCAATGGAGTGCAGGGTTTGAAGGAAATCAGAGAGATGTGATCTGTACGACTGAATGTCATCCGTTTCCCACATCTCTTCAGACCTGTCAGGTTGAGAGCACAGGGAGTTCACTGCAAGCCAGACAGCAACATCAGTGCAACTTGACTTTGACATTTGTAAGCCTCCTTGGCCCTTTGTCCATCCTGATGCTGCCCTCTTCTTCTGAGCCAAATGCAGGCTTCCTTGTTCTGATTTCCCTGTGACAACATCAAAGCAATGAGCCTAGCCCTTAATTTATACCCATTACCTCATGGACTAAACCATCTTAGAGATGTGGCTGTCTGAAACATTAATTCTTAACCCATCCCACAGCACTTCATTAGCTGAACTCCAATAGCTTGCAGGTGTTATAAGCAACAGAGGGGAAATCAGACAACAGGGGATGGCTAACTATGGAGAGCACAGACCACATCCTAGTCTTTACTTGAGCAGTGCCACTATAACAGGGAAATGTTCCATTATCATTGAAGTGTGGGAAACTGAGGAACAGAGGAGAAAATCAACTTGCAAACAACACACAGTAAGTTAGGTCTTGAACAGTGAGTATCTGATCAATATGACTCTTGAGCTGGGGATTTCCATGAGCCAGGCAATATACAAGACATGGAATTAGAGACTCTGGGTTAAGTTTGTTTGTGTGGTGACTTCACTATTTGTTTTAGCTGAATTATTTTTGTGCAACAGATCATCTTGGTGGGCTGTAGAATTTCATACCTCCCATCATAACCTCCCACCATCTCTCTCTCTCTCTCTCTCTCTCTCTCTCTCTCTCTCTCTCTCTCTCTCTCTCTCTCTCTCTCTCTCTCTCCCCCTCTTTCCACTCTCTGACATATTGTATGTTATATCAGGTATTTATCTGGGTGTGTGTACATGTGTGTGTTGGCACCTCTGTGAGTGTGCATTGCATGGGTGAATGTATGTACTTCCATATGCATGTGGAGAGCAGGGGTTAACACCTAGTTTCTCCAACATCTGGTTTCCCATCTTATTTTTTTCAGAGTCTCTTAGAGAACCTGGAATACATCTGTAGGGTGGGCTGTCTGCCCAATTATCCCCATCATGTCTCTACCATCCACAGTTCGTGGGTTAAACATGTGCCATTGCTTCTGGGGTTTTCCTACGTGCTGTGTTTTCAGTCTCAGGTAGATCCTTGTCTCTATAGAGCAGAGAATTTACTGACTGAGCCATTTTCCCAGTCCTCTTATTTCAGAGGCCGGCTCTCTGAACTCTGCCCCCAGGTCAATATATGTCACCACATATTAGTGAGGTCAACTTTCCTTTACTGCACTGAGAAGTGCAGAGACTTAGAGACTGCCATATAATCAGGAACTTTACAGTTTCATTGCTGTCCCAATTAGGAACAAATGGTGCAATTGTTTCCTGTTCAGTTCTTCCTGGGGATGAGGCTTTGGCCCATGCCCTGTGTCTTTCCAAATAGTTGGGAAAAAGAGACTAATTTAAAGTCTGACTTCCTACAGGTTGATGCATCAGAGAATCATATGACTCAGCTAGTGTCTAGTTAGATGCTGTGTTTCAGCTTCTTCACCCAATAGATAGACCCCTCTTGCTGGCTTGCCTATATTCCACTTTGAGGATAACCTCAAGTCTCAGCAGGTCCTTCTTAAGTATTTCTGAGAAGATGTAATTTGGTGTATGGTACACAATTTACATTCCATGGATGAATACAGTTTCAAAGGGGCTCCTCATGGACATCATTTTTGCTGATAAACTTATGACTGTTACTCCATTTATACTTACTTATGCTGGAATGGATCTCATAGTTGCTTCTTCCATAACTGCCTAGATAATCTCTGTAGCTGTAGTAGTGTCTCTATGATATATTTTTATGCTTGGTTCCAAACAGAGTCTGTCTGTCCCTCACAGTGAGCCTTAGCATTCAGAACTAAAGATAAAGTAGTACCTTTTCTTCCATGGAGAAACACCCCTGTGATCACTGCAGTCATTTTGATACCTCAGCTTGAACATCCAAGCATGAAATTTCTGCATTGTGGTTGAGTTCAGGTCAAGGACTTTATCTGATTTGTTAATACAAAGCTAGTGTGGAGGTGGTCCCAATATAGCCAACTGTACCACCTCAGGTGAAACTGTTGTAACATAGACATTGGAGGACAAATATCTGAGACAGCTGTATTGCAGGAGCAACCATATGTCAGTGATGCCCAAGGAAGAGAGCCTGTGCTTGAACTTGTATATCTTGAAGCTAAAAGGAATCAGGTGAAGGATGGAGGACATCTTGGCCCAGACACCATCACATCTCACTCTTCCCATTAAAAATAAATGATGATTCTTGCATAGACACCTTTGTACTTGATGTATTTGTGGGCAATATTCACAGACTGCATATGGTTGCCTTTGATGTTTTATTAGTTTATAATCTTAATGAGTTAATGAATTGTTCCATTTCTTTTATGCTGAAAGATAATCTGTTCTACCATTGGTATGATCATTATAAATAATCCTTAAAATAAACCTTAAACTTGTTTGATTTCCCCAACACACTACTGTGTGACAGACTAATAGAGTGGTTGAGAACATATTTGTCAGGCTCATATAGGAAGTGAGCTGAGGAAGAAAGAAAATGAGGGATAGAAACAAGAAGAGATAAGAAGATAGGGAATCAGTAAACGGCACTGGAAGAATACAGTAGATCTGAGTTCCTCTGCAAGTGGTATGCAGGCAGTTTGTCAGATAGTGTGACTCAAAGATTTCCTTTCCAACCTTGGTGGGAAGAATGTGAAAGGTAAACATGTTGTTCCACCCTTATATTGTCCATGAGAGAAAGAAAGAAAGAAAAAAAGAATGGAAGAAAGAAAGGAAGGAAGGAAGGAAGGAAGGAAGGAAGAAGAAAGAAAGAAAGAAAGAAAGAAAGAAAGAAAGAAAGAAAGAAAGAAAGAAAGAAAGAAAGAAAGAAAGAAAGAAAGAAAGAAAGAAAGACAAAAGCTTGCCAAAGGGAGGCTCAAATAAATAAGGGTTTTGTGTAATTATAGAGGCTTTGAATTGAAAACTAATCTCAGAGAACATTAGTAATGTTGTTTGCTGACAGGGTTATTTTCATTGCTTCTGTTTACACTGATACATTAGAATCCAAATAAAATCATTGATACACTAAGGGTATGAATAGATGATGGCCCAGTTATGTAGAAAGTAGAGCTCTCATCATATAAGCTTCATCACTGCCCAGAAAGACAAATACCTCCCTAGAGCCATCAGTCTGTCATATGTTCCACCCTTATATTGTCCATGAGAGAAAGAAAGCTCAGGCTGAGTTACTATCTTCAGCAGCCACCTCCACCAAACCAAACAAGAATCTGCCCCTCCCCCAATGGCTTAATGTGACCAGCCCCAGATGGTTAATTGACAGGAATCCCTGAGAACATTGCTTGTGGGAAGCACCTGATGGATCTTTGACCAGGATCCCTGAGATGATTGCATATGGCCAACTCCCCTAGTTCTCATTTCATTTAAATTTGGGCCAACTGGAGGAGTTGGAGAAGGGACTAAAGTTGCTGAGGAGATTTGCAGCTCCATGGAGGGAGCAAAATGTCAACAGGCCAGACATCCTGGAGCTCCCTGAGGACTGGACCACCAACCAAAGAATACGCATAGTGTGACCCATGGCACTCACTGGCCACATATATGGCAGAGGATTGCCTTGTTGGACATCAGTGGGAGAAGAAACTCTTAGGCCTGTGGGTGTTCAATGCCACAGTGTAGGGGAATGCCAGGGCTGGAAGACGGGAGTAGGTGGGTGGGGAGCACCCTCATAGAGGCAGGGGGAGAGGGGATGGGATAGGGAGTTTCCGAAGGGGAGACCTGGAAAGGGGAAAACATTTGAAATGTAAATAAAGAAAATATCCAATAAAAAAGTAAATAAATTAGGGCCAACTGAAGAAGTGAAATCTACTCACTGAGGCAATTTCCTGCCTTTGGCTAGCCTGCCTGAAGCTTCTTTCTATCCTTGCCACCTGGACCTTTTCTCTTTCACAGTAAAGTTCTCTCCCTCTGTTGCTTCTCTGGAGTCTCTGCTCTGCCTGGGTGATGGAGGCAGTTGCCTTACTCCCTGAATAAAAGTAGTTGCAGTTTCTCCTATCTGTGGGCTTCATACCTTCGGCCTCAGGAGTTCAAAGTACTTTATAAACTGTGAATTGACATTAGGAGCTTGCTAAGATGGCAATTTCTGAGTGCTGTATTTACTTCTCATACTGAACAATACAAGACTAGAAAGGACCTTGCAAACCTCATGATAGATTTTGTATTCTTATTTAAAATCTAAAGCAACTAGCCCCTCCTTCCTTTCTGATTCGTGCCTTGGGGTAAACACTGAAAAACTAGTCATTTCATCTAAATCATTTAGTAAAATGATACTTAGTACAAATAAAAAATGTAACTTGCCCAGTGCCAAAAAGCCAGGTAAGAGTCAGAGCCCACCTTGTCTAATCTAAACTCTTATACACCCCATATCAGACTCCTTTAATGCAGAGTGTTAGCTGCAGGGTGACAGAGATGAAAGGTTTACAATGGTTCAAATAATCTGCAAAGAAAAGGGAAGGAGTCAAAGGATGGTATGTTGGCAAATAACATTCTCCCATCCATTACTGACTGGAACTTTATTTAACATCAGAGTATATAAGTAGAACCCAATAATGTCTTTTTTAATACTAACTAGTGAAGCACTCACTCTACAGTAATTAACAGGAAAAGAAACAAAAATTTTAACAAAGAATAGTAAAAGGCTATGAAAGGCACATTGAAAATTTACCCTACTAGGACCATGGTGGTTATGCTGGCATGTTGATATGTGATGTTCCTGAGAGACTGAGAGGAAATATGGGGCATTCCTGAGCAGCAGTGCACTCTACATGGTATTGATGGATTTGAACATAAATTGGCTAAGAAAAAATGGCTGCAATAGACAGTTCTGGCCCAGGCTTTGAATGAGGCCCTAATTGGATTAAAGGGAAATGACCAGGCAGCCCACATTACAGGGCCATTGTGCACCTTATCACAGCCCATATTTCCCCAGAGGGAAGAAGAATTGGGTGGAAAGCAGAGAATAGGAGTTGATTCAGAATCCTCTCTTGTCTTGATTCAGCCCTGGCTCCCTCTGGGCTATTTGGTGCAGATTTAAGACACAATTACAGTTTTGATGAGAGTCATTTCATTGGTCCATGGAGCTCACATTTTATGTTTATCCTTTAAATGATGTATCTTTTTAAAATGATGGGCTATGAATTGGAGCCAGGCATATTCAAACCATGCCAGGCTGTGTTTCTAAGGCAATTGCCCATTATTGTTGGATGCTTCCTAGTTAATAACATTCACAGCGGACCCTGAAATGGAGCCTCTGGGTGAGGATAATTCATACACATCTCTTCAGCCTGGCTTATAGATTTTTACAATCTTATTTTAATAAATCTGTAACGTTTGATCTCTTTCCCCACTGTACTGAAGAAACATGTAAGAGTTGACTTCATAAGTTTTATTTATTCTAGATTCCTTCTGCATCCAGTTTTGAGGAAAATAAGACCTCACTGGGGCAAATTGAAAATGAAAAAACTAAAACTTCTTCCATTCTGATATTGTTCTTCCTTTCATAGGAAAACTTTATGTTATTAAAGGACCTGGCTTCCAATGATGAACTAACGTCACTGAAAAGCCAGGTTTTCCTCATATAGGAAAACGGTGCTATAAGTGGCCAAGGGGAGAAATCTGTTTGTTCTAGATAAAAAAAGTGTTTTTGGTTTAGTTTGGATTGGTCTTTGTTTTGTTTTGTTTTTTGTTTTGGGGGTGTTTGTTTATTTGTTTGGTGTGGGTGTGTGGGTGTGTGGGTGTGTGGGTGCGTGTGCAAATTGGCACACATTTCATAGCAGCTATTTTGATAAAACAGGCTGCTCTAATACATAGGCCAGATGAACAACGGGTATCTCAGCTCTCCTTCAGGAAACTGTAATTTTGGTTCTTTTATTCTAAGAACAGCTAATTAATATGATGCCATTTTTATTTTACTTTTTGTGTGGGGTGTACATGTATGGTTGTATGCATGATTTTGTGTGGGGGGCATATATGGATACATGCATGTGTGTGAATGTATATGTTAAAAAAAGCACTAGGAAATCAATTAAACATGTAACATAGGGAGCTTTTTTTTATTATTATTTTTAGACCAGTCACAGAAGTCATTTGTAAAGCAGAAAAAAAATTTTCTCATGCAAAGAGGAACTGTAAATCTACTGCTGCTTTTTCCTGTGGTGCAGTCATGATGTGACAGAAGCATAAAATATTTTCAGAGAATGCACATGTGTGTGTATATATGCCCCTTAGGTTAAAGTAATGACAGTTTGCTTCTGGTCATATCGTCTTTAAGGACGTTCAGATATGAATGTTTATTAGGTACCTACAATATATATAAAATAGCCTCAGGGGCTGGAGAGATGGGTTAATTGCTAAAGAAAGCACTTGTTGCCCAACCAGATCACCAAGAACCCAGGTTAATGCTGAGTGGGTATGATTATCTCCTGTAATTCTGGAGTTGGGGAGCTCTGGTTTGTTAAGAGACCCTGGTTCAATGAATGAGGGAAAGATCAATGGAGAATGATTCCCACAATCAACATTGGGCCCCCCCCACACACACATTTCATGTGCACACCCCCCCACAAAAGTACAAAACAACAAAATAAAAGTAGCATCAGATTGATTAACTGTTTTCAGGAAAAAAAAAAAGGAATCAAAATTACAGACCTTGCAGAAGGAGGTCTGAGGTTCCAGATCCTCCTCTGGGCTGCATATTAGACTGTCTGAAGACCTGTGCCTGAAACTGTGAGACCTGTCCTTTGGGGAAAAGGCTGTCACTACAGGTCTCCTGGTTGCTCTAGTGACGGCCTCACAGTGGGTCCCCATATCCACTCCCACATTTAATCATATAAATCATATTTTAATTGCCTGATATTCAAACATGTCACAGCAAGAGGTAGCAATTAGTAATTACTTAGCATAGTTTATAACATTACCAAATATTACTTTGCTCAGTTTCCACCAACAGTTCTGAGAGATGTGTATTGAATGAATTTTTTTCAATGAACCTCAGTGACATTATGGAAATGGCTTGCAATTATGAACTGAAGACCAGGGACCCTGCCCTTACCCAACTGTGTACTGCCTCCATGTTGCTGCAGATGTGTTGGAGGGTGTCTCTTGCCTACCTATTAAATGGTATTCACTGAATACAATCAAAAGATGTACAACATTGGGGCTGGACAGTTAGCCCAGTGGTTATGAGCATTTGTTGCTATTGTCATTTTCCCAGCCCGCATATGATGGTTCATAACTCCCTGCAAATCCAGTCCAAAGGGATCCGAGACCTTTTTCTGACCTCCACAGGCACCATGAATGTACATGGTACACAAACATACATGGAAGCAAAGCATTCACACACATAAAAATAAATTAAAGAGATATGCAATATGACATGCACACATTGACTTTTTCAGAGAGAAAAGTAAAAAGTTAATTTCAGAATAACAACATACTTCTGCAATCCTACCAGGTGGGAGGTAGAGTCAGGAGCATTTGTCAAAGACTCTGAGGCCAGCGTGGCTTACATAAAATGTTCTAGACCAGCCATTACTACTTAGTGAGACCTTGACTCAAAATCATGCTTGCTATATCTGTCGACATATGGGTAGTACTAACAAGACTCAGTGGGCCATAAAAGTTAATTAACGACTTACTTATTTAATTAAAAATAAGCAAAGAGTGGGACTTATGGAGATGGGGGATCAAGGAAAAGGGAAATCATTTGGAATGTAAACAAGGAATGTAGAAAAATTTTTTAAAATGTAAAAAAAATATATAAATAAATAAAGAGGACATGGGATGTGCATGTGGAGGTCCAGGAGGAGCCGTGGTAGATAAATGCATCCTACCCATGTAGAAAATTTCCACAGGGAGGGAGAACAGAGCTAGAGAGCTGACTCAGTGGTTAAGAGCACTATCTGCCCTTCCAAAGGACCAGAGTTCATTCCCTAGAACCTGTCCATATTCAGAGGCTCACTAGCACCTGTAATTCCAGTTGCAGAGATACAATTCTTTCTGATGTCCACAGATACTCATACCCTGACACCCACTCAAAAATTAAAAAAAGAAAATTTAACAAACAAAAGTTAAAAAGCCAATCATTTTAAAACTTTATTAACAATTTTCACAATGAAGAACTAGACACACACTTAAGCAAAATGTTTGACATCAAATGGGTGGCTAAGTTTTGCTTTCTCTCTAGTATTCAGTGTGACACTAACAACTGGATTACCTACATTTAGAAATGGGATGTGTTGTATGAATAATGGACAGCAAGGGAACATGGCAAACATTCAATTATCAGTATCTTAATATCTAGGATTTTCATTGTTTGGAATAGAAGGGCCATCACTTCAACCTTGATTGTGGTATCTTTCATGTTTTAAAGAAGGTACTATACCAGGTATTATAGTCCCAATAATTTATCATTAGTTTGTCCTAGAAAATATATTTCAAAGGAAAAGTTCTGGTCATTTCTACACACACTCTTGTTTTCATTCAATCATGGGCTGACATGTAAACTTAAAAAATAAAAAATATAGCTGCTTTGAGAAGTGACATTCTCTCTCTCTCTCTCTCTCTCTCTCTCTCTCTCTCTCTCTCTCTCTGTGTGTGTGTGTGTGTGTGTGTGTATTAGTATAGGTTGTTTATGTTTGTTTCTCTCTGTATGTTATTTGTTCATATATTCTGAAACAGGATCCTACAAAGTCCAAGTTGATCTCAAATTCATCATGAGGCTACGATGACTCCGAACCTTATCCTCATGCTTCTGGTTCTGCAGTGCTGGGCTTGAAGAGGCCCTCACTTCTGCGTGTCTGCAGCATGTGATCTGGCAATACCTACTGAAGGATATCAAGCAACCTTGCTCAGCCTTCCCAAAGTGACTGCATCTCAGTCTCACAGCTCCTCACAGGGCTGGGCCCTTTGGAAAAGTGAAAGAGTCATGTGCCCTCTGGGACATTCAGTTGTGCATACACAGTTGGAGAAGGTTGGATCAGTTTTTACAAAGCTGTATTGGCATACTTGGCTGCTGAATCTGTCCTCCATCAGGATTTTAGCGAGCAATGGAAAGCAACTACATAGGGAGCTGTGCCAGCTTTGAGTGAAAAATGGCCCAGAGTACAGCTACTCATAGCTACAAGGCTACTGATGCTTAGGAGCCTATGGGGAGAATCCTGATGATCTCAGGGACCCACTTAACTCCATTCTACAGTGGTATCCTTTTAGGAAGTCACTCAATTCCACCTGGGTTCTGACTGTAGGTCATGGATTTAGATTCATAGCTCAGGAAAGGGCTTGCCCCTTGGGTTAGTTCTTCCATCTCCCCAGTTGTCAGGATCACACCTGCAGTTGCTGTTGGCTTACATAAATTCTAGCATAAACAATCTCATTTTCATCCTGATGCTAAGTGATTTCATATGTCTTTAGCACGGGCTGATTCTTTGTTTCTTCCTTTCTATTTTCCCAATGCTTACTCAAGTAGCTCACTAACAAAGAGAATTTGAGCCTGTAGAAAAATTAAATAATAGGCCAGATTCCATAGATGAATAATAGCTTCTTTGTGGATTATATTGCTAATAATAAAGATTTTTGTGGTGTGTACATACACATAAACACACATGTACTCTGTATACACAAATTGTGTTGACACATGCATTTGTATGCATGTAAACTTGTAAGAGATCCAAAATAGATAAACAAATGAAATAATCTACTCTGAATGTATAAGGTGAGAGGAGATAATGACACTTTGACACAAGCATCACAGCATAGTAATGTAGACTACCAAGTTATAGAATAGCAATATCAACTCATGGCATGAAAATGGTGCCTTAACCCCTTAACCCTTCTCTGTCACAGTGAGCTTGCCTTTCTTTCCTGCCTTTTGTAAACATGGGAGATGCCAAGTTCCTTGTTTGCTTTCTGATGCTCTATTACCATACGTGAGATTATAGCATTTTCATCAAGGTTTTCCTTTCTTCTTGGTATGACTTCATTTTTAAATCACCCTCCCTGCCCTCTGAAGAAATGCAGTGACACAGACAATGTAATTGTTCTGGGGAACTGACAACTAATTATCCCAAAGCAAAAAGGAGGCTGGGCATTTAGATAATGAAATGTCAATCAGTGTAATAGAAGTGTCACTTAGGTAATCCCCACGTGAACTTCAAGGGGCTTGGAGATAGGGCCTGTGTGTGTACCTACAGCCAGTAGCATGGGTATACACAGATATGCCTACTCTATGGTCTTACAGATAAGATGGCCACAAAGACCGGAAAGCAAAATAGTGTGTCTGCCAACTTGCAGGAATCTATCAAATGCAGGCCTTTTGCTCTGAAACTGCAAAGCATGCATCTGCAGCTGTGTTTCTGCAGATAGCAGAGTCATTTGCTCAGAGGCTGCCATGCCCTTGACATTGAACGGTACCAGAAATCTAACTCCAGACCATCAAGCAAGGATTTTGAATGTATACAAAGGAAATTTTCCCATGAATATGTATGGAAAGTCCAGCTCTGTTTGTGAATACTAGAAAGGTGTACAGAAGAGAATCGCATTGCTGTTTGTTAGAAATAACTCAGACAGGAGAGGAGGGAAGACCCTGCATTTTATTAAATAATCCAGACATCACATCCAGACATTACGCTTTGAGTTCCTTAGGTCCTTCCATTTTCTCCCATCAGGCTGGATTCAGATTTTAAGTTTTTTTTCTTAACTGCATAAATAAGCAGCATCAATGTCCAGAGCAAAGAAAAACTTCCTTTATAGTAGGTAAATAGCTTCTAAATAATGGTTTTCTTAATGGTTGGTGTCATAATTAACAAAGCATATTGCTCTTGCTTCACCCTAGCCCCTCCCCATTTTGCTGCCACTCAAGTAATCACAAATGGCAGTCTTGGCTATGATAAACACACATTACAAGTTACTTCAAACTGGTGGTTAAAGGAGTGGAAGTACCTTGTATTAATCGGGGTGCTGTCAGTATCAAATAGCCTCTGATACTCTGAGGTAGGGCTCTTCCTTTCCTCTTCGGCTTTTCCTTGGCCCTAGGCTGCAGAGCTTCAGTCTCTGACTCCTACATCTGAGTCATTTCTACATCTATGTCTATTGACTAATTGACTGACTGGTAGATTTTGATAGCATTTCCTATGTAACAAGGCTAGAATTTCTGACCCTTCTGCTTTGCCTACCCAGTGCTAGAATTATGGCAAATCATCTTCAAGCCTGGTTCCATACATATCTTATATTGTAATATAGCATATAATAAATATAACATAGAATACAAAACACTGTGTATTTAATTATTCAGGTATTCAGGTACTGTACTGTTTAAGATACCACTTTATTGTTTTTTAGAAAGTTGTAAGAAAATCTCACATAGTCAAGGTTGGCTTAAAATTTACTATATATGAATCTGTGTGAGTATCAACCCAAATAAGTATTATGAAAATGCTATAAAGAATTCTGTTATTTTGTATGCTAATTCAAACTAAAATAAAACTTATTTCTGAAAGATAATACCAGTAGCATCCTGGTCAAGTACCCAGTGGCTGAGAGAAGCTCTCTATGCCACTGACATGAGCCCTGTGGAGCCTTGTCTTTAGAGCTACTTGGATAAAACAGGAGCAACTCATGTTACTACTGCCTCCTGAATGATACATTCAGATCCCCTTTCACTCGGGGGCTGAGAGGTGTTTCAGAGGCTAAGAGTACTTGCTTCTCTTCTCTTTCTGAGGAGCTGGGATTTGTTGACTAACAATTTTTCTGAATTCCAGTCCCATAGTACCTATGCCCTTTTCTGGGCTCCTCAGGCACCAGGGATATACAGGATATATATATATATATATATATATATATATATATATATATATATATATATATATATATATATATATATATATATATATCAGACACTGGTAAAGTCATGTGTGCCTGCATATATATATATATATATGCAGGCACACATGACTTTACCAGTGTCTGTTAGCACAGTGACTTGTTTGGGGAGGGTTGTTCAGCAGTGGCTGCAGGATAATCAGAAATATTGCCTTCTTTACTGAAAGGCTATACCTCCAAATAGTGTGGAGAGACAAATTAATGACTGCAGTATCTCATTGTGTTTAATCATGATGCTTTCATTCAGGTCATGTCTGCAACTAGAAGCCTCTAGCTTTTAGCTCTATAGGTAATTTTAGATGAAGCAAGAGGAAGTTAAGTAAAAATTTCCTACTATTATTGAAACTTTGCAAAAATATGAATGGAGTTAAAACATCAACGCTCAAAATAAAGGGATAGACACAGAAGGTTGGAGCTGAAGAGACAGAAGGAGTGTGGGTGTTCCACAAGTTAGAAACACACAGAGAGGATTCCTTCCACATCAGACTGGGTGAGAATGTTAACTGTCTGTGAGTGTCCCCCTGGTCTGTGATGTGTCAAATCGTAAGGAGGGCTCCTTGGAGGAGACCAGGGGTCAGACCCGGCTGCACTTGACTGGGAAATTGAACAGGAAAATTTTCTCTACTGGAGTCAGATGTTATACTCAATAAGTACAAAGGTGACCTTACACTTCTCACATGATCCTGGGATAAGGGTGTTGCTGACAGCAAGAGATGCACCTGCTCATGTGAGCATCAATGCTGCATAAGGACCCAAAGCAGGTGGCTTTTAGCTCAACAGATGGAATTAGAAGGACAAAGAAGTAGAATTTTTATATATATCAGCTTGTTGGAAAGCAGACTGTATATATCAAACTCAAATATGAGTTTAAAGAGAAAATGGCAAAATAACAACAAAAAGAAATGATGAAGTAAAATCAGCAATTCCTAGAGGAAGTTTCCTTATATTTGCAGACATGCTTCTTTATCTTTCTACACCTGTAATGCCAAAGGTTTTCAAGGGTAAAAGCAATAAAAGTTCAAGGTCACTTGAACCTTGAAAGTTAGGAATTGGTCCAAATCACCCTGGTTGGTACAAAGACTAGGATTTGTTCAATCCTTCTCATTGGCTTGTTAGGGGGAAGGAGTATCATTGTCCTTAGTGATGCATCTACAGATAAGTTGATCCACTAATTATCTCTCACCCACATGCAGGCAAATGACTCTTGCTAAACTTGGGGGTGGGAGGGCTGCACACACAAAGGATTGATAGTGATGGGGGCGGGGCTTGCTGACAGAAGTGGGGGGGTGGAGGGGGGTGGGGGGTGGAGAGGAAGGGAGACTAATGGGGAGGTAAAAGTGACAAAACGTCATTATAAAAAGTATGACAAAAGAGGATGCTAGAATAAAGCTGGAGTGATGGTGGTGTGGAGTGTCAGTGACGTGGTCCAGCTCCTGAGTCCAGCAGGAGCAGTTCTATGGGTGTAGAACTCTCTCTTTTCATTTTCATGCCTCATGCCCACCCTGGATTATAGAATCGTAGGTTTAGAATGGAGTCTGCTTTCTGCCCGCACACACTCACGTTTCCTATCACAACTAGGTCTACTTTATTTCTGAAAAATCCCACCCAGCTTCCATCAGGGACCACATAGGTGGGCTCAGAGATTTTCTCCCAGGCACCTGGATGCTTGCTCTTGTTCTTCAGCTGATGTGACTGAAGTCTGTTACCTTTAGCTACTGCTCAAAACATTTTTTATTTGATATTTAATTATCATTCAAAGTAACAAAGTTCCTTATGGAATTTGCGCACATTCTTAGTTTGGGTTGATATTGGTCTCAATTCATACATAGTAAATTTTAAGACTTAACCTCATAACCCCTAAATAATAATAAAATCATACTTTATATAGTCTAGTACATTAATCACACCAATATATCATTTATTATCTTTAATTATATTATACACATTATAGCAAGTGCATGAAGGAGATTCGTATCTGTTCCCTCATCCCTTGGCATAGATGTGATGTGGTAGTTTTACTTAGCAATGAGCTGAGAGACTCTTTCAAAGTCTGATTCCCCATGTTGTGCATTTGCCCTAAGAGGGTACAGCGTTGGACCAGTGCACAACTATTCCAATTGTCCTAGGAAGGTCTTTAACTCTCAACTTTCCTTTCTTGAAGACAGTTGTTAAGCATTACTAATTGCCAACGGAATGCAATACTACTCCATTTTGGCAGTCTTCCTGTGTGGCAAATAACTGCTTATTCTGACTCAATTAACACTGAGCCCAAGAAGGGCAGTTTTAGAGGCCACTCTGAGGTTTTCGATGGTCCCAGTAGAGTTCACTTAGCTGTTTTTGATTGCTTGTTTGGGTTTTGTTTTGTTTGTTTTGTTATGCCACATTGTCTGGTAATTCAGCTGGACCCCTGTTAGGCTGATTTCAGGATACTGTTGGCCTTTTCACTTTTTTTTCCTTTGTCCTCCGCTGGTGTGTGTGTGCACTACACGTGCACATGTGCTGCTTGTGGGAGTGCAACCCCGCAGAGGGCGCCTTACTGACTGTGCGGTTTTTCCCAGTTTTTCTTTATTTCTGGATGGGTTGATTTCCACGGGAAGAGCTTTAGAGCACAAGATTGCAAAGTTCTGGAGCAGTAGATGTGTCGCGATGTGTCTGCTTTGTCTGTGAAAGTCTATCAGAAACACGCATGGCTCTGGGAAGTGATGAACTCCGTTGGCCCTGGTTCCCTCCTGTGAGGATGTGTACCCTGGCTGCTGAGAAGGAGGAGGAAAAGGCTAACCTAACCCGCTTTACAATGAAGTTTCTGCCCTACTGAGATGGGAGGAGGAAGAGAAAGAGCCTGCCATACTCAAGCTTCAGACTTCTGCCTTTCTTCCACATAAGCAGCTTTTCCCTGTTTGTTCCTCTTTGTGCTCCTTGGACAATAAATTGGGAATTAGAGCTTTGTTTCTAAACCGGGCTTTATATTCTTTTGAGGCAGCGTCTCAGTAGCTCAGTCTAGCTTCAGGCTCTCTGTGTCCCTAACGATGACCTTGTCCCCTGACCCAAGCATCGTCACACTCAGTTTATGTTTTACCTGTCTTCACAGGGTTCCTTTTGGGGGTGCAGGTGTAGGAGCATGCCCTCCTCAAACTACTGAACATTCTTTTGCAGACAGGTTGAGTGTTTTCTGCACAGTTTCACTGGGTCGACTCACTGGAATCTCATGTCAATTTGATATCTCCAGCTCATAAGGGGCAGTGTTACACTAGGCATGTTTCCCCTTGCTTGCTCATGGTCACCTCATCATGCACAGAAAACTTTTAAAAGGATTACTGGGTTTGTCTGTTTCTTCCACCTTTTCATCCCTCTAAGAATCCTCACTTGTGTAATGCAAAACACGGCCTTGCTTTGTATTACACCTTTCATATTAAGATACTAATAGCTTTACATATGGTTCCTAGAAATAAGACAGAGAAATTTCATGAGCTGCGTATCGAGTGACTCATGTCTGCAGAACTTCGGCACATCTCTTTCATGGTGACGATCTGACATGTAGCCAGGGACAATGAGAGAGTACAGGGTGGTGGGTGAAAGATAGTGGGGTTGTTGCAGTGCGGGGGGGGGGGGGGCGCGGGGAGGCTGGGGTGCTTTGCTAGATGAGGACAAACATTGTTAAGTAGGAAAGGAAATCTTCTCTCTCCCTGGGATTACGAGCTGGTGGAAGCAGCAGCACATACCGCCCTCTAGTGTTGAAGTCCTCTTGCAAGTATTGGCACAGCCAGCTTAGATTCCTCAGGCCTTGGCAGTATTAAATAAGCTGGACTTTGAAGATCTGTCAGCTCCCTAGAACCTTCCAAAACGTTTCTGACAGTCAGTGCCCACAGTTTCCCTTCTCTGGTTCCTTGCAGGCCTATCATCCTCCTTTAATGTGTGCTTTCCCTGCTCTCTGCCCTGCCTTCTCTCCAACTGTTAAATCAGCTGTGGGTCAGCCGACTGCTTTGCCTCTTGAGCTTTCTGGTATCAAAGGTCTGGTGGTACAAACTGTTTGGAACCGAGCCTTGTAATGTCTGCTATGAACTGTTGTGAACAGTCCCAGGAAGGGTCGGTCTCAAGGAGCCAGGGCAGTCAGCTGCAATACTCCTGTAGTTTTCTCACAGCCACTGTCAGTCGAATGTCCAAGACAGTGGCCCGCTGTCATCAAGATTAGTTGAGTCCTTAAGCAGCATACCTTCTATCGAAGGAGAGAATCACATCCCCACATCTTTCATTGTCGTTATTCCAGAGTCCCTACCATACTTATCCACAGAACTGGATCTTAACATTGCATGCGTTTTAAAACACAGATTACAGCAGAACTGTAGCAATGTTTGTCATTGCCTGTAAGAGAGGCATGCCCCTCTTCTGCTCCGTTTCCAGGGAGAGGTGTGCCCCCTTACTGTCTCATTTATTTGGTACATTCATATTGACATCCAAGTCCCTCCAAGCTTCCGAACCCTTCCGTGGGCCCTAGAAACTACTGACCCATTTTTGTAAATTTATCATTTCAATAATGTTATACAAATGAGCCCACAGAGTGGGGTCTCTTTGGGATTTGATGGGTTTTGTTCTTAGCTAATTCTCTGGATGTGCACTTAGGTCTGTGTCTACATCAAAGATTTCTGTCCCTTTTCAGTCCAGGGTATGATGTACAGGTTTGTTTAACCATTCACCCATTAAAGGATATTTGATCTGTTTCTAGTTTCGGGCCATTATACATTTTTAAAGGATGGTATAAAAATTCATGTGTAGTTTTTGTGTGAGCATAAATTTTCATTTCTTTGAGATATATGCCCAAGGGTACCATCTCTGGGTCCTGTGGTATTTGCATTTTATTTTTTGTGACACTGAAATCTGTTTTCCAGTGGGCTCTATAAATTTATATTCATACACAAAAGAACCCAATGTTATGGACTGAACTGTGTCCCCTGCAATTTTAGATTCACAGGCTCTATCCTAAGCCACAGTGCAATTGCATTTACAGAAAGAGCCTTGAGGAAGGTGATGTGGGTTAAGGAGTTCCTTTCTAAGCACTTTAGCCATGCAGCTCACAACCTTCCATAGCCCTCCATACTGCGGGGGATCTAGCATCCTCTTCTGGTACCCAAATACCCTCTGTACACACATACACACAATAAGTAAAATAAATCTTTAAAAATTAAAAGACTCACCTCTATGTTTTGCCCTATCATTTATAACATTTTGTTGATGAATATGAAAAAACAAACCATTCCTCTGAGATTCTTAACTTCTGACGTTGTCACCTTCCTCTTTCATTTCAGCATCTCTGGCCCATGAGTAACAATGCAGTCAGCATCGTTTATTTGTCTATTCCACTTTAGGGCTCTTTTTTCAGGAGGGTGTTACTTTTTGTTGGTGGTGGTGCCTGTGGTGTATGACTGTGCCTATGTGTAAGGCACATCCTTAGGAAATTTGTCTATTCTTGGACAATATTTTGTTTTAAATGACTACATTTTAGATCTTCTTCTTATATCCCCATTGTGCCAGATATGAAAATTTTAAATATTTTCTGTTGCTCTGTAGCTTCTAGCTTGCCAAATTTCCCTTTTATGAGTCATATTTTGGCAATGAATCTAGAACTCCAGACATCCTTGTAGATCCAAAACAGTTTATCATATGCTTCAAAGTTGTATAGTGTTTTGTTACTTTATCTGTGGATATATGATGATTATTGTTAATATGTTTATTGAAGACAGGTGACTTAGCTTGTGACTCATTTTTATTTTGTCTATGATGCAATAAAGTTACCTCCAGTGAGCTGGGGAGGTGGAGGTGGCTCAGTAGTTACAAGTAGTTGTTGCACTTAAAGAAGACCAGGGTCCTCAAGGCTAACTCATAATCATCCATAACTCCAGTTCCAAGAGATCTTAGTACATTTTCTGACATCTGCAGGTACTAATCATGAAATCATGAATGTATATAATGCAGGCCAAACATTAATCAAATAGAAATTTAAAATCTAAAAGAAAACATTTCAAAGTTTCTTTGCTCTGTAGTTGTGGTTCTTTGCATATGGGAACCTACTCTACACATTCAGGAACTCTGCAGACTGTTACACACAGTAAGGGCTGGTCTGAACTCTGCAGGCTGTTACACACAGTAAGGACTGGTCTGTTTCTGACAGGAAATCTTGACTCCCATGTAGGTCTCCTTTGGTACCACCTCTTAGAGAAGGAGCAGCCATGTCTATTGCTTGATTCTTTGAAGTCAAAAGTCCCAGGTGATCTGTTTAACGTCCTCCATCTAATTCTTAGTCCTGCTTACGTAGAGCAGGTACTTGCTCGCCTCTGTCTGCATCGACTGGTGTTTCTGCTATGCTTGTATCTTCAGCTCTAACTGTGAGAGGTATGAACACAAAGAATCCCCCAGAGACTATATTACTCTTTCCTTCTCATCAGGATGCCTCAATGCAATTTTACTTTTGACTTCCAGAATTTTCTTCTTATGTGGATGAGGTATGGAGCTTATCCAAGTGCTGCTTGAAGTGGAATTTGATAGACTTCCATTGTGTGTTTAGCGTCTGAGCATAGCACTTTCACTAACAGAGTCCACTGGTCTCAGCTGTGGCAGGAGGCAGAACCCACCTCTCTTACAGAAGCTGGAAGATGTGCATACACATGTCTCCTTTTAGAAGCCATCACAGAGTTGTATAAAAGGAAAACTCTCAAGAGTTTATTTAGCAGGAAGGGTGTGTCACATAGAACAGTGGAGACAGCCGCAGCACTTGGTGATTGGCACCTTGAGTGGTACCCAAGGTAAGTTGCTCCAAAACTCACAGCATAGACAGCCACAGCGCGGCTGCTGCTATGAGCATCTGCTTGCTCCTTCAGCGTTGGGTTGACATTCTTCTTTCATTCTTCCCTTTAGCTTAGGATGCCTCACATATTCCAATCGGTGAATCCTTTACTGATCACAATGGTCTCAACAATTTGCACAATGGCAAAGCCTGTAGATCTTCCAAGTGAAAGGATTACCAAGTATAGTGAGGTTTGTTTCTGTCTAAAGTTCTAGAATGAGGCTGAAATATTTATTATACAACAGTGAAGATATACAGAGTAAGATCATATTGCTGCCAGAGGAAGGTGCACTTCTTGACAGGTCATAGACATGAACAGAAAAGACAACTCAAGTACCAAGGAGAAATAACACTTCTAACCTTTGTCTAACTCTTCAAGGTACCCTTTGTTGTTATTTTCTAGCACAAATGAAACATTCTCCCCAGCGTACCCTCACTCTTTCATCTAAGACACTTCACAGAGAAGCCTCTCTGTGCTCTGGTATAACATGGAAACAATATACAAGACATAGCTCACGGTCCTATTACTAAGAAGGGAAAGTGGACACAAAAATCCCACTACTAACAAAGAAGTTATTTGTAATTGATACCTGGTGGGAAAGGGAAAATCAGCTTTCAGCTTTTCCAATTGAGTCTCACTGGATATATTAACCACATTTCAGGGTAGGCCAGGTACCCAGGGAGAGTTAGCAAATGCAAAACTGACCTCAATAGGTTTGTTTGGTTTTGTATACAATTCTTTTTTATTGCTTTTTTTGGTCTTACTGGGTTTGTTTCTTTTTTAACTTTATCTGCTTTGATTTTCATTTTTTTAACTTTTGTGTGCTTTTTTTTTTTTTGACCAAACATGCAGTTGGGTGGGCAGGTGTGTGTAGAGGCTCTGGAAGGAGTTGGGGGAGAAGAAATAATATGATAAAAATACAGTGTGTGAAATGTTTGATAATAAAAAGTAATCATAAACCATTTTCTTTTCTTTTTTTCTCTTTTTCTCTTTTTTTCTTTTTTCTTTTTTCTTTTTTTTTCTTTTTTTTTCTTTTTCTTTTTTTTTTTTGGATTTGTTTTTTTCGAGACAGGGTTTTTCTGTATAGCCCTGACTGTCCTGGAACTCACTCTATAGACCAGGCTGGCCTTGAACTCAGAAATCCTCCTGCCTCTGCCTCCCAGAGTGTGGGGATTACAGGTGTGCACCACCACCGCCTGGCTCCCATTTTATTTTCATGCTCAAAATGTGTACAATACTGAAAGGTGAACACTGAAGCAAGAATTGTCATGTTGATATTTGCAGGCCACTCACTGGCATTAGTGAGTGTTAGTGAGACTTAGTGTTACCTAAGTAACACTAAACTGTTCATGGAGTTGGGAAATGCTATGCTCTGGCTGCTCAGCAAGATTTCTTAGGCTCAAAGCCCCCAGCCCACCCCAAGTATGCAAAAAGTAAATTTAACAGTCATTTGTACATGGTGAGTCCAGAACATGAAACAGAATCTCACAGCATGGCCAGAAACCAAGAGGTTCCTTTACAGGCAAATTCCTTTCAGTAAACTCCTCAGCCTGATTAAGGTATTTCTCTAGTTCAAAGACAGAAAGACAGACTGTGCATACTGCTGATATGATGATTCAACCAGCAGGACCTCCCCCATATTTGATTGGTAGCAAAGAGCTAATGAGAAAAACCTAAATCCAACTTCACCTGTTATTTTGGTTTCCTTCGACTAAAACAGAAGTTTTGTTTTGTCTTGTTTGTTTTTGGCTATTTTAGAAACAGTGAAGGCAAATGTTCAACATTCCCATATGTTAGAAAAAATTCTAACTCTTGTAATATTCATCTAATTATTTGTCATGTCTCCACATCTGTTGGGTCTCTCACAGCTAAAAATGTGGTTTGATCAAATAAGGGATGGGAAGCAGGATATTTGAACACCAAGTGCCAACTGCATACTAGATAATAAAATTACATCACTTTTTCTTCATTTCAATTTTGTGATTTGATATCACTAGCTGATGACCATTAAAGCAGGTTAATTAGCTGCTTTAGATAAATCAATCTGGATCTAGGCTTTATTTCTATGAACATTTCCTCATACAAGTATGTGACTATATAGACAGTCCACTGAACTCTCATTTTCCTCTGCTCCCATTTGAAGAATGCAATCTTCAAAACAAGCAACTGAACTGAGAAATGGACAGGCCAGCCCTGAGACAAGAAAACTCGGAAGCTAGTCATTATAGCGAGAACGCATGTCTGCCTTAGTAAGTGAGGCCGGCTATGGGGTTCCTGTGATTGTGGGGCAGGGGAAGGGGTGTCCTAGCACCAGTGGAGTGAACAGGTGTCCCCTGTAAACTGTGGAAAGCCACTTACTCTTCGACAGAGCCAATTCCCTCTCCTACAAAGCCTTCACACTAGCTCACTAACTTGCAGTCTGAAGTACAGAAAAGGTTAAGCTCCTTGCAAAATCCAATTGTTCAGGAGTTTAGGCGAGTTGGTAACTGATGACCATGTGAAATCCCTAGTATTTTCCCACGTATCTTGGGGCCTCTTTCTTTCCATCATATTCTTTTTCCTTCATATTTTCACTATCTATCCTGTCCCAAATTTTTGTTCATCTCAGCCATGGATAATGAATGCAGACATCATTGTACATGAATTATTGAGCCTTTTGCAGAGAAACAGATCATGTACCAAAGGATATATGGGCACACACACACACACACACACAGATGCGCGCGCGCGCACACACACACACACACACACACACACACACTGGCACACATAGTGGCATTTAATCATTTGAACATACACAGATGTATTTGCATGTAGTAAATCTGGGAGATTAAAAAATGATAAAATCATTGTACTTCCTCAGTGATATCTGTGTCTTGTTATGGCCTTCATACAAAAATACTAGACTATATCAGGCTTTCTTATGAGTATGGCTTCCTTATTTTTCCCTCCACTCAATATCCAGTACAGCCCTCTGTTAAGATTCTGATATACTGCCACAAACATCACTTTAAGAGTGAAACTGAGTTTACAGGTACTAAATTTCTATTTTTTTTCAGTATATATATTTTTAATATAACTTATTAGAAAGTACTGTGTTACATAAGAATATTTTCATAGGTACACATTGTATGTTGAATATATTCTTTCCCATACCACCTCTCTTTTCCTTTATTCCCCTGGACCATGCTTTGACTTTCATGTCATATGTATTGAGACACATATGCACACACATACATATTTAGATATACTATTTATACATATATAAGTCAATACATAGTCTAATGAAATGAGGAAACATGCTTCAAAAAGTGAATCAGGAATGGCTAATGAACACACACATACATACACACAAACATTTAACCTCACAAGCCATTAAGGCAATGCAAATTAAAGTTATATTGGCATGCCATCTAATGACACTCAAATTGGCAGCATTAGGAAAACAGAGGATCAAAAATATTGACAAGGATATAGACAAAAGGGAGCTCTTGTACACTGAAGGTAGGAATATAAACTTGTCTTCCCAGTATAGGAATTCAATATAAATTTCTTCAGAAAACATAGTCAACACCCAAGAAGATACAGGTTGTTGTATGTGCATCAGGGTGTGGCTGTGGTTCCAAGTTCTGTGCTTCCTCCCTCTCAGGGTGTCCTGGGTGGGGTCTACAGGATCCCAGTCAAGCTGGGAGTGAGAATGAGTTGGGAGTACTGAAGTGGGTACCATCTCCAAGGGATCATTAGCTCTCTCTGAGATGATCTTAGCTTGTATGAATACACATTATTTGGGGGTGGAAAGGGGCTAGACATGAACTTTGGGGAATAGAAACAAGTTTTCAGGGTGAATGAAATCATTGGATAGAGTTTAAAGTACTAAGAATGCCTCATTTGTGTGGAGAGGCACTCCAGGAATTCTGGGTACTTGCTGCTCAGGCTATTTATTAGGAAAGAAGAAGTTGAATTTGTACATTTGCCAAAGGCTATGTGACCTTCCTCAGGTAGAGGGAGTGGGAAGAAGGGATCCTCAGAAAAGAACAGAGAAGGGGAAGCCCTGCTGGTAAAGGGGGTCCTCCACTATTCACCTAGCTCAAAGGAGGTATCCTGACATTTAAGATTGTGACTTTAATTAGTTGCCAAGGAATAAAGGTGCAATGAATTAATTGACAATGAAGATCTCATAAAACTCAAAAGCCTCTGTACAGTTAAAGAAATTGTCAATGGAGTAAACTTACTGAAGACAGACTCTTAGGGAGCTATTCATCTGAAAGAGGATTAATATTCAAAATAAACAAAGAGCTTAAAAATCAGAGTAAAGGAAACAACCCAATTTTTAAAATCTAGGGATCTAAACAGAAAGTCCTCAATAGAAAAATCAAAACGGCTAAGAAATACCTCAAAAAGCATTCATTATCCTTAGGGGAATAAAAATTAAAACAACTCTGACACTTCAACTTACCCCACTCATATTGTCTAAGATCAATATTCAATTGTGCAAAAAGAGGAACCCTCATTGACAGTTGGTGGGACTGAAAACTGATGTAGCCACTCTGAAAATCTGAGAGAAAAACTCTCAAAAATGTAAAATTAAAATTGCCGCAAGACCCAACTACAAAGCATCTTGTCATAAGCCCAAAGGATTGGACTTCCCACCTCACAGATAATTGCTGATCAATTTGCATTGCTCCTCCATTCACAGTAGCTAGGAAATAGAAACAACTTAAATGCCCTTTCACAAATGAATGGATAATGAAAACATGGTACAATAAATGCACACTAAAGAGTGTTACTCAGCAGTAAAGATAAATATTTCAGGTTAATGAGTGGAAATAGAAAAGAACATATTCAGTAAAGTAAGCCAGACCCAGAAATTAAAATACCATATTTTCTCATCTTCTGGGTTCTCAGGTGGAGTAATCGAAGAAACCAGAAAAGTATAAAGGGGCCATAAATGGGGGAAGAGTGGGATATCCTGTAAAGGAAGTAATTGGGTACAGGTGATACCAAGTGGAAAACTGAATAGTAGGGAGGAGGCTACAGCTGGGGAGAATGGAGGGAGTTCAATTCAAAAGGAAAGATGATGGACAAGCATCATTGTTGTGTGAAAACCTCTGAAAGAATCATACTATTTTATATTTGCCTAAAATTATATACAATACATATAAGTATTGCCCTGACAACCGTAAAACATCTTTTGCTATTTTGTGGGTTCTTTCTTCCACCCTTCTTCATCCTTTTTGTATGCTTTCAGCTCCACAACACTAGATCAAAGAAAAAATGATAGAAAGGAAACAGTATAGCTTTATTATTGGACAATTTCCAGCTAGCTAAGGGTGTTGAATTACTTGGGGTAAGTTTGATCTTCACTGTCAAGATATCTAATTTCTTCTTTGAGCGTGACAACTTAACAAACTATGACCAACAGCAACCAAACAAAAACCAATCCACAACCCACCAAGAACCCCACCAAGTCAACCCTGCCTCTCAGAGCATTTATAGACCCTAGCATTTATAGACCCTCTGAAAAAGTCTCCAGAATTCCAAATATCACACAATTGCAAAAACTAACTTCAGCTGGCAAAAATCTCTCTCTTACTAGAGCATGAGGCAAATCATAGTCAGCTGATGACGACAATCTGAAGCAGCCCCATATCCCAAACCTGGGATCAAAAATGAAAACATATTCTTATAACATTTCTCTGTTTTTTAAAGAAACCAAAATTCAAAAATGTCACTACAGGCAACATTCCCCACAAGAACTATAACAGCCTTAGTAATAGGGATAAGAAACATCCTTTTAAATAGTTAGTCAGGGTAGTCCAAGTGACTCCCAAAACAATATATATTGTGGATGAAACCCTTGGCTGCCTCTTAGAAGTAGAGGATGGACCCCTATGGCTGAAAATACTGCACAATTAGGAGACAGCACTAGGATGATTCAGTCTGAATCTGACCTGAAAGCATCGTTCCAGCAGTCTAGCCTCCATGGTTTGAGCAAGTAATATACAAGCTGTCAAGAGAGGGAAGCCACTAAACAGTCCTACCCAGATCCAATACCTGTCTGAACCTCAGAAATTTCCAGCAAGGCAAGATGTGAATAAAGTATAATAAATAGCATTCTCATGTCAGTGATAACCACCAGCTGTCTAATTAAACATTATGTTTGTTACTGGACACGTAATCAACTTCTCAGACCTTATAATAGTATCTACTACCACCATTATGGTAGATGATCATAATTCCTTACTATATTCTAAATTTATCTTTATACCCACAGGGAAGTATAGCTACCACCCTTTATCAAATAAGTCTCTTTTTACATGAAATAAAAACCATCACAGAAAACCACAACTGACTACAATCCAGAGATTAACAAATCATGAGGATCCCAAACTCAATGTGCACATCTATATCACAGCTGCTGGCATCTGCAACTCAGTGAAAATCATGAACGAAGGGGCGGAGGACCAGGAGTCTGCTGTGAAACCATCTTTCCTTGAAATGGCTGCATTAGCAAGACTTGAAAGATGAATTTTACAAAGTTCCACTCCTCAAACAAGGATATGAGCAACTATTCACTGCTTGGAGGAGAATTTGCCTTGTCTAAGGATGAGCCATCTTATTGGGTATTCAATGAGGAGTGGTCAGCCTTGAAAACAAATACACACAAATATCAAAAAGCAGACTCAGTAGGATACATTTAGATATATTTGTGCAAATACGTATACACATTTATATGTATGTAGCAATAATTAAAATAAAAAAACACCAGTGGAAGGTCATAGGGGAGAGCCAAGGGAGGGTATGTGGGAGGGGCTGAAGAGAGGAAAGGGAGAGGGAAAGTGATATAATTCTAATTTTAATTACAATTTATTTTAAAATACACCTTAGAACCATATAACTGGGCCATAGGTCATTTAATTTTTAATCTAGCATCGTTAAACAATGCCTAGAATTTGCAAAAACTAACAACTGCTTTCCCTAAGATTTTATACAAATAAAAGGTTAACTACACATGTATGTATATGTGTGTGTACCATATGTACCAATATACAGCAGAATGCAGTAAAGGCCCCTTCTATCAAATTACTTGATACAAATGTATAAGCTAGTAAATAAAGGCACACACACTTTTATATCCACACTCACTCTAGTTGCAAACCACCCAAACCTATAGACCGGGCTTCCTCTGTGACCTTGGGGAAGTCAAGCCATCTTCCCAAGAAGATGGTGAAAATACAGAGATTAAACATGTTATTCTTGAACAAGCTGATAAATTCTCCCACACAAATATAACTTTTGGCTGACACTTTTCCATTATTTCCAGGTTAAAAATTATCAACAGCTGTTTCCCCCATGATAGTAAATATGCCTTGTTGTACATTAAATAAAAAGTTGATGTCAGAACATGAGTAAAGGTGACATGGATTTTGATCATCAAAAGGTTACATTGTGTGCATTGAAACCCACTACCAGTAGAAAACATCTGGAGATATCACGCATATTGTAACCCGAGACAACCATGCACTATGGGTGTCCATATTAGGATTTGAAAATTGAAGAGGAAGATAGGCAAGCAGAGTCTATCATAGAAGTTTCAGTAGCAAGCAAGAAGTCCTTGAAGTTGAGCCATCAACCTTCATAATTGTTCTTAAAGAGGAGTCCCCTGAGGAGGAGAACACTTTACACAATTGGGCTTGACTCTGAATAATAAAACACACAGCAGTTCCCCACCATAAAGCATAGCCTTGAAGACATACTAACCAGTGTTCTTATTCAACTTGTACATTGTGTAAAATAATTCTATGTAGGTTCCAAATCACCCTGCAGGTATTCAATCAATTCAATACACACACAATGCTATGTGTTTAAGGCTCCAGCAAGAGCCTCCTCAGGCCATTTAAAGACACAGCTATGTGATGTCACCAATGGCTGGGCCACCAAAGACAGAATTTCCCTTATCCCTACCCTGACTCCATACTGGTCCCCCAGCAAACTGTGTACTTTTTAAATGAGAAGCATGGAGAGTATCTACTTATCCTAACATCACCCATCTGTCCATAATACTAACTGGGAAATATTGTAAATTTGTCTCCTTTCTGGATCAGAATATTTACAGTACTTGAAACATCTCCATGTGAAATAACTTGTGAAGCAGAATCCATACTATTGGGATAATCATATTGGCTTTGAGGGAACACTGAAGACCTTTATGATATATTCACATATATACTCTGATACCACTTATAGTGGCCTGAATGAGAAATGTCCCCCATTGACTCATATACTTGCACACTAGGTCCCCAGCTGGTGACACTATTTGAGGAGAATTAGCATGTGCAGTCTTATTAGAGGAAGTATGTGTTGGGAATGGGCTTTGAGATAAAAAAAAAAAACTCACACTACTTATAGTTTACTCTCTCTGCTTTATAGATCAAGATGTGAGCACTAGCTTCCTACTTCAGCCATCATAGTTACCTCTTACTACTCTTCTCCCGTACCATGTTGAACTCTTATCCCTCTAGAAACATCAGCCCAAAGCAACCCCCATCTATAACCTGCCTTGGTCATGGAGTTTTATCACAGCAACAGAAAAGTAACTAGTATACTACTACTACTACTGCTGCTGCTGCTGCTGCTACTACTACTACTACTACTACTATTACTTTTAATATTATTATTATTATTATTATTATTACTACAGGGTCTAATTCTTGGCAGGCCTTGTGGTGCAGACTTATAATAACAGCAACTGAGGATCTTGGAACACAGGCTCTAGTTCAAGGCCTGTCTTTACTGGAAAGTGAATTCAATAGATATCCTGAGCTACTTAGTGAGACCCTGTCTCAAATGTTAAAAAGTCGAAGAGTGGGAATATAGCTCAGTGGTTGAGTGCTTGCCTTACATGTATTAGGTTCTGGTTTTACCCTCAGTACTAATGGGGGAAAGAAATATGAGAGAAATTAAAAGACAGATTGCCTATTTAGTTATATTGTTTATTGTCTATGAAAGGCAGAAACAAACCCTGGCTGCTTTTAATTTGTTGTGACAGTACAAGATTCGGAGAAATGAACTTTAATTGAATGTTTATTGTGCGGATTAAGGATCATATTTAGAAAAATCCAAACACCGGAACTCAAGGGAACACCAAGGTAAGCATCTGCCTTGTAATTGAGACATTTGTTCCCATTTAGTGTCATTTTCTACCTGGAGGATCCTGTGGTGTCACAGGGAGAGGGATACAGACATTCTAAACCCTCTCTTCAGTGGCACGCAAAGAGTTTTCATTGCTTCTATAGGATAGGTCTCTTGGATGGTGCTCAAGAGCAGGAAGTAGAGAAATGATAAGAAATGATAAAAGTGTATACTACAAAATGACATCAAAGGAGACAGAAGGAATTTACTTACTGGGGAAAATAAGAAGTTAAGTGACCTGCAACAGGGATATGTCTATCCACACAGAGCAAAAGACCTTGAATGTTGACTGCAGGCTTTGGGAAAAATGACACCGAGCAGGAAAATCCTCTAGATGCATACACCTCAGAGATGCAAGCTTAAGACCTCTAGGCAGTGAAATAAATGTGCAGAAGTTATAAGAAGTGTGTTCCCCCTTTTGGAAAATATACCTTCAAAGTCTTTCTCCCCTTTTTCACCCATGCTGGCTGGCTAAGAATCTCTATAACAAAGTATAATTTTCTGAAAGCACAAGAACTCTGATAATATCCTTCCAAGCTTGCAAAACTCATCTATATCAAGGAGTACATTTCTGGGTAAACTGGCCAAGCAATCATAGTGGAAATACCTAGAAGCTAGAGATCTACATATTTATGTTTCTGAAAACCGGGCCTGCTGAGCTTTGTTGAGATGTTCCCAGAGCAACTGGCTCATAATTTTCAACAATTTTTCTAGTCTGGTTGATAACTTCCAAACAAGGTTTAACAGTTTAATACAGATTGTTCCCAATGAGAGTAACTCAATAGCAGCTTGTGGAGTAAGTGAAGCACTGAAGGGTTTCTGACAGGGTTTCAGCTCACCTTCAGCAGTCGAAAGCCCTATCCCTACAATTCAATGCGAACTCTAGGTTAGTCACTGAACCTCCACTCTGAGCAAATTCCTAAGTGAAAGCCTAACCAATCCTCTGAGGAAACATTCTGTTAACATGTAGTAGAAAGAGTAATGACATCATGAGGACCTAACTGTGGAGGAGACCGTTTAAGGCACTATGCCATTAGACTGGCCCACTATCCCCAGCAGTTGTAATGGTTCTAACTGTGTCATGGTCGAGTAGGTGAAGGATAGAGTGAGGCACATAGCTTTTGTGTCTGTTCCACCCCTCACATTATCTCTTTCCTTTAAGCTATAATATCTTAGCTTCCATTTCTAATGCTTTAGTATTTAAAGAACAAGTTGATTCCTGACTTACAAAAGGCATATGTGGAACAAGGAACATTTTTTAAAAGCTGATTCAGATAATAGGCCCACATTTTAAAGGTTATTGTGTAACAATCAAATTTAACACGAAGAACTCAAAACTCTTCATTGACTCTGTTTATGGACATGCCAACTAGTCCTTTCTGTCAGGAGAAAGGCCTTTTATGTTTTCCTGTGATTTGCACACATTTGTTCTCTTAAAACAAGCCTGCTGACACTCTGCTCTAAATACATGCAATCCATAAGTAAAAATAACCATGAATTAAGTTTCTATTTTCAAAACAAAGTAATGGCAATCCAAAATAATCCATGAAAGCACAGCATGTCAAGCCATTCTTCCATATCACAAATGTTTCTATAAGTCACTATGGTCAATGCTGTTCTTCAATCAGTTCTGCTAACTGCATCCCAGGGTGCAAGGTATCAACATGCTAAGGTTTTAACATTACACTAAATGAACTGTATAACCCCAGACTTGCTGGACTAGAGAAAGTGTTTGTCTACTCTGCCCCTTCCACACACATGTGATCACTTCAGAAGTCACACCTGCTTTCCCCATCTCAATTCAGCATAACAATTGTATGTTCATGTAACATGTAAGCAACAGTATCCCATCTCAACTCAGCATCACGGTCATGTGCTCATGTAAGCAACAGTATCTATTAACAAAGGATATAAAAAGTATCCAATTCAACCTTTCAAAATCTCACACTGTCAACAACAGGTTCTATATTTTTAATAATTTGCACATTTTTATAATTTATAATCTTTTACTTTATGTAAAATAGAAAACAGAAGGCAACACAATGTCTTTTAAATAATATTTAATAAACCCTGAGAATTTAATAAAATGTAGTTTGAACATATCTAGTTCCTTAACTCCTCCCAGATCCTCCTCCACTTCCTTATCCACCAAACTTAATGTGTTCTTCTTAAAAACAAAAGAAAGTGCTATTTGTGTTTCCCAGTTGTCTTGGGAGTAGGGCATGCCCTGGAGTGTGGTCAACCTATTAGGGGTCATATTATTAAAGAAAACTGACCTTCTCTTCCTTAGTAGTTATCAAACACCAAGCCAATAGATTCTCAGCTAGAGGTGCGATTTTATGCTCACCTCTTACCTCATTCTGGGATTTTGTGTGACATGAACTTTAGCAGGCCAAGGTCATATGTGAAACTGACATTTTATATCTAGAAAACAGTTTCCTTGAAGTTATCAACCACTTCTGCCTCTTGATATCTTTGCACTTCTCATCTCCCATGAAGATCCCTGAGCCTTGGAAGTGATATATACATCTTGTTTAGTATTGAGATCACCAAGTTTCTTATGCTCTCTGTGTTGACCAGCTAAAGGTCTTTTTGACGATTACCATCTACTGTATCAATTCTCAACCTGTGGGTTGAGACCCTTTTGAGGGTGGTATATAAGATATCCTGCATATGAGGTATTTACCTTAAAATTTATGACAGTAGTAAATACAATTATCAAGTAGCAACAAAATAATTTTATGGTTGTGATCAACACAACATTAGGAACTGTATCAAAGGTCATTAGGAAAGTTGAGAACCGCTGATGTACTACAAGAAAAAGACTCTTTCAAGGATTCTCTGAGGATGGTTGAGAGGTCTATGGGTATAGCCAAAGTTGTCATGAGCCAGCTTAATATTATGTCTATTTAGCATTTAGCTGGATAGTAATATTGATTTGCCTCCCTATAGTAAAGAGCTACCTAGCTACAGGCCCTGCTAAAAGTGTCAATTATGGGTTCCATTTTATGGAGTGAGCCTTAGGTCCACTCAGAAAGTGATTAGTTATGCCTGTAACATGTGTGCCACCAGTACGTGAGTGAGAATGCCTTGTCCACACAATCATTATTGTAGGCCACAGAGTTCACAGCTGGGGGAGGCTCATTATTGCTTTTCTCCTCCAGGAGCTTATATACTACCTACCTCCCATGACTATGAAAGCTAAACAGTAGGGATGAAGCTTCAAGGTACACGTCATCTTCATTTTTCTGTGTTCTATGACTCAAGTATTTATCCTCGGAGTAGGATCTCACAATAAAATTCTGGATGGTAAACAACACTATAAGTAGCCTGTAATTTTGGGAGGTCTACAGCATTCCATGGCCTCCCAACAACTCACAGGAATCACTTATTCATGGCACTCCAGTGTTCATTTGCTAGCATGGGGTATCTATTTGAAGTATCTTTCCCTGTTATAGGGTTTTCTCCACTTAACCTGTTCTTGTTTATGGATATTTTAGAAAGATTCTACAGTAATAGTTTCCATAAAACCTCAGCCATGAGGGGAAAATAAATTAAAACTACTTCAAGATAGCATTTTACTTCAGTCAGAATGGCCAAAATGAAAACAAAACAAAAGAAACAGACATACAAAAGACGAATGACGGCAGATGTTATTGTGGTTATGAGTGGGATAAGGAGAGTCTTTATTCACTGTGATTAGGAGTGAAAACTGGTGCAGTCACTATGGAAATCATTGTGGAGGTTTCTCACAACGTTAGAAATGGATGGACTACAAGATCAAGCTATATCACTGTTGGGCATATACACAAAAGATTATCTTACTACAGAGATGCTTGCCTGCTTATCTACGTCCATTGCTGCTCTCCTCACAATATCCAGGAAGAGGAAATATCTGAGATGTCCATCAATTGACAAACGGATAATAAAAATGTGGTACTTTGCACGATGGAATATTAGTCACTTATTGAGAAAATGGAATTATAAAATTCAAAGCTAAACATATGGAACCACAAAGAATCAACCTAAATGAGGTAACTCAGACTCAGAAAGACAAAAATAGGTGTGTTCTTTCCTGTGTGGATATCAGCTGTGAATCTTTAGACATGTGTTTTGTTTGGAATACCCAGAGAAGTTAGGGAATTAGTAAGCAGTTATGGGAGGGGAGGGACTCTTTCAAATGAGAGAAGGTAGAATACAGATATAGGCAGAGAAGGAAATAATGGAACAGGAAGGATGGGGGATGGGAGTTCAGGGTAATAGAGGAAGTATAAAGAGGGACAACAAACACTAAAAGCCTTTTGATAAAGATCAATTGAGTTTTGCATTGATTCATCTCTTTACCTAGACTGCGAGGAGTGGGAAGGCACAGGCAGCTTAGACCTGGAAGGAATGAGTGGAAATGTGATTCCCAGACAATACACACTATCAATGGTCAACCACAAAGGCAAGCTTGATTAATTTCCCCAGTGACCTGGAGGAGAAGTCATACTCATGACGTCAAGGAACAAATATTGTGGAAAGCTAGGATGGGGTGTGCAGAACACAGTAAATGCATCCTAACACACTCTCTCTCTCTCTCTGTGTGTGTGTGTGTGTAAAACAGAAAGAGAGAGATGAGACAGAAAGGGGAGAGAGGAGAGAAAGAGAGGGAGAGAGAGAGAGAGAGAGAGAGAGAGAGAGAGAGAGAGAGAGAGAAATGGAATTGATATGCCTGAACTAATACTTGATCTCATGTGAAACCACATCAGGTTCAAGCCTGTGCGCATACATTCAGTATCTAAATGAAGGAAATGTTTCCTAGAAGCATTTGAATATCCCAAAGAAAAAAATCTCTCCCAATATGACAGAAAGTGCCCAAGGCTAGCGATGAAGAAACTGGATTTCAATTCTTGCTTCAGTATTTACTTAAAATGAATTCTTGGACAAGAATCTCTGACTCTCATCAGTGTTATCTAGTCACCTTGGAGTTGTACATCCATACATCCATCCTGCTTTGATGCCTTAACATAAGGTTCCTGGGAAAAAAGAAATCACCAAAGAAATTAAAAAGCAGAACTCTGAGCTATGCAATTGGGAGTTAAGTAATCTAAGCAACAGAAGGAATTACTTCTAGATGGACAAGATCAGAGGGGCCTTTTCTCTGTGGGCACAAGGCAGCAGTTACACAATGTTCTCTGTACTCTTAAATACTCTCAAGTATTGTCAAGTGCTATTAGAATTCTTGCTTCGGTGTTGTCTTTATTATGAATGTGCTCTTAATTCTTCTGTCAGTGACTAAAGTCAGAAGTGGGGCCATTTGATAGGTGTTTATCTAATGCTGGACAGCCTAGAATAGGGAACTGTCAGCTGGGTAGTGCCTCTGCTGGGAACCACCTGGCCTGACCTCCTGCAGCCCAGCTGTTCTGCTCACTTTACAGTCATACTGAGGATATTCTAGCAGCTGCAGAGCACCAGACATCCACAGCAGGAACGCGTTCCAAATGTGACAGCTGGCTCTGCAGCATCATAAACAAGAAAACCCCATGAACTCTAGATGACCCTGATTAACATATGACAATTTTCCCACCTCCAGATGAGGAACACTTGCCCTGGTGGCCCAGCAGAGGGCCTGTGATTGGTGCAAAAAACAATACTCCATTACCAAGAAGGCTTGCGCTGTGATTGGTGAAAACCTTGCCAGAGCCTGCATCTCATTCCCTCAGCATCAGAAGTAGGCTGTTTGGCTCACTTTAAAAGTAAGCAAGAAGATCCCCTCCCAAGCCACTACCCCATCATGTTATAATAGGTGGCTCAAGGAAAGCTTTTCTCCAGTAGTCTTGGCTTCTCTAGTTTGGATCTTTATCATGGGCTGATGGCTAGACTGATGACAGAAAGAAGAAATGTCAGAACTGGCAGCTGAGCAGTGTTTGTAGGAATTATTTAATCCTGTTCCAGGGTTTCTATCCCGCCTTTGACCATTTAGTTCTCGCATAAAACACACGCACACAACCTTTATATTTTCAATAACCCTTAAAGAGTACAAAAGCTGGGCAGCTGCTATTAGATTCTACTTTCCTAAAGATAACCCTAAGTTATTAATTACTTTGTTTCCTCTGGGCTGCTCTTATCTCCAATGGGCCAATCTTCAGAGCCACATTCTCTTGACTCTTAACCCATGTTGGCTTCACTCTCCTCCCTGCATCTTCTTCTCCTCGTGCCCTCCTCTGATCCCAAGCCCTCAAAGTCTAAACCCCACCTATGTCTT
The DNA here is from genome assembly GCF_947179515.1 of Apodemus sylvaticus. Taxonomy (NCBI): domain Eukaryota; kingdom Metazoa; phylum Chordata; class Mammalia; order Rodentia; family Muridae; genus Apodemus; species Apodemus sylvaticus. Next base: position 162,945,448 of record NC_067472.1, on the reverse strand, counting down.
TTCTGCCCCACTATTGACTGTTGGCATCTTCATTTACCAATCAGAAATAATTTGGGGCAAGGTCTACTCCAGGTGGACTCTCTCCTCTTTAGGTCACCAAGTCCTGGAGTCTACACTTAGCATTACAAGCGATAACAAAAGATCAAACCTCAACAGAACAGTGGCTGTGGCAATAGCAGAGAAGAGAGCTGAAGAGACGGCTCAGAAGTTATGAGCACTTGCTCCAGAATCACAATGACTGGAGTTTGGGTCCCAGCACCCAGAAACTTTATCTGTACTCTATCTCAATGGAGCAGAAACAACAGAGCCCATGGGACTTACTGGCCTACAGCGTACAGGGAAGGTCTGTCTCAACAGACTAGGTGAACAGTGATAAAAGAGATCAGCATACACCACTCTGGGCTCTGCACACACTCATAAGTTTATGTTATGCACACATGCATTCATACATACATACATACATACATACACACATGCAAACAGACTTAAATTTAAAAAAAATATTAGTGTTATAAGAACGGGAATTCTGCTGTAAGATCGTGTCTCATAGAAATGTCAAGGAAGTTATATGCTTGACGTCTCAACAACATGGCTACCTAAATAAGACCTTAACAAGGACAATATCAACAGACATGCTAACACGGAAAGAGGAAGTTTCACATAGTTCTAACAGTAAGCAAAGAGCTGTAGGCAACTTAATAATGTTGAGAATGAGAGAAACAGGTTTCCCCAGGGACTAGACCTTCAGTTGCTTACCTATTAACAAATGGTCAGCCCTGGAACTACATACATACAGGCAGCATTATACTGTTGTTTCTGTTCCCTTGAGATAGAGTACAGATAAAGCACCTGAGGTTTTGAACTCAAACCCCAGTCCTTGTGATTCTGGAGCAAGTGGTCAGAATCTGCTGATTGAATTTCTACTTCAGAAATAAATAACACACACACACACACACACAATATAATATATATTATATATGTATGTGGTCATGCACATGCATGTATTTGTACATGTAAAGAATTTAAAGAAAAAGAGACTAGAAGCCATGATTTTGAGAGAGAGTAGAGTGGATTGGCCCATGATAGGGTTTAGAGGGAAGGATGAGAAAATATGTAGCTATATTTTATTTTAAAAAATTTTTAAATGACAGGAGAAAGGAAGCTACAGTGATCTAGAGAATGATGGGTGGTGAATAGAAAGATGGAAAAGGTCATAAAGAGTAAGAAGACCTGAAGACAGAAATAACAGCATTTACTGAAAGAATTTCAGGGAGATGTCATGGATTCTAGCATTCTAGGCTAACAAACATGGCACCATACTTCTGTAAGATATAACCTTAGCCACTGTAGAAAGAGAGGGTCCCAGTGTTAGAGAACCACTCACATGCTGCCTGCTGCAGCCACTCACTATTAAAGGCACTGGACCACCAGTGATTAAGGCTCAGAACAGCCCAAAGCACTGTTCTGGATACCCACAGACATAAGCTTAGGCTTTTAAAACATGGAGTAATCCAACCCTAATTCTCAAGACTCAGAGCTGTCATCTGTTACATCTGTCAACCCATCTTCTTCTATATAAGCCCAGGGACCATAAGAGCCCTGGACTGAGAGCACTCAGCAAGCTTCCCATTGGCCCAAAAGAGCTCATACACAAACCAACCAAGGCCCTAGCTATAGCCCACCCATAATGTTACCACTTTGCCTCTGCATTTATTCCATAAAGAGCTGGCTGCTCACATACTACATTAGAACTTAGAATGTCTCCTAAGCCTGAACAGGGGATTATTTATTAATTATTCTTTGTCAAATGTAAGTTTCCTAAGATTTTCCTTTGAACATAGCATTTGACAACACTGTGCAGAACAGCACATGGTTTCCATGATTGTGTCTCTTTATCATTTTACGTGTGAAGATATCCAGGCTCTAAGAGCTCAAACATCTTTCAGAGGATCACACAGCTAGTGAGCTGCAGTGGGAGAGTTCAAATCTAAGTGTGTCCCCCAAAAAGGCAAAGACTGAGACAGTTGAAATAGTCAGAAAAATACAAGGACAACTGAAAAAATCATTACCATGAGACTCTGGGGAGGAAAACCATTTGATGTTTGCAGCCTGGGGAGGTTATTGGAGATTATTCAAGAGATAATTCTCTGAATATTATGCTGGCATAAAAGTCTTATTTTAAAGTAGCACCAGCCATCTGTTCATTCTCTAATGACTTAATTTAATTTTAATTTAATCTAATTCTGTTAAAGAGAATCTTGGGCAGTCTCCATACAATGCACCACTTCTGTTATAAATGGTAAAAAAAAAAAAAAAAAAAAAAAAAAAAGGTCAAGTGGATAGGTCACAGTGGGTTGTTGACCATCTTCAAGACGGGTATAATCTCAATGAAATCATTATACAAAAAGAGGATGAAATATGTGAAGGCCTTCTTATTTTCTTTCTTTCCCTTCTACCCCTCCCATTTCCTCCTTCTTCTCCATCATCAGTTTGAGAACAAGTCAATAGACTTAGACACCATGTAGTCAAGAAAACTTGATAGCAGGTAGCAGGTAGCTGTTTCTCTGGGTTAGGCACTGGATTTAGATGAGGGGAAACCAAAGCTATTTCTGCTGTATTTTGTTAGCTGTAACTTTTGGTAGTGAGAATGGTTCATTGTGGTTATACATCCTCTAATTAGATTTGCCCACTGTAGTAGAAACTAAGGAAGAGCACTATGATGGCTAAAGCTTTCAAAGCCAGCACTTGGATGGCTGATGCAGTAGGATTGTTTGAGTTAAAGGCTAGCCTGAGCTATAAAGAAGATACCAGGCTAGTTAGGGCTGCAGAGCAATATCCTGTCTCAAAATATATGCCATGGAAAAATGTGGTTTTCACTTTCCTTTGCATTTTATAAGAAGATCGTGGGAAGAAATATCTTAATGTGAGATCTAAGTAATAATGATTTGGGAGGAAAAATAATCATCTTAACCCTGTGAAGATTCTACCATCTCAGAAATATTCATTGAAATTTTTTCTTGTAAACCCACAATAAGAACCTTGCCTCCACTGCACCATTCCAGATTGGTCAGCTACTGCTACTCTCTAGAATGTGTTAATTTTATCACTTTCTTTTGGTTTGATTTGTACAATATATTTCTGCATAAACATTCTTTTGCTCTTTACTCAATTCTTTCCTCAAGTAGAAGACACCTACAGAGGAAGTTGCCCAAAGTCATGTTATAGTTTTATAGATATGGAAGCTACACAATCCCCTCTGGCCTTAGGTGAGTGGATTAGCAAAATGATAAAGTTGGCTTGGGCTGATAGTGGGTTTTGACTACTTTTTACCTATTGCCCTGATTCCTTTATTTCTCCCTTTAAAAATGATAATTAAGATTCAAAGTCCCAACTGCAAATAAATCCTTCATTAAAGGCTACTTTACTTGTCTTCAAGAAAGCAGTCCTCATCACCTTTCTCTAAATTCTTCTTAGCGTGGAAACATCAACAAAGCCTTTCATTTTCTCTCCTTTCTTCTCTGGATAGGGGTCTGATTTTGAAGTCTGGCTCAGTCATTGATTAGCTGGTAGACTTCGTTGAGCCCTCATTTCCTCTGCAGCAAAGGGAGTCTGATAACCATCTCCTTCCCTGAGCTGCTGTACAGACTAAATGAGGCACCATTAATGTGTTTAGCAGAGATTCAACAAATGTGTCTGATTCCTTCTGGCAATTGCTTTCCTCAGCCTACAACTCCAGTTATTTGTGTGTCTGGGTTTTATCCCCTTTGATAGAAAGCAAATCCACAGGACAAGTTGCTCTTTCCTCTTTTTTTTCTTCTATACTTTTTCTTCCTGATGCAACTACTTTTACAAATACAGTATAGAGCTAAGTCTCTCTCTATGTGCAATCCTTAAATAGGTAGTATTAGAGAGTGCATAAGATCTCATGTCACCTGTTAAGGGTGCTCAGAATGATGGTCTCTGCTATGGTGGGTGACAGTGTGAGGTCAGTGCTCTGAGGGCCTCATCCTATGAAACCCTCAAGTGCTTTGGAGAATAGTCTGGGAACCTTGCCCCAGTCTGTTGGAGACATTGCATTTCTACAATGCACCAAGCTTGTGTGTAAGGCCTGCCTTAGTGAGATCCCTGGCGCTGAAGGACAATCACTGAAGTTCTGAACTATGTAGCATAAGCCTTGTCATCCAACTATCAAGCCCTGGCAAATGCCTAAAAATTTCATTAATTCATTGTTTTTATTTGCTGAGTGTAAATATACCACATTTTTTGTGTAAATATACCACATTTTTTGTGTAAATATACCACATTTGTGTAAATATACCACATTTTTGTGTAAATATACCACATTTTTCTTTATCATTCCTCCATTGAGAGGCATCTGGGTTCTTTCCAGCTTCTGGCTATTATAAATAAGGCTTCTATGAACATAATGGAGCATGTGTCTTATTGCATGCCAGAGAATCCTCTGGGTATATGCCCAGGAGACGTATAGCAGGGTTCTCTGGAAGTGTCATGTCCAGTTTTCTGAGGAACCGCCAGATTGATTTCCATAGTGGTTGTACCATCTTACAATCCCACCAGTAGTGAGGAGTGTTCCTCTTTCTCCACATCCTCACCAATACCTGCTTTCTCCTGAGTTTTTAACCTTAGCCATTCTGACTGGTGTGAGGTGCTGATAAGTGGATATTAATTAGCCCAGAAGCTCTGAATACCCAAGGCACAATTAGAATAACAAATGACTCCCATGAAGAAGTAAGGAGAGGGCCCTGATCCTGGGAAGGCTTGATTTAGCATTGTAGGGGAGTACTAGGACAGAGAAAAAGGAGGGAGGTGATTGGAGAATGGGTGGAAAGAAGGCTTATGGGACATATGGGGAGGGGGGAACTGGGAAAGGGGAAATCATTTGAAATATAAACAAAGAATAAAGAAAATAAATAAATAAATAAATAAATAAATAAATAAATAAATAGCCCTGGCCGGGCAGTGGTGGCGCAGACATGTAATTCCAGCACTCTGGGAGGCAAAGGCAGGCGGATTTCTGAGTTCGAGGCCAGCCTGGTCTACAGATTGAGTTCCAGGACAGCCAGGGCTATACAGAGAACCCCTGTCTCAAAAAAAAAAAAAAAAAGAAAAAAACAACAACAAAAAAACAACTATCAAGCCCTGGCTGCAACTCCTGTACCCCATAGGATCTCCCATACCCCACCTGACTAACGCTCTGGCTCTCCCATACTAAGTCCCATTAACCCTTTCCTCTTCACATTTATTTGGCAGCTCTGTGCTGCAGTCAACTTCCCAGGTGGTAAATACATGGCAGAGAAACACAAAATGTGTTTTCAAGACGTCTATTAACTCCCCATTGAAGCCATAACCAAAAGATGAATTTCGACACCTCTCGAAAAACACTGCATCTTGCAGGTTCAGTTGTCAACACAGATTTACTTCCCACAAGACAGCACCAAGCCCTCCACTTTGCAGCACTCAAGCACACCACGCTTGCAGATGCATGGTGCTAATGAAAAAGGAAAGAATTAGGTTGCTTGAATATACCACATTTGTGTAAATATACCACATATGGCCATGTTTTAAAACAGTTATTTTCAAGCTGAGAGCAGTTCGGTCATATCCTAAAATCATAAAAAGCCACTGTAAGACTGATGTCAAAGACTCTCTGTGTTGGGAGCCATAGAGGAAACAGAAAGAGTTCCAGGAGGATAAGATCACAGATTCGGAAGTCAGACCAGTTTCTGTTCTACCACATACATGATAGATCACTTGGGAAGCTACTTAATATTTTTCAGCTGCAGGAGCCTCATAAAAGTAAGACAGCAAGATTCTGGAAAGTGCCTCATAGAATATTTGTGAGACCAAAGAAAGATAATATATAAATCTCTCCGCATACTACCTGGCATTTATTGAGCCCTCAACTGAAATTACCAATTAAAAAATCTTATATCCACTAAGAAGAAGAAATATGAAGGACAAAAAGAATGATCTCTGGGTGCTCAGGGATTTTGTCTCACTCTGCCTAAACAGATAGACCCAGGGAATAAGTATATTGGCAGAATGTATGCTTAGCAGGTAAGAAGCTCTGGGTTTGACTCCAACACACACACACACACACACACACACACACACACACATACACACCATAAAACCCCACTGGGTGGTTACATTTCATTTCATCCTGGCTGGCCTTTCTCTCTTCAGCCACTAAGAGTTATGATCCAGACGGGATTATGTGTCTCCTACAAATGAACACTGCACTGGGCATTTAGGAAGGACTGAACCTAACAAGATCTCTGTGAACATGTCTGCAAATCCTGATACAATACAGACCCTTGAGGACAAAATGTAAATATGTCTTCTAAGAGAAGGTCAGCGCCTAATCCTTAGTACACTATCACCTCTCAAGGGATGGCTTTCATAGCAGTGTAGACTGTGTGTGGAGGGGTTTTCTGAACTGTGGCTTATGTTTCATTTATGTATTTCTACAGTGAGTCCTTGAGAAATGCATACAAGTGTTCTATAAAACTGCCAAAGCCTATCCAGCAAACCATTGGTCCTGGATCCCAAGGCAGACTGTGAGGCCCACGCGCCTACATTACTGGTTAAAAGCCCAGCAGAACAGTGGCTGATGCACGTGATACAGATGAACAGTGCTGCCCTGCAGTTATATTTTGTAAACTTGTTTCTAGTTTTAACAGGTATCTTTCCCCAGACCCACACCACTGACTTCCCTTGAAACAGAGATGTCAAAACTGTTTATATTTATCAATAAAACTGTCTCATATGATCAGAGATTATAGATAAAACCCATCCTCTCCCATTCAGAGTCCTAGTCCCACCCAGCACTCAAATGTTCAATATATGTATTGAGTCCCCTCAGGCAGGGTGTTTTTTGATATTGCATGCCTATTGAATGAGTTTTCTAGAGGAGGGGACCAGGCACAGATGCTGGTCCAGTATTTCTATATTCTGTCACTTAAAACATTGCAGTGAACAAGAACGCATAGGGCCTTGGCTGGAGACAAATGACAGCTGCTGCTGAGGACATTCAGGGCAATCTTCCTCCCTCTAAATCTGAGATGGATCTAAGACCTCTAGACTTAGTCCTATCACAGGCCAATCTTAAGTTAACTCTCAGTGACACAGCAGAAGGTTTAAGCCAGTTTTAGACAATGCAGAAAGCAGAGTTGGTAGGGAGCTGAGTAAAGATTTCCTGGCTGGTGGTATCATTCATTTTACATCAACAAGTTTAGAGGGAGTTTCCTAGAAAATGTATTTGTTAGTTCACAACATGTCCTTAGTCAAATGGAGCATCTCTCTGTGTGTGTGTCGCCTCCCTTCCCAAGCTCCCAAGCAGCATCCCAATGATGTAGGCTAATTGAGTCTTCTAACCCTGGGGGTGACTTCTCAGATGGCTTCCTCCCAGCATTCTTGACCCTTTTAATCCTGTTAGCAGCCTCCAGTAAGTCATAGAACTTTCATGCGGTTTCCTCTGATTTTATTTTTGCCAATACCCTACAAAATGCATCAGGTTATTAGTGACTTTTATGTCATGTGGCTTTAGCAAAATTGAATGCTAATGAGATGTGATTGGGTGGAAAATTATATCAACAGGGTGCTTGCCTCCTGTAATTACACCACAGCCTTTAGTTTGGGGGGGGGGTCTGTCCACAATTTAGTTTATTTAACACTAATTTCTGAAGCATGCAAAGACACTACAATTTATATAGCATATGATTCTGGAGTTTTCATTGCTGGATGATGGGGCAGCCTTTCAAGTCACAATGATGATAAAGACAAGCTGAGGAGACATACCTATAACACTATCTCCCTGGAAGACTTGTTTACTACTCCTCCCCCAGTGAAAGGAATAAAGAGGAAATCAGAACTATGGAAAGGATGGTAGTCCTATCAAAAATAAACTTATTAAATGAGACAGATTCTTTATTAACTAGTCAAGAGTCAAATGATTAAACAGCTTTTCTTGCCATTAAATTGCAAACAGGAATCAATGCGCATTATACAGTGGCACCCGCTGATACTGCAAAACTCCCAAGGACAGCAAAAGACTGATTTATTGAAATATTTCATCAGTGTAATGGTCGAGAGATGGAGTACAGGTTTTCTGCAGAGTACAGCTGAGCTCTTCTTCACTTCTGTGGCTCAGAAAAGCCACTTGCACAAACCCCGAGAATGCAGTATCTCCATTGTAAAACCCTAACTATGCAACTGTGAAGATTCTTCTCTACACTCAAAATGTCATTAAGAAGGAGAAGCCACCTCAATGAACACTTGTACTTTGTCAATCAGCTGGATGATGCTACCCAGTGAATGTGCCCATTTTTAGATAACACGACTCAGGCAGGGTTGTTAAGTTCTGGGCGAGCACACAGTGTCACAGGGCACCAAAGAGATTTTAGCATCTAATCACTCATGCACATTTCAAACTACTCACTTGATACCTTCTGTGAAAATTTTATTCATTACCAGTAACTTTGGGCAATTTAGAAAAGTAATCTTTATTCCAGTTTAAATGTTGTGGATTCAATTGTAAAACGAAGGAAAATTAAAAGTTAAATTACAATGTTAAGTACCTAAGTAAAAATCCCATAAGCATTAGGATCAATTTTCAGATCCACAAGGCCCACATAAAAGACAGACAGATCTAGTGAAAGCCCTTGGAAGGAAGAGAAAAGGGATCCCCTGGGCAAGCTGAGTAGCTAGATTGGGCAAGTTAAATTGAAAAACACTTGTTCAACAAGAGATTCTGGATCAGTAAATAAAATGGAGAGTGAATGAGGAAAACACACGACACTAACTTCAAGCCTACACCCATCTACAGGTATCACATACATGCATGTGTACTTGTGTGCACATCTATTCACATGTGGGCACTCATACATACCTTCACACACTCCACACACTTGTCCACACAAAATAAATTATTTTTGCTGCTTATCATAATGAATGGTATTATTCAGTTACTGTGCCTAGTGATTTCAATGGCCCCTTGAACCTAGTTCAAGTGTTAGCTGTCTTCCACTATCTAGCTAGCCTAACTACTTTAGGTCTCAACAGTAAAATGTCGCACTCTTTTTATTCTGCTCAAAATTTTCGTATCTGAATTTGCTATTGAGACTTGGGTGGTCTGCCCAAGTTAATAAGTTGACTTGAACTGTGAAGTGACCGAAACATAAGTCTAGGGCTCTGACTGTTAATTCCCTGGATATCTTCATGTGGAGTTTGGAACACCTATAGTATTTCACCACTGACACACCTGGCACTTGAGGATTAATGAGGTAGGCAGACCTGGTAGAGCTTCTGTTCCGTGGGCATTGCCCAGATCTCTGACTTCCGGCAATTGAGTCTCTAGCTACCTGGGCTTTTAGCATGGCAGCTAGCCAGTTTCCTCTTATTATCTAAAAGATCTGAGCAGAAATTGGGAAATTCTCTGTGAATACCTAACCTAAAAAAATCTAGAACATGGCTTCTATCACATCACAGTGTCTAAACATGTCACCAAATCTAACCTTGACCCAAGGAGAGGGTGTATTTCTAAATAAGACACACACTCAAAGAGTAGGCACTTGAATGTATACTACAGGTACAAGACAATGAAATTGATGATTATTTTAAAATCCAAGGAACTGTACAATTGAAGAAATAAAAAATCATATTAGAAAAAAAGTAACATGTTTATGAGCAAAGAATTAATTCTTAAACTCCTACTGACCAAGGTAGGGGAAAATCATAGAGTAGCTAATTTGGGGGGGAAAATCATATAGTAGCTAATTTGTGTTGTCAGCATGACACACCTGAGAACAAGGAGCCTGATTAAAAAGAACTTCTATCAGATTGGCCTGTGGACAGATCTATGGGCATTTTAAAAATTCCAATTGAGACAGGAGAGCCCAGCCCACTGTGGGGGTTACCATTTGTAAGCAGGTAGTCCTGGGCAGTATAAAAAAGGTATGGGAATCAAGGGTGGGGTGGCAGGAGTGGGTGAGTGGGAAGAGGAACATCCTTATAGAAGCAGGCATAGGGGGATGGGTTTTCTGGGGGTGGGGGAGGAGAGGAAACCAGGGTAAGGGAAATACACCTGAAATATAAATATATTTTTTTAAAAGGAAGGTAACTGAGAAATAGAGAGGGAACAAGCCATTAAGCAGCATTCTTGCATGGTCTCTGTTTCAAATTCTGTCTTCAGGTTCCTGCTCCAGTTCCTAGCTTCACTTCCTTTGATGACAGACTAAGACCTATAACATGAAATAAACACTTTGCTGATCTATGTTGGTTTTCAATATGGTGTTTGTGGATCATAAGAACAGTAAGCAAAGGAGAACAAACTAATATTTAAGGTTCATTAAATGCTTCCCAAATGTTATATTTTCAGCTAAGGTAGTTTTTTTTTTTTCAGTTATTCCCAGGCTTCTACAATAGTATGCTTTAAGCACAGAGCAGTTGACATATACTTGGTCCAGATGAGTTCTTCTTACTTGCTGCTTCATATCTCTGTCTTGCAGCTCACCACGTTGGCAGCTACTTTCAACTCACTCTTAAGTCTAAGATTAAGAAGAGAAAAAAGGCGAGAAATGAGGGTGAACTGACACAGAAGGGAAATGGGAAGCCAGAGAAATAGATTGACACAGGGTTAGCAAGCTTATTCTCATAGAGTTACACATGATAAACTAAAATGTCTATAACTTGCTGGGTACCAAAAATGCCTGCAATATATGAAGCAGGAGAAAATGGAAGCAAGCAGTCCTGGTAATATAAAAACGTGCAGTCCCTCTCTACAAGCACCAGATTATTTTTGATCAAGCTGATTGAATGCCTTTTCTGTGGCTGAATCAAGGCTGCCTTGACTGTCACCCTTTATCCTTTAAATCATTCTGTGGAGAGACTGAATTCTCATGGTGAAGTATCATACCCCTGTAACCAACAGGTCATTCCCGACAAATGAGCCAATCCGTGGAAGCATTGAAGGTCTTATGGTAGATATTTTCAAAATGGACATTTCTCTGTTCTCAGTTCCTGAGAAACAGGACCCAAAATGTCCTGAACTATCATTTTGGAAGAAATAAGAGCAATAATTCCAAATCCCATGTCAGTTAGATAATGAACTGAGTCAAGGACTTAGTACCAGATCCTGCATAAATCCAAAGGCAAAACTGAGGACTGTTACCATTTTGTAAAGTTAGTTGTTACTCTACTATATGCATCTGTTGACTTATATCAAATAACAAATGTTCTAAGTACTGTTACTTAGGAAAGTTCCAGCCTGGGAACTTTTCCTGGGAAAAGATCATTACTAATTACACAGCTAATAAGGATCAGTGCCTTGATCAGTCCACATCAGAGAATCTTCTTGCAGTAGATGAGAATTAACAGAAGAAATTTACAAGTGGACAATGTGTACAAAATGACAGACTTTGAAGTCCTTGGTTCTAAACGGGATGTCTTCATTAAAGTCCTTCCCTCAAGACTCAGCAATCTATGTAGAAATGGAGGCAGAAAGTTTGTAAGAGCCAAAAGGGATGGGTGACTCCAAAGAAACTTCTTCCAGACACAACAGGAATGATGCACATACAAACTTACAGAGACTGTGTCAGCTTGCAGAAACTCTGCCTAAGTTTGTGCCAGATGGAGTCCCAGCACTATAGCAGAGAAGTGGACATGGGCTCTCACCATTTATCAAGAAGCTTTTTGCAATTGATACCTACTGGAAAAGGGAAAATTCATTTTCTACAATGGAATGTCACTGTATATATCAACCACACCTCAGTGCCAGGCATCATGCTGGCTAACACAAAATGGACTTGATGGTATTCCTGTGAACATTTTATTCCATTTTGCTTTGTTTTAGCATCTTTTTTGTATGCTAATCATTTGCTTGTTTTTATTTTTGTATTTTACATTTCTTGGGTTTTTTTATTTTAGAGAAAAGAAAAGAAGAAAAATATGTTGTTGTGTGTGCTGGGATGTGAGAGGATCTGGGAGGAGTTGGGAGAGGTGAAAACAGGATCAAAGTACATGTTATGAAAAAGCCCATAAAATGTAAAAAGCTGGTCAACAGGTGCAGAGAAATGGGTTTGTCTAGGCCCTTGAGAATTCTGTAATAAATAATTTTTATTGTGTTAATGAATGAAAGCAAAAGAGGAAATATGCAGCCATAGCTCTGCTAAAAATAAAAGATTATAGCAGTCTAAGGGTGTTCAGGTAACTGGAAACACTGAGAGCAGGCTTTTGTTAAGTAGTCCTTAGGAGGACAGGCAAAAACACAGCTGTAGAAAACAGCATGTCTGCATTATTTTTATTAGGGAAATTATTTTTGGTTAAAATAGACGGAATAGAATAAAAACTTACTGAAACATTTGTCTTTCCCTGGTTTTATGTTCTTGCATTTGTTGGAAATTACTTAACCATTTATACATGGACCTATTTATAGGCCTTTGATTCTGTCCCACTGGCACTCTTTCTGTTTTTCTATCAATACTACACTGCTTTAATAGCTATAACCTTGTAATATTTTAAATCAGGAGCAACAGTTTTCCCCCATCCTTGGGGTTGTTTGGGCTTCTCAATCTCTTTATGGATCTATATGAATTTTAGGCTTGCTTTTTAGTTTCTGTGAAAAATGCTGTCGGGCTTTGATTAGGATTGTCTTAAATGTATTAAAAGATATTCCAACAATATCATTCTCTCCAGCTCATGAACCAGAATATATTCCCATTGCATATTTTCCCCATTTCTTTTGTAAAGATTGTTATAGCCTTATCCTTTTCCCCTGCTTTGGCTATGTTTTCTTCTTAGTGCTTTATTCTTTGTTCCCTTGATATATTTTGATGGACAAAATATTTGATGGATGAGCTTAAATGACAGTGGTCCCTCCCTCCAGACTGTCTAAGGTCAAGGGATTTGAAGCAGGGTCCCTGTGAACTTGCACACCACAGGATCCTCCCCTGTGCCCATATGGAATGTGTTGCTAACATGCTTCCAGCAATGTGTTAGATATGAACATTTAGTGGACATCTGTGCTTTATACCAGTCATTGAGAAACACTTTTTCAGCTCCCTTTGCATGTGACTGGGCGGGGGAAGGGGGTGTGTCTCGGAATCAGTTGTCATTGTGCAAATCAGATCAGAGCTATAGTGAGGCATGTGTCTTGAGAAAAGTGGCTATGATTGACAAAAGAAACCAAAGCTGATGGGTGTATAGAGCAAAGCGACTCTGTTTATACCTCTGATAGGAATGTAAATTGGTACAGACATTAGAGAAACAGTATAATAGGCCAAAAATCTCTGAACTAGAACCATCATGTTAGCCAGCTGTCTGATTACTAGGTTAAAAAAGAACACTGAAGAGATTTTTGCATCTTGTTGATGTTTTCAAGGATGGACAGTAATAGATAATACAATACTATCACATATCTAACAACTGATGCCATTCAATGGAACTCCTCAATACCCATATCTAATAAGCAATGGATGGACCTTTTAGTTCCTACTCACACCAATGAAGTTGGGGAAAAGTCTATATATAATATCCAATAATCCATTTTAAGACACCTGCGTGAAATGTCAGAGAACAGTGGCTGCCTGTGGAGTGAATGGCTCAGCCCAGCTCCAATGATGAAGATTCTCTAAGGATTGGGCCCTTTAATGTTTTCTTTGATGGCCAGTTTGTTCTGACTCATTGACTGAAGTGGGTGAGATATGGTATTCACTACTCCCATCACATTGGTTTTGATTATCATGAATAATGAAGTGAACTTTCTAGGAAAATGGCCCTGATCATTTCCACTGCTCTGATTTCCCAGTAGCTACCTGAATTTCAAAAATGTCGATTTCTCCTATTAATACTTTCCCTTTCAGCCTTTATTACAGATATAGACTTTTATAGGCTAATGCAGTAGTTCTCTTCCTTATGTTGTGAACCTTTAATACAGTCCCTCATGTTGTGGTGATCCCTAGCCATAAAATTGTTTCATTGCTTTTTGACAAACTGTAATTTTGCTACTGTTATAAATTGTAAATATCTGATATGAAGGAAATCTGATATGTAACCCTCAAAGGGATCATAACCAACAAGTTGAAAACTTTTGGTCTAATGTAACAGAACAAAAGCCATCATGAAAACACGACTTCTGTGGGGAACAGAAAAATCCATATTAAATGCAAATATGTGTCTCAGATGGGGGCAGTTGAAATCACTTAGTTTCCTGATTGGTCGATGTTTGTGATAATAGGCAGCTGTAGTTTTGTGAACTTCTCAGACTCAGCCTACATTACTCAGAGTTAGATTTATTAGATGCTCAGGACACGAGAAGCAGTTGCACTCCTCTCACACTGTCATTTTGAGTACAGAATTGGAGAATGCTCTCTCACTGCCTTAGACTGACAACCACAGTCCTAGAGCTCAGCATCCTTCACTCTCTGCCACAGAGCCTGGATTTAAAAGTGTCCATCCTTTACTGTTAAGCACTAAAAATGTTCGGCCCATTCAGGATCATTTGTGAAGTTTCTCCTAACATAAATGATACTAATTTGTTTTGTTCAGTGGAAAATTTCTTTGTCCTGTAATTCATTTTAATAGCACCCTGGAATGCAATGGACAGTAACAACTATGGATGAGCAGACAGGGAGAATGAATCAGGTAAGCAGCCCTTTGTAATGAAGAATCCAGTTGCTAATAGACACAGGGAGCCACAAGTAAATGGGGACATGGTCTGACAAGTATTTAAAACTGATGCTCATAAGACTAAGCAAAGCCATCTATTCCCTACAGGTTAGAGATGCTGATGTCCACCTTCAGACAGAATAGGCCAGGACCGAAGGCCCCTCAGCTCCAAATACCTTGGAAAGACTATTGTCAATCCTTTTCTTACTTTTATACCACCATGCCCATTGACTTGAATGTGGAAACTGGTAAAAGGAGAAGCATCTTCCTTCAGCTACACATGGGAAGATGAAATCATTAAGGGACAGGGCATGGTGGCCACTGAATGAATGACCATGAAGTCATAAACAATCAGAATATCTAGGGTCACAAGGAAGAGTGGGTATGGGCTCAGTGAGAGTTCTAAGTCCTGACAGTCTAGCAGTCCTTGCATTCCTGTATTCATAAGTCCCCATGGTAAGCCTCATGTCAATTTTAATGAAAAAAATTTGAGCCATTAAGCGAATCACAGTGTGGCAAAATTCACATTTCAGATGGTTAATTAAATATTATTCTATACTTCTGCTCAAAGTTTCACTTCATTGATCTCATAAGAAAAGAGCATTCATGCTTTCTGTGTCCTTCCTGACTTGTTTTTAAACAGTTTAAAGAGTGTGGTGTGGTTTCAGAAGGAAAAGTGTTTTCATTAATGGCTTTATTTTCTAACTCTCTATAAACAATCATCATTTTAATGGTAAACAAAAATGTAAATATCTTCATTTGGATGGAAATACTGATTAGTGCTATGGATTCTTCCATGTATATAACTCATAGATGATGGGTTCTGACCCCTAGGATGAATATTTCCAAATAGTAAGAAAAATCTCTTCTTATAGAAAGAGTTTTATTTTTTTCAAATAGAAGAAACACTTTTACAAAGTTTTTAACCTGGGATAAGATCAGGAATAACCATTATGTGCAAGAAAAAATAAGAGGGACACTGAGCAAAAAATGTTAAACCACATATCTCAGTACAGACTTCCAAGGTACCATGAGACCAAAGTTATCATTAGGATTATCATGGAACTAAAAACTATCACTCATTCCTGTCCTTATAGTATTTAATAAACCACATTTAAAATGTTTTAAAGAGGATGTTATCTTAATATTCTAGATGGTACTATACTAAAAAGTGTTCAGCAGTGTTTACAAAAACTTAAAGTCCCCAGAAAGCTTCTTAATTTTGGAAGCTTTCTGTTCTCAAGACTATCAAATAAGTGTATTTTAATTATATCAATGATGGATAATAGGAAGTGATCCAGAATCTTGATAATAAGAAGCTATCTAATTCTTCACAAAATGTCTATGGAATTGACTATACTATAGCCACATGTCTATGGAATGACTATATCCATATAGGACAAGCTATAGAATGTCATTTCATTGCAGGGAATAGAGAGATAACTTAATGGTAAAAAGTACTTCTTGCTTTCCAATAGTATCCAAATTTGGTTCTCAGGATCCACATTGGGATATTGACACCTGCTTAGAACTCTAGCTCCAGTTGATCCAATGTCCTGTCCTAACTTCTGTAAACACATATACTCAGACATGTACATATAATTAAGGGTAAACATAGGTAATTTAAAAAATTATTTAATTGCCTTTAAAAATAGCACTGATAAACCAGCCATTGCAATTGTTTCTGGTCTGACATAATGCAGTACTAGGGGAGATAAAAAGCCTAAAGGATATTATATATCTGTAGGAGAAATGCAAGTTACTGAGGGAAGCTTGGAATATTGATTTTTGCATTGCATTGATTTTTACCAGACCACAAGCAACTATGAACTCAAAAGGAGTTGGGAGGGGAGGAGGGACGAAACTTGTTAGGTTGTCCATTTATTAGTCCTTAGTCACATGTTCATTTTGTTGTCATTTTCAAGGATATGCTATCCAAGCCCTGGTCCAATCACTGAGGGAGGACTGAAGAGTGGGTTGAAATTCCAGGGTTAGACTTTCACATTAGGCTGTTGTGGGCAGCAGAGATGAAGATGAGTCAATGTGAAAGAGGTGCTGGATTTCAGATGGGCAGACAGGCCTTGAGGGCAGTACAACTCCCAAGGATGATCTTGACCTGGGCATCTGGAAACAGATGTAGGGACAAATGAAAAGTTATCTGGTCAGGAAATGGATTGGAGACAATGTGCTTAGGTCTGGGCTGAGTGTTTTAAACATACTCTACAAGCCATATCAACCACTTCTCACAGCAGCCCTATCAAGAAGTCATGTGTTACAAATGATAAATACAACTCTCAAAAAATCCCAGTCATCCTCAAATTAAACTGTCACAACCAGCCTTCTCTAATAGATTTTCAGTACCTCTTCATTCACTCTCTCTATCAATTACTTTCTGAATTCTCAAGAATTTTTAATTTCTGTGTCTGTGCTTATGAGCCTATGCACATGTATGAATTCAGGTGCTCATAGAGGCCAAAATACCCCGTGGAAATTAACTATAGGGAGTTGTGAGCCACCCACATGGGTGCTGGGATTCAAACACTGGTCTTCTAGGAGAGTACTGAGAGCACCTAACAGCTGAGCCATCTCTTCATGCCCTAAGGAACACTTTTTTTTAAGACATCTTAAGTGGGTTTCAGAGCTCTAAATGGAGGCATGATCTGATACAAAAATTTGTTGTTTTCAGATGTGTAAATACTATGGTTTTGAGAAACAAGAGAATGGCTTCTGTCTGCATATTTTTGTAAAGGTGAACCTGTACTAAAATGCTGAGATGCCCTAAGACTTCTAGAGACCACATTTGGGGTTTATTCTATCATCCTAAAACTAGATGTTAGGTTCCAATAAGGCAGTTGCTTTGACAAATTGCTGTAGGGTCATAACCAAATATAGTCTCTCTCTTATGAGAGTGATTTGATGTGATAAGACGAGTTAAGTATGACCTGATCTCATTAGCTACTTCTGGCTAGGAGTAGAAATAATTAAGAGGAAAAAGGGGGGAGACTTAGAAAGCATTCCTAGGAATCCATGCTGGAACATATTTGCCTGTAATAATTTATACCTATGCCACCATCAGAAGAAAGATACAGATTAACTGTACACATCTTAGTATTTTAAAACCTTAAGGTGAAATAAAGATTAAAAGCTACCTGCTCCAATAAGAGTACACAGAAAGGTATCTATGTATGATAACCTCATCGGCGTCCAGGAAAACATTAAAAAGAGAAAGAATGCTGTTTATCTAACTTAATTGTTTTACAATTATCCACTTCAAGTGCAAAGTGTATATTTTTCTTTTGTTAAATAATTATGCATTAAGCTAATCTCATGCTGACTACACACACATACACACATACAGTCACATATTGTAAAACAATAAATGAGGATAACAGAGTATCATTTTTTTTTAATTTGGTGGAATCATGGTTTCTAGAAGATACTGGTCTCAACCAGAAAACAGTCTCCTCTCTCATTGTCTGATGCCCTGTTTAAGTGTCATAAGCTACATACATGATAGAATGAGGAAGCCAATTGTGGCTCTAGGCATTTGGAAGTTCACCATTACATTATATAATGCTTTGGAGGCAGTCCTAACTTCTAACAATACTTTATTATAGATATTTATAATGTTGGATAAATGAGGGCACAAGAATGGTTATCTACTTCTATTTTAAAGCCCACATTTCCAATGAACTGAATTTGCTTCACAAGAAACTTAAGGGTAGTCCTCGTACTCTCCTGAGTTTCCTCCTTGGTGAAATAACTGCATCCCATGCCTTCAGATGTTGTACAGTAGCACAGTTCTTTAATGACTTTAGCAGTGTACAAAAGGCTGGCTCTCTCTTCAATATCTACAATAGATATGCAAGTAGATGTAGCACTATACATAGCAGATGAACTTTACTCTGACGACAGACCCACCCAAGGGAATCATGGATCTGTCATTGACTATTTCTGTGACCAATAGACAGCTATTTATGTGTCAGTTTTTTAATACCAGTACCAGAATAATAAATAGAAATATCACTGTAAAGGTTAAATACAAGATCCTAGTCCTAGGAGCCTTCCCTAGCTCAGTTATAAGAGAACTACCTCAATGGATAAGACCTACCAGAGCCTTACAGATACAAAGGCAGCTGCTAGGAGCCAACCATTAGGCTGAGCACGGGGTCCCAAGGAAGGAGTTGGAGGGAGGACTGGAGGAGCTGAAGGGGTTTGCAGCCTCATTGGAAGAACGATGATACTGGCCAACCAGACTCCCCAGGTCTCTCAGAGACTAAGCCATTAACTAAGGGGGACACATGGTTCCAGGTGCATTTGTGGCAGAGGAATACCTTGTCAGGGTCTGTCATCAGTGGGAGAAGAGGTCCTTGGTCCTATGAAGGCTGGATGCCTCAGCATGGGGAAATCAAGGGGGGGGGGGGGAGGTGGGAGAGGGTTGTGTGGAGAGACATCCTCATGAAGGCAGGGGAAGGGAGGATGGGTTGGGGGTTTTCTGGGATGGGGGAAACCAAACTGGAAAAGGGAATAACATTTGAAATGTAAATGAAGAATATATTCAATTAGAAAAAAAAGAAATGTGCGAATGTGCGGCATTCATGATCTCAAAATGGCTGTGACTATAAGCACTGGACCTAGTCATGTTCAAGCCAGCCAAATAAAGGCATGGATCATTTAGGGGGGCTTATGCTTGAAGCCCCACTCCTAACTGAAGAGCTAATAGCAACTGATGGCTTCTGGGAGAAGGCTAGGATTGTTCAATGATAGGACACAGGAGAAACTACTTGTGTTCCAGAAGATGGCTCTGCACCATCTACAAACAAGCAGCACTAAATAGACTTGGGAGGGAGAGGCTAAAAGTACAGCATATCAATTTTGGAGGGAAAATGGTGAAGACGGAAGAAACTGAAGGAGAAGGAATGGAAAATGGATTTGATCAAAACACGTTAAATACATATATGAAATTCTCAAACAACATAAACATTTAAATGCATGTTCTTGACCTTGGCCATTCTTTGATGACAGGGTCCTAAGGGAAAGACCAGGAAATGGGAAGATGAAAAAGACATAAAGCTGGAGTTAAGAGTTCTTGCATAAACTGATGGATTATGCCTAGTGAGTTTATTATGAAGAACAGCATCTTATATGCAGGTTTTAGGGGAGAAATAGGACTAAGTCAGCTGGAAGCTAATTGGGCAGGGTTGCATAATGGGAACACGGGCTATCTCAAGAAAAACACAAAGTTCATAGTGACCTTGGACTGATAACCATAGCTTTTTATGGTAGAAAGGAATGGGATCTCAGGACCTGAAGCCACAGCTTCTACATGGCCCTTGCACATGTCATTACCAGTTCTGTCAAGCATGTCCCTGCTTTTAGAGAAGGAGCTGTCTTCCTTCTCCATACATCAAAGCCTCAGGAAGAAACTCCCAAGGCCCTGGTTCCAGGCTAGTGGCTCTGCCAAGAATGTTCCTGATTTAGAGAAGGAGTTATATTCCTTCTCCATACATCAAGATCACAAGGAAAGTTTTGGTTCAGCCTAGCCTTCAACACATATTTATAGCTATCTAGCTGTAAATCAGCCAAGTTGAGAATGCACTGTTGTTCTGACTCACATCAGAATTCAAGTATCATCTACAAATTAACTTTCCTCTCCTGTCCTTCATTGATCACTTGATACATAGGCTTCCTCAGAATTGGATTTTTATCCAAGCATGGCAAATTAAACTTCTATTTTAACAATTAAAACGATCAGGCTGGTGAATGAGACTGAATCTGATTTATTCTGGTTTGCATTCTAGCTCCCAGGCATAAGGGAGACTGTTTCTGTAAGAGAAGTCTGACAGGCAGGCAAGGCTGACACAGGCCGGTGACTGATCTTTTTACATCAAAGTCTCAGTCATTGTCACTCAGAAACAGTGATTCGTAACATTTGGGTTGTGATCCCCATGGACTGGCTAACGACCCAGAAACTGTAACTTCCACATAAAGCTATGTGTTGATCTCTCATTCTCCACTAAAATAAAAAGATGAGAGATCAGTATTGAGATGGATTTTACAAATTGATATTTACCCCAACCCCCATCCCTGCACATGGGAACATGGAGATAGAGCCATGGATAAGGTGCTTGTTGTGCAAGCTTGATGGCTTGTGTTTGGGTTCCCAGTACCCATGTAAGGAAGGCCCTGTGTGGTAATGCACTCCTAAAAACCTGGTGCTGGAACATGGAGACAGGGAGATCTCTGGGACTTGATATCATTCAGTCTGCCTGAATCTATTAGCTCCAGGTTCAGCAAGAGACACTATCTTAAAAAAATAAGATAAAGAAGGCTGGTAAGATGGTCCTATGAGAAAAGCCTAGAAATCTTAAACCAATCCCATTGAACCATATAGCAAAAAGAGAACTGATGCCCTCCGACCTTCAGATGCACACCGTATGCCAACATAGGTGCACACTAAAGAAAGAAGTAAGTGTGATAAAAAGGTTAATTTAAGATGAGGTATAGAACCCAGGAAGAGATATAGAGTTTAATTACAGGCCTGTGTCACTTGGCCTGTCAGAAATTATATGTTGTTTCTAATGTTCATAGAAAACACATTAAAATTTTTGAGAACACCTATAGATAATTCTATCTCAGATTTCTGGAATAAGTCTTGGATCTCACTTCAAAGATCATAATTGGCTTGACTTTATGAGAAGAGATTAACCTAAATAAGGAGCTTATTAAAAGAGAGTATACAAATTAATGTCAAGACATTGAAGTCACTCTACCTTTAGAGAGGTGTTAAATCCCCAGAGGCGGAAGGGAGACAATTGCTAAATGGTCCAGCTTACCTTCATGACTTGCTTCATTGTGTTAATAATTTGCTCCATGACATTAAAGAATACAACTTAGATCTCATTCCTATTCCTCATTATGGCTTCAGTAGTCACAAGATAACAAATTCTAATCATAAATATAAACTGAATGTTCCAAGAACAGCAGTTTTACAAATAGACATATACAAAATATCTTTAGGATTCATTTCCAGTAATTAAAATTCTTATATCCCACAGACCCTTCTTCATTGCGATCATATAATGCTGTGCACTTCATATCTATTCTGAACGAGCCAGTGCTTTGATGGGCGAAGTTAAAGCCACCAGGGAAGGGAACGAGTGAAGGAGATATCAGAGCTTTCTTTATTAAACCTATTTACTTTGCACTTATAATTACAACACTGTATATGTCTCTCCCATTACTGCAGCACTGTATGTGACTCCCAACAGTGCAACAATGCATACATCTCTCCTATAACTAAAGCACTGTATACATCTCTCCTACAACTGGAGCACTGTATACATCTTTTCCATCACTGTAGCACTGCACATGTCACTCCCATCAGTGCAGCAATGCATACATCTTTCCTATAACTAAAGCACTGTATACATTTCTCCTATACCTAAAGCACTGTATACATCTCCTATAACTAAAGCACTGTATACATCTTTTCCATCATTGCAGCACTGTACATGTCACTCCCATCAGTGCAGCACTGTCTATATCTCTCCCATCACTGCAGCACTCTGTATGTCTTTCCCATCAGTGCAGCACTGTATGGGACTCTCCAATTAGTGCATCACTGTATACATCTCTCCCATCAGTGCAGCACTATATGTGTGTCTCTCATCAGTGTGCAAAAGGGAATTTTCTGAGACATTTGTAGAGGTGATACAGAACCTCCAAAGCAAGGCTCAATACAAAAGATTAATGATAATAACTTTGTAAAAGAAATAGCTTAGGTGACAAAGCAGCTCTGCTGACTTATGAGCATAAGATGCAGCATAGCTGACACCTACAGACTGTCTGTGCAATGATCTGACTCCCATTGCCCCTCAGCCGTGGGAAGGTGTGTGTCAGCAGTTTCTCCCTCTGTTCTTACCTTCCAAAAGTGTTTATCTCATCAAAATACAATCATGAATATTCACTCTAGGCTGCAAAGCGATACACCCAGCCCCAGCATGGTACTGTGTTTTTGTGTATGAGACAGAGAGAGAGAGAGAGAGAGAGAGAGAGAGAGAGAGAGAGAGAGAGAGAGAGAGAGAGAGAGAGAAACAGACAGACAGACAGACAGACACAGACACAGACAGACACAGAGAGAGAGTGTGTGTGAGAGAGAGTGTGGGGTGTTGGGGGGTGTAAAGCTTGAAACCAGGATTCCATAGAATGTGTAGATAATATTTTAATATTAGAAATAAAGAAACTTAGGAAGGCAAACCACAAAACTTTGATCAGCAATGTCCCTCTGGAAGAGCAGAGAGGGTGCTGCATGAGATCCTACAGTTTCTGAGTTGAACATGCAGGCACTTTAGGGTCTGAGCTAAGTCCCTGCCTATTTTGCTTCCTTGGTTTTATATTACCCTTCATCAGATAACCCTGTCTGAGTTCTACTGCCCACTATTTACAACAGGAACGAGAAGTCTTAGATTTGCATTTTGGACCAATGACTTAACCACCCAGACAGGAATGTCTTTGTGAGCCTGTAATCCATGCTTCCTCCTACTTTTTCCATCACTGAACTGCTTTTAGAGTGGGTGGGATATCTAGTCTCCCAATGCTGGGCAAGGGTTCTAAGCAAAAAGACACATTGCTTTAGAGACTGGCATGGGTTATATGCCTTAATAGCACCTTGGGAAATTCTTCTTGTATTTCAGCAGCAGAAAATACAAAACTGCTAACTCTTTTTAAAGAATTAAGCTCAAGCCATTCACAGAGAATCAAGAGAAACACAGGAATGCCATACAGGGACAAGGTATGCTCTCTGTATTGCTCAGGGCCTTAGGTATATACATCTCCCCTTCACCCACAAAGACTATATTAATGCATGCATTGCAGTTCTTGAAAAAACTTTATATTTGTTGGAAAGGTTCATTTTACTAAAAATTATTTTAGAGTGCTATGTCTTTAAAGATGCTTTTAGGTATTAACAATTTATTTTTTTATGTACATGTACAGGTATGTGGGAGAGAGAGGGTTGTACACATATGAATTCAGGTACACATAGAGGCCAGAAAGGGTGCCAGGTGCCCTGGAGCTAAAGCTCAAGGTGGTTGTAAGCCACCCAACATGGAGGCTGGGAATAGCACTTGGCTACTATTCAAAGTCAGTATATGTTCTTAACTTCCAAGCTATCTTCTCTAGCCCTATATGCATTGTTTTAAATTCTCATGTTTCCAACATTATAGTGTCTATCCCAGGACTGAGAATCAGTGGAATGATCACATTTCATTCTAAACCATTCTGTTTTGCCTTTTATCTTGTGTCACCCTTTTTCTATTTTCAAATTCTGATTGATACGGTGGTTTTGTTTGTTTATTTGGTTGGTTGGTTGGTTGGTTGGTAGTGGGTTGTGTTAGTGGATGGTTTTATGCTTGACTTGATTTAGGATATTTTAGAGATAGTATCTTCCTTTGAAATACAGATAAGCACAGAGCTTTCAATCCTGCTGGCTCAATGTCCTGGGTTCTGGGATAGCCACCCAGATAGACTCCACCGTGTCCAGTTCCTCACTGGTGAGTCTTAATATCATCTTTGATTTGCTTTCATATAGCACTTTTGTTCACTGAGTTGACAAAGTACAAGATTCACAAAGTACAGTACACACAAATGTGTTTGTGTGTGCTGGCGTGTCGCTGGACACAACAGAACTTACAAAATTCTGATTAGCCATTGCAGAGATCTGTAAACATCAAACTGAAAGAAAGCATTATTGCCCTGTGAGATATTTATGGGGACTCATTTTGCCTGCTATAGTGAGATTGCTTTTATAAGCACCTATGGTTTTGAAAATGAGAGAGGACTATATTTCAAATAAATACCCCCCCCCTCCCGGAAGCATCTTTATCACTTTGTGCCCAAGGCTGCAGAGGCTGAAATAAAAGCTCTCTTTTTAGGACAGAAGGTTTTCCTTGACCCAGGGTTACAAATGGTCCTTTTAAGCAAGTACACAGTATAAAAGGTGTTAGTAAAAAAAAATCCTACAATGTAGGGCCCATTTCTTACCCTTTAAAAGAGACTAAAGATACTCTTACAGTACCCTGGCATTCATCTCTCCTCTGCTTTGGCCCAATAAGCTTTTCAACACATGTTCTCCATCCTTCTTCATCCAACATTCTATCATGACTGCTGGTTGTTTCTAAACAAAATGGCTTGAAAAAGATGCTGTGATAAAATTGAAGAAATACATAGAAAAACACATTAAAATTGACAATTTTCATGGAAAATTAAAGAGTAAAATGGTAGACATAAAAGCATTGCTAAATTAATTGAAAAGGGAAATAGAAACATTGTATGATAGAATTGAAGATTTACATGAAAAATATTTCTAATAAAATTGTAGAAAAATATAGACTAAAATGTTAAGATTGAAGATTATCATGGAAAATTACAGATAAAATCATAGGCATAAAATATTTCTAAGTTGATTGAAAGTGGAATTATAAACATTTTTTGGAAAAATTGAAGATTTACATGGAAAATAACTCTGAAAAAATGAATAAATATATAGAAAAACACATTAAGATTGATTATTTCATGGAAAAATTATATTTCTTGGATTTTATCAGCAATATTTTCCTTGTAAATCTGCAACTTTATCAAAAAATGCTTATAATTCCACTTTCAATCAACTTAGACATATTTGTATGTCTACCATTTTATCTGTAATTTTCCTTGATAATCTTCAATCTTAACATGTTATTCTATATTTTTCTACAATTTTATCAGAAATATTTTCCATGTAAATCTTCAATTCTATTTTAAAATGTTTCTATTTTTTCAATTAATTTAGCAATATTTTTGTCTACCATTTTACTATTTAATTTTCCATGAAAATTGTCAACTTTAACATTTTTCTATGTATTTCTTCAATTTTGTCAGAAATATTTTCCATGCAAATCTTCAGTTTTATCATAAAATATTTTACTTCCTTTTTCAATAAAAAATAATATAAAAAAGAAAATGAAACTTAAAAAAAATGATGTTGCATGTAATTGACCCTGTCTATTAGGTCTTAGTATGTTGAATGGTACACTGTGGTTTTCACTGGATGTTTACTGAATCCACCTAGTTCTTGAAAAGGTATTAAGTATTAACAAGTATATGAGATGTTCATTGTTTGAAAAACACACAATCCTACTTGGACTGGAGGGCTGAGTGCAGGAGGAAATTTCATTCCTGATACTTTAATTCTGGTTGAAAGTCCATTGCTACAAAGGTCATAGGCCCTAGAGTAGAACCTGCCATCATTATTTTGGTCAGTGGTCCTGTTGCCAGACTCTGTAAAATATTTACATTCTTAGCTGCCCTCAACCACAGTCAAGGTGCATCTTTCTACAATGAACAGCAGCCAGTGGAGAGATACAGAACTTGTTGGAATGCTGAGATAGGCAAGTGTGCTCAGCTTAAATGAGATATTTTATAAACTTCCTCCAAAAGCTAAAGATCAGGAAATGACCCAGAGTAGAGCCAGAAGATGGGAAAGAGTACTGTGAGATGCTGTCTTCTGCACATGACACAGCTGTGACATTCATGAATCCATAGCCACTGTGGTTGCCTGCAAGAGACCTTCCAATACAACATTTTCCTCTCAATTGAAATATTCCCTCTAGGCTAGGTCAGGAGAGTCATAAGCCTCAGGAGGAAAACTGCAGGTCACATTTCTGGGGAAATGGAACCCTGGGAGATCATTTAGAGAAGGAATAGTGAAGTGCCAGGAGGACTCTGGCTAGCCTGACTATGGAGAAGAGATTCTGCCAGCAAGGCATCTAGAGCTCCAGGGTGCCTGCTCTCCTGAGTCTTGGCCCTGTTGGGGTAGGCATTTTGCTGATGCTGCTGCCACTGGGAGTCATCTCTGCTCTTGTAAGTAACCTCTCACCTTTAGTGAGAGGTTTGGTTTCTTTAAAAAAAAAAACTAGTTATGCTATGTGAATATTTTTTGTTCTAATCCCAGATGTGAGATAAGAGGCTGCTTCTCAGCAGGTGATCATTCCTTGGCTTGTGCACTAGCAGGGACATGATTTTTGCCAGCTGCAGATAGTTTGTTTCTGGGAACTCTGGAGGAAGTACAAATGAGAGAGTCCAGAGAGGGCCTGTGGAGGCTTCTAGTGCCCCTGCTGCTCCTGGTTGCTGTTGCTGCAGTTTATCAAAAAGAAAATTCGAGTTAGCCCCAAAACCCCAATGCCTGTTATCAGTAGGTTAAAGAGGTCTATACCCCATTTTCCCTCTAGCTTTCTCTCCTACCTAGTTTTAGAGGTTGGAAGAGATTAGGGTAGAATAAGGGTTGGAAGGGAGGTAGAGGAATTCTTATATCCCAATAAAATACCTTCCCTAATACACCAATACTCACATACACTTTTCTTAATAACCACATTAAAACCTCATTGGTTCACCAAAAAGGTTATTAGTGCAATCATTGCTGTGGTCTGTCCTCGGCTCAGGTTTGGAGTGAATAGACATAGATGTGTGTGTGTGTGTGTGTGTGTGTGTGTGTGTGTGTGTGTGTGTGTGTGCATGCCAGCACAGAATCAAGCCAGTCAAATTCTTGACAGGTGAGGTGTTCTCTAGGCCACATCCCTTACTGAGAACTTAGTGGCAACTGACAACTTCTCCAGCAGAGAGATAAGCACACTTTCTCCAGGATGTTCCCAGTGGTAGGTTTTCCAAGTTCCAGGGGATGGCTCACCCCCATTTACATATGGAAACCCATAACTGGTTATTAGAAGAAGGAGGAGGAAGAGGAGGAGGAGGAGAACAAGGAGGAGGAGGAAGAGGAGCAGGAGGAGGAGGAGAAAAAAGGAAAGGGCAGGAGAAAAGGGGCAGATAAGGAGCAGCAACACACAGGAAATTGGGAGAGGGATATGTTGTAGGGTATACAGGGAAAGTTGGAGGTGGAAATACAAGGTGGAAATGATATTTTGTTTTATTGGATTCATATATTAAATTGTCAGTCATAAAGGAAATCATAATATGAATGCAGCCTTGATTGAAACTTGTGTCTTATGATTTGCTTCTTCCAGACCCTCCTTGAAATGCAGTGTGGAATTGATTATTCTGTTGAGATGTGACTGTACACAGTTTCCAAACTTACCACAGTAGCAAACATACTCTAGAATGTAAATCTGGTAATTAAGCCAGGCATTGTCTTTGAAAATATATTTTCCAAAGAATAGATTAGGCTTCAATTCTATTTCTAATTTCCATTCTGTCCAGGAAGATTTTCTGAGCAGCAACCTTTTCACCATTATGAGTGCTTTGGTTATTTTGTTTTCTTTATTCTTTTTGTTGGCAGGTTATTACTAACTACCTAATTAGCTATTCTTCACATAAGTCTTACATAGATGCAGCATAGAGTTTGTGAACTATTAAAAAATCATTGCTAAATATATGCCCCACCCCAAAATATCACTGATAAGAAAGAATAAAGATAAAACCAGTCTCAAGAAAAAATAGTGCCTAACATATGGTGAAATTTTTTATAATTATACCCTGACTCACAATATTTGGAACCAATCTCTCCTTAGAACCCACTCCACCAAGACAGTGGTTGGCTATATGCAGTGCAAGTATGTGTTCTGATTGTGGATTTTCCTTGTAATTTCCTTTCACCACGGCAATGAGAAGACAGAAAATGTCTTTAAATAATTAACTGCAGTGTTACCCATCCAGATGTTACAGTCTAATGCATGTAGGCTATGCTTGCATGGTACACAGCAGTGATGTCTGGGGGAGACAGCTTGTCTTCCAGGAAGTATTACATAATTGATTAAAATCATCTAAGGGAGCTGGCATAGTGTTCCAGTCTGCTTTTGCCAACAGCTGAGCCAAAGATTAGATGCATTTGAAAGCACAGGAATCTGGTTTGAATTAATTATCAAATGTTCATTTGAATCCCTCCCCAATAACTCATTGTCGAACCTAACCTTGAATACAAATGACTCTATCTTATTATGACATGAATACCTGAACCTATGTCCCATGTATTTTGACTGAAAGAGTGTGGAGTGGCTCAGAGTACTGTATTTCCAGGAAATAGAAAAGCAATTCCTAGTATTGTAATCATTTTGTCTGTACCTGAAAATATTTTATCCTAGTCCCATCTCTGTGCCAGTTGTAATGAACTCAGCCCTCTTCCCAATGAGGCTCTCAAAGTCCTTCTTTTAAACCCTGTGAACTAGGGCAGAGATCTCCTTCATTTATTCACAGTAACAAAATTACTGATAAAACATATCTAGTGGCTATAATTAATACTGGATAAAGTAATATCTAATATATATATAATATTTTTAATAATGTATAGACTATTTTGTATACCATCCATTCATTTAGTCTCTAAAATCTTCTCACTAACCTCTAAATATAATAGCCCTGCTTAATGGTCTGATTTATTTCCTGGTCCTGGGGATATAACCCATGAAGGGCCTTGTGCAAGCCAGGCAATTACCTCCTGTGGAGCTCCATCCCTGGCCCTTCCTTCTTTAAAAGGCACAGTCTTACTAAGTCTTCCCACTGGTTTGAACCTGTAGTTTCCTTACCTCTATTTCCTACATGCTGAGATTTCAAGAATGTGCCATAAACCTTGGCTGTTTCTAATTTTCTCTTGAAGCTTCAGAACTATAACAATGATCACATAGACTTACTGACAGAACCTAAGATAGGCTGTTCCCATCCTATAATCTTAAGCTCAGCTTTCTGCTTAGTAGGTGTTTCCTGAGTGTGAGCAGAGCCCTCTTTGTATTCTCTATGCCCTGCCCAGGCTGTTTCTAGTTTCATTTCTTATATCTCATCTTCTGAACAAAGTGTTTCTTACCTAATCATGCTGCTGTCTATGATTCCTGCTTACCAGGATATACTGAAAGAACACAGGGCAGCCCTGCTCAAAAAGCATACAGTCTGCTTAAAGAGATCCATTTGTGGTTTAGCATTTTTAATTCTGATATTTCATAAAAGAGCTAAAGAGATGGCTTAGCAAATACTTTTCTTACAAATGGCTTGAGTTAAGTTTCTATCACCTGCATTAGGTGGCTCACTACCACATATAATTCTAGTCCAAGAGATTAGACACACTCTTCTGGCCTCTATTGGCACCTGTATACATGTGGCATTTGCCTCCCAATATGCACCATAAACCACACACACACACACACACACACACACACACATAACACACACAAATTCATTGACAATAATAACATAAATAACACTTTTTAAAGGAATTATAATTTCAATTATATTTTAAGTTATCCAGGAAACTCAGGTTTTCTGCATACTTTGAAGAACAGTGAAGAATAATAGACAATCCTGATAACAACTAGTCAGTTAGGATGATGTAGTTGATTTTGTGAAACAGCCAGACTATAGGAGAGCCAGATAGCCTAGAATGACCACCAGAGAATTCTGAGAAAACAAGTAAAGCTCAAAGGAAGAGACCAGATGTTGTGAAAAAACAAAGAAAACAAAGAAAAAATTGGGACAGGAAGTAACATTACAGTAGACCTGAAACACAAAACACTGCTGTGGATCTAGATAAAAACATCTGACTACCAGTGTTGGGGAGAAGGTTATTGGTAATGGAGAAGACTTAACCAATGATCATTAATGCAGGGCTTGGCCAGCCCTTAATTGCAAAGGTGGGACAATCTGGGGGAGTTGAAGTATGAGCTGGAGTGACAATGTTCCATTTACAAGGTA
Organism: Apodemus sylvaticus; assembly: GCF_947179515.1. Taxonomy (NCBI): domain Eukaryota; kingdom Metazoa; phylum Chordata; class Mammalia; order Rodentia; family Muridae; genus Apodemus; species Apodemus sylvaticus. The sequence goes on along the minus strand of NC_067472.1, from coordinate 162,915,034 downwards.
GCTTTCATCACAACATGTCAATGGTGCCACTGGTACCAACCACTTTGAAGACACATTTAGAAAGGTAGGACCCTTCACAAATACTACAATGTTATTAGTAGATCCACTTGGAAGAGGAAGTATAGGAGATCTATCCCTGAAATGTATCCAAGAGCAAAAGTCCATGCTATTCCTATGTGAGTACATTGCTTCCTGGTCAGTAAGTGGAGCAAAGGAAGTATATAACAGTGATGAGGAGCTCAAACTTAACACCTATTACCAAAGAGTAGTTTTAGTTCTCAGTAAGAGTCTGCATGGAAGCATTGAGATCACAGAGCCTCACTCAATCAAGCGAGGTCAGAATTTGAATGGATAAGGTAGCTAACTTCTTGCTTCCCCCATTTCTACAGGTCACAAGATAATGATAACAATATTCCTAATGGGTAAAGGTCAGCAGGAAAACAGGTTGAAGAAGGCTTTGCCTTAAGTTCACAGGAAGATTTTTTCCTTTGCAGAATTGTCAGCCCTATGCAATAACTGGAGAACATCCAGCTTGGTTCTTATCTCTGAGAGCTCAAAATAGTATAAACTATGTGCACAAATACAGGGTGATTTGATAATGTGTAGAGGACAGCTTGGAATCTCATAACTCCAGTAACCCAAGGCTGACTCAGAACTAGGGCGATTTCCATATACTCTATTACAATCTTCATCTAAGAATGATTTACAAAATTGTTGATCATGGGGGTATCATTTGTTCAAATATATAGCCCAAAATTGTCCTCCACTCAAGACCCCAGTTGTTCTCAGAAACTGCCTTTGACTCTAAGTGATAGTTTTCAATTTTTGCAATTGCCTGTACATTTTCCCTGGTGCTGACCAAGGGCCTGAGTTAATAATGATGGCAGCTCCTGGTGTGGAGCTGTTATTTATGATGCCCTAAAATAACTTCTGACTGAGCATTTCTTTGTCATCATCTTGAGAAGGTTTGTTTAAGCTGTAACAGAAATTAAAATGCACAGCATAACTCATCTGACGTTGCTGAAATTTTGCCATTCATCTTAAAATTAGAATTTCAAAGAGGTTTTTATGAGTATGGTGTGTATGTGTGTGTGTGTGTTTGTGAGAGAGAGAGGGGGGGAGCATATGTCCATATAATGATGCTCATATAATTGGCCTTTTGAGGGAGAAATTATCTATTCACTCTTCCCATGCAGGAGAATCAGTATGAATTGAGAAGACTCAGTGGACAGCTTGCTGTTAACAGTGATGATAATCCTGTTATATTCTCACAGGACTTAATTTATCATTTATTGAATTGAACACTTGACTTTTTAAACTCAGTTGAATTCTACAAGGTACATAGGCTTTGTTTTATCCTCATCCGGGAGAATTATACAGCTGATATTAATGAAAGAGAATTTAAATTGAGGTCTTTTTATAGTCACTCTTCTGTGCTTGGCTTGAATGACAGCCTCACCTCAAGTAAGTCTTGATTTAGAGACACCCACGAAATTGATAAAAGTTGGTTTTGCCTACTGACCTGTTTTATTTACATATCCTTTCCTCCCTCAGGTATCCTAAGAACTCTATGTGGACCCATAGAACCTCTGTGCGAAACACGTCTCTGAGCTAGCCTCTCTTCAAAACCTGTTCTAAAACAGAAAGAGAGACAGAGACAGAGAGAGACAGAGACAGAGACACACAGAGAGAGGGGGGGGGAGAGAGAGAGAATCTAAAAAGCAGTGCTCTTACAAACTGTAGCTGAATAGTGACCCATTTTGGGAGGACCTGTTTCTAGCACAGTGTAGTTCACAGTCTAAGTCTGTCCACTGCCTTCCTGGTCCTTACAACATAGCAAGCTGGCCAGAGGTTGTAATACAAGAGGCACAAAGAAGTTCCATTATTATCAGAAAGCTATAAAGTAATTTCCCAACACTAATGGTAGGATTTCAGGCATCAATTATCAATAGAATGGGTGTAGGTGGGTGGCCATGAAGGGATATCCCAGAGACTTAGTTAGCATCTTCTGAACACTGTGACTGCAATCTCTCATGGCTGATCACTTTTTTCAATCAGGATGCTAAAACTGCACTTGCCGTATTTCTATAAACCTGTCCACAAGTGTCTTCTTCTCCTTACCCTGACACTACATATTTCTACAGTATCCAGTCCACAAGTCTACATACTATAATGTTTATTGAGAAGACAAGTGACAATTCTAGTTGTCATAGGTCCTAAACTCAGGGTTTGAACAGCTAAGTCTGAGCCACTTATTCTGGATTCCCAATTATCTAGGAAAAGGAACTCCAGAAGCATTTAGCATATTTTTCAGAAAGTGCTTAGCATATCTTCCTGGAAAATATTCAATCATTCCCTAGCATTTTCCAATCTCCAAGTCCTGTCTTAAATATTAGATAGGGAAATAAGGCTCTTTTCTCACCAAAATTACTAGCTCTAAGCTCCATCTCTGCTCTCATATTGATGTCTTACCTTCTCGTATGACCTGTATGAGAGCTGGTTCAAGTTGATAATGACAATAACTACCAGTCAAAGACAGTTGTGAGTGGTAACATGTGGAACACTTAAGTTGTGAAGCATAAAGCAAAACCTTTTAGGTCATTGTTTTAGATGTTTTTTTATTAGATATTTGCTTTATTTACATTTCAAATGGTATGCCCTTTCCTCATTACCCCTCCAAAAACCTCCTATCCCACCCCCATTCCCCTTCTTGCCAATCTCCCCTCTACTTCCCTGACCTGGAATTCCCCGACACTGGGTCATCGAACTAGAAGATCATTTTTTGAGCAAGAGAAACATTTTAGCAGCTAAAATCATGCCCTGCTCTTTTTTTTATTATTCGATATAATTTTTATTTACATTTCAAATGATTTCCCCTTTTCTAGCCCCCCACTCCCCGAAAGTCCCATAAGCCACTTTCTCTTCCCCTGTCCTCCCACCCAACCCTTCCCACTTCCCCGTTCTGGTTTTCCCAAATACTGCTTCACTGAGTCTTTCCAGAACAAGGGGCCACTCCTCCTTTCTTCTTTCGTCTCATTTGATGTGTGGGTTATGTTTTGGGTATTCCAGTTTTCTAGGTTAATATCCACTTATTAGTGAGTGCATACCATGATTCACCTTTTGAGTTTGGGTTACCTCACTTAGTATGATGTTCTCTAGCTCCATCCATTTGCCTAAGAATTTCATGAATTCATTGTTTCTAATGGCTGAATAGTACTCCATTGTGTAGATATACCACATTTTTTGCATCTACTCATCTGTTGAGGGATACCTGGGTTCTTTCCAGCATCTGGCAATTATAAATAGGGCTGCTATGAACATAGTAGAGCATGTATCCTTATTACATGGTGGGGAATCCTCTGGGTATATGCCCAGGAGTGGTATAGCAGGATCTTCTGGAAGTGAGGTGCCCAGTTTTCGGAGGAACCGCCAGACTGATTTCCAGAGTGGTTGTAGCAATTTGCAACCCCACCACATGCCCTGCTCTTACAGGTGATCCACATTCAGTTTCCAGAACCCATGTCTAGTATGGTTCACTGACTGTAACTCCAGTAGAATGCCCTCTTCTGACCTCTGTGAGCATGACATCCTATGCATGTAGACATGCACACATGCACTCACACACACACACACACAAACACACACACACACACACACACACAGAGAGAGAGAGAGAGAGAGAGAGACTAGCACATAATAATGTTTTTAAAAGATTCTTTCATACAAAATTATAAGAAGTGAAGGCAATTTACAAAGACCAGGTACTATGAAAAATGACTGTAGCACAATGATTGGTAAAAGTTCATTTACAAAATCTCTCTAAAAATCACACTTTAAAAAAAGAGAAGAGGGTTGCAGTTTTTGAAACTGAGATATGCATCAAGCCCCATGTGATCAGGATAACATTGGAATCTCTCAGTGTTACCATATATTCATGGTACCCAAATAACATCTGTCTTAGTCAGGGTTTCTATTCCTGCACAAACTTCATGACTACAAAGCAAGTTGGGGAGGAAAGGGTTTATTGAGTTTACACTTCCATGCTGCTGTTCATCACTAAAGGAAGTCAGGACTGGAACTCGAGCAGGCTGTTTCCTACTGGCTTGCTTCATCTGGCTTGCTCAGACTGCTCTCATATAGAACCCAAGACTACAAGCCCAGAGATGGTATCACCCACGAGACCCTCCCCACTTGATCACTAACTGAGAAAATGCTCCACAGCTGGATCTCATGGAGGCACTTCCCCAACTAAAGTTCCAGTCTCTGTGATAACTCCAACCTGTGTCAAACTGACACACAAAACCAGCCAGTACAATATCTGTCAAACACACCAAAATTTGATCTCTGTCACCCCTTTTTAACATTAAAAAAAATGTTTGTGTACTTGTTTGTTTTGTCTTGTTTTTGTTTTTCTATGAGACAGGGTTTCTTTTTGTAGCATCCCTGTGGCTGTCCTGGAACTCACTTTGTAAATCATACTAGCCTGGAACTCAGAGATCTACCTGCCTTTACCTCCAAAGTTCTGGGAATAAAGACATAAGACACCACTGCCTGGCTGGTATCACACTTTGAAACAAGGTTTCTTCTTTCTATGGAGAACTTTTCATAAGCCATTCACTGGTTCTGACTCTGTCAGTTGATCAAGAAAGGAGTTAACACTAAACTCAAGGGCATAAATAAATTGCATAATATTTAGGATTTGTGAAGTTAACCCTTTTCCATCCATCTTTATGTCCTTTGCTGTACAATCAATAGTTCATTATCTGTCACTAAGTATTGATAAAATGGTATACACTTGAAATCTCAGGACTTGGGAGAAAGAGGCAAGAGAATCACAGAAAGTTCAAGGCTACTCTGATCTTCATACACAGAAGTTCCAGATCAGCCAGGAACATAGAAGATCCTTTCTTAAAAGTTCAGCCAAGATGATAAATACAGTCAGACACACTTATGAAACAAAAGTATAGCTACTATCCTTGACCCCAATTACTTAGTCATTTTATTTGGAGGAGCTAAAGCTTAACGGAAGGACTATCCTCCCATACATTGCTATCTACTGCGACATTCCTTGGCTTATTCAAGTAGGTGCCCTCTCGGTCGCATTACTATTATCTTGGGCACAGACCTCGAGTACTTACAAATATAGCTTTCTTTTATCCTGTTAAATTAAAGGTCTTGCCTTGGTCATCTGACAAGGTAGCTTGGAGAATTTTGTCTGGCAAGGATACAACTAATTTCTTTCCATGCCAAAGGTAAACCAAAGGGCTACTATTTTCTCCAATGACATTATTTTAAGATTTAATCCCACAATCTTATCAGGACAATTTTTCCTGGAGTCTCTATAAAAGCATTTTGAACCAGTCTTATTTTGTGTGATCTCTATAGAATATATTACAACATTTGGTATGTGCTATGGGTAGGCTTTTAACTTTTTAAAATCTATACTTGAGCCACTTCAGGGTTCCATCTATACTGATACCCAAATGAGCTAACCTGGCAGAAACAACCATATGGGCTAACCTAGGAGAGTGACTTAGCCAGTTTAACCTCAGCCTCATCTCTGGTTGGTTCCCAGAGGATCTCAGACATAAATTGGACTTCAACCTTGTCCACTCTTTGTCTCTGGTGATTGAACGTTAATTCCTCTGTTTGCAACGTGGACATGGCCTTACATTATTCTGTTGCAATCTCTTCCTGGTGAGATTTCTTTTCTGTTTGATGAAGGGAAACCAATGGCTGTCATGCTCTCTATTTCAGTATCACTTGTGAGCACAAATCAATTAAGAATCATATGTCCATTGGAAAAGAGAATACATCTCTATTATCTGGACTGATAACTACCATGTATAACCCTATTTCTAACCTAATATGTAAAACAACTAAAGCTCTATGTATCCATATCATTGGTAAAAAGACTATCATCTCCCATGCTGTAATTATAAAATGAATTCCTATTCCAAGAAGATATTAATACATTATGAATCTGAAGATCTGTTCTCAAGGTCTGAAGCATAACTAAGTGCTTAGAAAACAATCTTACATTCCCAAAACCAGGGAAAATACAACAGAAATAATAACTTCAATGCCCTAGAATTTAAAAGCTCACGTTAAAAAAAAGGTAACTAAGACATAGTTTATATTTTCAAAAATAGATTTACAAAATTAAGGTGAGCCTCTCAATATATTAGAGTAGTTTGTCAATTTTTAATTTTTACAAATGATTGTGAGGCTAGGCATCCTGGCACATATCAACAATCTGAGATCCCCATGCTCAGGAGACAGAGCCAGGGGGAAGAGTCTAAGATTAACCTGAAATAACTTTTTATACCCTGTCTTTTAAAAATATAATCAAGTATAAGTACATGATGAGTATGAGCTTTACTTTAAGCTAAGATTTGTTTTGCATTTTTTATTTTTTATGTGCATTTATCTGCATTTATAGATATATGTGTACCACATGTGTGCATTGCCAACAGAGGCCAAAAGAAGGTAGCAGATTACTGGAGCTCGAGTTATAGAGTTGTGAGCCATCATGTGAGTGCTAGGAACAGAACCTGGGTCCTCTACAAGAGTGGTTAGCATTCTGCCCCACTGAGTCACTTCTTCTAATCCAGTGTTTGGGTGTATTTTATGAGAAATTTTGTTTCTCTAATCTTTCCAAATTTCTCATGTACTTTGTTTATACATCAGATGAGTTGGCTCTGTGTGTACAGTGTAAAGGACCATAGGAAAATGACTCCAGGGATGCTAATCTTGACAGATTGGGTGGGTATGAGTATGAGCTATACTGAAAACAGCATACAGGTATAAACTGCCCCCTGTTGATCACATGACATATGTCATTTAGAGAGCATACCCATGAAGTGCTTTCCTCTACTAGGTAGAAAATAAAAGAATTTTTTACCATTGCCCATGAGTTGGGCATTGTAGTAGACAAAAAAATTTAGGGGACTTACAAGAATATATAGTTGATAACTGAAAAATTAGAAAAAGAAACACTAGACCCTGAAATACCTTAGCCAAAGGATTTCTGTTGATATATACCTCTGGGCTCTATATTTGAGAACTAAAAGTCATATCAGCTAATCATGACTATGAATCACCAACTGGAAATATGTTTACTTATTTCATGTTTGTGCCCTTTCCCCAGCTGTGAATAGGCTAAATAGACCTCAAGTGATTGCCACAGTTGGACCTTAACAACTCAGGTGGAGGAGTCTTCTGCCTTGCTGCCCCTGCAATTTCCTATATGTGTAGACTGTCTCAAGTTTGCTTCGCAACATAATCCAGCTGAAAAAAGGAACATAATCCAACTGAAACAAAGGATGGGGTCTGTGGGCTATCCCTACATAAATACAGTGCTGAATCTGAAACTTTGAACTTTGATCAGAAACTTTTGTCTTGGCTTCATCCTTCTCTTGTACCCAGCTGCTTTTTCATTTCTATCCCCCGTTTCAGGTACCCAGTTTGTGCTTGCCCACTGGATGGCTACACATAATGTACAGTGAAATATTAAAAAGCAATTCACACTATTCCAGAAGTACACTGGCCTGTTATCATCTTGTGGAGACTCTCTGACTCCAAAATCTCTCCACACAGCTTGCTAAGTTACCACTGATGGGTTGATATCATGCCAGCCCCATGCTTCCAAATTCCCACGGCCTTTTTGGGTACACTTCTTGCAAACTCACACTTTTCCAAAATAACCTTTTTCTCTAGAATCCATTTGAGCTGCCTAGTGAAGGAAAATACTACACGAACTTAGTTCAGAATCAACAGGTAACTCAGTTGCTGGGTATAGCAACTAGCATCCTAACTTGTAAGCCATTCTAAGTTAAATCCTCTGGTAGTGGATCCCAACAGATCTGCTACCTGAACCTGGGGACTCTGCCACCTAAATATTGACCTCCACCTGTTTCCTGTCCAAAAGCCAGTTTCTTTCTCCTGCCTCCCCTCTTCTACTCCCAACCTGGATGTCCTGCCAACTCCTCTCCCGGTGATTGGCTACCTGAAATCTTTATTCATTACAGGAAGGTTTAACACATAATATATATTCATTTTACATATATTATGAAATTTAAGACATTTAATTATTAAATATAAAAATGAAAATGCATATTCTAGGATTTTGTCCATATCATGAGCACCATTGGGGGGAATGTACTAATTTTAATTTCTATCTGTAACTTCTGTTAACAGATATTTGGGACCTTTTATTTGCCCATATGATTAATGTGATCATATAATCATCTCTCTGAAGATGAGACTTATGAAAAGACTAGAGGAAAATAGAACCTCCAAATGATGTTGCTTCCTCTTTAAGTGCACTTCAGAATTTAATTTTGCCTAAGGGTCTAGAGACCAATACAAATATCACCCTCTAATTTTGTTACCACAGACAAAAGGATCAGAAGGTGTGCCACTCCATCTCTGAACTCAGTGTACTCTTAGCAACATAAAACGAGATTTTTCACTTAAGTATACTATCATGTCATCTGCAAGTAGTGATAGTTTGACTTCTTCCTTTCCAATTTGTATCCCTTTGACCTCCTTTTATTATCTAATTGCTCTATCGAGAACATTTATGATATTGAATAGATAGTGAATGAGTGGGCAGCCTTGTCTAGTACCTGAGTTTAGTCTGCTACCTAAATATTGACTTCCACCTATCTCCTGTCCAAAAGCCAGTTTCCTTCTCCTGGGATTACTTCAAGTTTCTCTCCATTTAGTTTGATATTGACTACTTGTTTGCTGTATATTTCTTTTACTACGTTTAGGTATGGACCTTGAATTTCTGATCTTTCCAAGACTTTTAACATGAAGAAATGTTATTTTGTAAAACGCTTTTTCAGCATCTAATGAAATGATCACATTTTTTTAGTTTGTTTATGTAGTGGATTATTTTGATGATTTGCCATATGCTGAACAATCCAGGCATCCTAGGATGAAGCCTACTTGACCATGGTAAATGATTTTTTGATGTGTTCTTGGATTTGGTTTGCAAGAATTTTATTGAGTATTTTTGCATTGATATTCATAAGTTCTCTCTCTTTGTTGGGTCTTTGTATTGTTTAGGTATAAGTTAAATTATGGATTCATAGAATGAATTGGGTAGAGTTCCTTTTGTTTCTATTTTGGGGAGTAGTTTGAAGAGTATTGGTATTAGCTCTTCTTTAAAGGTCTGATAGAATTCTGCACTAAAACCCATATGGTCCTGGGCTTATATTGGTTGTGAGACTTTTAATGATTCTTCTATTTCTTTGGGGGTCATGGGACTATTTAGATAGTTTACCTGGTCCTGATTCAACTTTGGTATTTGGTATCTAGAAAATTGTCCATTTCATTCAGATTTTCCAGATTTGTTGAGTATAATGTTTTCTTGTAGGATCTGATGTTTTTTTGAATTTTCTCTGTTTCTGTTGTTATCTCTCCGTTTTCATTTATGATTTTGTTAAATTGGATACTGTCTCTGTGCCCTCTGTTCAGTCTGGCTAAGGGTTTAATTATCTTGTTGATTTTCTCAAAGAACCAGCTCCTGGTTTTATTGATTCTTTGTATAGACTCTAACCAAACAAGTGAAAAATCAATATGACAAGAACTTCAAGTACCTGAAGAAATAAATCAAGGAAGACATCAGAAGATGGCAAGATCTCCCATGCTCATGGATTGGCAGGGATAATATAGTAAAAATGACCATCTTGCTGAAAGCAATCTACAGACTCAAATCAATGCAATTCCCATCAAAATTCCAACTCATTTTTTCATAGAATTAGAAAGAGCAATTTGCAAATTCATTTGGGATAACAAAATACCAAGGATATTGAAAACTATTCTCAACAATAAAAGAACTTCTAGGAGAATCACCATCCCTGACCCCAAGCTCTACTACAGAGCAATAGTGATAAAAACTAATTGGTATTGGTACAGTGACAGGCATGTATATCAATGGAATAAAATTAAAGATCTAGAAATGAACCCACATACCTGTGGTCACTTGATCTTTGACACAGTAGCTAAAACCATCCAGTGGAAAAAAGACAGCATTTTCAACAAATGGTGCAGTTTCAACTAGTTGTCAACATATAGAAGAATGCAAATTAGTCCAGTCTTATTTTCCTGTACATAGCTCAAGACAAAATGGATCAAGGACCTCCACCTAAAACCAGATGTGCTCAGTTTAAGAGAAAGTGGGGGAAAGCCATGAATGCATGTGCACAGAGAAAAATTTCCTGAACAGAACACCAATGGCTTATTTCTGAGATCAAGAATTGACAAGTGGGACCTCATAACATTGCAATGCTTCTCGAAGTCAAAGGACACTGTCAATAGAGCAAAATGGCAACCAACAGATTAGGAAAAGATCTTTGCCAATCCTGCATCCTATAGAGTGCTAATATCCAATATATATAAAGAACTCAAGAGGTTAGACTCTAAAGAACCAAACAATCCTATTAAAAAATGGAGAACAGAGCTAAACAGAGAATTCTCAAATGAGGACTGTCAAGTGGCGAGGAATTATCTAAAGAAATGTTGAACATTTCTTTCCTTAGTCATCAGAGAAATGCAAATCAAAATGACTCTGAGATTCCACCTCATAACAGTCAGAATGGCTAAGATCAAAATTCAGGTAACAGCAGATTCTAGTGAAGATGTGGAGAAAGAGAAACACTCCTCTGTTGCTGGTAAGACTGCAAATTGGTACAATCACTCTGGAAACCAGTCTGGTAGTTCCTCAGAAAATTGGACATAGTACAACCAGAGGATGCAGCTATACCATTCCTGGGCATATACCCAGAAGATTATGTAATAAGGACACATGTTCCACTATATTCATAGCAGCCATATTCATAATAGCCAGAAGCTGGAAAGAACCCAGATATCCCTCAACAGAGGAATGGATACAGAAAACGAGGTACATTTACACAATGGAATACCACTCAGCTATTAAAAACAATGAATTCATGAAATTTTTAGGCAAATGGGTGGAACTAGAAAATATCATCCTGAGTGAGTTAGCCCAAGCACAAAAGAACACACATGATATGCACTCACTGATATGTGGATATTAGCACAGAAGCTCGGGAATTCCCAAGATATCATTCACAAACCACATGAAGCTCAAGAAGAAGGATGAACCAAGGGCGGATGCTTCAATGCTTCTTAGAAGGGTGAACAAAATACTCACAGGAGGAAATATGGAGACAAAGTGTGGAGCAGAGACTGAAGGAAAGGCCATCCAGAAACTACCTTGCTTGGGGATCCATCCCATGTATAGCTACCAAATCCAGACACTATTTTGGATACTGGGAAGTGCTTGCTAACAGGAGCCTCAGATGTCTGTCTCCTGAAAGGCTCTGCCAGAGCTTGAAAAATGCAGAGGCAGATGCTCACTCCCAACCATTGGACTGAGCACAGAGTCCTCAGCAGAAGAGTTGGAGAAGGAACTGGAGGAGATGAGGGGGTTTGCAGGCCCATGGAGTGGAACAACAGTACCAACCAGCCAGATCCCCTGGAGCTATGGGGGACTGGACCACCAAACAAAGAGTACACATGGAGTGACCCATGACTCTAGCCGCATATGTGGCAGAAGATGGCCTTGTTGGACATAAGTGGTAGGAATGGCCCTTGAGCCTGAGGGGGTTTGATGTCCCAGTGTAGGGGAATGCCAGTGCTGGAAAGCAGGAGTGTGTGGATGGGTGGAGGAGTACTCTTACAGAAGCAGGGGGTTTTGGGAGGGGAGACCTGGAAAGGGGAAAACATTTGAAATGTAAGTAAAGAAAATATCCAACAAAAGGGGGAAAAGTAGCTTTTTCACCATGCAGAACTGAGAGGCCATGGATTATAAGAGGAAGCCTGGTATGGTTGAGCTAAAGGCTTGAAGCCCTGGAGACCCTAAAGATAGGAGCTTTGCCAGCTCCTAGCAACAGGCATCTGTGACAGATGCAGCATTCCCATAGAGAGATTTGGGGCCATCAGTCATGTAAGGGCAACTCCCAAAGCCCTTCCATATGTAGATGAGGGATCCCTAACACCTCAGACTAAGACAATAGGAAAAGAGACTTGATCACAGTCAAGTAGGCTCAAACCAGAGTTCTCCATGCTAAAGAGGTACCTAGAAACCCACCTGGCATTTCCAATAATCTCTTCCCAGACATTCCTCCCTGCATAAGGTATTTAATCTTAGGCCCACCCTGAGAATGGCTTTATGCATCCATTTTCTGCTATGACAGTAAATAGTTTAGAAGTATGGACTGACTCTTTTCATTGAGATTCACAGTGGGAGCCATGGAGAAGACCTTCACCTACAGAACCATAGTCTAGTCTCTTGTAGAAGGCCTCTCTGCACTCCCAGCGACAACTGCCACCAAGCTGCTGTAAAACCATGGACTATCACTGCTGGTACAAGTAGGACCTACCCCTTTGTCCCAGCCCCAGACTAGACAATGTTCCCAGCCTGCAGGCCCCCACTCTGTTCTCAGCTCTTCTACAACTCCTAGTGGTGCCTGGACACCCAAAAGCCCGAGAACCCCATGGTCCCAGCCTTGTCTCAGGAGTAGGGACCCCCTAATCAGCTCTGGCTTTCCCACATCTCAGACTGTGTTTTCCCTTCCTTGAAGAGGTGTCTCATTGATACCCTACAGCCCAGTATGCCTGCTCTAGTGGTTATGTGGGATAAACATAGGTAAACTCCCCACATCCTGCCTCCCCAAATGGCTGTGCCCTGTGGTGGGACAGATATAGGCCCTCAAGCCTTAGAAGAGCCATCACAATATAAATTAATAACTTTTTCTGAATTAATACATTTACATCTCATTACCACCTCCAAAAACACCCTGTGAAGGTTGGAACTAGAGATTTCTTACCTCCACTTAGGAAACAAGAAAGCTGAGACTCCGTGTTAAGTACCATTTGACCGGTATCTTTACAAGATAGGCTTTTACAAAATTGAAAGTAATTAATGAATAGATGAAAATGTAGTGTGTATGAATCAGGAATGTTTCTGAAATCTAAGAACAAAAATCCCAGTGGTTCCAGGACATTTATTTTTCTTTTCCTATATATATAGAAACATATATATAGAGAGAAACATATATAGAGAGAAAGATATATATATAGAAACATATATAGAGAGAAACATATATAGAGAAACATATATATTGAGAAACATATATAGAGAAATGTACATAGAGAAACATATATAGAGAAACATATATAGAGAAACATATATAGAGAAACATATATATATAGAAACATATATATAGAAACATATATATAGAAGCATATATATACATATATGCTTCTACATATATATATAAAGGTTTGTGTTCCCTTGGGACTCATCTCAGCCTAAAGACAGACACTTTCTCATTGGGTTGTAATAAGGTCATTACTCCAGGCTACACCCTCTGGCTTCTCTTTTTATGACCAGATTTCCTCTTCCAATGAAAAACAGAAATTGAAAAGGAAAAACTTTATTTTGTATAAATTTTGTTTTGTTTTTAACTCAATTACTTTACTCTCTTAAAGTCCCTCTTTCCAAATACCAAGCATTTTGCCTTCTGGAGCTCTTAGATTTGAAGCAACAACATACAAACTGTGAGGGAAAACATCATTTTATTAAAACTCTAAGCAAACATGACAATGAAGAGAGAGAAACAGTGTTGCATAGATTCTGAAAACCGCTGGCCATCAAAGGTGGCAATTTGTGCAGAGTTCTCAGAGGAACAGAGATCTGTGGTGGGTTTTTGAGTAAAGGGATTTAAAGGAGTTAGCTCTTCTTGCAAGAAAAACAGAATATATTTTGGAATCGAGACACAGGAGATGTACTTGCCACACCTGTTTCATTGGCCTCTATGGCATGGTAACAACCAAAAAAGATATTATATCTGATGGGTAACATGTAGGCTTGTAAAATGGTTTCACTGTTACCACTTAAAATAGTTGTAACTTTTGGTCTATCCATAGTACACAGGAAAGAGAACCCAGATCTACTGAGTTCTAGTCCAATTCATACTACTCCAATATTTCTCTATCTTGTATTGTAACTTCTAAATTGGTATTTGGATAGTGACTTATCACTCAGAAAATAACTGATAAGGTGTTAAAAGTGGAGAAGAAATGAAACAGGAAAATCTGCTTCAGCCTAGGTATACATTACCATGGTGCTACTCTGATTCCTAAAGATAACAGTCCTCCAAATTATTATTACTGTATAGGTTAAACAGTAATTAAGGAAATTTTTACATTTTTCTTCACAAACTTTGAATATGAAGAATCCAAGACATTCTGGAAGGAAGTTATTTCTGTCAGCTGCCATCTGTTATAGATAATGTTTAATCAACTGATTGAGCCGGGTGCATATCTTAAGACACAAAGTCAGTCTGCATGATTTGAGATTCCATATATTATCTGTGTGGTAAGTACTATATTTGAATTCCACACCAGGGATGCATTATAAATTCTTTTCTCTGTGACAGCTATGAGCCTTCACAAACTCAACACTTAAAATATTTAACGAGCATAGCAAAGCGGGCGCCTGATCAGAGAGCTGGAATGAAATGCTTCTTAAGGCATTATTAAACATGCCCTGATGTCAGAATACAGCATGGATCTGTAAGCAGGAAAAGTTGCAGAAGAGGAATTAAATAGGATAATTTCATTAAAAAGTTCATTTGAAAATTCTCATTGCTTTGGGAAAATGCTGAGATATATATTTTTTGAAACCAGTCATATTTTTATTGGTACGGCCTAAATGAATGAAAGAATACACGAAAATACCCAAATGCCACAAGTAAATATCGCTGTTGATGTATGAGAAAGTTTTATCAGGATACTCCCTTCAGAACCCAAAGGGTGGGCATGTTTTTGACAATATGGAAACTAAATTATGGTAGAGCTGTGGGATAAACTATCAGGCCCCAACTGGCCCTCGAAGACTCTCTCCTTCAGTTTGGATGGTCTTTAACCCCATTATTTTGAAGCCTTTTTATACAATGTGCAATCCAAGCATTGTTTATAATACTATCAGCTAACAGAGTTTTGGAAGTGATTAATAACTCTTTTCTCTAACTGATAATATAAAAGGATCTACAATATAACAAGATCCTATGTGATACCTTTCATCCTGTTAGATTTTGTAAACTCTATCTCTTGGATACACATGGCTGCCACACATCCCTGTCTTACACATAAGACATTCAGAACTTGAATGACACATAAGCCCAGGCTAGAATCCTCCCCTTAGCCATCATTGTTCTATAATAGCACAATGATACAAAGGAGATAATGAATGCAAGGTCATTTGATGCTTCCCTGCCTGGAAAAGAATCTACCCAGCAACAAGACAAGAATTCACTTACTGATACAAAGAACTGGGTAACAACAGTGGAAGGGGATGTAAAAAGGGATACCAGTGCTCCCAGCCCAGACCTAAACTGACTTCAACCATCTCTCGATCCATACTTAGGAAGATCTGACATTCAACAAAGAAGTCACGACAAGTTCCAGAGACAAGCTGCAGCTATCTAGACAGACATTACCTTTTCTTCACCATCATTTCCTATATAAGATCTCTGTGAATAAGGATGAGGTTTGAGTTGATGAACCACATAATGAGTCTTCTGAAACATAAAAGCAACTTACTATAAAAGACAACCCTCAGAATCTTCAGAATCCTAATACCTGGATTTTCAGAAAGGCTTTCATATCTCAATTGATCCCTTCTATGGGTTTTCTTTTGAATGTTTAATAACTACATGATCAAGACAGAATATTGTCATGCAGAGAAAATATGAGATGTGCATTACTTGCCCTTTTATTTATACTAGATTCTCAATATTTTGATCATTAATTTTAGTACCAACTGTGGTATAGTGTGGATTTAAGACTGAACTGTAAATTATCCATTCCCCACAAAGACTCATAGTCTATGTAGCTGATGTTAAAGCAGATAAATAAGTTCAATGCATATTATACCATAACAGAGACAGGAAGACAATGTTTCGTGGGTATTTATTTTGAAGATGAGGAGTGGGAGTCTTTGGAAGATGGGAATGCTTTGACCTGCATTCTACAATCTACCACCTTGTCAAGTCTCTAGAGTCATGCTTTGTATTACTCCTGACAGGTAATATGGAAGAATTAGTGGCTTCCCTGCCCTGAATGACTACTGTGGTCTATGGATCTTCTACTGTTTCCCACACTTCTGCCTGGCCTATCTTCCCAATGGATGTCTTCATTATCCACCTGTCTATTAGGTCAGAACTTGGCAATCATCTTCAACAGCGTTCTTCATATCACTCACTTCAACAAGGAACCCGTCTGAGTCCATGTCTCCAGTGTGAACCCCAAGCTCCCATTTTATCCCTGTGATGGCTCAGCTCATACTCTTACCACCAATGAGACAACTACAGTAGCTTACTAATTACATTGTCTCTTCCCTTGCTTCTCATTGGAGTCGATTTCTCAGAGTACTCAGAGATACCTGGATCATGACACAGGTTAAAGCACACAGCTCCTTGGCTTAAAAATTATGTGTTTTCACTCATAAAATAAACAGTCATCAACATAGTTGTTAGGAATCCCTTGATGCTGCCTCTCTATTCCTAAAACCTCATTATTGGCCAGTTTTCTCTCTCTCCCCCCTCTCTTTATCCCTCTTTATCTATCTTTATCTCTCTCTCTCTCCCTCTCTCTCTCTCTCTCTCTCTCTCTCTCTGTCTGTCTATCTCTGTCTCTCTCTGTGTGTATGTGTGTGTGTGTGCATGCGTGCGTGTATGTATCTATGTGTATATGCCTGCTACTTGATTTTGCTTTTGCAAAATCTCCCACAACCTCCATTCCATTCCACTGCTCCTGTTATCTTCCTTATTTGTAGAATGAATTATCAAACCAGACATGATGCATTATGGAGGAGGATTCATAGCTGCCTGTAATTTCCATCAGTAGACACAGAGTAGTCACATTACATTAAATCCACATGAAATGTATGACTTCTCTGTACACACCACCTTGAAACATTATGACCAGTTGCTGATGTAATGTTTACATTCCCTAGCTCTTATGGAAAATTCAGGATGTGTCATGTATTACCTGCTAGTATTATGCTTTGACTCATTTATTTGTTCATTGCTGGCTTGTTACACTGAAATTTGAACTTCCTGAGATTCTTGAACCAACACACAGATCAATAAACATCAGCTAAATAAACAAGCAAACCACCTCTATAGACTCAGACATAGATGAATTCTAGGAACAGCAGTTTTCAAACTATGGGAGTGTCAATTCCTTTGGGCATCTCAATTTCTTTGGGGTGTCAAATGACCATTTCACAAGGGTTGTCTAAGACCATCTTGCATATAAGATATTTACATTACAATACATAACAACTGCAAAAATACTGTTATGGGGTAGCAACAAAAACAATCTTATGGTTGGGGGGGTCACCGCAACATGAGAAATTGTATTAAAGGTTTCAGCACTAGGAAGGTTGAGAACCACAGTAGTAGAGGTTGAGATCAATCATCCCCTATATTCCTTCTGTTCCCTCACCACTTGGCTATCCATTCATTCCTCATTCATTTACTTCCCAGGCAATGTTCATGCCTTTTACTTTAGTAGCATTTACTCATTATACCAATTGAGTATTCTTAAAGATTTGTTTTTAAATTATGTGTGTGAAGGGGAATGAGCACATGATAGCATGTCTCTATCACTAAAAAAGGGTATGTGTACCCAGGAGCTGATGCTGGAGGATGTTGTGAGCTGCACGAAATGGGGTTAAGGGAACTGACTTGAGTCTGTACAACAGCAATGAGTATACTTAGCTATTGAGCCACCTCTCCCATCCCCAAAGTAATTGATTTCATCATGAAATGTCCATATATCTATTTAATATACCTTAGTCATTCTTCTATTACTTTACGGGGAATTGTTTGTGAAAACTTACAGCGTAGAAATACAAACAACCACTCAACCCTAAAGGATCTTATTTTAATTAAAATTTAGTTGGTAAAGCCATATAAAAATAAACTACATGTGCCATGTGAAAAAATAAGCAAATAAGGCTGAGACTCAGAGAAACTAGAGGAAAACACAAATGTAAATAGGATGGCCATTCTAGGAGAGGCCTGAGTACATAGACACATTGTGGGGGCTATATTTGGAATTGTCAGGATGGGTCCACAGGGATAGGTAGTGTGTTTGGGTCTAACCATAGCACAGAAAACCAGAGTAGTGGCTGAGAGAAGTCTGTATAATATGTTGCAAATCAGAAATGACCCACAGCTTTCTCAACTATTTAAATGTAACTGAAGGTATCTGAATTGTACCTGAACATGTACAGAATATCTTTATATCTGTTCATGCTAGTTATTATTTTGTTAGTGTACTCCATATGTGTTGTTTTACTTAATTGTTCCTGGTAAAGAAGAACAACTCCTGAGTGCTGGGATTGAGGGTATGCGCCACCACACTCAGTTTATTCCTTGCTTAGACAGAATCCAGGGCTTTTTGCAGGCCATGCCAGCACTCTATGAAGTAAGATATATCACTCTCATACACTTCACTATTATCTGGTTTTACCTGGCATATGAACTAACCAGATGGTAAGAGACAATCATAAGGAACAGAAACCAAGGTTACATGGCATCATCAGAATCCAGTTCTCCCACCATAGCAAGATCTGAATACATCATCACTCAGGAAAAACAAGATTTGAATTTCAAATCACTTTTCATGATGATGATAAAGGACTTTAAGAAGAACATAAATAACTCCCTTAAAAAACACAGGAGAAGACAGGTAAACAGGTAGAAGCCCTTAAAGATGAAACATAAAAATACCGTAATCAATTATAGGACAGTACAAACAAACAAGATATAGAATAAGAGTGAAGAATCCCAACTTAAAGGGCCAGCAAATATCTTCAACAAAATTATAGAATAAAACTTCCCTAACCTAAAGAAAGAGATGACCATGAAATATAAGAAGTTGATAGAACTCCAAGTAGACAAGACCAGAAAATAAATTCCTCCCATCCCATAATAATCAAAACACCAAATGCACAAAACAAAGAAAAAATATAACAAGCAGGTAAAAGGTCAAGAAACATAAATGCAGAGCTATCACAATTATACCATACTTTACACCAGACTATAAAATCCAGAAGATCATTGGCAGATGTCATACAGACCCCGAGAAAACACAAATGCCAACATAGGCTACTATACCCAGCAAAACTCTCAATTTCTATAGATGCAGAAACCAAGATTTTCCATGATAAAATGAAATTTACACAATGGCTTATCACAAATCCAGCCCTACAAAGAATAATAGATGGAAAAACCAAACAATGAAGAAAACTACATGCTAGAAGAAGCAAGAAAGTAATCTTCTTTCAACAAACCCAAAAGAAGATAGCCAGACAAACATAATTGTACCTCTAACAACAAAAATAGCAGGAACTAATAATCGCTTTTACTTGATATCTCTTAACATCAATGGACTCAATTCCCCAATAAAAAGACAAAAACTAGCATACAGGATATATAAACAGGATAAAGCATTTTACTGCATACAGGAAACACACCTCACAGAAAAAGACAGACACTACCTCAGAGTAGAAGACTGGAAAAAATTTCCAAGCAAATGGTCCCAAAAAACAAGCTGGAGCAGCCATTCTAATATCAAATAAAATTGACTTTCAACCAAAAGTCATCAAAAAAGATAAGGAAGGACACTATATACTCATCAAAGGAAAAAAATCTACCAAGATGAACTCTCAATCATGAACATCTATGCTCCAAATGCAAAGGTACCCACATTTATAAAAGAAACTTTACTAAAGCTCAAAGCACGCATTACACCTCACACAATAATAGTGGAAGACTTCAACACTCCACTCTCAGCAATGGACATATCAGAGAAACGGAAACTAAACAGAGACACAGTGAAACTAACAGAAGTTATGAACCAAATGGAATTAACAGATATTTCTAGAAAATTTCATCCTAAAACTAAAGAATATATCTTCTTCTCAGCACCTCATGGTATTTTGTCCAAAATTTAAGATATAATTGTTCACAGAACAGGCCTCAACAGATACAAAATAATCTCTTGCATCCAGTCAGATCACCAGGGACTAAGACTGGTCATCAATAACAACAAAAACATGGAAATCCCATATATATATATATATATATATATATATATATAGAAACTGAACAATGGTCTACTCAATAATACCTTGGTCAAGGAAGAAATAAAGAAAGAAATTAAAGACTTTTCAGAATTTAATGAAAATGAAGGCACATCATACCAAAACTTATGGAACAAAAAGAAAGCAGTCCTAAGAAGAAAATTCATAGCTCTAAGTTTCTCCAAAAAGAAACTGGAGAGAGCATACACTAGCACCTTGACAGTAAACTTGAAAGCTCTAGAACAAAAAGAAGAAAATACATCCAATAGGAGTAGAAGGTAGGAAATAATGAAACTCAGGACTGAAATCAACCAAGTAGAAATAAAAAGAGCTATACAAAGCATCAACAAAACCAGGAGCTGGTTCTTTGAGAAAATCAAAAAGATAGATAAACCCTTAGCCAGACTAACCAAAAGACACAGAGAAAATATCCAAATTAACAAAATCTGAAATAAAAAGTGAGAGATAACAACAGAAACAAAGGAAATTCAAAAAATCATCAGATCCTACTACAAAACCCAATAATCAACAAAATTGGAAAATCTCGATGAAATGGACAATTTTCTACACAGATATCAGGTACTAAAGTTAACTCAGGTTCAAGTAAACCATCTAAATTGTCCCATAAACCCTAAAAAAATAGAAGCAGTCATTAATAGTCTCCCAAACAACAACAACAAAAAAACCAAAAAACAAAACAAACAAAAAGAAAAAAAACTAGGACCAGTTGGGTTTTAGTGCAGAATTGTATCAGACTTTCAAAGAAGACTAATACCAATAGTTTTCAAACTTTTCCACAAAATAGAAACAGAAGGAACACTACCCAATTGGTTCTAGGAAACCACAATTTTGCTTATAACTAAATCACACAAAGACCCAAAAAAGAAAGATAATTTCGGGCCAATTTCCCTTATGAACTTCCATACAAAAATAATCAATAAAATTCTCCCAAACTGAATCCAGGAACACATCAAATGATCATTTACCATGATCAAGTAGGCTTCATCCCAGAGATGCAGGGATGGCTCAATATATGAAAATCCTTCAACATAATCTACTGCATAAACAAAGGAAAAAACCACATGATCATTTCATTAAATGCTGAGAAAGCACCTGACAAAATTCAACATTTATTCATGTTCAAAGTCTTGGAAAGATCAAAAATTTAAGGCCCAACCTATAAATATAGTAAAACCAATATACAGCAAAGAGTAGCCAACATCAAACTAAATGGAGAGAAACTTAAAGCAATCCCACTAAAATCATGGACTAGATAAGGCTGCCCACTCTCTCACTATTCAATAAAGTACTCGAAGTTCTAGCAAACGAAAGTCAAAGGTATACAAATTGAAAAGGAAGAAGTCAAAATATCACTATTTGCAGATGATATGGTAGTATACTTAAGTGACCCCAAAAATTCCACCAAAGAACTGCTAAACCTGATAAATTCAGCAAAGTGCCTGTATATAAAATTAACTCAAGCAAATCAGTAGCCTTCCTCTACTCAAAGGAAAAAGAGACTGAAGAATAATTCAGGGACAAGACACCCTTCACAATAGTCACAAACAATATAAAATATCTTGGTGTGACTCAAACCAAGCACATGAAAAATCTGCATGACAAGAACTTCAAGTCTCTGAAGAAAAAAATCAAAGATTTCAAAAGATGGAAAGATCTACCAGGCTCATGGATTGTCAATATTAATATAGTAAAAGTGGCCATTTGCTGAAAGCAATCTACAGATTTCATCCCCATCAAAATTCCAACTCAATTCTTCATAGAGTTAGAAAAGGCAATTTGCAAAATCATTTGGAATAACAAAATACCCAGCATAGCAAAAAATATTCTCAACAATAAAAGAACTTCTGGAGGAATTACAATCCCTGGCCTCAGCTGTATTACAGAGCACTAGTGATTTTAAAAAAGGGAAAAAAAAACTGTATGGTATTGGTACAGAGAAAGCCAGTTCAATAGAATAGAATTAAAGACTTAGCAATGACCCACACACCTATGGTCACTTGATCTTTTACAAAGGAACTAAAACCATACAGTGGAAGAAAGACAGCATTTTCAACAAATGGTGTTAGTTCAACTGGAGGTCCATATATAGAAGAATACAGATCAATCCAATTTTATATCCTTGTACAAAGCTCAAGTCCAAGTGAATCAAGGACCTCCACATAAAACCAGATACACTGAAACTAAAAGAGAAAGTGGGAAAGAGCCTCAAACACACAGGCACGGGGTAAATTTTCCTGAACAGAACACCAATAGTTTATGCTCCAAAATCAAGAATCAACAAATGCGACCTCATAAAATTGCAAAGCTTCTGTAAGGCAAGGGACGCTGACAGTAGGACAAAACAGCAACCAACAGACTGAGGAAAGATCTTTACCAACCCTACATGTGACAGAGGGCTCATATCCAATATACACAAAGAACTGAAAAAGTTAGACTCCAGAGAATCAAGTAACCCTATTAAAAATGGGGTATAGATCTAAAGAATTTTAAATTGAAGAATACTGAATGGCTGAGTAGCAACTAAAGAAATCTTCAACATCCTTAGTCATCGAGGAAATGCAAATCAAAAGGACCCCGAGATTCTACCTTACACCAGTCAAAATGGCTAAGATCAATAACTCAGGTGACAGCAGATACTGACAAGTATGTGCAGATAAAGGAACACTCCTCCACTGTTGGTGGGATTGCAAGTTGATACAACGACTCAGAAAATTGGTCTGGCAGATCCTCAGAATATTGGACATAGTATTACATGAGGACCCAGATATACTACTCCTGGCCATATACACAAAAGATTCTCTAACATATAACACATGTTCCACTATGTTCATATCACCCTTATTTATAATAGCCAGAGTCTGGAAACAAGCCACATGTTTCAACAGAATGGATACAGAAAATGTGGTACATTTATACAATGGAATACTACTCAAGTATTAAAAACAATTAATTCATGAAATTCTTAGGCAAACAGATGGGACTAGAAAATATCATCCTGAGTAAGTAACACAATCAATAAAGAACACACATGGTATGTACTCACTGATAAGTGGATGTTAGTCCAAAAGCTCAGAATACCCAAGATACAATTCACAGACCACATGAAGCTCAAGAAAAAGGAAGACCAAAGTGTGGGTGCTTTGGTCCTTTACAGGAGAAAATATGGAGACAAAGTGTGGAGCAAAGACTGAAGGAAAGGCCATCCAGAGACTGCCCCAACTGGGGATCCATCCCTTATACAGTTACCAAATCCAGACTCTATTGTGGATGTCAAATAGTGCATGCTGACAGGAGCCTGATAAAGTTGTCTCCTGAGAGACTGTGCCAGAACCTGACAACTATTTGACTAAGCATGGGCTCCCCAATGGGGGAGTTAGAGAAAGGACTGAAGGAGCTGAAGAAGTTTGCAACCCCATAGGAAGAACCACAATATCAACCAACCAGACTAAAGAGTACACATGGAGGAACTCATGGCTCCAGCCATATAAGTAGCAGAGGATGGCCTTGTTGTTCATCATGGGATGAGAGTCCCTTGGTCCTTTGAAGGCTGGATTCTCCAGTATAGAGGAATGTGAGTGCAGGGAGGCAGGAGTGTGTAGGTGGGTTGGGGAGCACCCTCATAGAAGCAGAGGAAGAGTGGATGGGATAGTGGGTCTCAGGGGTTGGGGAAGGGGAAAGGGGATAATATATGAAATGTAAATAAAAAATATCCAGTAAAATAAATAAATTTGTAAAAAAGAAAGCTTAAAAAATTTCTGTGGCCAAATCAAAAAATAGCCAATGACTGGACTAACTTTAAACCCATCATCCCATGTGGAAGAACCACTTTCTGACTACTCTGTTATGATTGCAGACACTAGTCTATTGTAACTGTCTTCTTTGAGGCTCCACTCAGAAGCTGATCGAACAGATGCAGAAACCCACAGCCAAACATTAAACAGAGCTACGGGAGTCTTGTGGAAGAGTAGGTGAAAGTATCAAGGAATCTGGAAGGGATAACAACTCCCCAGGAAGACTAATAGAGTCAACTAACATGAAGCATCAGTGTCTCCTAGAGACTGAACCAAAGAGCATGCATTGACTGGATGTAGACCCCTCATACAAACATGTGCAACAAATATGCTGCTTAGTTTTCATGTGTTCATGAAGGTCCCTCAGCAAGTGGAGTGGTGGCTATCCCTGACTCTTGCCTGGCCTGGGTTCCTATTCCCCTAACTGGGCTGCCTTGTCTGGCCTCAGGGAAAGGATGTGACTAGTCCTGCAGTGACTTAATGTGCCACAGTGGGCTGGTACCTGGAGGGGTCCCTCCCTCTTCTCAGAGAAAAAGGACGAGGAGAAGGGCTGAATGAGAGGCGACTGTGGGGTTTGAGATCTGATCTTAATGTAAAGTGGATAAATTAATTAATAGAAAGAAAAAATAATTTCTATGGCTCAGTTCATCTCATACTACCCTGGGCAGAGAACTAAAACACCTAAGTGCTTTGTGCTTACAAACGAGCTCTACTCTTGACCTAGGGGCTACAAAATATAAGCTATTAAAACAAAACAAAACAAAAAAAGAAGTAAAGGGAACTGTAGAAATGTGAGAAATGTTGAAACACTTTTAAACAATTGCAAGTGAAGTTGAGGGAGCCTCAGGTACTTCATGACTCCTCAGGGCCAGAATCATGTTCAGTTGCCAAATTGAATAAAAGGAGACCCTGGAGACACTTCCAAGCCAGGCATGCCCTCAAAGTAGCAATTTGGAATTTTTTACTCTGTCTCCCATGAAGATAACGTTAAACATTTACATGATTTTAAATTTCCCAATCTGACTTACCTCAAGAATTCAATCTTGGTTATGCTTTAAGACTTATAATCATTATAAGTCAATTCCTCTCCCAAGGCAAAATCTTCAGGAATATGTATCTATACTAACAAAGATGTTTATATGTATTTTCCATGCCCAAACAGCCTACACTGGTGCCATTTTTTTCCTCTTTCATTTCTCTGCTACACAGAGAAGGCACACATCAACACAGTGCCTTTTTGCCACCTAGTGGGAAACTTAATTTTGCCCTATTTTTCTCCATCTCCCTTTTTCTTCTTCTTTTTTTTTTTTTTTTTTTTTTTTTGTTCATCTCCCATCCTCCAAGAGACGATGGAATTCTAGGCAAGCTAGCACAGAACAAAAAGGATGGCTGTATGTACACCTTCAGTATATTTTATTAGAAAGATATGGATGGTCCAAAAAAAAAAAAAAAAAAAAAAAAAGGCCTGGCAGAGACTAGACATGAGCAATGAGCGTCTTCCCACTGTGTTCTCCGGGCTGCTAACACACTGGTATCATTGTCCTGTCACTTATTTCTCATGATCAAATTTTAGATTACAGATCTTTTGATCAATACTGCCCATAAAACCTTATTCTGAAGTGCATAACTCTAACAAATTAGCTTCATCCAAATCCTGTGTGCCTGTGGACTTTAAAGTATCTGGGAAAAGCGGGAGAAAGTTATGACTAAATGTCCTGCTACTAAAAACCTCCATCAATAATAATAAGAGCTTCAAGTTAATGAGAGTTTATGACACATAGGATGTGATTTGATAATGCCTGTGAATGGCTGCGCCTAGTGGCTGTCACATACTTAGTGCCTAATAAATCATAATTATTTGGTGCCAAACACTGTGTTAATTGCCTCATATCTATTATCTTGCTTCACCCTCCCATGAATGCCTTCAAAGTAGTAATTATTTTCTCCATTTTAAATTTGAGGAGCTGAGTCTTATCAGTCACTGATAAATAGAGAAGCCAAAATATTCTCATATTCTCTCTCTCTCTCTCTCTCTCTCTCTCTCTCTCTCTCTCTCTCTCTCTCTCTCTCTCTGTGTGTGTGTGTGTGTGTGTGTGTGTGTCTGTGTGTCTGTGTAAAGCTTAAAATCTATTTTATAACCTATGCTCCTATTGTTCAAATCAATAAGTCAATAAATGGAATAAAAACCCTTTATTCTCCTGCTAAGTCACACTTTTCTTGGTATGTTGCCTCATGGCAGGGTTACTCATCTTTCTTATGGTAGTATAGCTTTCTATTTAGATGGGTATAAAGTAGCACTAAGACCTAAAAGACCTAAACTATAAACAAAGAGTCTCTAAACGGATCAATAAAGGCTTTATAAGAGCGAGGAGACTGCTAAGAGAAAGGCCATTGTTTCACTGGAGCTGAAGGTGTAATTGGTACTGTTCAAAACAGTAATCTACTGTGATGACCATCTCACTCACCAGCATGAATTAGTGAGAGAAACAGTAACACAAGAAGAGCAGTAATGTGTTTTGGTGGCATGTCATAGGTCAGTCGGGTTGACATCATAAGCATGGACTCTAAAACAGCTAGCTTGGCATTGAAAGCTGACTCTGTTCTTACTGGATCTGTGACTACCTGCAAGCTGTTGAACTCCTTCTTGCCTCCATTTGCCTTTGAAAGAAATATCAGGGACCAGAAAGACACCACTAAGCCTGGTTACCTGAGCTGGATCCCTGAGATCCAGATAGTTGAAGGGTAGATTTGAATCTTGAAAGCTGTGCTCTGTCTTCCATGTGCAGCCTAACACACATGTGCTCACATTCATGTATGCATAAGAGAAATAAATATATAATGAATTTCTTTTCAAAAAAAAAAAGTAGGGACCGAATTGGTAAAAACTTGCTTTATAAGTCTGAGGATTCATGTAGAGCTGAAACTCTAGCATCATATAAGACAGACGGACACAGTGAAGCTGGAGACCTGGGGTTTGCTGGCCAGCCAGTACAGTGTGGCCTCCATGCTAGTGAGGGACCTTTTATCACTTAATAAGTAATAAATAAATATAACCTGGAGGTTAACTAAGTAAGATACAAAATATAAACCATTGGTCTCTACAGACCACACACACTCACACACAGGTGATCTTTCTAGGCACATTGGCACATATTCAAAAAATTTAGATAGAGAGAATTCTGTCTTACCTGCTTAGTTATGTATTGGAAATAGTAATGAAAAGATAACAGAAAGCATCATTTGCTGTAGAAGCTTTTTCCAAAGATCCTGTTATTGGAAGAAAGTTGATTATTTAGTCAGGATTGTGTAGCTGGCATGAATAAAGGTGGACCTGATTCTAGTCTGGTAACTACTCAGCCCTCCTGAAGTGGGGAAGCAATTAGGTATGACAATGAGACTGAAATAGAGGTCAGTAAAGATGACATTAGAATGGTGAGAATCAGAGAATAATGCAGAAACCTTTACAATATCTAGACACTGAATGAAATGCATGGATTTGCTAGAATAAATTAATACTAACTAGCCTTGCAACAAAATTACTTTAAGAGACAGGATTATTACCTTGATGACTCCTTTGCCTCCAAGCATGTAAGCAAGGAGGGATAGAGAGAATGTTAGGGTTTTACACACATCAGAATCAATCCTGGTCTTCAAGGTAACACAAACAGCACCGAACGGCAATATGGGCTTATATGATTGGTTGAATGTAAAAGGCGAGAGCGTTTATGATGGATATTTTCATTTGAAAGCTATGAGATCCCTTGTAAGGAATAAGGCATCTTGAAACAGAGTGGGATACATTTATGTTGAAAGAAAAATAATTAAAAAAAATCAGCAGATTGTGCTGAGTCTCTTAATGATTGAAGCACTATAAGCTTTCTTATCCACAGACAATGATTAAACTGATACACTTCTTCATATCATGTAGCTATTTAGTCAAAAGTCAGAGTGTATCCATATATGCTATATCCACTCTTACACACCAGTATATGTTCCAGTTCTGTATAGCCATATTATTATAATCTCCATACTATTGCAACATCTTATATCACACAATTTTTCAGGTTAATACATTGACTCTCAGGCTCACTGTTTGTTTTACTGTGGGTGTAGAATTCAGCCAGTGCATGGATCAGATTAAAGCTACAGTTACCTGTAACAATTGGGTTGAGTGATTACACCTTTCCCATGTGGGTTTCTAAAGCTCTTGAATTTCTTCCAGTGTAGCAATTTGAGCTAGTACTTCCGTGGGTCAAAACCACAAGCTTTACATACAAGCTACATCATGATGCACTGGCTTTGTTGCATTTTGTCTGTGATGAGGCAGCACATCCTATGACAGTGATGGTTGGTACATCAAGAACTTCTCTCTTTATGGTGAAGAAGTTTAGGTCAGAAGGAAGAAGATAGGCCAGGTTCCCACAGTCCTCTCTGAAGGAACTTTTAAATAATCAAAACCTCTCCATGTAAACCCAAACTTATAGCACCAAGCTCCTCCTATCAGCACCTAGGTAGACACCGGGCCTTTAATTACATCAGCCCACAATGTGTTATCAAGGTCCTAATAGCAGCTTAATAGATCTGTGCTGTCTGCCACCTCACACACATCACATTGTTGTGCTGAAAACTGAACAAGAGGGTTGAATCTGTTTTCCATCCTATAAGGGGCTATCTTTTTTTTTTTCATCCAGTATGTACAGAAGCACATTCCAAGCTCCCTGGAGTCATCTTAGGAAACAGTATTTGCCAGTTAGTTTTGTGAAGTGTTACTGCAAGCATTCTGCTCACTGGTGTTCGTGTGAGAATACAAGGACATAGCCTAGGGTGGTTACAGGGAAGAGAGATGGCCAGCGACTTTCAAGGACCTGACTCTGAAGGCTCCTCCCACTAGTTCAGGTGCCAAGGTCATCTGCAGGTGAGAAGAGGTAAAGCCTTTGCTCCTTGATCTGGCCTAAGGTGAGTGGCATGCACAATATAGAAATGAAATTCTCTTCCTATATGTTAAGCAGATAAGCTGGAGATCTCCCAGGAATCCAGTCAACTCAGGTTACCCAGAAATTTATAAACATGACAAGACAGCAAGGGTTTCCCTCAACAGACGGTTGGGGGAACCATCTTTTCTCATCTTTACTGAGATATCTTATATATGTATCATAAAAATAAATTTTGTACAGCTCTGAATTTTAATGTAAATATTTATGCTTTCCAAAGTTTTAGGCAAACCAAGGGTTGGAAAATGTTGGTATACAGTATATATAGTGATTCAGATGCAGAAAAACTTTAAAAACTAGTGGAAGCCAATCAGTAAGTAATTGCATTAAATGTTTGTGATCATAATTTCACCTGAAATATGGTGACATCTCTGTCACCAAATTCTGAACCAAATTTAACAAAATATGCTTGCTGACAAAACCAAACAAGCATGTTGCATTGTGGTAGCTCAGGGTCATTCAATATTCTTGAGGCTTGTCAATATTCTCCATACTCACACAGATGATTTTAGTAGCTTCTCAATTTTTATAAAGTATCTCAAACTCACTTTTTTCTCACTAAGCAAACAAATATACAAATGCTACTATTTGGCAATGTGTTTTAAGTAAACTCAAGTCTAACAATGAAGAATCATTTACAAACTCTGTGTATATGTTCTCTCTCTCTCTCTCACACACACACACAGAGAGAAAGAGAGAGAGAGAGAGAGAGAGAGAGAGAGAGAGAGAGAGAGAGAGAGACTAGTACACATACATACACAGAAAGATATATAATTTCATTTTGTTAGTCCCTGGGTTATCCCTTGAGAATCACTACTTTACTGTACACAACAAAGATCATTGTTAACTGCAATGAAGTCCTTAGAGTGGTAGCAGCATTCTTAAATGGCTCCTAGAGCATGGAAGAAATTAGAAAGTACCGGTACCTCGAAGGACCTCAATGATGGAGAGGAGAAAGCCATTTTGAGGAGGGGCTGAGTTGTGCAAGGTGCAGCAGTAAAAAGCAGTTAGGTAAGTTGCAGTAAAAGGCAGAAAATCGTGAGACACAAACAGTGGACAGTGCAACAGGGCAGTCTTCAGAGAGAGTAAAAATCATCTCTAAGTTTTATTTAACACATATCTGACCTCTATTTACAAAGGATATGAGATTTTAAATAAAGAATGACAAAGTGTGTTATGGAGGTTGATAGTATTTTAAACTTTCACAAAGAGACTTGAAATGATTAATTCAGCCACTTATTCTCATCCACAGAAATGCATGATGGGAATACTGGTACACACCCACAATCCAAGAACTGGGGGATGGGGATAAGAATGATAATGAGTTCAGGGTCAGCCTTCTCTACACAGAGTGTGAAATTCCAGGTCAGCCTAAGACACATGAGACTCTGTATCAGGAGAAAGTGGAGATAGGAAGAAAATAGGAAAGAGGAGGAGAGAAGAGGTGAAACAGGAATGGGTGAAGGTGGGAAGGGAATGGAAGAAGGAAGAATCTAGAAACAATGCTATCTCTCTTAACCCCTGAGTGACATATATTGGATTGTTTGGCTACTAAAACGAATGATTTTTGCTCAGTTAGCACAAAATAAGCAGTAATCTTCCTTGCTTCTCCTTCTCCTCCTCCTTCTCTTCCTCCTCCTCTTCCTCCTTCTCTTCCTCCTCCTTTTCTCCTTCTCCTCCTCCTCCTCTTCTTCTTCCTTTTTCTCCTTCTCCTCCTCCTCCTTCTCTTCCTCCTTCTCCTTTTTCTCCTTCTCTTCCTCCTTCTCCTTTTTCTCCTTCTCCTCTTCCTCTTCCTCTTCCTCCTTCTCTTCCTCCTCCTTTTTCTCCTTCTCTTCCTCCTTCTCCTTTTTCTCCTTCTCCTCCTCTTCTACCTCCTCCTCCTCATGATCCTCCTTCTTCTGTTGCTGCTGCCAATGTTGCTGCTGCTACTACTGTTACAATGAAACTGGTGCTTCATTTGCTGCTCTGAATACTCAGAGGAATTGGATAAAAATGTAGAACAAAACTCTCTGAGGCAGCTCATGACAATCATAACCACCCTTTCCATTACTCTACCTCCATTTGTAGAGCTAACTCCACTCTCTTGCATAAATAAAATTCATGGCCTTTTAGAGTCCTTATGGCCTTTATAAAAATCCCCGTCAGTGACAAGTTCCCTCTTGCCATCATGTTTCCTGTATACTTTCACAGAAATCCTTGGCTGTGGGATTAGCCTTCCCAAGTTATATTATTTTTTGTGTTATGCCTCTGTCTCTATCATCCTAGGCACAGCTCTATATCATAACTCTAACCAAAGACAGTGTCTATTTTTCCAAAACACCCAGACTCAATTCCCAGCACCCACATGATAGCTCACAGTCATCTGTAACAGGCAATCTAAGCCTTTATTTTCTGGCCTCAGTAGATGCCAGTCACACACATGGGGCATGGACAGACAGAGAGATAAAACAGTGATACACACAAAATAATAATGAATTCAAAGAATGAGCACTACAAAGGTAAGAGTGTTGCCTTGTAAGAAGGAACCAAACCAAAGTCATTTCTATAAAACTTCCATTTTGAATAGGAGTCAAAGTTTAAGTGCCAGAGACCATCCTGCATAACTGACAAGAATGTCAGGCAAGTCATCCAGCCTCAGTTGATTAAACCAACCATTGGGGACAGATAATTATACCACAGAGACATGTTCCTGGGTAATTCCCCTCCCCCTAAATACTAATGGTGAAAAAATGTAACTGTAACTTGTCAGTGTTTGTGGTTTTCTTGCATAAAAGCTCTATAGCATTCTGGTTCAGGGACACAGTTCAGCTGCTGAGTTTGTTCTCTGGCCCTGAGATATCAGTATTGGCTTGATTACAGTATTATTTTGTCAATTTATAATTGATTACAATAAATGTTGGTGTTTGAGTTGTGTTGAGTGTAAGTGGACCATATAACATTCTCATACTTCACCAAGGAAATGTGCTTCTTATATTTTACATACTGATAAGCTTGCTCATGTGAGAATGAAGCTAAGCTTGGTCAGAGTATAAAAACCAGGCTAAGGCTAAGATTAAGTAAATGAGAAGAAATGAGTGGTAGAATGCCCTGGTAGAAAGTCCTTTAAGCCTTTAAGCCAGGACTCACCAGGGGTCCCTGCTTAAGGAATCAAAAGAATGAGGCAAGAAAATGGAAGATAGGATGATAAGGTAAAAATAGGAGTCAAGTGTCTCCAAAAGCCAGCTTGGATTGGCAATATGGAGAAAACAAGAGCTTCAGATCCTGAGACTGAAGTAACTAGAAAAGGTTGGAGGGAAAAGACATACTCTGGAGATTAGTAAACAGTATTGGCACACTGGCAGTCAAAGTGATGGGCATCCTGACACACACTAAGAACCACACAAGTCTACCTCAGAAGCTATTAATGGTAGCTACTGCTGCTATTATCCACTCTATAAAACCATGTTTAAGAAGGACTCAAAGTAATTGAAGTGAAGGTAAGAGAAATGCATAGCTTTGCCTGTTAGTGATAGGTAGCTGGCTTGAAAAGTTAATTTAAAATCAGATAAACAGTGGGTTAGTATCATGTTCAGAAGCAATTAAGCATTGATGGGAAAGGAAGATATAAAAATCCATGGATTAAAGTATGGGCTGGAGAAGTTGACTAGGCAAGTAGGCCTGGAAGTAGAGGCAGAGTTACACAGTTATTATTTCTAAGAAGCAAACTAAAAAGGCTAAAATAATAGGTCTTAAAGTATACGTTTTCAAGTGGATGGAGGAAATATAAATGGGTAAGAGCACTTGCTGGTTTTGCAGCGGACCAGGGTTCCATTCCCAGCACCCACAGAGAAGTTCACAACTACTTAGAATCCACTTCAAGGGAATGTAACACTCTCTTCTGACCTCTACTGGCTTCTGCATGCACATGGTTCATGTAAACTCAAGGAAAAATGCATCGATAATGTTTTATAAAAGAACGAATTTCCAGCCTGTAGAGGGAGAGATAAACACTGAACAATTCACAGCATGGCAGAGGCAAAGGACAGATATCTTATAGAGATATTCCAGTCTAATCCTTTAAGCTTCACTATAGTAAATATAATTGAAGCCTTTCAATAGACGGTAAATGTAAAATTTAGAGATATTAAATTCATTTCTCAATTAAAAAAAACAGAAAAAAAGTCTTTATCAAAAGAAAATCTTGGAGCAGAGGCTAAAAAATAATTGATGTTCTAGAAAACATCTTTACTCAGGGATGACTTATAACCAATTACTTATAAAGTCTTTCTGGCTTAAAATTTCAGTTTCTGAGATAATGCAAGCTTGATCCTCAGAGAGGGAAAATTGAAGGTCTAAATGTTTAAATAATAGATGTCTGATAACAGAGAATTAAGGACACTTATAGCTTGATACAGCAGAAAGCCCACACACTCACAAAACTGAAGCTGCTCTTTTGTCAGCTGATATCTTTAAATACATTTAAAAACCAATACATGCACAAATAACTGTAGAGAAAGGTTGTAATGATGAAAGTGAAAATTTACACGGACATTGCAGAGAGGAGACCTCCATCCAAGTAGCCAAAGGCTCATGCCACCACCCAAGGGGCTGGGAAGGAATGGAGAGAATCAAGACAAAGAAGATTATTCCCAAGCCTGTATATATATCTAATAAAATTTGCTATTGTAGTTGTTTGGTTTGGTTTAAGTTTTATTTTTACCTTACCAAGACGTCGTTACACCTTTCTTCGTGATTTCTCACTCTTGGAATGAAAATGTCTCTTCTAAGCCTCATAAACCACTGTACTCTGTAAGCACATAGCTTGTGGGCCAAACAGGGAGTATACAGAAACTGTCAATGATCTATCCAAGTTTCTATAAACACAAAGTGCTCTGACCCATAAAGACACCTTTATAAAATGTGTTAAACCTATTTTTATACATATGCATCTTTTGCATCCATATTTGTAAGTGTACCGAGAGCATGAAGAATTCATAGAGACCAGAAGGAGACAACAAATCTCTATAACTTGAATTAGGGAAGGCTGTAAGCCACAATATGGGTGCTGGGAACTGAAACTAGGCCCTCAATAGCAAATGCTCTTAATCATTGAGCCATCTCTCCTGCTCTACAAAAAGTATTTTTAAAAACATTATGAGTCGAAAAATCTAGACACAAGAAAATAAATGCCAGTGGATATGTTAAGCATATAAAATTAATCATTGATGATAGAAATAAGAATAGCAGGTTGTCAGTAGGAGGTAGAGGTGAATGGAGAGGAAGCATGAAGGGAAATTCTCAGTCATAAGATGCAGCACCCATGGTATAAATTGGATGAAGAGGCTGACTCAACTGTTATTTCACTTCTATCACCTTCAGATTTTACCGTTACCTAAGCTTAGGTTCTACAAATGGGCAAAGAGGATTTGGAAATGTAGGTGAGCCTTCTCTTTCAGCTTATGGGAGAGCAGAACTTCAAACAAGCTTTTGTTTCCATGCATGAGTTCCTCCTCTGACTCTACCATGGCATACAAAACTCTGGCCTGACTTGTTCTTCTTGCAAGTCACTTAAGACCTCCTTGAGAAGCTTGCCTTGTTTACGCTCACAATTTTAAAGTATGTAAACAACCATCATTTCCTGTCATCTTGATGTATGATGGTCAAACTCCAAGCCAAGTTAATGTTTTGTGACAGTATTTAGGTCAGCCTTGAACTCAGGTGTTCTCCCTTCAGTGACTGGAACTGAAGTTGTGCATCACACACAGCTTCTCATTTGTTTCTAATCGATCTTTGTAACTCTGAATCTTATCATCCATGACACCACAGAGAAGAAACTCCTATCCACCATCATTCCAAAGGCTGTCTTTTTAAGTCAAAATGTCACAGTCAGTTCTTGCTTCATACAAAAGAGCTGTTCTTTCTTGGATGCCCATGGCAAAATCTAAAGACAGCTGTTTATTTCCTTATAATAAATGAGTAGATGGATCTAAGTGAGCAATGGTCTAATGGTTCTTTTAACCCTCAGTGATCTAGGACATGGATTTTTGCTTGCTATTTTTGTACTCAGTGTTGCTGATGAATATATTCTGGCTTACTCAATTTCTTTTGCTAATTTAAAATACTTCTGTATAAATTGAGTTGGTATTGAAGCTATTCCAACACAATTTATAATACTAATTGGTTTGTATTTGTTTGCATTTTTAACAAATGTGAGACTCTAAATAATTAGTATGAACATCCCCAAGTAGCATCAATTTTAGACACAATAGTCAGTTATATTCTGTTATTATACATGTTCTCAAAGTGGCTGTGTGCTGCTTTATTGAATGGGTAAACATGTTTATTGGGAGTTTAATTTTATCAAATGGCCAGATTTTTCATTTAGAAGAGGTTTCTGTCCCAAACAACTGGAGCAGGGGCTATCCCAAAAGCTGTTGCCTATATGAGTGGTATGTTCTAGCTGGGCTGCCTTGTCTGGACTATGTGGGAAATGATGGATCTAACCTTTAGAGACTTGGTATGCTAGGGTGGAAGGAATTCCCAGCTCAGAGGGGAAGAGAAGGCAAGGTAGAGGGATAAATTGTGGGATGGAGTAACCAGGAGGGTATCAGTGAACAGGATGTAAAGTGAATAAGTAATAATAATAAATAATAATAATAATAATAATAATAATAATAAATAAAATAGTAATAATAAAGAAGTTTCTGGTGTTTTTAAAGTGTGGACATTTTTAAACATTCCTTATTAGAACATATTAACTATACAAAATGATGGACTTTATTATTGCATTTCCATACATGTATAAAATGTATCTTGAATATATTTGCCACGTCCTATTCACTTCTTTTGTCTTCTCATATTCCAGTTTGATTTGAATTGTTCTGGAATATGTTTTATAAATTGAAGTTTGGGCATCCTTGAATTCTTGTGCCCGCAGAGCAGCAATTATAAACACTTTGTACAAATTACATTTTATTTGTTGCATTAAAAATCTGCCTGTGCAGGTAGAATATAACACTTGTGAAAAGGGCAATTCCATGTAAGGTTTGATAATCTGAATATAGATTATTAAAACACAAATAAGGCCAAGATAATAATTGCAATAAAAGATCATTAAAGTTATGTTTTTGACATCTTTCACTTTCAATCAAATGACAAAGTAAGAGAATCAGTGTGAGGATGTTGTTTCAATTACTAGTCTTGAGTCAGGCTCAACACAAGTCACAAATAACATTGGCAGTTATTTCTCACCTGCAAATGGTGAATTATCACACAGCTTACTTCACATTCCAGGGTCTTTCTGTTATCTGAAGTGTGTTTCCCAATCACAAAAGAACACACATGGTATGCACTCACTGTAAGTGCATATTAGCCCAAAAGCTCAGAATACCCAAGATACAATTCACAGACCACATGAAGTTCAAGAAGATAGAGGACAAAAGTGTGGATTCTTCAGTCCTTCTTAGAAGGGGGAACAAAATACCCATGGGAGGAGATACAAAGTATGGAGCAAAGACTGAAGGAAAGGACATCTAGAGACTGCCCCACCTGGGGATCCATCCCATATACAGTTTTCAAACCAAGACACTGTTGTTGATGCAAAGAAGTGCATGTTGACAAGAGCCTGATATAGATGTCTCCTGAGAGACTCTGCCCGAGCCTGACAAATACAGAGGTGGATGCTCACAGCCAACCATTGGGCTGAGCATGGGATCCCCAATGGAGGAATTAGAAGGACAGAAGGAGTTGAAGGGATTTGCAGTCCCATAGGAAGAAGAACAATATCAACCAACCAGACTAATGTGTACACATAGAGGGACTCATGGCTCCAGCCATGTAGCAGAAGATGGCCTTATTGGACATCAATGGGAGGAGAGGCCCTTGGTCCTGTGAAGGCTAGATGCCCCAGTATAGGGGATTGCAAGGGCTGCGAGGGCCCAGTGAGTGGGTGAATACCCTCATAGTAGTAGAGGGAGAGGGAATGGTATAGGAAGTTTGGGGGGTGGGGCGAAACCAGGAAAGGGTATAACATTTGAAATGTAAATGAAAATATCTAATGAAAATTTTCACAAAAAATTAGAAAGAAAAACAAACACACAAAAAAGGAGTGATCCATCCAAAGGAGAAAGTCTTGTGATGATGAAAAGTTAGCCCAGTGATCACCTGTCTTGGGGTCTGTTTATTTAAAACCCACCTTTTCCTACTTAATAATTTTAAGTTTATTCTTGTTATGAAAGTTCATTTCTCCAAGTATTTCAAATTACACTAAATAATGATAGAATGATTAAAAGTTATCAGAAATTTAGTTTCTGGCCAACTAATAAATACAATCAATAAAATCTAATAACTTTTTTTCATGTTTCTAGGGACTCCATTCACCCACTCTATCAAATGCATATTTTTGGCACTTTGTGCTTGTTCAGTATTTCTTGTATAAAATTAATGTGTCCGGGCAGGGGGAGGGGAGGATGCAGTAGCCAGAGTGCCTTTCAGGTGCCTTTCTCAAATGTTCTGCATTTCTTTTTGAGACAGCCGAGTGATCTCTTACTGAGCTTAGAGCTGATTCCAAGACTGTTCAGAGAGCCCCAGTGGTCCTGTCTCAGTCACTGAAGCACTAGAGTTAAAGGTTTGTTCCACTGTGTCCAGCCTTTTAAAAGGAGGGGCTAGGGAATCTTAGGTTTTTTAACATTTCACTAACTGGGCGAACTCTCCAACTCTAGCTCATTATTTCTTAAAGTCAATTTTTCTAAAAATGTATAAAACAGCCTACTTGGTCTCTGTCTGTGTACACATTACTTAAACCTGGCCCTCTATCTCTTCCTGTGGACTTTAAGCATTATTTAGTCATCTTATATAGAATGATTCTCTTTAGTATCTGCTTTGAGGAAATTCATCTAAGAAAGACTCCTCCTAGCTTTTATTCATGTGAAAATGTTTTTGCTTTTCTTTATTTTTGGAGAAATGAGTCTGTTCAATCTAGACTCTTCTATTGCTGTGAGCTCTCACCATGCTACTGCCTCTGGTTCTGACTTCAAGACATAAGGATAAATCACTTGGTGGCTCCATTCAGACAGCTGCTGATTTGTGTCCTCCTGGCTCTAGGATACTCTTTGCTTCTCATTAACCTGACTTTGAAGACTTTGTCTTATTTGCATTTTCTTGTTCTTCACCATCATTTAAATAATGTTCTTCATTATTGAATTATTCATTGTTTAAACCTTTTCTACCACCTTTTCCATTTCCTTAACTTTTTGTCTTTGCTACTTTGTCAGTTCTTTCTTCCATGCTTCTCTACCCATTTCCATACTTACAACCCTTTAACACTGGATAGGAGAGAAAAAATTTAGGGAGAGGGGGTGGCCAGATCTAATGAGGACTGCTTCCTAATGATTAGGGGCAACAAACTCCTTGGTGCAGGTTTGGTCTTAGCTGTCAGGATGTCTAAGTTCTTCTAGTTGTTATTTCTTCTTTGCTGATGACTACTTAACAAACTGCAAACAACAGTCAAAAAACAATCAGCAGCCCACCTCTTGGGGCCTTAGCATTTATATACACTCAGAAGAGTTTTCAGAATTCCAAAAGTCACAGAATCTCAGATACTGTCTGCAGCTGGCAAAATGACTCCTCTGCTAGCATGCAAGGCAAATCATAGTCAGCTGCTGTGGATAATTTAAATCAGCCCTGTATCCCACCAGCAGAAATTAGAGACTAAGACACAGTCATAAACAAAAAAGTAGAAGGTGCACTTCAAATGGGATTAAATAAAAGCATAGTCCCATATTATTTGTATGTTTTTCAAAGAAACCAAAATTCTCTCTACATTTGTTTTTTGTGATAACTATTATAAGATATGACCATGTTATACCAGACACTCTCAAATGACCTGTCTTTAAATTTAAGTCCTGTCAGTTCTTCAGGTGAACACCCCTACTAAAGGCTTTTACTTCAGTTATTATGCTAAACTAGAGAATTGTTGCTTACATGCCTTTACTGGTATATGTTGTTTTTAATCAAAATCTCAATGGTTTGATTTTACCAATGAAGACTCAGGAGCCAGCTCCTGGGGTGAAAGCATGCTAGTTCAGAGAGGCAGAGAAAGCATCCAGCTGACCTTTCTTCTCATAAGACATCCCAGAAGGCATTGCTCCTCTCTCATATTGTCTCAAAAAGCCTCCTTTAGGCTGAATGTCCCTCTGTTTTTTCTTGAGTGTCTCTATATCTATCCTCCTGACTTCCTCTTACTCTCTACTGTTTTGAAATACACGTGAATTAACTTACTGTCATCTGGTTGCTTGCTCTGCCTCTTGACCTATTTGATTATATTTAGTCCTGTTTACAATATTCAAGCAGAAAGCTCTTAGATTTATGGTGTGTACTACGGTTGAATCATATCATAACAGATTTTTTTCAGTAAATAACAGAATTCCAGAATTCACAGTGTGTTCAAATATCCTGCAACAATTATTCTCATATTTTCCAGTTATTCTTGAGCTTGTTCATCCTCTTTAACTCTTTGATCATAAGTGACATTCACTGGATTTCATCTTTAATTAGAATATTCTAGAGCTGTGCTTTATTGCACTCCCGTCTATCACCATATTAAAGACAATGCTTTGGACATTAGTCCTTTCTCCCAGAGTTCATCAGTGTTTGCTATTTCTGCAATTGATTTGATTATACACATTACTGAACTAATTAAACACATCTGTAGTCTTGGTTGCCAGAGACTCCTGAAGTCTCTGCTCATTTAACTTAGTAATCAGCTGGTAATTAGACAGAGACTTCCCAAAACACCTTAAAGTAATAAGTCTCATACTTTATTACAGACTGAGCTGGTGTGTGTCCAGGCACACCTTCTACTTTCTCATGGTTTATAACATTGTATTAGTCTCTAATTTCTGCTTGAATAGTGACTCCCAAGGCCTTCTTGTGCCCTCTCTGAGCACACTCCATATCCGTATATACATGTGGCTTTTTTTTTTATGTTTACCATTACTTTAATTTTTGTATATATATATATATATATATATATATATATATATATATATATATATAGTTATTTTCTATATTCTTTGTTTACGTTCCAAATGCTTTCCCCTTTCCCAGTTCCCCCCTCCCCATATGTCCCATAAGTCCTCTTCTCTCCATCTATTCTATCATTCCCCCTTCCTTTTCTCTGTCCTGGTACTCCCCTACAATGCTGGATCAAGCTTTTCCAGGATCAGCGTCCTCTTCTACCTTCTTCATGGGAATCATTTGATATGCGAATTATATCTTCAGTATTCAGAGCTCCTGGGCTAATTAATATCCACTTATCAGTGATTGCATTCCATGTGTATTCTTTTGTGATTGGATTACCTGGCTTAGGATGGTATTTTCCAGTTCCAACCATTTGCCTAAAAAATTCATGAATTCAATGTTTTTAATTGTTGAGTAGTATTCCATTGTGTAAATATACCACATTTTCTGTATCCATTCCTCCACTGAAGGACACCTGGGTTCTTTCCAGCTTCTGGCTATTATAAATAAGGCTGCTATGAACATAGTGGGGCATGTGTTTTTACTGAATGCTGGGGAATCCTCTGGGCATATGCCTACGAGAGGTATAGCAGGGTCCTCCGGAACTGTCATGTCCAGCTTTCTGAGGAACCACCAGACTTATTTCCATAGTGGTTGTACCATCTTACAATCCCACCAGCAGTGGAGGAGTATTCCTCTTTCTCCACATCCTTGCCAACACCTGCTGTCTCCTGTGTTTTTAACCTTAGCCATTCTGACTGGTATGAGGTGAAATCTCAGGGTTGTTTTGATTTTCATTTCCCTAATGACTAATGATGTTGAGCATTTCTTAAGGTGCTTCTCTGCCATCCGAAGAGTTAGAAAAAACAATTCTCAAATTCACCTGGAATAACAAAAAAATCCAGGATAGCTAAAACTATTCTCAATGGTAAAAGAACTTCTGGGGGAATCAGTATCCCAGACCTCAAGCAATAGTGTTAAAAACTGCATGGTATTGGCACAGCGACAGGCAAGTGGACAAATGGAATAGAATTGAAGACCCAGAAATGAATCCACACACCTATGGTCACTTGATCTTCGACAAAGGAGCGGAAAACATCCAGTGGAAAAAGATAGCCTTTCCAACAAATGGTGTTGGTTCAACTGGAGGTCAGCATGCAGAAGAATGCAAATGGATCCATTCTTATCTCCTTGTACTAAGCTCAACTCCAAGTGGATCAAGGACCTCCACATAAAACCACACACACTGAAACTAATAGAAAAGAAACTGGGGAAAACCCTTGAGGACATGAGCACGGGGGGGGGGGGGGGGGGAAAGTTCCTGAACAGAACACCAATAGCTTATGCTCTAAGATCAAGAATTGATAAATGGGATCTCATAAAATTACGAAATTTCTGTAAGGCAAAGGATACATGTGGTTTTCTAAATTCCTAAAAAGGGTTAGAACATTTCAAACCATATATGAAATGTTCATTTGATTTTTTTTCCTTTTGGTCATTCCTTTTCTGTCCTGCACATGTGTTGCTGTCTCAGGCAGCTATGACAGTAAAATGTAGATGATGATTCTTTTTAATCAAAGAACCAGAGGTAATTCAGTTGTGACTGAGTGAGCTGAGGCCAGTCTACGGAAGAGGAAGGTGGTTTATGGGACATTTCCATAAAGCTACAAGGCAAGTCAATGATGACAACATCCCAAAGATGAAGATGTTGGAAACCTCAACTCCATTCTGACATAAGAACTGCAGCAGAGTGGCTGGATTTCATGGCTTCAGTGGTTCTAAGTAATTGTATCAAGGTTTCCACCGAGCCTGGGTCTGGAAACAGAGAGCAAGGCAAGTGGAAACACAATAATGGTTGTGCTTGGAGTTTGTTGTTCTTAAAAAGAGTGAATCATCTCTCCTGAATCACCCTCCTAGGATGCAGCAGACATTTCTCTAATTCTAGATTCATGCAAATGTTATATTTCATACATTTGTGGAGGAGTGATCTTTCAAAGACTCAGTTCAACCATTCTCCAAGTTTTTCTTTGTGGGAGTCAGTCTTTGAAACTTACAGCCAGTTATTTGTTTTTTATAAGATCTGCCTTTTGTCATTCTTTATTAGTAGAGTCGTGCTGGTTTAAATAACTTCTAACTGGTGTTTTGATCGTATCAGTATTTCTAAGGTCCTGAAACTTTCCAAGTAATCAGACATATTAAAGAAAATTTAATTTTGCAAGACTTTAATGAAAACTTGTGAAGGCATGAGTTATGAAATGCCAGAGGTTTAGACACTCAAATTTTTCAAAGTATTGTTAGCATGAATGATAATTCCTGGAAGGCTACATCTTCAAAGACTGATTGACTAGTTAGAGCTTCAATGCTATGGAGAGGTTGAAATGTTGAAGGTCCTGTGTTTAATTAGAATTTATCATGGGTGATTCTTAGTCCTCTAAATAGCCACCAATAGTGTTTGCACAGCCGCTTATGTAGTAGAGAGTGGCCTTGTCAGACATCAGTGAGAGGAGAGACCCTTGTGGCTGTGAATGCTCAATTCCCCAGTGTAGGGGAATGCCAGGACAGGGAAGCAGGAGTGGGAGAACTGGTAAGCTGTGGGAGGAGGGATGGCATAGAGGGATTTTGGAGGAGAAACAAGGAAAGGGGATAACATTTGAAATGTAAATAAAGAAAATTTCTGATAGAAAAAGATAATTAACTTGACATTTCCACATTAAAAGGGTATGATTGGGAATTCACAGCATTTGGAATAAAATGTTTTAGCCTAAAAAAAAGAAAAAAGAAAAAGAAAGAAGGAAAGAATGGAAGGAAGGAAGGAGGGAAGGAAGGAAGGAAGGAAGGAAAGAAGGAAGAAAGAAAGAAAGAAAGAAAGAAAGAAAGAAAGAAAGAAAGAAAGAAAGAAAGAAAGACAACGATGTTTGATGTATTGAGTATGTACTAACTGAACCCTCTCTCTGTCAGTCTACTTGCCTGTCTGTGATTGATATTTCGTGCCACTCCACTGTTTGCAATACTTTTCATACACTTACTCTGGAAAATTCTCACCATAGCCCACTGAGGTAGATTTTAAGAGTTTCCCCCAATTAATAATTTTTGTGACTTATTTCTAAAGGTTGTTTTTTCGCTGTTATGAAAAACCTAACACAAATGAGGATCCTAGGAATAAAGAAGTCTGGAAAAATATGTTTTATATATTATATATATATATATATTATATCATATAAATATGTGTTCATATGTAGTGTATTTATAATGTATTTCTATGTTAAATTTTAAAAAACTATCTTGATTTTTGATTTTGAATTTTGGAATCTGAGGTAAACTACATCCGTTTTTTCAGACTGGTCAGTATGTGGCTCCAAAATAAGTGTTTTACATCAACACTTAGCAACAGTCAACTTGGTCTTGCAACCCAAGGTAAGTTGAAATGAATTTGATAGAATGTATTATAGGAAGAGTGATAACAATTTACATTTCAGTAAGTACTAGAAATATCTGAAAGGAGCTACGACAGCATTTTTAACAAATGGTGCTGGATCAACTGGAGGTCAGCATGCAGAAAAATGCAAATTGAGCCATTCTTCTCTCCTTGTACAATGCTCAAGTTCAAGTGAATCCAGGACTTCCACATAAAACCAGATACACTGAAACTTACAGAGAAGAAAGTAGGGAGGAACCTTGAACACATGGACAAAGGAGAAATTTTCCTGACTAGAACACCAATGGCTTATGATATAAGAACAAGAATCATCAACCTCATAAAAATGCAAAGTTTCTGTAAGTCAAAGGACACTGTCAATAGGACAAAATGGAAACTAAGAAATTGGGAAAAGATATTTACCAATCCTACATCCAATAGAGGGCTAATATCCAGTGTATACAAAGAACTCAAGAAGTTAGACTCCAGAGTGACAAATAACCCTATTAAAAAATGAGGTACAGTTTCTGTACGGCAAAGGACACCATCAAAAGGACAAATCGGCAACCAACAAATTGGGAAAAGATCTTCACCAATCCTACATCAGATAGAGGGCTAATATCCAATATATATAAAGAACTTAAGAAGTTAGACTCCAGAAAACCAAACAACCCTATTAAAAAATGGGGTACAGAGTTAAACAAAGAATTCTCACCTGAAGAACTTCGGATGGCGGAGAAGCATCTTAAAAAATGCTCAACTTCATTAGTCATTAGGGAAATGCAAATCAAAACAACCCTGAGATTTCACCTTACACCAGTCAGAATGGCTAAGATTAAAAATTCAGGAGACAGCAGGTGTTGGAGAGGATGTGGAGAAAGAGGAACACTCCTCCACTGCTGGTGGGGTTGCAAATTGGTACAACCACTCTGGAAATCAGTCTGGCGGTTCCTCCGAAAACTGGGCACCTCACTTCCAGAAGATCCTGCTATACCACTCCTGGGCATATACCCAGA
This sequence comes from Apodemus sylvaticus, assembly GCF_947179515.1. Taxonomy (NCBI): domain Eukaryota; kingdom Metazoa; phylum Chordata; class Mammalia; order Rodentia; family Muridae; genus Apodemus; species Apodemus sylvaticus. Next base: position 162,870,605 of record NC_067472.1, on the reverse strand, counting down.
GGATTCCCCACCATGTAATAAGGATACATGCTCTACTATGTTCATAGCAGCCCTATTTATAATTGCCAGATGCTAGAAAGAACCCAGGTATCCCTCAACAGAAGAGTGGATGCAAAAAATGTGGTATATCTACACAATGCAGTACTATTCAGCCATTAGAAACAATGAATTCATGAAATTCTTAGGCAAATGGATGGAGCTAGAAAACATCATACTAAGTGAGGTAACCCAGACTCAAAAGGTGACTCATTGTATGCACTCACTAATAAGTGGATATTAACCTAGAAAACTGGAATACCCCAAACATAATCCATACATCAAATGAGGTACAAGAAGAAAGGAGGAGTGGCCCCTTGTTCTAGAAAGACTCAGTGAAGAAGTATAGGGCAAAACCAGAACGGGGAAGTGGGAAGGGGTGGGTGGGAGGACAGGGGGAGAAAAGGGGGCTTATGGGAATTTCGGGGAGTGGGGGGCTAGAAAAGGGGAAATCATTTGAAATGTAAATAAAAAATATATCGAATAAAAAAAAAAGACAAAAAAAAAAAAAAAGAGGTACAAAACTAAACAAGGAATTTTCAACTGAGGAAACTTGAATGGCTCTAAAGCACCCAAAGCAATGTTCCGCATCCTTAGTTATCAGGGAAATGCAAATCAAAACAATCCTGAGATTCCACATCACATCAGTCAGAATGTCTAAGATGAAAAACTCAGGGGACAGCAGATGACGGAGAGGATATGGGTTAAGATGAACACTTCTCCATTGCTGATGGTATTTCAAGCTAGTAAAACCACTCTGGAAATCAGTTTGGTGGTTCCTCAGAAAATTGTACATAGTACTACCTAAGAACTCCGCTATACCACTTCTGGGCATATACCCAGAAGATGCTCCAACATGTAACAAGGACACATGCTCCGCTATGTTCATAGCAGCCTTATTTATAATAGCCAGAATAGTTGAAGCTGGAAAAAAACCCTTCAACAGAGGAATGGATATAGAAATTTTGGTATATATACACAATGGAGTACTATTCGGCTATTAAAAGCAATGAATTCATGAAATTCTTAGGCAAATGGATGGAACTAGAAAATGTCATCCTGAGTGACGTAACCCAATCACAAAAGAACACACATGGTATGCACTCACTGATAAGTGGATATTAGTACAAAAGCTCCAAATAAACATGTTACAATTCACAGACTACAGAAGCTGAAGAAGAAGGAAGACCAAAGTGGGGATACATTGGTTCCTTGGAGAAAAGGAACAACTATGGAGACAAAGAATAGAGCAGAAACTTAAGGAAAGGCCACCCAGAGACTGTCCTACCTGGGGATTCATCTTATAAACAGTCACTAAACCCCCAAACTACTATAAATGACAAGAAGTATGTACCAAAAGGAGCCTGCCAGAGTCTTACAGATACAGAGGAGAATACTAGCAGCCAACGATTTTACTGAGCATGAGGTTCACAATGGAGGATTTAGAGGGCGGACTGGAAGAGCTTGGGCGGGGGGGGGGGGGGGTTGCAGCCCCGTGGGAAGAACAATGATGTTGGCCAACCAGATACCCCAGGGCTCCCAGGGACTAAGCCATCAAACAAGGGGTGCACATGGTTCCAGCCAAAAGAGTGGCAGAAGAATGCCCTGTTGGGCATCAGTGGGAGGAGAGGTCCTTGTTCCTGTGAAGGCTCAATAGAGGCCCAAGTGTGAGTAAATTGAGTGGGGGTCGTGGACTGGGTTAAGTAGAGGAGCATATTCTTGAAGGCAGGGGTTGGGAGGATGGGTTGTGGGTTTTCAGGGAGGGGGAGAAACCAGGAAAGGGTATAACTTTTAAAATGTAAATGAAGAATATATTCAAGAAAAAAAGAAAAAAGAAGAAATATCTGTATTAGATAAGAGAAACCACTTAAGGCAGTGACTCCATCTGGATGAAAAAACAGAACAGTTTGAATCAAGATAGTTTTTAGTAGAAATAATGGACAGAGATGCAGATTTTTGGATTGATGGTGTTTAGACTCAGAATCATTGAATGATTAAATCTGGATGTCTTTCATTTATGTTATTTTATTTTGTTGGTAGTATGGGAATGGAATCCAAGTTTTCCTATAGACTAGGACTCTAATCTTCAAGTAAATTCACCAACCTCCTAAAATTGTAACTGGCATGTGTGATTCAGATTATGATACATTCTCTGGAGTCTACCCTTAATAATTCTTAAGTTTATGACCTGCAATTTAAAAAAGAAGCAGTTGAAGAGCCATAATGAAGATGAGAAAAGAATTACTTGGGGCACAGCCAGCAGAAGTAAGGAGATTACTGTCCTCAAACTCCCATTGTCTGTCCCCATGGCTCTACCTGGCCCCTTCCCAAGAAGCCTATAGGGCTCCATAAATATCCAAGTTACACAACATCCTACAATCCTCCGAAGGCTGGGTCCACCTGGGTACATTCAGCAGAGGTGAGCTGTGAAATGTTGTCTGAATGCCATTGTCAGGCCCATGGCTTTCCTGAGGAGTCCTTCTGGCATCAGGAACAGCCAGCCACCACCAAGGACAAACAGAAGACTAAAGGCTAGCATAAAAACATAACCAACAAGAGGCAGGGCAATATTGCACCTCCAGAGCCCAAACATCCTAATACAGCAAGCTCTTGATATCTTAATATAGCCAGAGGACAAGATGTCCTTAAATCCAATCTTATAAAGACGACAGAGGCCTTAAAAGAGGACATGAACAAATCACTTACATAAATACAGGAAAATACAATAAAAAGAGAAGGAAATGAATGAAACTGTTCAAGACCTGAAAATGGAACTAGAATCAAAAAAGAACACACAAATGGAGGGAATCCAGGAGATAGACAACCTAGAGAAGAGAATAAATACTTCAAATGCAAGCATCACCAACAGAATACAAGAGATGGAAGAATATCAGACACTGAAGATATGATTAAAGAAATCAATACAAATGTTAAATCTAAAAGCTTCTTGACATAGAACATCTAAGAAATCTGGGACCAAACCTAAAAATAATAGGAATAAAAAAGGAGACAACTCTGAGCTCAAAGGCCCAGAAAACATTTTCAACCAAATATATGAGAAAATTTCTCCAACCTACAGAAAGAGAAGCCTATAAACATACAAGAACCTTACAAAACTCCAAAAAATTGGACCAGAAAAGAAAATCCTCTCACTACATATTAATCAAAACATGATATGTATAATACAAAGAAAGAATTCTGAAAGGTTCAAGGGAAAAATGCCAAGTAACATATAAAGGCAGACCTATCAGAATTATACCGTACTATTCAACAGAGACTCTAAAATCTAGAAGAGCCGGTTGTGGTGGCACACGCCGGTAGGATTTGCTAAAATCTAGAAGAGCCTGGATAGATATCTTTAAGACTCTAGGAGACCTCAGATGTCAGACTAGACTACTATGTCCAGCAAAACTTTTAATTTCCCCAGATGGAGAAAACACGATATTCCGTGACAAACTCAAATTTAAACAATATCTATATACAAATCTAGCTATACAGAAGACACTAGAAGGAAAATTCTAAGCCAAGGAGGCTAACCACACCCAAGAAAATACAGCAGGAAACCCTACACCTGGAAGTGTGCACACATACTAATGCAGGCATTCACACAAATATACCACCAACATCAGAACAACAGATATAGCGTGGGCGCACACGCCCGCCATCCTAGTCACCTGGCGGACCCAATTAACAGTCATAGCCCTAGGGGAACTTGGCTCGGACCTTGGCCTCCCAGGCTTTTGCCTGGACTTAGGGCCTGGGCAGCCAGGCTAACCTTGTGTGCGCCAGCCCGATTGGGGGATCCGCTGCCCAGCAGAGTGATCTGAACACCGGGGAGGTCCCGGCAGCATACACCATCGGCGCTCCCTGGGGGTGCACACAGGCTCCATCTGGTCCACAGACACAATCTGGGGCAAGGCCTCGGGCGGTAGCCCTCAGCTCAACTCTCTCCGCTGCTGGATCCAGATCAGCCTGGGCGGCAGCACCACATCACCAGGTCCTGGCGGCCAGCTGGGAGAAGTCAGTGTGCTCCAGTGAATCCAGCGGCCCCAGCGGGAGCCTTCGGGTGCCTGCTTCGAGATCTGAACAGCCTGGGCAGCAGCACCCTGTCTACAGGCAGTGCAGGGGGTAAGCTATGCACCAGAGGCCAACTGGGAAGGGGCAGCTTGCACTGGTGAGTCCAGCACTGACAAGAACAAGTAACACCAGTGAGAACTAGATGGCAAAAGGCAAACACAGTAACGTCTCTTACAGAAATCAAGGCAATATGGCAACATCTGAACCCAATTCTTCTCTACGAGCATGTCCTGGATACCCCAACACACCAGTAAAACAAGATTTGGATTTAAAATCACTGGTCATGATGCTGGTACAGGATCACATGAAGGACATACTTAAAGAAATTCAGGAGAAAATGGATCAAAAGTTAGAAGCCCTTGCAAGGGAAACACAAAAATCATTGAAAGAAATCCAGGAGAATACAAAAGCCAACAATGAGGAAACACAAAAAAAAAACTTAAAGAAATACAGGAGAACTTTGGTCAACAGGCTGAGGTTATGAAAGAGGAAACACAAAAATCTCTTAAAGAATTACAGGAAAGCACAAACAAGCAAGAGAAGGAGCTAAGCAAAACCATCCAGGATCTAAAATCAGAAGTAGAAACAACTAAGAAAACTCAAAGGGAGACAACTTTGGAGATAGAAAGCCTTGGGAAGAAATCAGGGGACAGAGATGCAAATATCAACAACAGAATACAAGAGATAGAAGAAAGAATCTCAGATGCTGAAGATTCCATAGAAACCATGGACTCAACAGTTAAAGAAAATGCAAAATGCAAAAAGCTTGTAACCCAAAATATCCAGGAAATCCAGGACACAATAAGAAGACCAAACCTAAGGATTATAGGCATAGATGAGAGAGAAGATTTACAACTTAAAGGGCCAGCAAATATCTTCAATAAAATTATGGAAGAAAACTTCCCTAACCTAAAGAGAGAGATGCCCATGAATATACAAGAAGCCTACAGAACTCCAAACAGACTGGACCAGAACAGAAATACTTCCCATCACATAATAATTAAAACACCAAATGTTCTAAACAAAGAAAGAATATTAAAGGCAGTAAGAGAAAAAGGCCAAGTAACATATAAAGGAAGACCTATCAGAATCACAGCAGACTTCTCACCTGAGACTATGAAGGCTAGAAGGTCCTGGGCAGATCTCATGCAGACTCTAAGAGAACACAAATGCCAACCAAAACTACTATATCCAGCAAAACTCTCAATCACCATAGATGGAGAAACTAAGATATTTCATGACAAAACCAAGTTTACCCAATATCTATCCACAAACCCAGCCCTAAAAAGGATAATAGGAGGACAACACCAATACAAGGAGGGAAACTTCACCCTGGAAAAAGCAAGATAGTAACCTTTCATCAAACCCAAAAGAAGTTAAGCAATCAAATTTAAAAAATAACGTCAAAAATGATAGGAAGTAACAATCACTATTCCTTAATATCTCTTAACATCAATGGACTTAATGCCCCAATAAAAAGACACAGACTAACTGACTGGATACGTAAACAGGACCCTACATTTTGCTGCTTAGAGGAAACACACCTCAGGGTCAAAGACAAACACTACCTTAGAGTAAAAGGCTGGAAGACAATTTTACAAGCAAATGGTCTCAGGAAACAAGCTGGAGTAGCCATTTTAATATCAGATAAAATTGACTTTCAACCCAAAGTCATCAAAAGAGACTCTGAGGGACACTTCTTGCTGGTCAAAGGAAAAATACAACAAGAAGATCTCTCAATCCTGAACATCTATGCTCCAAATGCAAGGGCACCCTCTTTCGTAAAAGAAACTTTATTAAAGCTCAAAGCACACATTGCACCTAACACAATAATTGTGGGTGACTTCAACACCGCACTTTCCTCAATGGACCGATCAGGAAAACAGAAATTAAACAGGGACACAATGAAACTAATTGAAGCTTTGGACCAATTAGATTTAACAGATATATATATAGAACATTCTATCCTAAAACAAAAGAATATACCTTTTTCTCAGCACCTCATGGTACCTTCTCCAAAATCGACCATATAATTGGTCACAAGACAGACCTCAACAAATATAAGAAGATCGAACTAATCCCATGCATTCTATCTGATCATTACGGAGTAAAAGTGGTCTTCAAAAGCAACAGAAACAACAGAAAACCCACATACACGTGGAAACTGAACAATACTCTACTCAATGATACCTTGGTCAAGGAAGAAATAAAGAAAGAAATTAAAGACTTTTTAGAACACAATGAAAATGAAAACACAACATACCCAAATCTATGGGACACAAGGAAAGCAGTTCTAAGAGGAAAACTCATAGCCCTGAGTGCCTCCAAAAAGAAAATGGAGAGAGCTTACATTACCAGCTTAATGACACACCTGAAAGCCCTGGAACACAAAGAAGCTATTTCACCCAGGAGGAGTAGAAGGCAGGAAATCATCAAACTCAGGGCCGAAATCAATCAAGTAGAAACAAAGAGAACCATACAAAAAATCAACAAAACCAGGAGAAAATCAACAAGATAGATAAACCCTTAGCCAGACTGACCAAAGGGCACAGAGAAAGTTTCCAAATTAACAAACTTAGAAATGAAAAGGGAGATATAACAACGGAAACTGAGGAAATCCAAAAAATCATCAGATCCTACTACAAGAGCCTGTACTCAACACAACTGGAGAATCTGGAGGAAATGGACAATTTCCTTGACAGATACCAAATACCAAAATTAAATCAGGACCAACTAGACCATCTAAACAGTCCCATAATGCCTAAAGAAATAGAAGGAGTCATAGAAAGTCTTCCAACCAAAAAAAGCACAGGACCAGATGGTTTCAGTGCAGAATTCTATCAGACCTTCAAAGAAGAGTTAACACCAATACTCTTCAAACTATTCCACAAAATAGAAACAGAAGGAACACTACCCAATTCCTTCTACGAAGCCACAATTACGCTGATACCAAAGCCACACAAAGATCCAACAAAGAAAGCGAACTTCAGACCAATTTCCCTCATGAACATCGATGCAAAAATACTCAATAAAATTCTTGCCAACTGAATCCAAGAACACATCAAAATGATCATCCACCATGATCAAGTAGGCTTTATCCCGGGAATGCAGGGTTGGTTCAATATACGGAAATCCATCAATACAATCCACTACATAAACAAACTCAAAGAACAAAACCACATGGTCATTTCATTGGATGCTGAAAAAGCATTTGATAAAATTCAGCATCCTTTCATGCTTAAAGTCTTGGAGAGAACAGGAATTCAAGGCCCATACCTAAACATAGTAAAAGCAATATACAGCAAACAGGTATCCAGCATCAAACAAAATGGAGGGAAACTTGAAGCAATCCCACTGAAATCAGGGACCAGACAAGGCTGCCCCCATTCTCCTTATCTTTTCAATATTGTACTTGAGGTACTAGCTTGGGCAATTTGACAACATAAGGAGGTCAAAGGAATACAAATTGGAAAGGAAGAAGTCAAGCTATCATTATTTGCAGACGACATGATAGTCTACCTAAGTGACCCAAAAAATTCCACTAGAGAGTTCCTACAGCTGATAAACAACTTCAGCAAAGTGGCAGGTTATAAAATCAACTAAAGCAAATCAGTGGCCTTCCTATACTCAAAGGATAAGCAGGCTGAGAAAGAAATTAGGGAAATGACCCCCTTCACAATAGCCACAAACAGTATAAAGTATCTTGGGGTGACTCTTACCAAACATGTGAAAGATCTTTATGACAAGAACTTCAAGAGTCTGAAGAAGGAAATGGAAGAAGACCTCAAAAAATGGGAAAAACCTCCCATGCTCATGGATCGGTAGAATCAATACAGTTAAAATGGCCATTTTGCCTAAAGCAATCTACAGATTCAATGCAATACCCATCAAAATCCCAACTCAATTCTTCACAGAGTTAGAAAGAGCAATTATCAAATTCATCTGGAACAACAAAAAAACCCAGGATAGCTAAAACTATTCTCAGCAACAAAAGAAAATCTGGGGGAATCAGTATCCCTGACCTCAAGCAATACTACAGAGCAATAGTGTTAAAAACTGCATGGTATTGGTACAGTGACAGGCAGGAGGATCAATGGAACAGGATTGAAGATCCAGAAATGAACCCACACACCTATGGCCACTTGATCCTCGACAAAGAGGCTGAAAACATCCAATGGAAAAAAGATAGCCTTTTCAACAAATGGTGCTGGTTCAACTGGAGGTCAGCATGCAGAAGAATGCAAATTGATCCATCCTTGTCTCCTTGTACTAAGCTCAAATCCGAATGGATCAAGGACCTCCACATAAAGCCAGACACTCTGAAGCTAATAGAAAAGAAACTGGGGAAGACCCTTGAGGACATCGGTACAGGGATAAAGTTTCTGAACAGAACACCAATAGCGTATGCTCTAAGAGCAAGAATTGACAAATGGGACCTCATAAAATTACAAAGTTTCTGTAAGGCAAAAGACACCATCGAGAGGACAAATCGGCAACCAACAAATTGGGAAAAGATCTTCACAAATCCTACATCAGATAGAGGGCTAATATCCAATATATATAAAGAACTCAAAAAGTTAGACTCCAGAAAACCGAACAACCCTATTAAAAAATGGGGTACAGAGTTAAACAAGGAATTCTCACCTGAAGAAATTCGGATGGCAGAGAAGCATCTTAAAAAATGCTCAACTTCATTAATCATTAGGGAAATGCAAATCAAAACAACCCTAAGATTTCATCTTACACCAGTCAGAATGGCTAAGATTAAAAATTCAGGAGACAGCAGGTGTTGGAGAGGGTGTGGAGAAAGAGGAACACTCCTCCACTGCTGGTGGGGTTGCAAATTGGTACAACCACTCTGGAAATCAGTCTGGCGGTTCCTCCGAAAACTGGGCACCTCACTTCCAGAAGATCCTGCTGTACCACTCCTGGGCATATACCCAGAGGATGCCCCACCATGTAATAAGGATACATACTCTACTATGTTCATAGCAGCCCTATTTATAATTGCCAGATGCTGGAAAGAACCCAGGTATCCCTCAACAGAAGAGTGGATGCAAAAAATGTGGTATATCTACACAATGGAGTACTATTCAGCCATTAGAAACAATGAATTCATGAAATTCGTAGGCAAATGGATGGAGCTAGAGAACATCATACTAAGTGAAGTAACCCAGACTCAAAAGGTGAATCATGGTATGCAGTCACTAATAAGTGGTTATTAACCTAGAAAACTGGAATACCCAAAACATAATCCACACATCAAATGAGGTACAAGAAGAAAGGGGGAGTGGCCCCTGGTTCTGGATAGACTCAGTGAAACAGTATTTGGCAAAACCAGAACGGGGAAGTGGGAAGGGGTGGGTGGGAGGACAGGGGAAGAGAAGGGGACTTACGGGACTTTCGGGGAGTGGGGGGCTAGAAAAGGGGAAATCATTTGAAATGTAAATAAATTTTATCAAATAAAAAAAAGAAAAAAAAAGAATTCACAAAAAAAAAAGAACAACAGATATTAACAATCATTGGTCTCTACATTAATGGACTCAATTCCCCAATAAAAAGATACAAGTTTGCAGAATGGATGCAAAAATAGTCAATAAAATACTTGCAAATTAATCAAAGAACACATCAAAAACATCATCAACCATGATCATGTAGGCTTTATTGTAGGTATACAAGGATTGTACAAAATAGAAAAATCCGTCAAAACAATCCACCATATAAACAAACTGGAAGAAAAAAAACTACATGATTATCTCATTAGATGCTGAAAATGCCTTTGACAAAATCTAACACCCTTTCATGTGAAAAGTCTCAGACAGCTCAGGGATACACTGTATGTACCTAAACATAATAATGGCAGTAAATAGTAAGACAATAGTCAACATCAAATTAAATCAAGAGAAACTTAACACAATTTTGCTAAAATCAGGGACAAGACAAGGCTCCTCATCCTTTTCTTATCTGTTGACTACATGACTTGAATTTCTACTTAGACCAATAAAACAACTAAAGGACGTCAAGGGGATAGAAATTGAAAAAAAAGAAGTCAATGTATCTCTATTCACACACTACTGTAGATAGTATACATAAGTGACTACAAAAATTCTACCAGAAAAGTCCTACAGTTGATAAACACTTTGAGCAAAGTTGTTTAGATACAAAATTAAATTTAAAAAGACCTTTCATCCCTTCATTTATACAAATAAGTGGGCCAAGAAAGAAATTAGAGGGAAAATCTATGATTTGCAATAGACAAAATTAATACAAAATACCTAGGTATAACTCTGACCAAGCAAAAGAAAAACAAGTGACAAAAAGTTTATGTCACTGAAGAAAGAAATTAAGAATGATATCAGAAGATAGAAAGCTCTCCCGTGCTCATGGGTCAGTAGAATTAACAGTAAAAATGACCATCTTATCAAAAGCAATTTACAGATTCAATGCAATTTGCATCAAAATTCAAACTCAAATCTTTACAGGCCTTGAAGGAGAAATTCTCAACTTCATTTTTAAAAATAAAAAACTCAGGATAGCTAAAACAATCCTGAACAGTAAAATAATTTTTGGAAGTATCATTCAACCATGATTTTGAGCTATACTACAGACAAATAGTAACAAAAATCTGCATAATTTTTATTTGTAAAAATAAATCAATCCTGAATATTAAAAGAATTTCTGGAAGTATCATTTAACTATGATTTCCAGCTGTACTGCAAACAAATAGTAATAAAAATCTACATGATATAGGAATAGACAGGTTGATAAATGGAATCAAATCAAAGATTTACAAATAAACCCACACATCTCTGGACTCTTAGAGTTTTGTCAAAGAAGCCAAAAATGATACAATGGGGGAAAAAAGCATCTTCAAAAAATGGTGCTGGTCTAACTGAATGTCTACATGTAGAGGAATGCAAATAGATCCATATCCATTACCCTGCATAAAACTCAAGTTCAAGTACACAAAAGTCTTCAATGTAAAACCAGATTCACTAAAGCTAATAGAAAGAGGGGAATAGCCATGAACATATTGGTATGGGAGACACCTTCCTGAACAGAACACCAATAGCTCAGGCACTAAGATCAACAATTAACAAACAAGACGTCATGAAACTGAAAAGCTTCTGTAAGACAAAGAACATTGTCAATAGGAAAAGAAAAGCAGCCTACAGAATGGGAAAAGATCTGCACCAACCCTACATCCAACAAACTTATATATGACCAAACTGAAGAAACTAGACAGAGACAAACTAAATAACCCAAATAGAAATGGGGTATGTAACTAAAAAGATTTCTCAACAGAGGAATCTCTGATGCCCTAGAAGCACTTATAGAAATGTTGGATATCCTTAGTCATGAGGGAAATGCAGATCAAACTACTCTTGAGAATCCATCTTACACCCATCAGAATGGATAAGATCAAAACTCAAGTGATAACACATGCTGGCAAGGATGTATAGCAAGGGTAAAACTGCTCCATTGTGAGAGTGCAAACTTGTACAACCACTTTGGAAATCAATTTTTTGGTTTCTCAGAAAATGGGGAATATTTCTTTCTCAAGATTCAACTATACTACTCCTGGACATATACCCAAAAATACTCTATCATAACACAAAAATACTTGCTCACTTATATTTATAATAGATTTATTCATAATAGCCAAAAACTGGAAACAACCTAAATGTCTCTCAACTGAATAATGAATAAAGAAAAAGTGGTAAATCTACACAGTAGAGTACTCCTCCTCTATTAAAAAGAAAGACATCGTGAAATCTACAGGCAAATGGATGGAACTAGAAAATATCAACCTGAGTGAGATAAGTGTTATGTCCTCACTTGTAATTGGATATTAGCTATAAAGTACAGGAAAACCAAACCCACAGACCCAAAGAAACTAAGTAAGAGAGAGCCATCAAGATGCTTGTATGCCACTCAAAATGGGAAATAAAATAGACATCAGAGGAGAAAGGTGGCTGGAGAAAGGGAACTGGGTGAGAGAGAGTGGAGTGTGTCATGGTGTGGGGATCAGGTATGGGGAGAGCAGGTAGGTTTAAATGGCTAGATTAGGGAAAAGAAATCAGTAGGTGGAAACTCTGGGACAAGCTGGATACCTGGGATTCAGGAGGCTCCCAGGAATCTACTGGGGTGACATTAGCTGACACTACTAGCAGCAACGGGGCATATGGAGACTGAAGTGGCCGCCTCCTATAAACAGGCAGGACTTCCAGTGAAGCGAGTGGAACATCAACCCACCCACAACACTTTTGACCCCAATCTTTCCTTACCTTCAAGATGTGCAGGGATAAAGATGTAGCAGAGGTTGAGGTAATCAATGACTAGCTCAATTTGAGATTTATCTCATGGGAGAGAGACAAGCCCTGACACTATTAATGATACTGTTATGCTTACAGATAGATATCTATCTTCTAATAATATCTATCCAGTTCTAGATAGAATGAACTTGCTTCATCCAACAGCTGATGGAAACAGATACAGTGACTCACAGAAAAGTATCAGGGGGCTTTCAGGGAGACTTTCTGAAGAGTGGGAGGAAAGATGTGAAGGAGTCAGAGGGGTCAAGAACATCACAAGACTTACAGAGTTAACTAACCTTGGCCCGTGGGAGTCTTGTAGAGACTAAGCTATCAACGAAAGAGCATGCGTGTGCTGGACCTAGGCCTCCTACCCATTTGTTGCAGATATGAAGCTTGGTCTTCATATGGGTCCCCTAATGATTGGTGTAGGAGCTGTCCCTGACTCTGTTGCCTGCCTTTGGGTGCCCTTCTGATAGCTGGGCTGCTTAGAGGATTGCTTATTTCCGCTGAGATTTGATGTGCCAGGCGGCTTCCCCTTCACTGAGGAAAAGAAGAGGGGGTGAAGTGGAAGGGGGATGTGAAGGTAGGACTAAGAGGAGATAAAGGAGGATGGCAGAAATCAGAATATCAAATAAATAAATAAATAAATAAATAAATAAATAAATAAATAAATAAATAAATAAGATGAAATACATTTCAAACAATAAAAGAGCCTCCCAGGCAGAACTAATTACATTCAAAGTGGTACAAAGTGATGTAATGCCATTTGATTTCAATTCATTAATTTATAAAGTTAAATAAAGAATTCACTCCCTACAGATAAAAAAATGTGCAGATAAAAAAAATGACCAGATGCTACTACATGGTTTTCTTCTTTCCCTCAGTAATAGCTTTCCTAGATAAATGCAAAACCTCCTGAGTTATTCGAATATCAGACAAACAATAACCAATTCTTTAGTGTCATTATGACTCAAATGTTGCATGAACTACACTTGCTCTGATGGGCATTCAACTGTTCACTTGTATTCAAATTTAACTCTCCAGCTTGCTTGCTTATTCCCAAACTGTCAATCACAATGTGAGACATTCAGTTGTGTCTATGGCAGTGGGTTTTTTCACTCTGAAATTCATGCTCTCGGCTCTTCCCCTACCCCACTCAACATTCCTACCCCAAACAGAAGAAAAAGTTTTGCTTTCTTTGGACAAGCAATAATGTCCATGCATAGCATCCTCCAAAAAGATGGAGTTCTAACTGTCTTTAGTACCCAAGTCCCTTGTCTTTCAAACCACAGGCACTGCTCATATCTGAAGATTTGGGAGTTGGGAGCCTCAGATGAGAGAGAATATGTGACATTTATCTTTTTGGGTCTGGGCAACACCATTCAATGTGATTTTTTTTTCTAGTTCCATTTATTGGCAACATTCCCAATTTCACTTTTAACTTTAGAGTTGAATAGTATCCTGTACCACATTATGCACCATTTTTTCATCATCCATTTCTCAGCTGGTGGACATTTAGGTTGTTTCATTTCCAAGCTCTGAATAAAGCAGTAATGCACATAGCGGAGCAAGTATCTGTAATATCCTTTGGGCATATGCCAAGACGTAGTAGAGCTGAGTTGAGTCATATGGTACATTTACTCTTAGATTTTGAAAGCTCTCACTGATTTCCAGAGTGTCAGAACCAGTTAGCCTTCCCATCAACAGCAGGTGAGGTTCTTCGGTCCCAGTAACCTCAGTAGCATTGGTTATCTGTTGTTTTGCTGAACATAGCACTTCCCCTCTCCTCCCAGTTCCACCTCCTTACCTCCTTACCTCCTTCCTCCATCTCCCTCCTCTTCTCCTTAGAGAAGGAGATGTCCCACAAGGGTACCAGCCTGCCTGGAAATATCAAATTGCCACAGAACTAGGTGTACCCTCTCCAACTGAGGTCTGAAAAAGCAGTCAAGCTAGAAGAAATGGATCCAAAGTCAAGCAACAGAGTCAGAGACAGCCCCTGCTCAAACTACTAGGGAACCCACACAACAACTAAACTGCACATCTGCTACATATATGCAAGGGGTCTACATCCAGCCCATGAATGCTCTTTGATTGATGATTTAGTCTCTGTGAGCCCCCACAGGCCCAGGCAAGTTGACTCTATAGCTCTTCTTGTGGTATCTTTGACCCCTCTGATTCCCTTTATCCTTCCTCCTACTCTTCCCATTTTTTAAATTGGGGTGTTGACATTACTCTTTATTTCCTGATTTCTTTGTATATTCTGAGTATTAGTCCTCTGTCAGATGTACAGCTAATAAAGAATCTACCATTCTGTGTGTTTCTGCTCTTAATTGTTTCCATAGCTATAGTGAAGGTTTTATCTTTATGAGGTTCCAGTTATCAACTTTTAACCTCAATTTCTTGGCAAATAGCATCTTGTTCAGAAAGTCCTTTCCCGTGCTTATTATGTCTTGCAGGGAACTGCTTGTGTTTTCTTCTAGAAATTTTAGTCTTTTTGATTTCAAACTGGGGTCTTTCATGGAGAAATTAGAACCACAGTATCAAAGTCTCCCAAAAACCACATCTTAGATCTCATAGCAAGTATTTTACATTTGCCTTACAAAGCAAATATTTAGGCATCAAACACAAGCTCAACTCCAGGCTTTTTCTGTCAATTGACAAACAGATACTCTTTGAAAGTGTTTGTTTAGTTGTATGTCTACTACAATGTCTGACCAAACACTATTTGAAGTGTAATGAATTTACACATTAATAAGAAATTAGACATAAATTGCTTTGTGGTTAGCTCCTTCCCCTATTTCCTGTTCTCATAGTGGGGCATATAGTGAATTTATATTTTAAAGTATACTGGAAAGGGTTCAGGACACTCTGAAAAGTTCAGGTAATGCCACTACAAAGTATTGTAGGGGGAGCTGATACACATCATGTTTCTTGTGCTTTGTTTCTATCCTCTCTCGACTTGTAAATAAAATGAGTTCCCAACTCAGGGTCATTGTAACATCTAGGAGACTTAAAATGCCCAGGGAATCCACAGTATCATTAATCGTCTTTATCTTCAGTCACTCTCAACCAGATTAAAAACTACCCTGTAAAATCCCATCTTAACACCCATCAGAATAGTCAAGATTAAAAACCTAAGCAACAGCACATGCTGGTGAGTATATAAAACAAGGGAACAGTCCTCCATTGCTGGTGGAAGTGCAAACTTGTGCAGCCAATTTGAAAATCAAGGTAGCTTCTAAGAAAATCGGAAATTGATTCATCTCATGACTCAGCTATACCACTCCTGGGTATATATCTAAAGGACACTTGCTCAACAGTTCATAGCAACTTTATTTGTAATAACTAGAAACTGGGAAAAAAAAACTATATGTCCCTCAACCAAAGAGTGGATAATGAAAATGTGACACATTGATAAAATGAAGACTTATTCTGTTGTTAAAAACAGTGCAAACATGAAATTTATGGGCAAATGGATGTAATTAGAAGAACATCAACTCACTTTGCCTCTGTTCATTGGGTTTTGGGTTTATGTCTTTTCAAAGACTAAGCTATTTTGTTCAGAGTGAGTTTTGGAGGCTTAGGCCCATTGCCTTGGAGGAGCCATCAGAGAAAGTCGGCCCAGTTAAGGACCCAAAAATTCCTCAGAGGAAAGTCCTACAACCATAAACACTAGTAAAGGTCATGAAAAAGCTACCCCTCAACCCCAGTGCACATCGTCACACCTTCACCACCAGATTGAGAGCAAAACTGTAGAGAATGGAAGAGAAAGAATCTTGAGGGAAATTCAAAGCACCTTTCCCGAGAGAAGAGTCTACACACTGTCAGTGATGAAAGATCCTAGAGCAAGGATGAGAAAATTTGTTCAGATTAAGAACAGACAAAAAGGCTTGAAGGAAATGAGTCTAAAGGGAACTGTGAGCCATTTAGATGTCGCTGTACTTTCTGCCATTATCAAAGATGGGATCCTTCTGAGAATGCTAAAATCAGGAATAATTAGGACAGTTTCAAGTACACTGTCCATGCTGTTAATGATGCCATGCTGCAGATGTGAAAGCTGATTTTGGTTTGTTTGTTTGCTTGCTTGCTTGCCTGACTGTTTGTTTTAAGATTAAACTTTTCCTGGTGCTGGGGAATCTTCTAACTTGTTAACCTTTAAATTATATAGGATGTGTGACATTTGGATTCATGTGAATGACTTAAATTTACCCAAAGATGCGAGAGAATGAGTAAAAGTATTCTTCGAACTCTACAAGCCACAAGCCTCAAGCCCAGGGCTGAAAAATAAGGTAAATAGAATTTGGAGTAGTTTGGTTTAGAAGGTAATTGGAATAGATCTTTGGATTTTTCTAGTTTTCAGAAATTTGTAATAAAAGCAATTTTATTTTCTTGACTTTTTGTAATACACAGAACAAATTAGAATAAGCCATTGGAGATGGGAGAATTGTTTTAACATGTGCATGTGTGGTTGTGCATACTCATGATATCCAAAGTGTGACCGCTCAGTATATTTCCACTCATGGGATTAAAGTCAGATTGTCACTCGACCACCTTTTCTTAACCAATGAGTCATCCGGCTGGCCTCTTTTGTGTTTTACATTTTTGTGTTTGAGATGTGGGCTACCAACCCTGCTTACTTTTGTTTGAGACAGAGTCTCCATGAGGCCTAGCTGTACTCTTAACTCCTGATCCTACCTCTCTGTTTTCCAAGTTTTGCCACCATAATCCTGTCAGCAAGATGTGGAAAATGCTTGTCTTGATTTGTTCATGCTGTATAATAAAAAAACAAAACCAAAAAACAAAACCAAAAAAAAATTTGTTGATCTACTCTTAAAAAGAAAACAACAACAACAATAACAACAACAACAACAAAACATCCTGAGAAAGGTGACCCAGACCCAGAAAGATAAATTTGTTGTCCTTGTTAATGAAGTCAACCTTCAAGTATACTTTATTTGGTTGCTTTTGGATAACTTTTAGTAGTATAACAGGAACAGGAGACTTGCCTCATCTGTATTGATTTCAAAGATCCTTCTAGACCTTAATACCTACATGAGTCAGCCAAGGAATATGCCAAGGTCATCAGAAACAATGGTCTGGAAGGCCCTCTATATGGAAGGCAACTGAGAAATGCCCCTGAGAAGCCTCTGCTGCTAGAAAGATAAAGGGCTTTTGATGATGTCAAACTTCTAGTTGCTTCTATGCTCAATAATCTGTGATTATAAATCCAGAAGTCTTGTGTACCAGTGAGAATCTGCATTATCTCCAACTGCTCACAAGGGAAAATTCAGTTTGCTCCAACAAAACTCAATGGGTATATAAGCCACACTTAAGGGTAGATCCAATACCCAGCAGTAGAAGAACATAAAATAAGCTCAGTTTCTTTGGGGGAGATTTTTGTAGTATAATGCTTTGACTTGTTTTTTATATTTTAACTTTACAGGTCTTTTGCTTATATGGTATAGTTTATGGTTTTGAGGTATTACGGGATTTACGTGTGTTACCAGGGTCTATATGTATGTCTTAAGCTGGTTATTTGTATTTTTCACTTTTATCTTTTTCTGCTTTGTTTGTCTCTTGGTTTTTAATAATCATCATTATGTCTTAGAGGCCTGTTTGTTTTCTGAGAGTCAAATGATGTAGAATTGTATGAGTTGAGAATTGGAAAGAATCTGGAAGGAATTGGGGGACAGGAAATTGTAATCAGAAAATATTGTATGAACAGTTATGTTTTCAGTATAAAAAATATTTTTTTTCAAATGTTCAAAAATTCATCTCACAGCCTTTGGTGAAACATTCATCTCACAGCCTTTGGTCCAGCCTGTGGACAGAAGCAGCTGACCCCTGTTGTTGAATTAGGGAAGGCTAAAGGAGAAGGGAAGTCCTGTAGGAGGACCAGTGGTCTCAATTAATCTGGACCCCAAAATCTCTCAAACACTGGACCACCAAACAGGCAGCATACAGCAGCTGATATGAGGCTCCCAACACACATACAGTAGAGGACTGCCTGGCTGTACTCATTCAGAGATGATGCACCTAACCCTCAAGAGACTAGAAACCCAAGGGAGTTTAGAGGTCAGGTGGGGTAGGAGGTGGGCAACATCAACATGGAAACAGAGGGCTGGGGAGGGGGTATGGAATGTGGAACAGTCAGAGAGTGGACAGGGAGTGAAATAAAATATGGAGTGTAAAAATTAATTAATTAATTAAAATAAGAAAGAAACTGTAATAAAAATACAAAGAGAGACAGCAGATTTCATAGACTTGTATTACTAAATCTATAATAATACATGCTTTCTAAGATTTTATTTGTAAGGGAACCCTCTTATCAATTTAGGACAAAGCATTTTCTTTTGTTTTATCTCCAAAGGTTTCCTTTCCAGGCCAGAAAGAGCTATAAATACTGTGACTTTAATTTATTCATCTGTTCTGTGACCTCAGAACACAGCATGATGCCAGTAATTCACAAGTAAAGAGGCATGTCTGGATAATTAACTGATACACAGGTTATCCTCTGCTTTATCAAGAGATGATATTTTGATCTAGTTTGAAATGAATATGCATTAGCCCAGCTTGCCAAACCTACCATGCATATCATAGCTCATTCTGAGCACCATTTACCTCACCAAAAGAAAGTGGTTTCCTGATATCCAGAAAGCTAATTAATAAACACTCCAGTGTCAATCTTGATAAACCTATTGATATACACTAAAAACAAATTTGAGAATGTAGTGCTATGATTAAGGCAATTAAATACATGTTCTGCTGTCATTCATATCTTGATTATAAACTATGGTGATATGGACCAAAATTAACATGTACACATATTTTGCACCATTTGCCAAAGACTTCTTTAAATAATAATTCTAAAATCACTCCCATATGAGCACAACTGCCCCCTGTGTTCAGAGATAGTGTAGGAACAGATATTTATATGTAAATAAATGAGAAACTTGTGTTCCTGCTTAGCCAGAAAAATTGCCCATTATCTAACTGCAATTGCACAGCCATGGCTTTCTGTACTAGCTTTCAGGTTAAGTATTTAATATTTCTTGTGTTGACTAATTGCTACATCTCTACTAAATGCTCTTATATTCAATGGCACAATGCCATGCTTATGATGATTTTAGTTGCACACCTTTAAGACTTTTCCTATTAATAAATTCATCTTTTGTTAAGGTGTGGTTCTAATGTTGCATCCTATCACACAGACACTTGCTCAGCCATGTTCACAGCATCTTTATTCATAATACCCAGAAACTGGAAACAACCTAGATATATCTCAGTGCAAAGAAAATGTAGTACATTTACACAATGGAGTATTACTCAGCTCTTAAAAACAATGACATCATGGAAATTGCAAGTAAATGGATAAAACTAGAAAAAAATCTTTCTGAGTGAGATAACCCAGACCCTAAAAAACAAACATGGCACTCACTGTGTAGACCATGCAGTCTTGAACTCACAAAAATCTGCCTGCCTCTCCCTTCTGTGTGCTGAAATTAAAGATATGTGTCCGAAGGCCTGGATTAATCAATTCACTTGTTAAAATTTCCATCAGAATGTGTTAAATGTGCTTTCTTCTTCCCCCACCATAGCTGTTTTGTTTTATGAAAAAGAGGTAATCAACACACTGAGCTCATACCTTGCTTGCCCAGACATTTACTTATTCACACCAATAGACGACTGTGGTTCAACACTTCTGTGATCACTTTGCCCTTTCCTCTACTTTATGACCTATGTTCCTTTTCTTTACTAACATAGTAGGTCTCATAGCTATCCAATAAAATTAAAAAATATGATACAAACAAAAAAGAGAGAGAGAAATGGATAGAGAAAAAGAGGGAGTGTTTTTAGTTCAGTGGAGAGTTCTCTAGTACAATGTTATAAATTGTATTACAGAGACACATTTTATAACCAATATAGAACTTTCTCTCATCAGGATTAATATTAGAGATGAACGAGATCTAACTGAAGCTGTACAAAACATACTCCTAATATTTTCTTATTTTCTCTCTTTTTTAAATATTTTATTGAATATAATCTTCATTTACATTACAAATGCTAAATCCTTTTCTGGTTTCGCCCCTCCACTAATACCCCCAATGCCTCCTCCCACCCCCTGCCTCCAAGTCTACGCCCCTCCACCTGACCCACACCCCACCCCATTTCCCTTTGTTGGGGAATCTATTGAGCCTTCACCTGACCAAGGACCATTCCTCCCACTGATGCCCTACAAGGCATTTCTCTGCCACATGTTTGGCTAGAACCATGTTGTACCCCTTGGTTGATGGTCTATTCCCTGGGAGTCCTTGGGGCATCTGGGTGGCCCACATTGTTGTTCTTCCCATGGGGCTGTAAACCCCTTCAGCTCCTCTGGAATGCCCTCCAACTCCTCCATTGGGGACCCCACGTCCAGTCCAATGGTTGGCTTCTAGGATCTGCCTCTGTATGTGTAAGGCTCTGACAGGGTCCCTACAGAGGCAGCCAGGGCATGCTCCTTTTGTTATGCACTTCTTGTGGCCCATAATTGTGGTCGGGTTTGGTGACTGTTATTGGATGAATCCCCAGGTAGGGCAGTCTCTGGGTGGCCTTTTCTTCAGTCTCTCATCCACACACTGTCTCCTTTATTGCTCCTGTGAGTAATTTGTTCCCTTTCTCAGAGGAACCAAAGAACCCTTACTTCAGTCCTCCTTCTTCTTTAGCTTCCTGTAGTCTGTGAATTGTAACTTGGTTATTTTGAGCTTTTGGGCTAACATCCACTTATCAGTGAGTGCATACCATGTGTGTCCTTTTGTGATTCAGTTACCTCACTCGGGATGACACTTTCTAGTTCCATCCATTTGCCTAAGAATTTCATGAATTCATTGTTTTTAATATCTGAATAATACTCCATTGTGTATATATACTGCAATTTCTCTATCCATTACTCTGTTGAAGGACATCCAGGTTCTTTGCAGCTTCTGGCTATTATAAATAAGGCTGCTATGAACATAATGGAGCATGTGTCCTTATTACATGTTGGAGCATCTTCTGGGTATATGTCCAGGAGTGGTATAGCTGGGTCCTCAGGTAGTACTATGTCTAGTTTTCTGAGGAACCACCAAACTGATTTCCAGAGTGGTTTTACCAGCTTGCAATCCCACCAATGATAGAGAAGTGTTCCTCTTTCCCTACATTCTCTCCAGCATCTGCTGTCCCCTGAGTTTTGCATCTCAGCCATTCTGACCACTATGAGGTGGAATTTCAGTGTTGTTTTGATTTGCATTTCCTTGATAACTAAGAATGCTAAATATTTCTTTAGGTGCTTCAGAGCCATTCCCGAGTTTCCTCAGTGGAAAACTCCCTGTTTAGCTCTATGTCCCATTTTATAAATAGGACTATTTGACTCTCTGAGGTCTAGCTTCTTTAGTTCTTTTTATACGTTAGATATTAGCCCTCTATTGGATGCAGGATTGGTAAAGATCTTTTCCCATTTGTTGGTTCTTGTTTTGTCCTATTGACAGTGTCCTTTGCCTTATAGAAGCTTTGTAGTTCTATAAGGTTCCTTTTGTTGATTCTTATTCCTAGAGCATAAGTCATTGGTGTTCTATTCAGGAAATTTTCCTCTGTGCCCATGTGTTCAAGATTCTTCCCCACTTTCTCCTTTGTAACCTTCAGTGTATCTGGTTTGATGTGTAGGTCCTTGATCTTCTTGAACTTGAGCTTTGTACAAAGAGATAAGAATGGGTCAATTTGCATTTCTTCTTTATTCTATATTCTAGATTTAATATTCTATATTTATTTCTATATTCTTTGTTTACATTCCAAATGATTTTCCCTTTCCCAGTTTCCCCCTCCCCATAAGTCCCATAAGCCCTCTTCCCTCCACCCATTCCCCAATCAACCCCCTCCCACTTGTCTATCCTGGTAATCCCCTACAATGCTACATCAAGCCTTGGGAATGATTTGATATGTGAGTTGTGTCTTGGGTATTCAGAGCTTCTGGGCGAATACCCACTTATCAGTGACTGCATTTCATGTGTGTTCTTTTGTGAATGAGTTACCTCGCTTAGGATGATATTTTCCATTTCCAACCATTTGCCTAAGCATTTCATAAATTCATTGTTTTTAATTGCTGAATAGTTAAAAAGAAACTTTAGCAGGAGTCCAGGAGGACACAGACAGGGAACTCACCTTTTTAAAACTGTAAGGTGTTAATGGGAACTTCTGTGTTCAATAACAAAACAGATGTGGTAGCTGGTGCCAAAGCCACCTCTGAATTGAAGGTGCATAGCTCTTCTTGTCCTGTTGGCTGTGAGCATGTCAGCTCAGCTGTCTCTCCATTGACTAGGCCTCCTAGACAGAGTATACAAAAGACTGTGCTTTCTAAGAAGCCTGAGTCATGTTGTGTCCTGCTTCTCCCTATGGATCTTGGAAGAACAGTGGCTTGGGTGAATTCCAGGAGCTTCTGGCAGCTTCCACTGGAAAGAACCCTCCTGAACAGAGTTGTGTCCTATCTCAGCTGTCAGAGATCAGAAAATGTGCAAATTTGCATGTACACCTGCTCAGCCCCCTTCAAATATCTCCCTAGGATCCTTGGTTCAGGAGGCACTTCTACTGGGAAGGATTCTTCTGCTCACCATTAGCTGTCCACACCTGTGTTAACTTACTTATTTGAACATCTGTTAGGTTATCTTTCAAAGGTCAGGTATTCATTTAAACCCTGGAAATCATAAACCACAGAAACACTCCTAATATTTTCACGTCTTGGATGTTCCATGGCCCTGTTTCATGACATCATTATATTTTTGTGATATTAAAAGTCACCGGCAGTGTGAAGAACCAGTTGCATATGTTCTTTCTGGATTTGCATCTATCTCCACAACTCTGAAGACATTTTTCTGAACCACCAAAGTTATGTGGTTTGACACTGAGTTCAGGGGAACTCAGAATTGCTGAAGATGATGAGTCATACAGCAGAAAGGACTGGTTCTCTGGGGCATGCTCTTAGCTTTGTAACTATTTCCTGTTACCTCTCTAACACACACTGGAGGGCTCAGAACACTGTAGCATCTGACATATGTCATTCCAGACTACAATACATGTGTCTGAATGATTGTGTTTCTTATGGAGACAATGAAGAAAGACCCATTTTAGAATTTTCCAGATTCTGCAGGTTTTTCTCATGGGTTTACTTTCTGAGTCCTCCAAGGCAGTAATTATTCTCTTTGACCATTCTAACCAACACAGATCTTCTGGCCCTGACCACAGCAGAATTATCTTTTAAGGCTCATCTAATTAGTGACTCATGTAGCTCATCTGGGCAGCCTACTTGCAAACTCTCCCTCTCCACACAAGGCAGCTATTACAGGTTCTAAGAATGTGGTACATGCAACTCTACTGACCAAATGACTCCGTGTCACAAATTTGTGGCATGGTAACTCATTTTACTTTGCTAATTCTTAATGATAATTAATCTCTATGTCTACTTGGATAGCTTTTGTTCTTTTAATCCCCTTCTTTCCTTGTTGTGATGACTCTTAATGTATCTAAATATAATGCTGAATGATAAGTTCTTTCTATAATAAGAGTACAAGTTAACGATAGTCTCAGATTTGCCCATCAATTTTGTTATTCATTAGACCACTAAATATCACTAAATACTGGGAGAAATACTATTTTGTAGACACATGGTAGACAAATAGACAAGGTACCCATTGTCATAGAGATTCAAGGACAAGCATGAAAATTCACTGGAAGAAAACTGAGTGGCTACTGAAACTGAGGTGGACAAGGACCAACATACTTAACAATACAAGCTATCTTTTATTGCTCATCTAACTTGAAGCCAAGTTATAAGATCAGATACAAACTTAAATCAGCCTAGTTAGCTATGAGGGGGCTGGGTCCATCTCTTCCTCTTTTCATTCTAGAGAAAGAATAGGACCTAAGGCCAACTACAGTTTGATCTGTGTCCTAGTTTGTATTTTATTGCTGTGAAGAGACACCATAACCATGGCAATCCTTGTAAAGGACAACATTTAACTGGGTACAGATTATAGTTTCCAAGGTTTCATCCATTATCATCACAGCAGTGTGCAAGGAGGCATGATGCTGGAGAAGGAACTGAGAATACTACGTCTTGACATTCAGAGAACAAGAAGAGTATGTGCCACTGGGTGTAGAATGAGCATAGAAGACCTCAAAACCAACCCTTAGAGTGACATACTTTCTCCAACATGGCCATACATACACCAATAACTGTTATTCCTTATGGGCCAAGTATTCAAACACATGAGTCTACGAAGGCCATTTCTATTCAAACCACCAGAGTCTGTTCCTGGAAAGTCTCAGATCAGTTTCTTAGCTTCATTATACAGAGAGTCACATCTAGTCAAAGTTCAGAGAATATATATCCATAGAGTAATCAGCCCAAATGTGACTCCTACTTTGTACCTCCTTCCCAAAATACTTATAAAACTTCACCAAAGAGAGGGAATAAAAGACTCTAAGATCCATGAACAGGAGGATATGGTCACAAGAGTGCTTTGGGGACATGACAACACCATCGTACTCATGACACTACCTATGGTTTCTTATACAAGATGTGCACAAGATTAAGCCTGTTAATGTTCTAGTAGAGGGAGAGAGGGACTCACAGATCCCCTACTTCTTATTGAGGAGTTACTGACAGATGACGGATGCTAAAGGAGAAAGAAATAGCTTTCTTTAGTGAATGGCCCTGGTAGGCTGACCAGGATGACCCACACCCATGAGCATATATGGGCTACAGCAATTAGACTCACTGGGCTATAAAAAAGAAAAAGAGGACACAAAGATGGAATAAGCACGTGAAGGTGGAAGAAGTCTGCAAAGAAGGTGAAGAAATGGGGAAAGTGACCAAAATATTATCATTACCATGTATAAAATTATCAATAATAATCCAAAAATACAGTATTTTAGAAATAAATTGACATAGATAAGCACTATAAAAGAAAATAATAATAATTATATAATACATAGTAATGATGATAATTACTTTATTCATACTTTTCTGACAGAACTTGCCATTACCTTGTTGTTAAGTTTCTAATACTTCAGCCATCTTAGCTCCCAGTAGGATGGCACAGGTGACCCCAGGTACTGAGATATCCCAAATCTAAGACCTCTGGGGACACAGACCGCAGAGCTGCTGACTGCCGCCTACGCCCAGGATCTAGGCAGAGCAGTGGTTTGTCTGTGTGCCAGCCAGGTGTGGGTCCTGTACCCTGTGGGATCCCCGTTGCCATCTTCACTCCCTGACAGAGCAGACAGGCACCACAATGTTCGGTCCACAGAGACAACCCAAGTATAACATTGCTTGGGGTAGGACACACCAGGACTCTAACAGCACCCAAGAAGAGGGCCGCACAACACCAATCTGTACCAGGGGAAACCCAGTCACCTACTGATGAGGAAATAGCCTAATAGGCTCACATGAGGTTCAAGCACTGGCTGGTGCTTGAACCTCATGTGAGCCAGCTTGAACCAGGACAAACTAACACCAGAGATAACCAGATGGCAAAAGGCAAATGAAGGAACCTTACCAACAGAAAACAAGACAATATGGCAGCATAAGAACCCAGTTCTCCAAGTCTGGGATACCCCAACATACCAGAAAAACAATATTTGGATTTAAAATCACTGGTCATGATGCTATTAGAGGAACACAAGAAGGACATAAATATATCTCTTAAAGAAATACAAGAGAAAATGGATCAAAAGTTAGAAGGCCTTACAAGGGAAACACAAAAATCATTTAAAGAAATCCAGGAGAATATGAGTCAAAAGATAGAAGCCAATAAGGAGGAAATACAAAAATCACTTAAAGAAATACAGCAGAACTTGGGTCAACAGGCAGAGGTCATGAATGAGGAAACACAAAAATCTCTTAAAGAATTACAGAAAAACACAAACAAGCAAGTGAAGGAACTGAACAAAATCATCCGGGACCTAAAACCAGAAGTAGAAACAACTAACAAATTATAAAGGAAGACAATTTTGGAGACAGAGAACATTGGGAAGAAATCAGGGGCCATAGATGCAAATATCAAAAACAGAATACAAAAGATAGAAGAAAGAATCTCAGATGCCGAAGATACCATAGAAACCATGGACTCAACAGTCAACGATAATGGAAAATGTAAAAAGCTTGTAACCCAAAACATCCAGGAAATCCAGAATACAATGAGAAGGCCAAACCTAAGGATTATAGGCATAGATGAGAGCGAAGATTTACAACTTAAAGGGCCAGGAAATATCTTTAACAAAATTATGGAAGAAAATTTCCCTAACCTAAAGAGAAAGAAGCCCATGAATATACCAGAAGCCTATGGAACTCCAAACAGACAGGATCAGAACAGAAATAACACCCATCACATAATAAAATCCCAAATGTAATAAACAAAGAAAGAATATTAAAGGCAGTAAGAGAAAAAGGCCAAGTAACATATAAAGGAAGACCTATCAGAATCACACCAGACTTCTCACTAGAGAATATGAAAGCTAGAAGATCCTGGGAGGATCTCATGCAGACTCTAAGAGAACACAAATGCTAGCCCAAACTACTATACCCAACAAAACTCTCAATCACCATAGATGGAGAAACTAAGATATTCCATGACAAAAACCAAGTTTACCCAATATCTTTCCACAAACCCAGCCCTACAGAGGATAATAAGGGGAAAACACCAATGCAGGGGGAAAATTTTCACCCTGGAAAAAGTAAGATAGGAAACATCTTTCATCAAACCCAAAAGAAGATAAACAATCAAATATAAAAAATAACATCAAAAATGATAGGAAGTAATAATCACTATTCCTTAATATCTCTTAACATCAATGGACTCAATTCCCCAATAAAAAGACATAGACTAACACACTGGATATATAAATAGGACCCTACATTTTGCTTCATACAGGAAACACACCTCAGGGTCAAAGACATACACTACCTTAGAATAAAAGGCTGGAAGACAATTTTACAAGCAAATGGTCTCGGGACCAGAGTAGCCACTCTAATATCAGATAAAATTGACTTTCAACCTAAAGTCATCAAAAGAGACACTGAGGGACACTTCTTGCTGGTCAAAGGAAAAATACACCAAGAATAACTCTCAATCCTTGAACATCTAGGCTCCAATTGCAAGGGCACCCTCATTCGTAAAAGAAACTTTACTAAAGTTCAAAGCATACATTGCACCTAACACAATAATTGTGGGTGACTTCAACACTCCACTCTCCTCAATAGACCGATCAAGAAAACAGAAACAAAACAGGGACACAGTGAAACTAATTGAAGCTTTGGACCAATTAGATTTAACAGATATATATATATATATATATATATATATAACATTTCATCCTAAAGCAAAATAATATACCTTTTTCTCAACACCTCATGGTATCTTCTCCAAAACTGATCATATAATTGGTCACAAGACAGACCTCAACAAATATAAGAAGATCGAAATAATCCCATGCCTCTTATGAGATCACTATGGAGTAAAATTGATCTTCAATAGCAACAAAAACAGCAGAAATCCCACATATATATGGAAACTAAACAATACTCTATTCAATGATATCTTGGTCAAGGAAGAAATAAAGAAAGAAATCAAAGACTTTTTAGAATTTAATGAAAATGAAGACACAACATGCCCAAATCTATGGGACACAATGAAAGCAGTGCTAAGAGGAAAACTCATAGCCCTGAGTGCCTCCAAAAAGAAAATGGAGAGAACATACACTAGCAGCTTAATGATACACCTGAAAGCCCTGGAACAAAAGGAAGCTAATTCACCCAGGAGGAGTAGAAATCAGGAAATCATCAAACATAGGGCAGAAACAATCAAGTAGAAACAAAGAGAACCATACAAAGAATCATCAAAATCAGGAGCTTGTTCTTTGAGAAAATCAACAAGATAGATAAACCCTTAGCCAGACTAACCAAAGGGCACAGAAACAGTATCCAGTTTAACAAAATTAGAAATGAAAAGGGAGATATACAACAGAAACTGAGGAAATTCAAAAAATTATCAGATCTTACTACCAAAGCCTATACTCAACACAACTGGAGAATCTGGATGAAATTTTCTAGACAAATACCAAACACCAAAATTAAATCACGATCAAATAGATCATCTAAACAGTCCTATAACCCCTAAAGAAATAAAAAGGTTCATAGAAAGTCTTCCAACTAAAAAAAGCACGTGACCAGATGATGTCAGTGCAGAATTCCATCAGACCTTCAAAGAAGACCTAACACCAATACTCTTCAAACTATTCCACAAAATAGAAACAGAAGGAACACTACCCAACTCGTTCTTCGAAACCACAATTATGCTGATACCAAAACCACACAAGTATCCAACAAAGAAAGATAACTTCAGGCCAATTTCCCTTATGAATATCAATGCAAAAATACTAAATGAAATTCTTGCCAACTGAATCCAAGAACACATCAAAACAATCATCCACATGATAAAGTAGGCTCCATCCCAGGGATGCAGGGATGGTTCAATATAAGGAAATCCAACAATGCAATCCACTACATAAACAAACTCAAAGAAAAAAACCATATGATCATCTCATTAGATGCTGAAAAAGCATTTGACACAATTCAGCATCCTTTCATGATAAAAGTCTTGGAAAGAAGAGTAATTCAAGGCCCACACCTAAACATAGTTAAAGCAATACACTGCAAACTGGTAGCCAACATCAAACTAAATCATGAGAGACTTGAAGCAACCCCACTAAAATCAGGGACTAGTCAAGGCTGCCCTCTCTCTCCATAATTTTTCAATATAGTAACTGAAGTTCTACAAAGAGCAATTAGACAACCAAAGAAGGTCGAAGGGATACAAATTGGAAAGGAAGAAGTCAAATTATCACTATTTGCAGATGATATAGTATACTTAAGTGACCCAAAAAACTCCATCAGAGAACTCCTACAGCTAATAAACAACTGCAGCAAAGTGGCTGGTTATAAAATCAACTGAAACAAATCAGTTGCCTTCCTAGACTCAAAGCATAAGCAGGCTGAGAAAGAAATTAGGGAAATGACACTTTTCACAATAGCCACAAACTATATAAAGTATCTTGGAGTAACTCTAACCAAACAAATAAAAGATCTGTATGAGAAGAACTTCAGGTCTCTGAAGAAGGAAATGGAAGACAACCTCAGAAAATGGAAAAATCTGCCATACTCATGCCCTGGCAGGATTAACATAGTTAAAATGGTCATCTTGCCAAAAGCAATATACAGATTCAATGCAATCCCCATCAAAAATACCAACGCAGTTCTTCATAGAGTTAGAAAAAGCAATTCTCAAATCCATCTGGAATGACAAAAAAACCCAGGATAGCTAAAACTATTCTCAACAGTAAAAGAACATCTGGAGGAATCAGTATCCCAGACCTCAAGCAATACTACAGAGCAATAGTGTTCAAAACTTCATGGTATTGGCACAGTGACAGGAAAGTGTACCAATGGAATAGAATTGAAGATCCAGACATGAATCCACACACCTATGGTCACTTAATCTTTGACAAAGGAGTGGAAAACATCCAGTGGAAAAAAAGATAGTCTTTTCAACAAATGGTGCTGGTTCAACTAGAGGTCAGCATGCAGAAGAATGTGAATTGATCCATTCTTATCTCCTTGTACTAAGCTCAAATCCAAGTGGATCAAGGACCTCCATGTAAAACCAGACACATTGAAACCAATAGAAAAGAAACTGGGGAAAACCCTTGAGGACATGGGCACAGGGGGAAAGTTCCTGAACAGAACACCAATAGCTTATGCTCTAAGATCAAGAATTGACAAATGGGACCTCATAAAATTACAGTTTTGATAAGGCAAAGGACACTGTCAAAAGGACAAAATGGCAACCACCAAACTGGGAAAATATCTTCACCAACCCTACATCCAATAGAGGGCTAATATCCAATAAATACAAAGAACTCAAGAAGTTAGACCCCAGGTAACCAAATAACCCTATTAAAAATGGGGTACAGATCTAAACAAAGAATTTTCACATGAAGAAATTCGGATGGCCGAGAAGCACCTTAAGAAATGTTCAACATCATTAGTCATTAGAGAAATGCAAATCAAAACAACCCTGAGATTTCACCTCACACCATTCAGAATGACTAAGGTTAAAAATTCAGGAGACAGCAGGCGTTAGTGAGTATGTGGAGAAAGAGGAACACTCCTCCATTGCTGGTGGTATTGCAAGATGGTACAACCACTCTGGAAATTAGTCTGGTGTTTCCTCAGAAAACTGGACATGACACTTCTGGAGGACCCTGCTATACCTCTCCTGGGCATATACCCAGAGGATTCCCCGGCATGCAATAAGGACACATACTCCACTATGTTCATAGCAGCCTTATTTATAATAGCCAGAACCTGGAAAGAACTCAGACGTCCCTCAGTGAAAGAATGGATACAGAAAATGTGGTATATTTACACAATGGAATACTACTCAACAATTAAAGACAATGCATTCATGAAATTTTTAGGCAAATGGTTGGAACTGGAAAATATCATTCTAAGAGACATAACCCAATCACAAAAGAATATACATGGAATGCAATCAGTGATATGTGGATATTAATTAGCCCAGGAGCTCTGAATACTGAAGACACAATTAGCATATCAAATGACTCCCTTGAAGAAGTAAGGAGATCCTTATCCTGATCCTGATCCTGATCCTGGAAAGGCTTGATCCAGCATTGTAGGGGAGTACCAGGACAGAGAAAAAGAAGGGAGGTGATTGGAGAATGGGTGGAGAGAAGAGGGCTTATGGTAAATATGGGGAGGGGGGAAGCGGGAAAGGGTTTTCTTTACATTTGGAATGTAAAGAAAGAATTTAGAAAATTTTTTTTAAAAGTTTCTAATACTTAATTTTATGTTTTATTTTTTTTTGTCATCTTTGGGCTTAAGTTTCCGTGTGATTTTCCTAAACTTAACAGTAACTTCTATTTATTTGACCATATTAGTTTTACTTTTTTTTATTTACTTTTTTATTGTACCCCCTATAAATTAGCACTTTCCTATACATACATTTATACATTTCTTTCAACTTCAAAGGCCTAATATTCCATGATCAAAATAAACATCATTCAAAATTTCTAATTTTATTGATAACTTGTGAATATGTTGCTTTAATAGATGAAAAAATTTTACAAACCTCTATATCCCCAAATAACTTCAACTCAGTTTTGCTTTCACATATATAATGCCAGAAGGAAATGTGATTATAAAAAACTAGCTGGAGTCAAGAACTGGGTCTTGTGTACAACCACATAAAGAAAATTAATGAAACTATAAACTTTCAGAGCAAAGACCCAGTAGGTAGGATTCAGGCTCCCAAGACTGAGTGACAAGATTGTTAAACGACATCTGGACACCCTTAAAGATGTGCACTCTGGGTTTAGGTGCTCGTTAATTATGGTGGGAAAGCCATCTCCCCTTTCATAAATATAAGCAGAAATAAACATCTTGATGAGCATCAGGGTGCTCTGGGATAGGCCAACCAAGTAAAACAACTAGAAAGGCCCATATGGCATGGGCAGGTGACAGGACCTCATCCCAGGATGCAAATGTCCCCGTGAGTCTAGTAGACTGAGATTTTGTTTGGCTTCTGAATAAACACAGCAAAGGTTTTCTAAAAATTTTTCATTTCTACCCTCTGTGCTACTTTCTTATATTCTCTTTATTACATAACTGTTGTTGAGTTGTTTTTTTTTTTTTTTTTTTCTGTTTAGCACAAAGATTGAACTGCCAAGATTTACAGTCTTGGTCTGTTGGTATAGAGCAGCTTCTTGGGAAGCTGGGTTACGACAATGTTAAGGTCAATGTCTTTCTTTATGTGACAACTCAAGAAGACTGCCTCAAATCTGTTCCAGCATGTATAAGGATCTGGGTTCAATCCTAATGCCACAATCAAAGGAAAAGATTTACAAATTTGTTCACATCTGTGTGTATAAGCACAAAATCACAGATACAAAGAGAAAAAGGCATGCAGAGTGTTTCAGCTACATGTTTTAGAAAAAGAAAGAAGATGCTTATCCTAGGAATTGTTCTTTAAATCCACCAGATGTGCAGTCTATGCATATATTCATTGAAACAGGTCTTCACAACCTTGTGTAGCCATGGAAATCTTTTAAAAGTTTTCATTTTCAGAATCAATTTGAGAATTTTAATGAAAATATCAAACAAATGAAGCACAAAACACACAAAATGAAAGCACGGGGCAAAGAGGGTTAACGGAGTGAGCACAACATTAAAAATGTCGTAGTACACAGACAAAACTGTAAATTTTGATGATTGTTCTACAAAATGATTTGACTTCCATAAAAATGTGGAGTATTTTTTTCAATGATTCTCTTATTTTACGTTGGGTATATTTATACTCTGCACCAAATTGGGATGAAGCTAAGATAAGCTGCTGAGGTTAATACCTAATTTAAACGAAATCATATGAAAAATAGCAATAGCGACAGTGGACTGGAAGATTCCATCTCCTGAAAGTACACAAGGAGAATCACAAATGAAACCAGAGCAAAAAACACAGTGCAAATATCTGGACTGACACACTGGCACACAATAGAAAATCACTACTGAAAATACAGATCATTTAGAATGAGTCCTCTGCGCATTCAGAGCATCTCCGCACACAGTATAGACAATTCCTGTGAAAATATGATTGACAGGGTCAATTAAGGAGGCTGCCATTTTCAGGTTAGCTGGAAGGCTGTAGGCTGCTTTAAGAAAGTTCCCAGATAAAACTTCACTAAACTTTCCTTTTCAGAAAACTGTCAAGGACCCAGTATTACAGACAGCTGTAACCAAGAAATCAATTGCATAAAAGCATATTAAGAGTAATTATGATGCCTGTGTTATATTTAATGATTAGTAAATGTAATCAAGGACTAGGCAGTCCTTAAAATGTTGCTTTTATGTTCAAAATTGTGACGTATTTTTCAAAATGCTTACTGCTTTCCTCCATTTCCTGAATATTGATTGGCAACTTCCAAAGTTCTCTTTTTATTAGGCATCTAACAGCTCCACTGGTATTTATGAAACAGACCTTTTGTTACTCTATTAAATCTCATTAGTATCTTTATCAAAATAATTATTTCTCTTTTATACCAAAACAGAGAGAATAATTACTTTGCTAAATAGTCATTATGCTGTGGAGCACAGAAAATGTCCTTATGGGAAACAGAGAGGGTCTGAGGGCAGCCAGGGACACGGAAATAGCCCTTGCATTAGCTTTGCTTTGATGACCATTCCTAGAAAAGTGTTTCTCATTCGCTCCAGCTGTGCGGAGCACTAGGCAACAATTTCCATCACGGTTCCTTTGGTCAAGATGGCTCAAGATTTGCCCAGTTACCTCGTTCCAGATGACCTTGACATGTAGAGCTGTCCAGCTCATTCCTGGAACAGCATGGATCCTCAACAACAAATAATATGGGTTCAAAATGTTCATAGTTAATAAAATATAATTGTAGTACCTGATCCTGAATTGAACTTTCAGGTGACCTTGGTCATGGCACAGATTGTACACACACACACACACACACACACACACACACACACACACACACACACACACACACATACACACACACACACACACACACACACACACACACTCACACACACCATTCTTAGTGTCTTCACCTATCAAATGCAGGTGTTAGGTGGCTGATCTTAAAACCCCTGGGCTCTGACATTATGGATTCAATGAAGAAGCTGGAAAACCTGATGTGATTAACAGCCAGGGCTTCCTCATTCATCCTGTCATTGATAGGAGGGGGAAAGAAGAAAGCTATTTCTTACCTCTCTCCTTTTATTCAACAGCCAAATCCAGTTAATTCCAATTAAAATTTGTAGTTTTAATTACTTAGTCTGATGGATTTTTTTACAGAACCTTTACTTGTAAATCTTTGCCCTCCCCTTTCCATGTGGCAGCTGCCTAGAGCTTTATAATTTCTACTCCTCAAGCCCATGGAGAGCACCGCCTCTAATTCATTATTCTTTGTTCCTATGTATTGATTAAGCCCGTTTCCCCTCTTCTCTCATGATAGTGATAACACTTTGCTTAAACAGAATTTTAAAGAGCGTTATAAAGATCTTAAATTATCTTGATGCCTTTTCATTCACATAGTATTAAATCTTGTTAAAGAGGCTCCCAACCCCTTTTGAAATAGGTCAGCATCTCAGGTGTCTGTTTTTAATCCTTCCATTTTCTTCTAGCCACTCTGTGGCCTGCTAACTGATAAGTCATATGGTATGAGTAGCAAAGAAACCCCTTACACCCAAATATATTCCTCATAGTACTGCATGGTCATTGATATTGTATGTGCTTGGCTTTTATTTTACTCTACCTCAAAATCAGTAAGACTTTGAGTTTTGTGAGGACAGAGGTGTCCCCCTATATTTTCCAGTTCCAATATTTGTAACACCCAAAACCAACTTCAATATTTGTAACACCAGAAATGATATGAGTAAATAATGCTTAAATCCTTGTTGGATGGATTCACCAGTTATAAGTTTTTAAAGAATGAATTAGGTAAGTGTAATTAATTTTTAGCCTAGTTAGCTTACTTGAAGACTGCTGTCCTCAATTATTTAGGGTTTGACATTGTAACTTCTTCAACAGTGACTTTGTCCAAGCAGCCACCATGCTAAGAGTCATAAGCCATGTGCCTCCTCCTGCTGCACCAAACAACTGCATGAGAAATGCCATTGTTCTTTTTCATTCTTTAATTATTAAGCTTGGGGTTAGAAAAGACAATTTACTAAGGTTCAGAATTCACAAGTGACTCAACCAGAATTATGACTCAATTAAAAACAGAAAAATTTAAACATTGAAACATTGAGTAACATAAACCACTATCATTCGAATTTTTTCTTCCATGACAACCAGTTGTAGCTAAGGATGTCAATGTTTTTAAAATATATTATAATTTTTATATGGTAGTTACTCTTCTCTTTGCTGTGATTAAAATGCCTGACAAATAGCAAGTCAAAGGAGAATGCATTTATTTTACCTTCCAGTTGGAGTGTATACAGTCCACCACAGCAGGAAGGCATTGTAGAACCATGATGAGACTGCTTAGCTCTTCAGGCAGGAAACAGAGCACAAACCAGAAATGGGGCAAGGCTATAATATTGGAAGGCCTGCTCCTAAGGGCTCACTTCCTCTAATAAGGCTCCTCTCCCTAATGGTTTCATAGTCTTCTAAAACTTGCCACCATCTGAGCATCCAAAGTGCAAACAGGTATGTTTCCAGGGGTACTCACATTCAAGCCACAACACACCAGGTGAGACTCTGGTTGTTTATTGTGACTAGCACTTTAGTGTTTGAGTGCTGACTAACCTACAGAGTCCCATGAAATAAACACCCTCATGATAATTCCCTCTCTCACCAGGTTGACCCTACTCTCAATTAAAGTCAGTAATGACAATCAATTGTACTGGCTGATTTTACATGTCAACTTGCCACAAGCTAGAGTTATCACAGAGAAAGGAGCCTCCCTTGAGAAAATACCACCATGAGATCCAGCTATAAGGCATTTTTTCAATTAGTGATCAAGGGTGGGAGAGCCCATTGTGGGTGGTGCCATCCCTGAGCTGGTAGTCCTGGGTTCTACAAGAAAGCAGGCTGAGCAAGTCAGGTGACATGATGCAGTAAGCAGAACCCTTCCTTGGCCTCTGCATCAGCTCCTGCCTCCAGGCTTCTGTCCTGTGTAAGTTCCTGTCCTGCCTTCCTTTGGTGATGAACATCAATGAGGGAATCTAAGCTGAATAAGCCCTTTCTGTCCAACTTGCTTCTTGGTCATGGTGCTTTGTGCAGGAATACAAACCATGACTATGACAATGATTATACTTCATAACATTATTTTTGTTTTTCTAACTACAACTAGTAGTGGTGCTACCACTGTAGGTCAAACCCTAGCATTATGTTAAGCATTTTAAATGCAATGCTATGTATAAAATGTGGTCATGTTAACAAATATGCCGTATCAGCCTTGTGTTCAATCCTGTGAGATGATCAACCCTCTCCAACAAACAAGCTTTGAAATGATGAGAGAAACAAAATAATGAGAAGCCATAGATAGAAAAGTTACAATGAGATATCCTGGAATTAGGTACTTTCTTCATGGATCCCACAAAAATAAATGAGCAAAGTAAGTGAAGGGAAAGCACACTTCTTTCAGTTTCTGGTTGGGAAGACCTTGATTATGGGGAAGTGCAGTAGTGGGTGTAGCATGCTGCTAGTGCCATTGCATTTGTGCTAGGGCTAAATTCGCTTCCTCCTTATTAGTCTAGCTTGCCAGATGGTAGAAGGTGTTATCCTCAGCCAAGATGACTCTTCTCACCTCACCTAACCTATTCTAGCTAATCCCTACCAGACATGCCCAGAGACTTGTGTCCTTGGTGATTCTAAATAATGTCAAGTTGGCAGTATTAGCCAACACAAACTCATCTGTATCTGTTTTCTGAGAGAGATAATCAAGTTTTAGTGGCAGAGAAGTAATTACCCTATGTCCACATTTCTATCCTCCTACACAGGTTCTAGTCTCACCCTACTCCGGCCTATACCCTCCTAGCAAACAGACATCGTTCACACCATCTCCAAGTCTATTCTATGGATTCAAAGCAACTAATATAGAATCCACCCCTGAAATGTATCCCAACAGTATGAGTAACTTGCTCACCATTCACAAGACTACCCCCAAACAACTTATCTTCTATTAAAGGGAAACCCATTGTCATTTTTTTCCTTTCAATATCATGGAAAATATATATAATATTATAATCTTTCTTTTTTTAATTAGATATTTTCTATATGCACATTTCAAATGTTATCCCCTTTCCAGGTCCCCCACCCTGGGAACCGCTATCCCATCCTCCCCCTCCATGCTTCTATGAAAGTGGTTCTCCACCCATTCACCCACTCCCACTTCTTCGTTCTGGCACTCCCCTACACTGGGGCATCGAGCCTTCTCAGGACCAAGGGCCTCTCTTCCCATTGATATCCAATAATGCCATCCTGTGCTACAAACGCAGCTGGAGCCATGGATTGCTCCATGTGTACTCTTTGGTTGGTGGTTTAGTCCCTGGGAGCTCTGGGGGTACTGGCTTGTACATATTGTTGTTCCTCCTATGGGACTGCAAGCCCGTTGAGCTCCTTCAGTCCTTTCTCTAACTCTTCCACTGGAGACACATGTTTGGTATCCACCTCTGTATTTGTCAGTCTCTGGCAGAGCCTCTCAGGAGGCAGCTATATCAGGCTCCTGTTAGCAAGCACTTGTTGGCATCCACAATAGTGTCTGGGTTTGAAATGTGTTACATTTACACAATGGAATACTACTCAGCTACTAAAAACAATGAAAAACAATGAACAATGAAATTCTTAGGCAAATGGATGGGACTAGAAATTATCATCCTAAGTGAGGTAACCCAATCACAAAAGAACACTCATGATATGTACTCACTGAGAAGTGGATATTAGCCCAAAAGCTTGGAACCCAAGATACAATTCATAGACCACTTGAAGCTAAGAAGAAAGAAGACCAAAGTGTGGATACTTCGGTTCTTCTTAGAAGAGAGAAAAAAAATACCCACAGGAGGAGATACAGAGGCAAAGTATGGAGCAGAGACTAAAGGAAAGGCATCCAGAGACTGCCCCACCTGGGGATAATCTTTCAAAGTGAGCTATTTATCCTGCATCCTCTCTTCCTTGTGCACATAACAATCCATAGGTTTTATGTTTTGTCATGTACTCCTGCAGACTTTAGTCTCCCTGGAGTCATAAACACTCTCCAGCTGATGCTATTTTATCTCTCATATGACATTCTCATGCATTCCTGTTACTCAAATTCCCAGGTCTGGTGCAAGAAAGAGGCTGGACCCACAGCATATCAGCTGCCACTGAGAGCATCAGCTGATACTCTGCTCAACATAGCTTTCTTGTTTTTTAACTCTTTGTAAAGATTTATTTATTTACTCCATATGTGTGTTCAGTGATATCGGAAACCGGAAGAGGATGTTGGATCCCTAGAATCTGAAGTTACAAGCAGTCATGAGCTGTCTGATGTGGGTTCTATGATCCAAACTCAGGTCCTCTTCAAGAGCAATAAGTGATCTCTTGACCACTGAGACACCTCTCTAGCTTTCTTGTTTTTAATTCTTTTTTTTTAAGTTAGCATATAAAGTAGTGGGGTTTATTTGAGCATTCTTAGAGATGTTGTATCCTTGCTGGTCCTCTTGCTTCCTTCTCCTTCTTCATCTTATCACTTGTGACCTGTTATCAGTCTCCCCCTCCAACCCCCTGAAAGTCAGTCCTTTCTGCTCTCTCATCATTTGTAATATATTACATTCTCTCCTCTCCTGAAGACTCCTTTCTTCCTCCCACAGTTGCCTTTATCCCTTCATGTGTCACAGTGACACATACACACACAAACACACAGAGTGAACACAAATACTACGTCTGTGGGTGTGTTTATGTGCATGTTAAAATCTACAATCCACATGTGAAAGAAAACATGTGACTCACTTATTTCATCTAAGCATGTTTTCCATCTACTTCCCTGAAAATATCATGTCTCTTTTTAATGACTGCATAAAGCTCCACTGTGGGTATACAGTACACACTTCTTCTCCATTCATCTGTGGTTGGTCACGTAGACTTTCTCCATTTCTAAGCTGCTGTGACTAATATACTTGTGGTAATGCAGGTGTCTCTAAGTAAGACTTTGAGTCCTTTGAGTACATTCCCAGGATTGATGCTGCTGGGAAGAGGCAGTGGGTAGGTCTACTTTAGGGTGTTTCTAAGGAACTTTCATACTGATTTCCACAGTGGCTGTACCAGTGAACACTTCCATCAGCAACGCTAAAGGTTCCTTTTGTCCAAGGTCCTTGCCAGCATTGGTGTTCTTTGTCTTATTAACCTTGGAAATTCTAGGGTGAGATGCAATCTTAAAGTCATTTAGTTTGCTCTCTCCTGACATGAGACACCTTTAAAAATATTCCCAGGCCATCAGTGTTTCTTCTTTTCAGAACTGTACCCACCTATTGCTGCATGGACTAGTTGTTTTATTGTGCTTCACCTGTGCCTTTTAAAAATCTATTCTCAGTAGCATCCCTTGACTATGGGAGAGCCGGCTGTTCACTTTGAGTTCAGTCTAACTCAACTTTGTTGTGCTGACAGTGTTTAATTCTTTTGATCCCAATTGAACCATTTCTTGGATGCACATTTCTGGGGTTCTGAGGATCAGCAAGGGGCCTCAAGGAGAGACCAGCACCTCCCTCATTCAGCTGCCTCCATTCTCAACTGTCCCTGAACACTAAACAGACAAAGCCTATGCCTGTTTTCTGTTCTTGGGCATATTAGAATTCTGGAACACATTTATCTCAATGTGTTCTAGTGTTTTCTCAGTCTGCTCTGCACACTCTGACCTTTCCAAGAACATCTGTTTAACCGACTTTCTTCCTCCATATCACATGTAGCTCTTGTGATTTTGTGAATGTGCCATTTCCATTTCTTGCTACACTCTTGGCTAACACCAAGAGATACTCAACTCCCTGATCATAATGTAAAGCCAAAAATGCTCAGGTCCCCATGCCCTTTGTTACACACCAATGTAATAGTGCAAGAATATTCTCTTTTGTTTATATATTCTCATTTCCTTTCAAGGAAATTTTTGCAAATCCCTTAGACCTTCATAGTAAAGCCAACATGGAGCATCTGCTGGGCATTTATATACCATAGTCAATTAGCCACAAACCACATTTGTCAGGGACTTTTCCCATTTGCACCCCTCCTAACACTATGGAAAATCTGTTTCCTATGGCCTTTTTTTAACTCTGATGAATGTTTTATCAAAGTAACCAGTAGTGCCTCAGAATAGGACTCTGGGAGCCCAGTGGTGGCGCACGCCTTTAATCCCAGCACTTGGGAGGCAGAGGCAGGTGGATTTCTGAGTTCAAGGCCAGCCTGGTCTACAGAGTGAATTCCAAGACAGCCAGGGCTACACAGAGAAACCCTGTCTCTAAAACAAACAAACAAACAAACAAACAAACAAACAAAAAAGAATAGGACTCTGGGACTCTACACCATAGCTACACTATTGCTATAACTGATCCCACCCAAGCTGATGTCATATTATCAGCTATTAAATTTCATTTTTATTTAGAAGATAGTTAAAATTTACTTGGAAAACCAACAGGTTCCTGCTCTTCAGTGTGCTCATTCTGATCTCTTGTCTGTTCTTTGTGATTGTCAAGGAGGGTGTCTCTAGCTTTGTTTAATTTTTTTATCTTTTGGATCAAGGTAGTGCTGGGAATAAAACACAAGGGCCTTGGGCCAACATAGAACAGCTTCTAGCACTGGATGCTTCCCTTGGTTTAAGGCACATGGAGAAAGGAAGAAGAGGGCCCTAATCCTGGAAAGGCTTGATCCAGGATTGTAGGGGAGTACCAGGACAGAGAAAAGGAGGGGAAAAGATAGGAGAATGGATGGAGAGAAGAGGACTCATGGGACATATGGGGTAGAGGGAACTGGGAAAAGGGAAAGCTTTTGGATTGTAAACAAAGAATATAGGCAA
This sequence comes from Apodemus sylvaticus, assembly GCF_947179515.1. NCBI lineage: Eukaryota > Metazoa > Chordata > Mammalia > Rodentia > Muridae > Apodemus > Apodemus sylvaticus. Next base: position 162,829,524 of record NC_067472.1, on the reverse strand, counting down.
ATTCCAGTGTCTTTCAGAAATGACAGGATATTTATGAGGTTTTGTATATGCACTATTAGAAGGTGTGACCCTGCTGGAGTAGATGTGGCCTTGTTGGAGTAGTTATGTCACTGTGGGTGTGGGCTTTAAGACTCTCATCATAACTGCCTGGAAACTAGTATTCTGCTAACAGTCTTCAGATGAAGATGTAGAACTCTCAGATGCTCCAGCACCATGCCTGCCTGAATACTGCCATTCTCCTGCCTTGATGATAATGGACTGAACGTCTGACCTTGTAAGTCTGCCCCAATTCAATGTTGTCCCTTTAAGAGTTACCTTGGTCATGGTGTTTGTTCACCGCAGTAAAACCCTAACTAAGACAATCCCATACTCTAGAACTCACAGCAGTATGGGTGCCTATGCAAGACCAATATAAGATCAAGGCATTCAACATTCCAGCTTGGAATAGGAACAATTGATGGCTTTCAAAGGAGAAAGAGTCTGCTTTCTTTAAATTTGTGCCTCCTGTGAGATGGGTCTAGGAGTTAATGGGAACTTTAAAGGTAAATATGATCAAGATGCATATGGAATTCTCAAAGAAGTCATAAAAATATTTCAAAGCTACACTTGGAGATGAATGTGGAGCATGTTCCTCTTCATTTTTCCTTCAATGTGTGAACCTGTGTTTGTACCTGAGTCACTACATCCAGTCAGAGTGGTAAACTCATTTCATTTCTCAACTAGCCATGATTCATTCATCTGTGCTTTACAATCATTGATAGATTTCTTCATTGTGTCATACACAAGAGCATTTAAAGAAGTTAAATTCTACTCAATATTTTCAAGAAAGATATAAGTAAGGAAAATATAAATAGGAAAGGGGAGAGATCTGCATTCTGTCTGCACATTTCCTGCCAACTTGCTCATCTAGCAATTAGCATTTCATTTGCAATCAGATGCAGTGGCTTGCCCACCATGGTTAATAATTAATGAGTGGACAAATCATATGTACTGAGGTGAACTGAGCATTGGAAGTTTTGTAACATCAGCTGGCACTGAACTCACTACTAATGAATTATCAGGCTTTGTCTAAGGCAGTGGCTCATAACCTGTAGGTTTTGATCCCACTGGGTGTTCAAAAACCCTTTCACAGGAATCACTTAAGATCGGATGCATATCAGATATTTACATTACAATTCGTAGCATAAGCAAAATTATAGTGATGAAGTAGCAACATAAACAATTTTATTGTTAGGGGTTACCAAAATAATGTGTGCTAAGTGGTCACAGCATTTAGAAGGTTGAGAACCATTTGCTAAGGACTGGGGAGATATAACGCACTCACCACACAAGCATGAGGATGAGTTATAATCCACAGCACACAGGTAGCTGCCAGATAGTCACAGAAATATATCTATAATTCCAATATGTGAAAAACGGAGAGCAGGAATTCCCAGAACAAGCTCATTAGTAATGTCATTCCACACTGTCAAGTTCTAGGTTCAGTTGAAAGATCATAGCCTTACGGAAGAAGGTGGAGAGCAATCATGGAAGGCTTTGAATGTAAGTTCAGGCCCTCAACATGCCTGTGCACACATACACTGAGTCATCTTCACATGCAGATGTACCTACACGTATGTGAGCATGCATACATACACTACACGTATAGTAGATGAGCAAAACAAAATGTCTAATCTAGATGTAGAAAAGGAGGTTACAAGACACAGAAATCAAATGAAAATGGCTCACTGATAAGATGCGTAATTCCTGGGAGGAAGAAAAGAATTACCTCAGGTTCCATCTTATGCAATCAACCTAATCTCCGCTCAGCAGTGCAAGCTTCCCAGGTCAGGAAGCATCACTCACAATCTTTACTTGTTTTCCAAGGCTGTATTTCCCATGAATGAATGAGGTCCTTTTGTTCTTGGTAATTATTAATTATAGGGATGTTACAATGCCTAGAGAGTAGATAAAGAGAACCTGGAAAGCCACATTCATTTCAGCTCAATGGAAAGACTTATTCATTAGTACATAAAGCTATCTTGTTAAAGTAGTTTCATTAATCATTGAGAAAATGTGTACACTTAGTCATAGGGGAAGGTATTCAGAAAATTTGGGAGATACTGTGTGACTGGTCACACTACTAGAGAGAAGAAAAAAAGGCTTCAGTAGGAAAACATGATTGAGAATGTTACCATTTCAAATCCACTAATGGGGAAAAAAACTAATGAGAATACTAATGCATTGCCAAGAGACCATGAACCAGAAGCCATTGGTCTCCCAGAACACCATCTCTCCAGCATCCATCATTTTATTTGCTCCACAAACATAAATTAAAAAAAAGAAAGTCCTCTATCATAGTTTGTTCATCTAGGGAGTCTTCAGAAAGTGACAGACTCAGGTTATTTTAAAATGCACCCATGCCCTGTAGAGATGACTGAGCTCTCCCAAGATTAAGCCTTTACTTACTTGATTAATATTTCATACTTTTAAAAAAGTATTTGTGTGTGCGCGCGCGCGTGTGTGTGTGTGTGTGTGTGTGTGTGTGTGTGTGTGTGTGTGTGTGTGTGTTTGTGTGTGTGTTAAGTCTGAATATTAAACTTTATTCTTTTGGAGAAAATGCATTCCTGTAGACTTAATTTTACCAGAAATAAATTCTTATGTTCAGAGAAACAGGAATTGGTTCATCCATTTACTCCATATATTTGGGGTCTATCTTTGCTGGCAGACACCAGCTCTGTAATTGGAACCAAAAGCAGAACAATTCCTGCCACTCGGAAGCCTGCCATCTACCAGTAGTCACATAAACAAAATCTGAAAGTCTCTCACTCAGAGCTCTGCAAAACATTTTCCCTTAACCAGGGTAGAAATGAACAGGACCTCATTCTCAATCTGATTGACACTCCATCCCTTCCAATTCTTGTGGCTATGTATAGGCGTAACATATGTACCTAGAGGTAAAAACATATTAATAAACTTACAATGTGATGGTAGGTTATCAGAATTGGTAGTGCAAGTGACTTCTCAATTATCATATGTTAGGAGTGGCAATATTTCACAGAGTCATATTACTATTAAAGCTGAATGCTTATTTTCAACACTAAGTTTGCTATATATTCCTCTTAATCAGTCTACCTGTGGTGTTCTTGGCATATTTAGAAGGTTTGAGGTCTTCAAAAATTGGTGCAGAATTGTCAGCATTTTCATTTAAAAATTAAATGATTTTCTCCTCTTCCTACTCTCATTGGAAATGAGTGTAGAATGTCCACGAATACTTCATTCTTGAACCCCACTTAGGTCATTCCTATAATATGCAGAGAAACAAGGAGACAGACAAGCTGTGGACATGAGCGCGCTTGTCTGAGTGCCAAGTGACTAAATTCAAGGCTGTTGGAAAAGTCTCCTTACAGGCTTCAGGCACAGAAATAAAGATTTGGACTCCGACTTTCTTCTTGTATGATAAAGGCTAGACAACTCACTTCAGAGATTTCTCTTGGCCTTATTGCTTCCTGCTTTCTACACATTGCTCAGCTGGGAGAAATTTGGAGTAATACCTGCTATTTTCCTGTCCTTGTATGCCTGAGATTTCTCAATCAGTTGGCTCTTCTTGCAGTCCTGAACTTTCCATGTACCCTCTGGCAAAAACCTCATCAAAGGTTTTGGATTTTTTAAATATTTATCTTTAATCTTTCTTTTTACAATCCAGTCATTATCCCTTCCCAGTCCTCCCTCAGACAGTTCCTTATCCCATTGCTCCCACCCCCTGTCTTCAAGAAGAAGTCCCAATCCCCCACCACACCACACCAGGCTTCCCCACTCCCTGGGGCATCAAGTCTTTCAAGGTTTAGGTGTGTCTACTCTCACTGAGGTCAGACAAGATATATCTACTGTATATATCATGAGCCTTGGACCAGCTTGTGTATACTACCTGGTTGGTGGCTCAATGTCTGAGAGATCTCAGAAGGACAGGTTAGTTGAGTCTCCTAGTCTTCCTATGGGGTCTACGTCTTCCTCAGCTTCTTGTAGCTTTTCCCTAATTCAACCACAGGATGTCCTCAACTGCAATCCATTGGTTGGGTATAAGTATAGACAGGTTTTAAATATTTTAACATATGGCATAGTCTGTCTTTGTGGCAGCTGTAATCCCTTAATCCCATTACAAATAGGCATGTTGTCTAGTAGATGGCATTTAACAGGTATACATCTTGTCTTACAAGGTCAATGGCTACCAGAGGTTACATCATTAGAAAGGATCTTATATTCTAGTTGATTTGCATGCATCTGCCATCACCTGGAAACCTTGGCCATGGGCAATATTCCAAACACAAAGCAAGAGGGCATTTTGCCATTTTAGCAGATGGACATGTAGAGCCCAGAGCCCCTGCAATAAGCATTGCGATGCTGACAGAGGACAAGATGTGTGGCCAGGAGCATTTAATTAGCTATTTATTTGTTACTTAGAAACCTCAGATTCAGGACCAATGTCCTTGCTAATTACAATTTGAGCTTAGGACATTCCCATCCTAAGAACCAGGGACTGTGACTACTATGGTAAATGTCAGACCACAGGTAGCCAGTTGGATCTTTGAAGCTGTCAGTAAGACCAGCCATAAAATCTGTACTTCGAATGAGACTTACTTCTCCTGAGCTAAGTCAGCAAATGCAGTCTGGTGGTCTGAGGAATAGAGACGAATCATTGCCTGTTTTCACTCTTTCCCCTGCTTTTACAGCAAGTGAACAGGAAAGTCGGGTGACATACAAAATGGCAGAGAATAAATCCTTCCTGAACTGGAAGGATTGATGAAGCTATGCTGAACCCAGGCTAGAAAAAAATAACTGGAAAACAAATGAGAGACCTGGACCCTGACTCAATACATCATCAGACCTACAGGGTCAGATAGAAGGCCTCAGAAGGCGCCTCCAGTTCTAACTCTGGTCCTTAATTACTACAATTCTATTACTTCAATCTCTTATGTGGCTATGATAATAAATTTCCCCAGCAGAGTTTCCATGATCCAGTGTTGACATCCTTGTATACATGAACTCAGTCCCTGAAAACCAAAGAAATTAGCAAGAATCCTGATTGATCAGTTAAGCATCAATCTTCAGAGCAGTGCTTGGCTGTCCCTTGTCTTGTTATGCAAAACATTTTGGTGTCCGATTCATCCATCTCTATAGCTTCAGATGCTTCCTGGAGAGGAAATACAAATCAATTCTCAGGGCTATCTGTGTTTATCTGTTTGATGTTTCAGCCATCTATCTTCTATGTCCCACAAGGTCTGCAGATCTTGTATATACAAGTGGATTTTTATATCTACTCCAATTTTTCAATACTACGATGCTGTTCTTCCCCTGTATTCCTCACCTGTCCATGTGTCCAAGTGTACCAAGTTGGCAGATAAATTCTATAATGTTCTGTTCACATATCAATTTCACAAGGTAGAGTTTCTTTGCTCTAGTGTTAGAAATCTAGCCTGTCCCTAACCAGGACAATAATGGCATCTTATATATCTGACTTGTTCATCTTCATCCACATTATATTGTTCTTCAGCATTTGATTTTTCTGCTGGGGTAACTTTATTACATTTATTCATTGATTGTGGTGTATGGGTTGGTGCAAGAGGGAATCATGCTATGGAGGTCAGGGTTAACCAATAGAAGTTGGATTCTACCTCCCATCATGTGGGTCACGGGGATTGAATTTAAGATGTGAGATTTGGTGACAAGCACTTTTACCATTGAGCCATCTCTTTAATCCCTTTGATAATAACTTCCACAAATAATGCTTCCATGCTCAGTTTTGTTACAAATATGTCATTCTCAAGATTACCATAATGGACTTTTAAATACAACTATGTCTCTCATATATAAAAGAAAAAAGTAATCTCTACTCCATAATAATCTTCAAAAAAGTACCTGCAAACTAATGAATTCTAATGATAAAACCCTAGTACCATTCTTATTGCCAAATTTCAGTCTTGAAAGTCCACCTGTCCTAATCCAGATATTTCCTTGTACATTTTAAGCCATGTTTTTCATAATCTTACCAGAATACATGTTTTTACCCTTGAAGGGCACCCTTTACCTATGGCTTTGTCCCTGGAGCCTGAAGACACCACTGACTCCCGCAACATTTTCCACACTTATCAGTTGTGTTCACAGGCACTTAATGTGTCTGCTTTGCTATCAAACCATGCTGCATTTCACAATATCTTCCATAGAATTTATTTATCTCTGAAACCTTTAGAATAACCTCTGTTTCATGCCTTTAAAAACTGAATTTAAGAAGCTAGAGCAGTAAATCAGCTGCATTGACTGCTCCTCTAGCGGAAGCAGATTCAAATCTAGAACCCATACTTACAACTATCTGGAACTTCAGTTTCAGGGGACCTAACTTTCTCTTCTAGCCTCTGCAATCACATTGTAACCAGACATGCACACAGGCAAAACACACATGTAGAATAAAAACTTTAAATTTTTAAAATTGAATTTAGTAATTATTAATTCCATGTTATTTTATTGGCTAGTTGTCTATTGTATTTTATAGTTTGACTCAATCATTAAGCCAGTTTATAGGGCACATTTTCACATACGCTTATAGATCTTCATGTATAAGCTAAGAACAGTGTAATATCTCCATTTGTTTTCTTACCTCTATGGTATATATGTATCTTCATAGCATATTCCTAGATATCTCTTAGGGTTCCCTGTTGTGGAGTCTTCAGCATTCAGGGTAAAGGTATAACCCAGTGTGTAAAGTTTATGCAGTAGCTCTGATGCTTGGTCTTCATTGTTTGTGAGATAGGATTTGGAGTCACCCAGAAGACAAACCTTTGAGCTTGTCTGATGATTTCAGGAAGGTTTAAGACAGGTCAGAAGATAGACTCTCACTGTGGGTGCCACTGTTCCATAGACTGGAGTCCCAGGCTGAAGAAAGGAGAAAGCAAACTGGACACCAGAATCAAACGCTCTGTGTTTCCAAACCATGAAACAAAAGCAGTTCCTCACATAAATTGAACTTGCTTTTATCTCTTGTAATGATATGAAAAATTCACTAACATAGGAGACACATATGTTTGCATTCCCCAAATAAAGAAAGGGGGTACAGATATTTAGAAATAGAAATGAATAACTCTGTCCTAGGTGAATTCTTGCTTCATACATTTTTTTAAGAAGTGTGGAGAAAGATAACAAAAATCAGCCTCTATGTACTAGACAGGAGTAACCTAGCATGTTTAAGAGCTCAGACTCATGGTGTGTGACTCTAAGGAAGTCTCTCCAGCTCTTTAAAGATCTGATATTGCCTCTTAGAAATGTGTAGAAGAATAATCTGTAAGACATAGAACTGTGGCAAGAAGTTAATGCAGGCATCACGCTAAATCATACAGCAAATGCTTAGTAAGAATTATCTCATCATTTACTTGTACAAAGGAAATAAAAGATACAGAAGGAAGAGAAACATTTGGGTTCAGAGCTAAAATTAAGTTTTATTAACAGAGGAAGACGATAGAGAACGTGCACAACTTAAAGAAGTCTGTCTTTGTTTTAATTTATTTCTCTCTCATACATTACATCATGACATCAGTTTCCCCTCCCTCTTTTCTTCCCAGTTCCTCCCTCTCTGACATTGCCTTCCTAAAAGAACAGGCCTTCTAGGGATTTACACCTAGAACCCTACCTCACTAGGGTAGTCTGAAAAGCTACCATAAAGCTAAGATTAGGCAAAAACCCTCATATCAAGGGTATACAAGGCAATCTGGTAGAAGAAAAGGGTCTCGAAAGCAGACAAGAGTCAGAGTCATACCTGTTCCCACTGTTAGGAGCCTCACAAGAGCACCAAGCTACGCAACCATCAAACACATACAGAGGGCCTCGTTCCAACCAGTGTAGACCCTCTAATTGTTGCTTTAGTCTCTGTGAGCCCTTATGAAGCCCTGCTTACTTTATAATGTAAGATGTGTTCTTGTGGTGTCCTTGATGAATGGGTGCTACAATCCTTCCTCTTTGCCATCTATAAAAATCTACTTAGATCTCCCTCAATTGACAAATGGATTAAAAAATAAACACAATGGAATCTTACTCAACTGTGCAAAAAATGGCATCATTCTATGAAGAGGAATGCCCTGGGGAATGATGAGAGCACCCTCTCAGAGGCAAAAGGGAAGACAGAGGGGTGAAGAACTCTGAAAGGGAGCACTAGGCAGATTCAAACTGTTAATTAAAAGGTAAGAAAATGATGCTGAAAGATCTACTAGTGAGTACAGAACTCCAGGGATGCAATAAAAGCAACAGGACCAGAGAGTTTCAGATTAGGGGCTGAGTACCCAATTTGCTCTTTCTACACAGGCTCAGAATTGTACACTCCATTCTAAATAACAGTCAGTGATGGCAATTTACATTCCAGTCATGGGAAAACCCGTTTCTACTTGTTTGCCACTAGCTGAGAAGCTCAGAGCAATGCTGTGTATAAACTACATGTCTCCCTCGGGGTCAATGATATCGACATTTTTTTACCTCATCTGGAGATGCTTCATCCACCAGCCATAGTAAATCTGACTCAGCCTCATTCTCCCCATTGTTGTTAATTCTGGCTTTGGCAGAAGCATCTGTCATGCCCCAGAAACAAAGCAAGGGAAAGAACCTTCACCCTGAAATGTGTGATAAAGGGTCCTGCGCTTCAGTTCCAGTGTTTTACACCTGGGCTCCAGTTAGCTCTAAAGAGACTTGGAAATAATTCTGTGAACACACTGGATCAATTCCTACTCAAACAGATATTTGTCATCATCTCATCTAGCTGGCTGAGTAGGTTGTGGAACTAGGCATGGATTTTTGACACAAATAAGCGGTATAGTTTAGAGCTGGCACCAATAGAGGTAAACAGAGAAACATCAAAATAATGTTTAATGATAAAAAAAATACATGCATGTATTTGTATAAAATCAAACTTAGAATCTCCTGGAAGAAACTAAATCAGACACTCTATGCCTTTTGTCACAAATACTTTTAAAATTATATTTTTTAAATCTTAGTACATGGTCCAAAGTCAACATGAATAAAGTCTGTATCCAGATTTGAAGGATACATACAGAAAATGTCTTAGTCTCTGAAAACAGTCTCCTTTTATAGTAGACATCTGTTTGTTTGTTGGCTGTTTTTATGTTCTTTTCTACCTCCCTAGTAATAGCACAGAGGTTTTCTATTAGAAATTAATGTTCTATCGCAGAACTGTCAACTACAGTGATTCTTCTTCAACCACAGCCTTTGAGTATGTGCTCCAGGGTAGCATCAAGACTTTACCTTGTCCCAGACTGCAATTATTGATCTGAGATGGACACATGGTGTGGCTAAGGTTTTTCAGTGACTCTCTTCTCAGAGAAACATCACCTTGGACATTCATTACTTAAATGAATACCACCTACACCAGATCTAATATGGCCAGGAAAGAGATTACAACATCTGGCTTCAGGGAAATAAGAAAAGATACATTGAAGAAGTCAAGGAAGTAAGAATTGGCTGGACCACCAGCTACCAGATTCTAAACCATATAGTAGGGAGTCTCTACCTAGGAAATGGAATGGATATTGAAACCTGGATTTGGTTATCAAAAACATTACGAGCCTCAACACACTTGGCCACAGTACTAAGTGAAGCACCATGACTATTAGCCACAGGCTGTTTCCACTACAGCAGGTTTCTGTGCCTGCATTATCTAAACAGTCAAGTCCAGATAACTTAGACTTGTGGCTCCTGAACTTAGGAACCACAGCCCAGAACAAGTTTTCATCACTGTAGGTATAGGACAGAAAAGGGAGCCCAGGGCTCTGCCTTAGCACCCACCACTGCAGGACAACCTGGAACCACATTGATTCCAGCAGTTCCTTTACTGTTCTCAGTGATTGCATGTGAAGTTGATAATCTCACCCCAAACACACAGCAGAACTCTATGCCCTGGGCAGACAGGGTAGTGAAGCATTTATATTTCAGCCTTCATTACCTCCAGTCACAGCCTGGGCCTAAGACACATTCTTGAGTCTATCCAACTCCCTAGGCTGTGACAGGAGGTTGCTTAGTAGCAACCTCAATAGCTAATGGACCATCTCCACCAACCTTGACTGAACCTCTGGCAACACAACAACATAACACTAGGAAAATCTGTGTAATCAGTGAAGAGGGAGAGAAAGACATTAAAGTCAACAAATGACTTTGTCTTGGAACTCAATGCCAGACTTGTGAAATTCAAACTAAACCAATGTGTGATAAAGCAATTCAAAAGAAAGATTTCTAGGACTTCTTTCTTTAGTCCATTGAATTCAATAGAGCCTTTTGACCCTCACCTGCACCAGGAGGACCCTGAAAACCCCAGCCATGTTGACATGTATTCTAAAAAGCATCATTTGTGATGGGTTCTACAATATGTAGTCAGGAGCACTAAGTGGTATTAGGTAGACCATAGCAGCATCAGCCTTAATTGTATATCTGTCCTTGTGCTGACAAGGGTCTTTGGAAGTTGAGGATATAGGGTACCTTTTAACAGAAGTAACTGTGAGACTGTCAATTGAATCTCTTTCCCCAAACATTCACAATACAAGACATTCCTTGTCTGCTTGAGGGCAAAAAGGATACATTGTATAAGATGCTAAGGCTGGTCTCCATGGAGAGGACAGCTTTATACAGAATCACAGAGCATTTTACTGTAGGCTAGTGACTGAGAACATGGCTCTGTCACCAAGTGCAGGGAGGTAGAGATGCGCTATCTTTTGTAACATTAGCATGCAAAATAACTTGCATTCCCACACAATTTTGTTTTGGTTAACTGTCCCTCCTACTTTCCTGTTCCCTCCTTATTTGTACATTTCCAGCCAAGGATTAGCCTTTCCACTGTCATATCACATATATTCTACTGTAATCTATTTCTCCTCCCATAGTCCTGTTAAACTTCTTCTCAAAGACTGGAGAGACAATCCAGTGATTGAGAGCATTTACTGCAGTTGCAGAGGAACAGAGCTGAGTTCCTAGGATATACATCAGAGAGTTCACAACCACCTGTAACTTAAGCTCCAGGAACTCCAACCCCTCCTCCCTCCTTTGGACTCTCCAGATATCATGCTCTCCCCAACACACACACACTACACATAATTTACAATAAAGTAGAAAGTTTTAAAGCTTCTTTCTCTTCTATAATGTACATACACATACACATATATGTGTATGTATGTAGATTTATGTATGAATATATATTAAGAGAAAAGAAACAGTTGTAATTAGTATGTGATAGAGAAAAATGTTCTTTCCTTTTCTTAAAAATATATATTTTAGATCTATGTTTTCCTGCAAATTTCATAATTTTATTTTTCTTATAGCTAAGTAAAATATCATTGTGTTTCTGTGCCACATTTTCACTGCCTTCTTGTCTGTGATGGAAATCTAGGCTAATACAGTTTTTCAGTTGCTGTAAATACTGGAGCAATAAACATTGATATGCAGGTGTTATTGTGGGAGAATGGAGAATCCTTGGTGTATATGCCGAGTGACAGAGGTGGGCCATGGTCTAGCTCTGGTTTTTGTTTTTTGAGAAATCTCCACCTTTGGTTTACATTTTCACCACCAGTGGGCAAGGAGTCCTCCGTCTGTACCTCTATGCCAGCATCTGATATCATTTGTTTGCTTGATGATTGCCATTCTGACTGAGTTAAGATGGACTCTCAAAAGCCCGGGAATGGGCAGATTCACTGGTGAATTCTACCATAATTTTAAGGAAACTCTAATGTCAATGCATCTTTTCTTAGGGTTACTATTTCTGTGATAAAACACCATGACCAAAAGCAACTTGGAGAGGAAAGCATTTGTTCTCACCCACAGTTCCAAATAATAATTCATCATCAAAAGCAGTGAGGGCAGAAACATCAAGGCAGGAGCTAATGCAGAAGCTATAGAGGGGTCCTGCTTACAGGCTTGTAGCCTACAGCTTCCTCCCCCTGCTTTCCTACAAAACTCAATCCCATCAGTTCAGGGGTGGCAGCAAAGGGTCTCCTCCATTAATGGGGGGGTCTCTCCTATCACTCACTAATAAATAAAATTTTCTACAGAACTTCCTATAGCGTGCTTCTATAGAGGCATTTTCTCAATTGAGGATCTTTCCTTTCAGATGACTCTAGTTTGTGTCAAGTTGACACAAAACTATTCAGCATGCCATACTTCTCAAGCTGTTCCACAAAAATCAAAGAAAAAGAACACTACCAAACCTGTCTCACAAAATCAGTATTCCCTGGTACCAATACCAGATAAAGACATAACAAAAGTAGGAAACTACAAACCAAATTCCCTGATGTACGTAGATGATGAGCTTCTCCAAAAAGACTTGCAAACTGAATCTGATAATACATTAAGAAGATTGTACTTCACAATCAAGCTCATTTCATACCCAGGATACAAGTTTGGCTCAATATATGCAAATCAATAAATGTAATACACTATTTTAACAGTCTAGGACAGATAATGCCCTCTTAAAAGATGCAGGCATTAGACTAATTCAAAACAATTTTTACAATAAACGTCCTGAAGAAATTAATGATAAAAGGAAATTATATACAACATTGCACTAAATCTGGAAAAAACCGGAGCACATTTTTTTTCTAAAATCTGGGTACATTATTTTTTTGTACACCCCTACACAATCCATTCTGATAAAACCAACTATGAGTATAGATAAACTTGGGCCTAAGGTGCCCTCTAGTGCTGAAAGAATGACAACACATGAAATACAAACCTTGGAGTTTAAGACTCCAAGTGCTTAATAGTAGTGAAATTACAATGGGCAATGACCAGAGCCTCAGAAAAATAGCTGCCTTTTTAATTTTTCACAAGGATATGAACAAACAAAAAGAAAAATTAAACCATATGAAGTGCCTAATCTTTCAATGCATAGATGCCATCACAGACCAACAAGAATCAAGAATTTTACAGAACCATAACCTCAGGTGATCAACAAAATAAGGTGCCAGCAGCCAGTTGAAAAGCAGCAAGCATATGAGGACTCACTGGCTGAGATATTAAAGTTGATGTTTTAAAGAACCTGAGGAACTTCAATAATTCACAAGCAATAATTCAGTAATTCATCAGATTAACATAACCAAAGACTGAAGCAAGCAAAGAGAGAAATTGTACACCCAAGTGTTCTCTAGACAAAATTTAAAATATGAAACATCAGCAGCAGAACATATCAAATGGAAGAAGGAATTGGTGAGCTTGAAGACACAACACTTGAAAACACATGATTAAAAAAAATTAAGTGCACTTATCTGAAATTTGAAACAGCATTCAAAGGACAACTTCTGGATTGCAGAAGCACAAGACAATCATGAATACCAGAGAGAGAGAGAGAGAGAGAGAGAGTGAGTATTTAACCAGAGTTTCTCCAGGTCATTTTTGGTTTTCCAGTTACCTCTGATCTCAGCAATGGGATCTTCTCTGTGGGGATGGGGTTTCCCAGACAGTCAGATACTGCTTGTAGGTTTTGACCTAGAAGTGTTGAGGTAGGAGAGTCACTCATAAGAGATCTAAGAAGTTGGCAGGCCCACTTAGGACTGGCGCCACTAAGGCAGAAGTGGTCCTATGGTACATGTCTGATACAATCTCCCAGTGCCATCCATTTCCCAATGTTCTGAAGTGAGCAGGGACATTAGCTTTTGGCTTCTTGAACTACTAGTAGATGTTTTAAGACAATACAGAGGGTAAGACTGGGACTCAGAATTGCACAGCAGCAATCTGTGGGGAACAATGACACAGGACCAGACCTAATAAGTCACTGGATATGTACTGTGATACCCAGGAGTATACCCACTGCTGTTACCTGCTGCACAGGCTTAGCTGCAATGGTAGGGTGGTACATCTTGAATTAATTGACATTTTAATTTAAGTGATTAGAGGGATGAAGTCTTTTTTTAAAGATTTATTTATTATTATATGTAAGTACATTGTAGCTGTCTTCAGACACTCCAGAAGAGGACATCTCATTACAGATGTTTGTGAGCCACTATGTGGTTGCTGGGATTTGAACTCAGGACCTTTGGAAGAGTAATCAGCACTCTTAACCACTGAGTCATCTCTCCAGCCCAGAGTGATAAGGTCTTAAAACTCAATTATATTAAATAAAAGAAAACAAAGTTTAATGAACCACATTTCATTGTCCATTTATAAGTTGATGAATACATTTCCACAATGGAATATTATTCGACTGTCAAGAAACATGAAATTCACAGGTAAATGGGTAGAGTTAGGATCAATCATCCCAAATGAGGTAATCCAGACCAAGAAAGACAAAAAATGGCTTGTTTTCTCTTATACGTGAATGTTATTTTTTGCCTTTAGATATATGTGTTTTATTCAAAATACCCACCAAGGTTAGGTAGATAGTAAAGCTCCAAGGGGTAAGGGTGGAGGAAGCTTAAAAAATTTGTAAATATAATATATTGGGGTGTGTGTGGATGAGTGTGTAGTTGTAGTTGTTGTTGCTGTTATTGTTGTTGTTGTTTTTGTTCTTGTTGTTTGAGACCAGTTTTCTCTATCTAGACCTGGATGTCCTGGAGCTTATTCTATAGACCCAGCTAACCTAGAAGGCAGAGACCTACCTGTCTGTTCTGGTATAGATATAGAGTTATCAATGTATAAGCTGGAAACTAAAATAAGAGGATAAAATAGGAAAGGGGAGGGGGAGAGGAGAAACGTGTAGAATATAAGGAGAGACAACTAATATAGGACATTTGAAAACAATATGGAAACTACTACAGTAGAAGATTCCTAAAATATATTATACATGTATACATGGAAAGAATCTAAATGGAACCAGAAGAAACAGGGAGGACAGTGCCCCAAATGACATCATAGTCTACCAAATAGAACCCTCACTATTGAGAGTGGGTTACATCTGGTTTAGTCATTTACCAAAGGGCTCATAGAGCCTGCCAATCATAGACAATTGCCAATGCTATTAGTTACCCTCTATAACCTGAAAGTAAAGTCCTATTACTAAAGACATCACTTACTCATTACATAGAGCATGGAGAAATCCTCCTGGTGTTCAAATAGAGGCTACACCCCTATTGACTAGATTTTATAGTGCTGGAAGGTACTATATACACTAATGGAGGAGAAAAATAAACCTCTGTCTCACCTATCCACAAACCCTATAAGCTACAATAGCGACATGGTTACAAGATATCCTTGTGCAACAGCTGAAAAAATATTATGGGAGTAGCCAGCCACTTTTTGATTGGACCCTCTCCATGGTATGGAAGACATTCCTGACACTGTTACTGAAACCAAAACCCTGAAAGGAGAAAGGCCATAGGCCACAGAGGCCCCCACTATTATTATTTTGCTAAATCAGCGGTTCTCAACCTTTCAAATGCTGCAACCTGCTAATACAGTTCCTCATGTTGTAGTGTACACAACCATAAAATTATTTTTGCTGTTACTTCATAGGTATGATTTTGCTAGTGTTATTAATCATAATGTAAACATTTTGATATGCATATATCTGATATACAACCCACAGGTTGAGAACTGCGGTACTAAATGAACATAGCAATATAACTATTCTTAATCTATACCCATAGATCAATACTGCTTAATGTTTGCTTTAAATAATCTTTTAAAAGAAATGATACTGAACACAACTATAAATCAGGAGACTGCCTCTCCATTAATACGTGCTGTGCATTTAATTCTCATGAGAGCACAGGCTGGTAAATTTGTCATCGCTATTTTCCAAAGAGGAAAACAAAGGTGAGAGATGTTTGTTGACTATCCAAAAGTGACACCCCTCAACTGAGAAAAATGAGAACTAACGTAAAATTAGAATCGGTCTGGATAGAATTGCCACGGCCCTCCCCTGAAGGCATGACACTGAGAAGCCCATCATGGTTAGTGTTTTGAATTCATTTTAAGGCAGGTTATCATGGTTTAATTAGGCTGACATACTAGCTGCTGGAATCTGAACTCTTGAACCTCCTGCCTCAGCCTCCGAGGTGCCTAGGATGTAGGCATACACCACCATGACCCCAGACTGTCCTTTTGGTGTTAAGTATAAAAGGATTAAGGATTGCTGTCACCAGCATCAGTTAGACCATTGGTCAGCCATGATTTTTCTTTAATCAAGAATTTGCATCTAAGGATAAGTGGCTGAGTACGGGGTTCCCAGACCCAGTGAGTGCATCTACAACACAGCATCTATACCTAAGAAACATCACAGAAGAGAGGATGGAAAGATTGTAAGAGCCAGAGGACCAGTATGCCTCCTGCTAAATTTATCTGCTAGAAATGACAGAGAAGCTGCACCCAGGGAATCTACTATATGGCCACCTAAACAAGACCCACATGAAGACAATAGCTGGCATGCCAGTGTGCACATTGGAAATTCCACAAGGTCCCAGCCCCAGATGATGGGCTATAACCAATTAATTACTTCTGAGGATAATGAGTCTTCTCCAGTGATAAGCTCTCTGATAGGTTATCCAATCCCTGTATACAACATATACAATTCAAGTAACACTAAATGAATGCAGAAGACAATCTCCATAACCCACTCCCTCTACTTCTCTCTCCTGTGTTATATCATCTCCAACTATAAAGTATCTGTGTATGTGTGTGTATTTGTATGTGTGTGTATGTATAATTTTAGGTTCATTAATTATCACTTTGATAGCAGAAAAGTCAAATGGTCAGTTGCCTTTGTTAGGTTTCTTAAAACAACAATTTTAATTTCAGTCAGTGAGCCCTCAGTTTTCCATCTTACAGTAGGACACCAAGTCCTGACTTTGTGTGGCCTTGGCCACCCCTTCTATTCTCCTTTGACAGACATTATTCCTGGATCAGGAGAAGCACATGAGTCCTAACAGCTCTTCTGCCTACATAAGGAGACCACCCATGAACCTCCACCTCTAACCCCCATTCATCCCACCTCCATACACTTTTACTTTACCTTCTTTTTTTGTCTTGAGTGCCTCTAGTCTTTGCTCTCTAATCCTACTTGTGTCAATAAAAAAAAAAAAAGGAATCTAACAAATATCCTTGTACATACATTGTTGAGAGTCATTATTTGACTGTACCAAACCTCAAGATCCCACAGCTTTAAAGGAGTAAAAATGCATTCAGCACAGTTTCATGGAGGAAATGCAGATCGCATCTGTTCTTTGTTGGACAAAGATTAAATGACCCCATTGACTTTTCTTTCCCACCACAGTGTTTTGTTCAGTGGAATTCCTGAGTATACGGCATTTGTCTGAGTGTGTTTCTAAGAATGGAATGGCAAGGGTGCAAAAATGAACAGGATCCAATTTCTCTCCCTGAAGACCTCGTAGAGTCTAGTCAAGGGTATTTCTGAAACTAAGTGTTACTCTGACATACAGCTTGACTGGTTCTATGGAGACCTCTTCAACAGCCATTTAAGATGTACATTCTCAAAAAAAAAAAAAAAAAGAAAGAAAGAAAGAAAGGAACATTCTGAACCCTCATATTCCAAATGACAAAATAACCAAAGGCATGCTATGTGCTGAAGTTTTGGGGTTCATGCCAAGCCGCATGCATGCTGGATTTTATATTTGTTTTCTACCCATACACAGAAAGCTGTTGTCAGCACTTCCCACACTGGCCTTTATTTCAGTTCAGATAATGGAGCCTGTGATGATGTAACTTATACCTTCAATGAAAATCAAGGTGACAAAGGAGAAGAAAGAGAGGCAGATTTGGAATTTATTGTTTGTGGTTCTACGTAATAAATAACTCCTATTTATTCCTATGTCTGCTCCATTCCTATGATGCCTTCTGTATATATGGAACTAAAAGGTAGTAAAAAAGATAATGTCCTTAAAGTATTTTACCCTATGGAGAGTCTATAAACTTACTTTCTGTGTGGTATTGTGCTTTAAAATTATCTCATATAAATATGACATTATATGTAGATGATGTTTATGGGCATAGGCACTGTGCTTGTTTGTGTGAATTAATTTCAGGTTGCACCAAAAGGACAGTTAGTACTTAAAGTACTGCAGTTGAGTATATTCTATAGCCTTGTACTCCTTGAATATTCATAATATTTATCTGCCAATTAAATAAGAAAAGAAGCAAGTGCATTCCAAAGTGACTGTAGCAGCAAACATTTATTCTAAATCTATTCTAGTCAAAGAAGGTCATAATTTGCAAGAGGAATGTTAACTTATTCCCAATGGTGAAAGTATGTGGTGCTCAGACCTTCTTGGGGGTAGGGAAATAGTTTATAGATTCTAAAGTCTGTTAAGAACTAGAAATTGAAAGTTGGCTTAATGCAACTGCATTGGGATTTCATTTCAGGATAAGTTTTTTGCACTTTCTCATCCGAACAAATGCTTCTGTTACTTGGTCCAGCAGGAAGCGAGACTACAGTCCATCTAAAATAGAACTACTCAAGCATGGAAAATGAACATTGCCTGAGGTCACAGAGCAGCAGATAACATTTCAAGAAGGGCAGTTTCCAGGCCTTCTCAGTAACAGAAATGAAAGAATACAATGGGTGTATTTGTTACTCTTTCATTGCAGTAATAAAGTACCCAGCCAAAAGCATCTTATAGAAGAAAGAATTTATCCCATAATGTTCCAGAGGGATAATCGTCCATCACGGTAGCATGGCAACAAGCTACAGACATGGCGGCAGGAGCAGGAATCTTGAAAATCATCCCTTTAAGTGTAAACAGAAAGCAGAAAGAGAACTAACTGGAAGGTGCTGCTGTAAACTCCCAAAGCCATCCCCCAGTGATGTGCTTCCTCTAGAGAGACTAAGCTCTCTATAACCTCTCCAAACAGTACCACCAACTGGAGACCAAGTGTTCAAATGTTTGAGCCTATAGATGACAGTAGGAGACCTTTTTTATTCCATCTTACTAGTAAGGCTGAGAGCAAGCAAGCTCCCTGTGCTTTTTGCTCCCAACTTCCCATAGTGACCACTGCCCACTAATTAACTTAACTCCCTTTTCAAAACAAAGTTCCTTCTAGGACAATTAACTTTCCTTAATATATGTTGAATAACTCCAGGAACATGGAGATACCACAGACACTTTCGGTTTACAAAGACAATTTACAAAGTGTACTATAGCTTTACAATTTTTTTTATTCGATATATTTTTTAATTTGCATTTCAAATGATGTCCCCTTTTCTGGCCCCCCACTTCCCGAAAGTCACATAAGCCCCCTTTCCTCCCCCTGTTCTCCCACCCACCCCTTCCCACTTCCCTGTTCTGGTTTTGCCCTATACTGCTACACTGAGTCTTTCCAGAACAAGCGGCCTTTCCTCAGTTCTTCTTGTACCTCATTTGATGTGTGGATTATGTTTTGGGTATTCCAGTTTTCTAGGTTAATATCCACTTATTAGTGAGTGCATACCATGATTGATCTTTTGAGACTGGGTTACCTCACTTAGTATGATGTTCTCCAGCTCCATCCATTTGCCTAAGAATTTCATTAGTTCATTGTTTCTAATGGCTGAATAGTACTCCATTGTGTATATATACCACATTTTTTGCATCCACTCTTCTGTTGAGGGATACCTGGGCTCTTTCCAGCTTCTGGCTATTATAAGTAGGGCTTCTATGAACATAGTGGAGCATGTATCCTTATTACATGCTGGGGAATCCTCCGGGTGTATGCCCAGGAGTGGTATAGCAGGATCTTCCGGAAGTGAGGTGCCCAGTTTGCTGAGGAATGGCTAGACTAATTTCCAGAGTGGTTGTACCAATTTGCAACCCCACCAGCAGTGGAGGAGTGTTCCTCTTTCTCCACATCCTCGCCAACCCCTGCTGTCTCCTGAATTTTTAATCTTAGCCATTCTGACTGGTGTAAAGTGAAATCTCAGGGTTGTTTTGAACTGGGGAGGACCCTTGAGGACATAAGTACAGGGAGAAAGTTTCTGAACAGATCACCAATAGCATATGCTCTAAGATCAAGAATTGATAAATGGGACCTCATAAAATTGCAAAGTTTCTATAAGGCAAAGGACACCATCAAAAGGACAAATCGGCAACCAACAAATTGGGAAAAGATCTTCACCAACCCTACATCAGATAGAGGGCTAATATCCAATATATACAAATTATTTTTAATGTGCCACACACACTGGAATAATTGCTATAAAGAAGTATAAGCCTCCTGAAACAGATCAAAGGAAATCATCATCTTCCAACAGAATTTGAAGTACAAGTAATATAGAATTGGGTAGAGATGGTGTTTGTCTTTCAAGCATGAGGACATGAGTTTGAAGCCTTGGAACCTCGTAAGGAGCTAGGTGTGGCAGAAGCATGCACCTATAATTCCAGTAATGGCAAGATGAGTGACTGAGGCAGGAAGATTCCAGGAAGCCTACTTACCTGGCAAGACTTAGAGACATATGCTCTTCAGATGAAGTTACATAACACATACATAAGCACATACTCACTCATGTGCATGCATACACACTCACACACTCAGTGTTTTGGGGAAAAGAGAGGTCACAAGATGTAAATTTATTGTATCCTATTGTAAATAAAAATCTATCACAAAGAACTAGAGATGTAGTTCAGTGACAGGGGTTTTACCAAATAAGCACAAAGCTAGGTTCTGTCCTGGCACTGTAAACAACAAAAGACTAACATGAAATTGTCATGATTAATATCATAAGAAAGAGCATATGGTTTAGTTCCTAGGAGTCCTAGGCCAACTGGGTAGCCGGCATCGTTGTTTTTCCCAGGGACTGTAAACCCCTTCAGCTTCTCCTGACCACCTTCCAACTCCTCCACTGGGGACCCCATGCCCAGTCCAATGGTTGGCTGATAGCATCTGCCTCTGTATGTGTAAAACTCTGACAGGTTCCCTCCGGAGACAACCATGACATGTTCCTTTTGATATGCACTCCTTGTTGTCCATAATAGTGTCAGGATTTGGTGACTGTTTATAGGATGAATCCCCAGGTATGGCAATGGGGTCCCCAATGGAGGAGTTGGAGGGTGTTCCAGAGGAGCTGAAGGGGTTTATAGCCCCATGGGAAGAACAACGATGTCTGCCACCCAGACGCCCCAGGACTCCCAGGGACTAAACCATCAACCAAGGGGTACACATAGTTCCAGCCAAAAATATGGTAGAGGAATGCGTTGTTGGGCATCAGTGGGAGGAGTGGTCCTTGGTCTAGTGAAGGCTCAATAGTTACCCCAACAAAGGAAAATGGGGGGGGGTCTGGTGGAGGGGCATATACTTGGAGCCAGGGGTTGGGAAGAGGGGTTGGGGGTTTTCAGGGAGGGAGGAAACTGGGAAAGGTTTTAGCATTTGAAATATAAATGAAGATTATATTCAATAAAAAAAGAGAAAGAAAAAATATATAAGAAGACACATATTAGAGAAGAAGAGAATATTAGAGAAATTGACCAAGACCACAACGATAAGGGAATTCTTCTATATTCTTACAAGTACCAAATAAAATGAGGGACTACTTAAAGTAGTGTGTTCTTTTTAACAGCAGGGATGTCTTATGAATCTTTAGCCCTTCAATCTTCAGCCTCTAATACTGTATACAGCAGGCACCCAACAAATTATATTACATCAAACTATGCTAGACTATTAGGCACAAAGCCCTGATTTGGATCCCTAGCACTGCATAAATTGGTGCAGTGCTACATGGCTATAATGCTAGCACTTTTGAAATGGAGGCAGGAGGATGAGAAATTCAAGGTCATCTTTAGTTACATACCAGATTTAAGGCTAGACTAGACTATAAAGACATTGTCTCAATTTTTAAAAATATATTGTGTTTCTCTTTAGCAAGCCACTCTCTGCATTGCTCAAACCTCTTTAATGAATGTGAGTTAACTGTCCCAGAGGACACTTATTCCTTCCACCCAACATACCAAATCAAGCTGCACTTCTCTGATGAAGTACAACACTGTCTTCTTCAGCTGCATGGATTGGTGGTTCCATTGCATCCTTTGTCTTTCTTTGCCTCCCCCCCCCCCCCGCCCCAATTCATTAATATCACACAATGTCATTTGTCCTGTGAGAGGATTTGCCATTCACGATAGTAAAGTCTGTTCTGTATTAGTTAGCAAGTATCCACAGTGGGCAGTTTAGCATACCACTCAGCAGGAAATCACTTTGCAAATGATTTGTTTTACCTCAGTCCTGTCATCCTGGGTAGCCCTGCCTTGCACAACAGCTCTGAGTGCAAACAGAATCAAGTCAGGTCCTTACCCTTCATCACACTGGGCATGTTTTCTTTCTAGACACATGTTGTGGATATTGTGTAGGCATTCTCCAGCTAATTTCAAGAAGACTGAAGTTTTTAGAAGGCCACTATTTTTAGGGGTAAGAAATCTGAGGAGTAAACACAGGAGCAAATCACCTGAAGCCATTGAGTAAGGACCAAGGGCAGCAGACCGCCCACCCTGTATCTATATGTTTCAAACCCAGACCCCTAACCATCACCCCAAACTGCCCCAGACTTGTTTCCTGTTCAGTCTCTATCTTCTTTTATCTATTTTCTCATTTAACTTGGCATTTCTCCCTCTCCCTCTCCCTCTCTCTCAATACACTTTCTCCACAAAATTCTCTCCAAATCCAGTTCCAATGTGTAGCAAATATAAGAAGGCACTGGGCAGTCAACACTAAGGACCTGACCACTTGGCTCCATCTAATTCAGCTTCTGGATCTACTGGAAGATCAATTCTACTGGAGATCGTGGCCTTTTCACTAAATCACACATTAGCAGTGGCCTTGAGTAAATCATTTCATAATTAACAATTTAAACAAAGAAGACTCTTTTATTGGTCTGCTAAAATGAGGTAAAACTAATACATTTATTTACATGTGTATTTTCAGGAACCCACAGTTTTAGTTTAAATTTTCTATAGAATAAAAACACCACACACCCAAATTAATCAAACCCAAAACAACTCACTGAAGTTCTATACAGTTGGAGTTGACATTTAGAATGAACACTGTGAGGCTTCATATTAAATGTCTCATTTTCACCATAAAATATATTTTATTCAGTTATCCAATACTAAAACTCAAACAATGACAACAATAAATTCACTGACAGAGCCAAAAAAAGAGTAAGCATTGCACCATCTCTCACGAAACATCATACGATACTTTTATCTGGAAGCTTTTTAAAATAATAAAAATTTTAAAGTTTTATAATTTAACAAATATTATCTATTATCCAAAGTTCCTAGGCTCTACATGAGAGTATTAACAAGGAAAAAAATAGGATGATTTTTGTACACCTTAAGTCTTCATAAAGCCCATCTGTTTCCAAGTGACAGGACTGGAGAGCTCAGGGGAGGCAGGAGGAGAACTAGATTGCTCCTTGAAAGAGTAATTTGTGTGTGATTATTACTTAGCAGAGAATTTGTGTGTTGCATGGTTCATTTATTATACTCTGCTGCCACTTATACCTAACATCAAAGTAGTTGAGTTGAGTTGAGAACATCCAAAATTAAACAATAAAATTCTTGAATAAATGTTATTTTAATGAGGGTAAATGTTTTTCCCTTTTTGATAATCAGCCAAATAGCTTTAAGGTTTAAAGGTGAATTGCATTGTCATCTCTAGTGTAAGATTTAATTTGTATTGAGTGTGTAGATACTTTATAAGCATCTCAAACAAAGCACACTGTACCCAAGAAAGGCACAATAACAGATTAGACTGTTGGCAAGGCCAGTGAAGAATGGCTCCAAGAACAGTTTTCTAGGGATTGAATTGTTTTACCAATATACGGGTGTTCTACCCAACTATGCAATCTTTAAATGTGGGAAGCCATTAGAGACCCTCACTTTGGCTGACAGGGCAAAGGCCCTGAGAAAAGCAAACAAGAGCCTCTCCCATGGGCATTGGTTTAGCCATTGTTTCGAGATAACTGCAGAACGGTCCTGCCTGCATCAACACTGCTGACTCAGGTAATTGCGGTGGAAGAAGTCCTGAGATAACTGCGGCAGGCTCCAGCCTGTAGAAACACCTGTTGTCTCCACTGGAGGACCCTTATCTCTTCCTGCTGAAACTGCTAAGATTGCCTTTCCTTCCTTTGTCCTTGCCTTAGGGCATGTCCCTCCTAAAAGCCTTAAAACCTGTGTACCCCAGAACATTAAACGAAGCTTTGACATAACCCAGACTGACTTGTCTTTCTTGGTGCTTGGCCTCCTTCTCTCTCTTCCCCCCCTTTGACCCTCAGGTAGCACCCCTTTGGAACCCTGGAATAACTGGACCTGCTGGACGGGTTACATTTAAATCTTGACTGGGAGAGAAAGAAGCATTAATTGGAAACAATTGTCCAAATAAATTAAATTCGAAAAACAAGGATGAACACACTTTAATGCTAAATATTCTGAACAGAATTTTTGTCTCTTCTGGCTGATCCTCAAGTATTGATGCTGTTTGTGAATGTCATGGAATCTTCAGAAGGTAGAGTCACACTGCATGAATTACGTAACTAGGGCCTTGAAGATTTATAGCCTGGCTTCTCCCCCTGTTCATTCTCTCTCTCTCTCTCTCTCTCTCTCTCTCTCTCTCTCTCTCTCTCTCTCTCTCTCTCTCTCTGAATCTGCTTCCTATATGCAGGTGGAATGTGAATAGCTCATTCTGTGTTGATTAGTTTTGTGTCAATTTAATGCAAGCTAGAACTATTTGGAAAGAAGAAACCTCAAGTGAGAATATAGCCCCCAGCAGAGTGGCCTGTGGGGTATTTTCTTGACTGATGATTGAGTTTGCAAGGTCCTGGGTGATTATGGGTAGTGACACCTCCAGGCAGATGGTCCTGGGGTATATTTGAAAAAAAAAAAAAAAAGCAGGATGATGAAGTGGTGTGGAAACAACCAGTAAGCAACATTCAGTTCATGCTTCCAATTCCTGCCTTGAATTTCTGCCCTAATGAGTAATGGACTGTGATGTGGAGCTGTATGCAACTGAAATAAAACCACAAGTATATTATCATTATCCATATTTATTCATGAAAAAGTGAAGATTTACAAAATATGCCCCGAAACTTTAGTTTTCTGCACAGGTAGAATCTGAACCAAGATCAACCTGTATTCAGTCTGTGCTTGTTTATATGTAACTTGTGATCCGTTGATGAAGAGTCATGCGTTTTACCTACAGATCTTGCATAGATGATATAACCCTCAAGGTAAGAGCTGAAGGATGGGTAAGAGTACTGCGAGTCTGTCTTCTGGAAGGAGCATAGCTATTGAACTCATGAACGTACAGCAGGTATGGTCATCTACACAAACGCAGCGATGAAAAACCCAGCATAGATGAAGTGGATGATCTCTATCCCTCTCCCCTTGCATAGGAGGTCTAGGCAATAGGTAGTTCTGGGGGAGAGAATCACTCTTTTTTGAGAATGTGGCAACTTTAGCTTTCCCATTTTCCAATTAATAGCCCCACTATCATGCACGTAGAGCCAACACTAACTCTATCTAGTGGGTTAGTTGAAAGGGGGCATGTTGGGAGGGACCTGCAGAGAGTTGAAGGTAAGGATGGAGGTAGATATGGTCATATTTCACTGTATACATATATAAAATTCTCAAAGATAAATATTTTTATGTTATCTTAAATTTTTAATATTTCAGTCTCCATTCAGTTTATTATTTTTAATCTTTTTTTTATTGAGTATCTTCTTCATTTACATTGTCAATGGTAAAACCTTTCCCAATTTCCCCCTCCCAAAAGCCCCCCTCCCCAACAATTCTCTACCCCTCCTCCCACTCCCTGCCTCCATGCATATGCCCCTCTACCCAACACACTCCCACCTCCCCCCAACTCCCTCCCTGTCTGTTTCCCTTTGTTGGGGCTTCTATTGAGCCTTTACCTGACCAAAGACCACTCCTCCCACTGATGCACAACAAGGCATTCCTCTGCCACATTTTTGGCTGGAACTATGTGTACCCCTTGGTTGATGGTTCAGTCCCTGGAAATCTTGAGGTGTCTGGGTGTCCGAAGTCATTGTTCTTCCCATGGGGCTATATACCCCTTCAGCTCCTCTGGACCACCCTAAACAGTCATCAAAACCCCAACACTGCGACGAGAAGCAGAAGGAGCATGCCATGACTGTCTCCAGAGATAAATATTTTTAAAATATACATATGTTCATTCAGTGAAAAGTAGATTTCAGCTCTTTATAATCTAATAATTATCTGAATTCACATGCATAAATGGGTAGAAATCCCTACCAATGGATTTTGCCATTTGTACACCAGAGTTCAGACTGTGGTCCAATAGTGTTTTCTCTTTTGTTGTGTGCCCTAGTTAATTTTTAATTAATGCCCCAGCTAAGCTGTTTCTGTGTAGTATACGTGTATGTTTATGTGTATGCGTATGTCTATGTCTATGTCTATATAATTCCCACAATCCCAGTGCTTCTACCACTTGGCATGCATTCTACAGATACAACCATAGGTAATTAGAAAATGTAAATCTTATGTTCAAAATATAAGTGGATGATAGGTTTATAAGAACCTCATATACACAAGATGGTATATTGAAATTCCCTCAGCATTCTACATTTCCAGAATGAAATAGTTGTCATAATTATAGGACAAAGCAAAAGTTGTACTACCACAACCACATCAGTTCTCATGGTTGCTTTACAAACTCACCACAGAGTTGGAGCTTTAAATCAATAGCCATCATATGTTTCAGTGTTTGGGGCCAGCATCCTGACCTGAGTGCAACAGGGAAGTTTTCCTTTTTGAGCTTGTCTGAGATCACTAAACCTGTGGTGCTCTCATGATAAATCAGCTAAGGCAAGGTGATCTAACAAGGCTCTGTTCTTATTTCTGACCATAGGCACTATCATGGAAGTCATTCTCTGTTCTCATCCCACATAGAGGTATCCATGGGTACTATCATTCAGCCTTTCTATTTATTACGAAGGTGTCTCTTTTTGTGGAGTCCTCTGCACATACTATCATGGATACTTCTCTCTGTGCTGTCTCTCTCCTAATCCTGTGGCTTCACACAGTATTTACCAGGTTTCCAGGTGGGAAAAGCTGGATGTGGGTTTCTCGGGGAGTTTTGATTTACAATTTGATACATTATTTCCATCATGTTCTCTAGTTCAGTACACATTACCAGGCCAGTTCAAATACAACCTCCTGTCCTGATAACAGAAACACAAACATCCCATTGCAAAAAAAAAAATGAGAATAATCCATTAAATTTTGTTCTTCATTTGATGAATTCCAGAATTTGCCAGTATGGTCACTGGTAGCTCTAAAACACTGGGCATTTGAGTAGTGTATGCCTTTCCTGAACTAACACTATTTCAATTATGTTTCAATTATGTTCTCACTCCATCCACAAGGATGAGACAAATTCTAATTACATAAGAATTAAAGGAATGCTGGGAAGTCTTTCATGTTCTCTAACACAATGTAACTTATGAGATAATGAGAAGTTGTAAAAATAATGAATCAGAAAAATTAACAGCAACATGGAGGGATCATTAAAGCACAGGGTTGACTTTCATACATAGCCACTATAAAATACTGTCTGCTTTCTGTGGTGCCTACCCTCTCTTGTTGAATTGGCATACATGTAAAACCTTAGGGTAGGCATGGCAGAGAATAGGATGAGGCATAGGAAGGTGGGTGAAATATGAAAGAAGTGAAAATTAACCAGCAAGGATGAATGATAATTATCCAGGGCATAATAAGAAGTATAATACATTCACCTTAACACGTTGAGCTGAAAAATCCTAAAATATTGCATGTAATATGATAGAGGCACAATAATTGATATGAAAAACAGACATGGGTTACCAAATAAAAATATCTATCTAGTACTCTAACACCTGCAAATATCCATACATAACACATACATATCCTTGAATATAGGTTTAGAAATCTCTGACCATATACAAAAAGCATTTTCAAAATATTTTTGTGTTTGGAAAATAGACAAACAGGTAAAGTTTTATTTTATATGAGTTATGTTTTGTTGGTTTTATCATGAAAATGTAATATAAACAATAAATTAAGATGTGAAATGGTGAATTGGAAGTACTTGAAATTCAGGATAACTGAAATAATGCTGATGATGACTTTTGCTATTTTTAAAACCCTGGAAACAGAGTTTTAATGAACATTTGTTTCTGATCTAGGGAACAATGTGGGCAGAAGTAATAGCCCAAGCAACTTGAACTGAGTATGTGCACAAACAGGGCGGAGTACAGGCAAAATGACCATGGAAGCCAGAAAAATACTAGATCCCTTGGAGCTGAAGTCACAGGTGGTTGTGAGCTACCTGTCATGCCATGAGTTTGGGGAGCCAAACTTGGGTCCTCTGCAAAAGCAGCAAG
This sequence comes from Apodemus sylvaticus, assembly GCF_947179515.1. Lineage (NCBI taxonomy): Eukaryota > Metazoa > Chordata > Mammalia > Rodentia > Muridae > Apodemus > Apodemus sylvaticus. The sequence goes on along the minus strand of NC_067472.1, from coordinate 162,801,200 downwards.
CACTCTTCACTGTTGAACCAACTCTCCAAAGATTCAGGACTCTGATTCTTTGTGATACTTGATGTATTGCAAAGAGCATATTGCTTTTTCCAATGTTCAAAGAAACATGATAAAAAGGAAATTTAGGTATAGTAGAGGCTTTAATGTTCTGGGTTACATGACAAACATAGGACTCTGGAAAACTTCTAGTCTGTATATGTCTTTCACTGATGGCCATGATTTTGCTAGTACAGGGCTATCTAGTAAATAAGCACTGTGCTTGATTTTTGGAACACTATTGTTTGCTGTGAGAAAGCTCACATTGTATTTGGCACAAAGCACATCAAAGCAAGTATTTATTTCATAACTTCACTATGTATCTGTACATGTGTGTTCATGGCTGTGCAGGCTAAAAGTCAACCTAAGACATTTTTCACAATCACTATCTACCTTATTTTTAAGAGCAGTTTCCTAGTTAAAATGCTGTTGATACCTTATATGGTTCCTTTCAAAGCCTTTCTGGGCCTAGGATCCAATCCTCATCTTCTCCATGTCAAAAATTGTCACCTATTCATTTGTTCAAGGTTGATCTGATTCTGGAGGACTGACTGATGCTAATCAAACTCACAAGAGATTGATTGGAAATCCTAAATCTAATTTCTTCATGTATAATGAGAAACATTGCTCCTTAATTGACCAAAATTCTCACATAAATCCAATGGTGCCTTCTCCTTCTGATAAGAAATTGTTCTCAGGAAATGAATTAATATGTGAAACTTGCTGTGTAAGGAGAGAGAAGGAAGGGAAATGCAATTATCTTAATGAACTTATAATTAATTGCTTTCTTTTCTCTTGGTTATAGTACTTGATTTATTTGTCCATTCCACATGTCCTCAGCATCTTCTTGGTGCCTGTATTCCTGCTGAGGTTTGTAACAAAGTGTGGAAACAAATATAGAAGGTAAATATAGAATAGCAATGGCAAAGGTGTTCATGTGCATCAAGTGATTTATAATCACATGACATTAGAATTTCATAGGGAATTCTATGAGGAATTTATACTTTGTTGTGATCATTTAGAGACGGCAATTATTTTTAAGTAGATGCAATTTAAAGATACTTGGATACACAGTAAAAGGTCTCATGACTTTAATTCTCTCAAACTCCATACTGTTTATGTCACATAACTCCATACAGCTTTTAATTATATAGAAAACATGGAAAGATTTATAAATGCCATGCCATAAGATCACAACCTATAAGCAGTGAAGGAGAATGCTGATATGCATTATTCCAAGTCAATTTCAAGAAACTCCCTTGAGATATATTAACAAGATATCTCTCTCTTGTGTTGTCTTATGCGTTTATCTCTGAAGGGTGTGCATATGCATTTGGGACTACAAATGGGCTCTGATGCCTAGTTATTTGATCAAACGCCATTATAGACATTGCTTTGATATTATAACAGGAGTGTTCTTTGGAATTGCTAGCCAGATAAGCACACCCTTAGTAACACAGGTAGCCCTCTATAATGTTGGCCATTCTTTCCAGCAGCTGAAAGTCTCAGTACATAGAGGTTTCCATTGAAGAAGTTTAACTTCTCAGTTGCAAGGGAGAATCTCAGCATTTTGAGAATCTCAGTCCTCAAAACCAAGGTTGCATCTGATTTGAATCTCCAATCTTCTGCCCTGCAAACTCCAAAATTTTCCCAGACTTGCAAAATAGATACCAAGATCGTGCAAATAAAAATTTTAATCTCTCTTTCTTTCTCTCTCCCTCTTCTTCCCTCTCCTTTCCACATTCGCCATTCCTCTGCCCCTCTTTTACTCCTGTTATTCTATTCTCTAGTAAAGTCTAACTAACTGGTACTTGTCTTCATTCAATAAGAACAGCGAAATCTAATGCTGTTAGGATAACTGAATTCTGAAATGTCAGGAACCAGATTGAAGCATTGCATTGTGAAAGGCAAGATGAAAAGTCATACTATAATGCATATTAGAGTGAATCCAGCAGCAAGAGTAATTTGCCTCATATAGATCTGCAGTACTGGAGTATTGATCCTGCTATCTTAGGAGGAAAATGCATGGATGATCCATTAAGTTCTTACTCAAACTCTGTATGGAAGAGTTCTGAGTTGCAGAAACAATGTCTAAGTTTAATTGTTTAAAACAGAGAAATAGATTTGATCACTTTCCATATTTGAGCCTATTTATAAGGAGTTTACAGCCCGCTCAATCAAAAGTCAATCAAGAAGTCTGAAAGAAGATCCCTGCTGAGCACTGCACACTGACACTTGACCTTTCTGTCATACCTCTCAAAGAGGACCTACATCTATGAGCTTTAATCAGGGTAATTGTGCATTGAAGAATAAAAGCACAGATTTTTCCACAGATTTTTATGCCTGTATTTAGACTAGCACTAATTCTCCGATAACCACCCCCAAAAAATCTCTGTGATGCATTTTCATCAGGAAACTTCATAGAGTTCAAACAATCAATTAATTTTGCCTCAAACACACCTCACAGGATGATCAACTGGTTCTCAAAATGCTGACTTTTAACAAATTTGTTTGGGCAATGAGACTTAGATTATCAAATTATTCCCTGGGCACGTGTGTTGGGAATTGTCTTGACTGGAAATTTATGTAGGAAGGTTCATCCTGCTTTTGGTGACTCAGTTCCCTAAGAAAGAGATCCTGGGATGCATATCAAATCTAAGAATGGATATGTCAGCAAGCCAGGGAGAACAATGATCTTTATTGTTTCTGCTTCAATGATCTTTTATTGAACCCTGCTTGAGTTCCTTCCTTGACTTCCCTCAGTGATAGACTGTTAGTCATCATCTATTAGCTGAAAAAATATTTCCTCCTCCCACCCAAGTTTCTTCTGCTCATGGGGTTTGTCACAGCAACAGGATAAAAAGTAGAATAATGATCTTTTTCATTTACCTCTATTGGTGAACCTTTCCTTCTACTATCCTTTACATGTCTCCAATTATGGAGTCGATAAGGGAGTGTTTATACTTGAGAGAATGAAACTTAAGATTGATGCAGAATTCCATGTTCAAGACTGAGAATTCTAATAACTGACCGCACTCAGTTTATATTTCCCTTTTTATTCAAATCATGGAGAAAAAATGTCCTTGATTAGGTGCTTAGAAAAACAGCCTCTGATAAAGCAGTGTGCTTTAGGAGATATTGCCAGTCTTAGTTCTCTAACATGCAGGCACAGCTCATCAGCTCAATTGATGAGTCTCAGCACCAAGTTGCAGTTTGAAATGTCATGGTGGCACACAACTTTGTCCTTGATTGCTCAGAAAGCTTCCTGATTTAATTCGCTTCAGTTTCCCCTTTTGATACCACTATTCTCTTCTGAAAAGACATTTCAGATTCTCATGGCTGTATTAGAGATGGAAATTATCGATGTAACTTTTACAAAGCACTCAGGGAAAGTATCAGGTGTTGAAATCTAAAACAAGCTGTCAGGATAATAGTAAACTCACTGGTGTGATAGCTACTGGAATGAGTCTAAAAATATTCACCAGCCTGCAGACCCAACTTCCCAGGCATGCATGGGACAGGAAGAAGGGTCAAGGGCCAGACATTTGCTATTTAAACCAAACATTAGTGTAATAGAAGGTGTGTGCTTGTGTCAGCAGGAATTCCAGCATAAATATTGCAGGCTTACATCTTTTCTTTGATAGAATTTGCTTGGGGACCCAACCACGATGTACCAAGAATAGAAATAAATGTGTATACAAACCAAGATTTCCCAGTTCACATCCCCAGTTTAGAAAGGTAAATTAGAATGATAAAAGCCTTCAGCAGCAGATGCTTCACTATAAATAGATCAAGAGTAATAGTCATATGCCTACCTCAGATATTGTCAGACTTCTATTGCAGATCCAAGGGCCTGGAAAGGCCATAGCTGCTTAATCAGAGCTGTCTCAAATCTCAGATTCTGGAAGACTCAGCAGTCATTCACTCTAAAAAGATCTAAGTCTGCATGTACCTAACCAAATGTATAACAATGCAAATTATAGAAGACTCATAAGAAACCATTGTAGATCAACTTGTATATATCTAAAGATACAGCAACCACCTGTGTGCATAGTTATACCACCACAGCAATGTCTTCCTTTATCCCTTTAAAAATTAATTTTAGTTTTATTTATGTGTTTGCACCTGTGTGCATATGACCAAGGGGCCAGAAGAGGGTGTTAGATGCCCTCGATCTGTAATTGCAGGTGGTTATGAGTGGCCTGATGTGGGTCCTGGGAAGTGAACTCCATCATCTACAAGAACAGTACATGCTCTTGGGCTCTGAGCCATCTCTCTATCTTCTCTCTCTGTCTGAAAGACTATCAGCTTACTAACATAATTTAATTAAAATATTGTTCCTGTAAAAATATTGAGAATTTGTAAAGAAAGGTTCACTGTAATTCCACCAAATCTAAGCAAACTGTTAATAATGCTTTGATGTATTTGCTCTGTAGCTAGAATTAGAAATGGAGATGTATGATACACATGATAAATCATCTAAGTATAGAGAGACTCATAGAGCTTACAACCTAATTGATATCAAACACATAATAAATTTATTACTACCCCCTTTTACTTACATAAGATTTTTAATTATTTAAAGATATACCAATATTAGGGTAGTATATTGGTTTCTTTCCTGCCCATTTGCCTATTTAAAACACACAAAAAAATGACTTTAAATCTTCATGTGTTTTTATCTTATTCTGGTCTCAAAATATTATACATATGTACTTCCAATTATTTAAAAAATATGTTTATCAGCTGGTGTGTGCTGCCTGTTTGGCAGTGCAGTGTTTGAGAGGTCTCGGGGGCAGGGGCATCACCATTAAATGAGACTGCTGGATTGCCCTTCTTTTCAGCTTCTTTCAGCCTTTACTAATTCAACAACAGGGACTGGCTGCTCCAACACACAGTAGAGGACTGTTGGGTCTTTGTTCATTCAGAGATGATGCAACTAACCCTCAAGGGACTGGAGGCCCCAGGGAGTTTAGAGGTCAGAGGTCAGGGGTGGGGGATGGGGGGACAACCACATGGAGACCGGGGGTGGGGAGAAGGTACCATTTGTGGAACAGTCAGAGGGACAATGGACCACATAATTAATTAAAAATATGTGTTTACAGTGTTTTGTCTTAATGTATATGTTGCCAAGACATGAATGTGGTACCAACTGAGGCTAGAAGAGGGCCATAGATATTCTGGAATTGGAGTTATAGATAGTTCTGATAGATGTGATAGATGGGATAGTTCAAATCCCATATAGGTGCTGGGAATTGAACTCTAGTCCCCTGGAAATAGCCAGTGCTATTAACCTCTAAGCTATCTCTCCAGCACCATTTCCAATTTTTGAGATCACGAGTGAGATAGTAAAATACCTGTGTAGATAAATTATGGTTTATACCACTGGTTCTGTCTTCAATTTTGAGTTCTTTAAATAAGACATCAAGACACTCTTGGTGGTTTTTTGTAATTGTTGTTGTTTGTTTGTTTGTTTGTTTTAATTCTATAAAGCCCAATTTAGGGTCCAAAAAGTAGGGCTAGATTCATTAAATACCATTTCCAAAGATATTAAGCCTCGCCTCAGGTCTGGTTTGCTCCAAAGCCTTAAATTGTTCAACACAAAGGGGAAAAGATAAATCAAAGGAAAAGCATGAAGTTCATTATGAGTAAAATATACTTGGAGCTGGAAAGATGGCACAGGAGTTAAGAACACAGACTACTCTTCCAGAAGTCCTATGTTCTTATTCCTAACAGCTCCAAACCACATGTAACTATATCCACGGGATATGATGCCCTCTTCTGGCCTCTGTGGACATTTCATGCATGTGGCATGCATCCATACATGCATACAAAATATAGAAAAATATATAAAACTACATACAACTTTGAATCTTAAAAAACCAATCTTGTGGTGTAGGTACTATCATTTATTAATAATAGAAGAAAATCAAAACTCCTGGATATGAAATGTGGGTAGCTAACAAAATCTGCCAAACCTAAGCAACAAAGTGAATAGCAGGTGTGCCTCTGATAATGCTCTCTAAGCTCAAAACCTGAAACTAAATCACAAAGACTGTTTCTCCCCACTTCAATCATCCTGACTAAAATATCTAATCTGCAGGTCAGGGTGTTTAATATAATTGATTAGTTCTGCTTTAGTGTAAATAATCAGAACACATACTCGGCATCAGGGTAGGCTGCTTGAAACAAATCATTTAGAAATGCTGGGAGATAGGAAATTCTGCTCAGTGGTACCTTTTGAGTTTCCCCAGTCCCTGGACTAGCAGCCCTGTAACAAGCCATGGCTTTGCTTGAAAATTCAGATTTGTAGTTAGAGAGCAGATACAGCATGTTGATAATTAGAGTAAACAGAACTAAAAGCTCACTTTCAACAACATGTTAGGAACAAGAATCCTCTATGAAAAAGGCTTCACAGGGATAAAAATATACTCAGAAGTTTTATCAAAGGAAAGAATGTATGGATTAATGCTCCATGGTGATGGTTTCTGTTTGTATGTAGTATTAAGGAATTCTGTTTTAAACGTTACCAAGTCCAAGAGGACCCTTAGAATGTGCTATTCTGGATATGGGAAAGGCTTTCTTTGATGAACTCCACATCCAAGGTGAATTTTGTCCCTGAGGATTATCTAAAAATCTATCCTCCATGCTATAAGTAATTAAAGATACAAACCTTAATAGTGACTTCACTTTAGAGACAAATCTCACATCATACTGAGATACACTTTTTTGTTAAATACTTGGACTGTAAGATTGCATCCAAGAATAATGTCACCTGTTAATATTAGAGAAGTGGTGCTCCCAAGACCTAGTGCTGGAGAGCAACATTGTTTATGTCACTTAGAAAAGGTAAGACACTTACAACAACAAAAAGCATATAGCCCAAAATCCCATAGTTACTGAGAAACTAGGTCAAAATGTTAAAGATGAGGTAGAGTTGTTGAAATTTATTGACATCATTAAAGATCTGTTTTCTTCCCATATGTGTTTCTCATCCTTCTCAAAACACTTAATTTTAGTTCATTATGGTTCATAGATTAGGTCTGGAGCAAATTTGATTTCACTGAAGAGAAAAAAAATGATGCACATGTAATACTAGGGAAAATAAATTGGCTGGGGACTATTGACCTAGGTTTATTGCTGTATGAGATTGCTATTGCATTGTTGTATATATGGATATCTCCCTATTATTTAAGACATGGTTTAGACATGCAGCCAGAAAATAGCTCAGCCAGAATCTGCTAATACCAACCACACCTCATATTCCTATTTCATGAGGACAGAGCTAGGAAGAATATGGACAATGTCCCACAGAACAAGACATGTAGTTTTCCAGCATTGGAAGACACAGAAAGTAGGTTCACCAGAAGGTCACCCTCACTAGACATCAAATATCTATGATCTTGGTCTTAAATTCCTCTGCCTGTAGAACTACAAGTATCTATTCCAAGTACAAATACTCACTTTATGATATTTTATCACAGTGCCCAGAGCACTGACTTTAGGTGTCTGACAGTGGACACTGAGTCCCAGACAAAGCGACAGGAAGGTATTTCAAGAAAAAAAAAAAAAATCCTGAGTGCACTAGAAGTAGGAATCAGGGAATTTTCCCTGCTCGTCAATACAGTCTTATGTACAAATTTGTCTGGCAAACCCTGTCTCTTTGTAATTGTAATGCAGTCTCCAATCTTCTAAAAACATGCACAATAATTTCTTATGGTTTTTTTTTGTACGTGTTGTTATAACAGGTACTTTTAAATCTGTTTTTCTTCCTTTGCAGATACTAAAGAGCACAGTGATGTACTCTATGCTTACTCTTTCCAAGAGAGATGGGCTCTTAAAAGCTCCCCATTGTGAGAAGTTTGGAGGGAAGGTTGTTCAGTGTTCAAGTGGCCAGGCAGTGGTGGCGCACACCTTTAATCCCAGCACCTGGGAGGCAGAGGCAGACGGATTTCTGAGTTCGAGGCCAGCCTGGTCTACAGAGTGAGTTCCAGGACAGCCAGGGCTACACAGAGAAACCCTGTCTCAGAAAAAGAAAGAAAGAAAAGAAAGAAAGAAAGAAAGAAAGAAAGAAAGAAAGAAAGAAAGAAAGAAAGAAAGAAAGAAAGAAAGAAAGAAAGAAAGAAAGAAAGAAAGAAAGAAAGAAAAGAAAGAATGTTCAAATGTCCTTAGGTTCCTCTGTGAAGCCGGGGCATAGAAAGCTGAGATCCTCTGCACTGGCATATCCCACACTCTGTTCTACACACAGTGATCTTGCTGAGCCACCAAAGATTGCCATTCCAGGCTACTCTTGCATTTCAGATGGCAAGGGCTGCCAAGGTCCTTGGAGGACCAAGGTTATCACAGTTAAATGTTCTGCATGAAGCACAATTCAGACTTTTTTTTTAAAAAAAGATTTATTCATTTATTTTTTTGTATGAGTACACTGTGGTTGTCCTCAGACACATTAGAAGAGGGCATCATATCCCATTACAGATGGTTGTGAGCCAGCATATGGTTCCTGGGAACTAAACTCGGGACCTCTGGAAGAGCAACCAGTGCTCCTAACTGCTGAGCCATCTCTCCAACCCCTCAATTCAGATTTTATTTTCCCCTGATTTCCTTTTCTTTCTTTCTGTAACAAATATCTCAAGGCAGAAGGGGGAGTAAGTTCAGAGCCTGGTGTATAAAGTGTTAAGCACGAGCTGGCTGTGAAGCTCTGACTTGTGACATCTCTTCCCAGGGCTGCCAGAAATGAGCAGTATAACCTCAGACAGAAAGTTAATTAATTTTTCCAAGTGTGTTAGCTTAGCTGAGTATTGATAAAAGGAACCCTATAAAATGAATTTCTGTGATTTTTTTTTTTAAGGGACAATATTGAAAAAGTATAGAAGTAAAAAAAAAAAAAAAACAATCATAGCAAAACTGTATCAGTTATTCCCAATTCAACATGTCAATAAACTTCAGGCAGTATATCTAAGGAATCTTGAGTTTCCTTTCTATAATATTTTCCTTCCCATATTATAAATTTAATATACTGAATTTGTAAGGCAAAGGTGGATGGTGGCTCAGAAGAGCTCAATGGACTGTCTTCTGAGCGCCAGGCTCCAGGCTTTGTTTCATGTGATTTGTTTGCTTGGCCTTGCAGTTGCAAGTTTGTACTTTGTTTTGTCAAGTACTCCTTCCCTATATCATTGTTGTGCTGAATTAGATAAGAAACAAGTAATTATTGAGTTTCTGCTATGTACTAAGAAACCCTGTACATGTTTTACAAGCACTGCTACATCATTTGACATATTTTAAATGTTCAATAAATATGTAGCAAACAAACACCTTTGTGAGGGAGTTACAAATGTTTTCTCAGTAATTATGATGTCACTTGACAGTAAAAGCTGTTGCCATTGGATTCTGCTAGAGCTTTTAACAATGAACCTGCTTTGTTGGGGTGAGAGGGAAATAGAGCAGAGAGATAGATAAAAAGAGACTATCACAGGGGTACAAGAGCCCATAAAGGTCTTTGGCTCCCCTGGAACTGGAGTGATAGGCCATTGTTAGATTCCCAGTGTGATGGAAAACAAACTAGAATGCTCTGGAAGATTGTAGGTACCATTAACCACTGAGCCATCTCTACAGCACCAAAAACAGTTTTCTCTGAACTGTCTCTCATTTTCTTACCTAGTTTGAAAGGATGTTGAAAAGGATGAAACTGAACTTTTAAAAATCAGATTTTGTCTTAATTGATATGAAATGTGTTTGGCTTTCTAAAGCCATTTCCCTCTGAAGATACAGATCAGCTCTATAAGTCCTAAACATCATAGGAAGAGACAGAACGCAGAGATGGAACCTGAGATGGGTAAGCTGCTCTTACAGCCATTCATGTCCTGCCATTTTCATAGCTGCCGTTCTCATCACCACCACCACTGCTACCAAGGCCCAGAGTCATAACACGGAGTCCACAAAGGCAAATGCTTACATGGTCTAAGCAGCTAGACCAAGAGGAATGGAAAATGTCACTCCTGTGGCAAACTCTCCAACCAGCCAGACCTACAACATCTCTCTCCAAAATCTAGCCCAGTGAGTCTCGCTAACCACTCACCTCCCTGCACTCTCACAAATCTGCTTGGGTTCTGCATCCAAAGTCCAGATATAGTTTGGCCACCCCTGCCTATATAGTAAACCACCTCTAGGATTCTGCCAGAACCTACCCTGTCTTCTACTATGAACAGATTCCTCACACAATACATCCAACCTATCCAACAAGCCAAACCTACCACCTCACACACACACACAGACACACAAACATAAGAGGGGGGAATAAAAGGGAGAGAGCAGAAAAGAGGAAAGAGAGAGAGAGAGAGAGAGAGAGAGAGAGAGAGAGAGAGAGAGGAGAGAGGAGAGAGAGGTAAATTATACAAACATCTTTTTAAAAAGAAATTGCTATAAACTCAGTGGCTTATTAACAGAATAAATTCATGTTCTAAACGCTATGTATATGAGACCATAGTACCAGTGCTGACCTGAGCATCATGGACCTTCTTCCCATTGTGTGTAGTGCTTACAAGGCAGAAACAAAGATTCAGGCCTCTCTCTCTGAGGATCCCATCTCATAATTTCCTCCAAACCCCTGTCTCTCTTAATACTGTTACAACAATGGTTAAGATCTTGTTGGGAACTATGAGAAAAAGCAAACATTCCAGGGAGATATTTCTTAGGAAAAATTGAGTCTTCAGTTTCATTCCATATTTTCCAATTAAAAAAAACAAAATTTAAATGACCAAACAGCCTAATTCATGTTTCAACAGAGCCAATGAGAAACACTGGGGGGGGGGGAATCAAACTAACCCCCCCAAAAAACAAACAACAACAAAAATCAACAAAACGCAGGTCACTGGGTCAATGCCCATGTAGAGCAGACCCGCTCATCTGTGTGCCAAGAACCATTGCTGACATGACTCAAATGGACTGAGCACCTTCCAAATACTGACTGCACAGTGCTCCCCAAAGCCAGATGTGATTGGTCTCAGATACAGCTTTAAATCCATGTAGTCTTAATCACAATTTCCTCCACATGGGAATAAATATCAATTTCCTTATGTGACATCACTAGGTAAAGGGTAAAAGGAAGGACTGCTCAAGAATTCTCCACAAAATGTGAGGCAGCAATGCAGCAATGTGAGTGTGTGTGTGTGTGTGTGTGTGTGTGTGTGTGTGTATGATAATGGGTGTGTGCACATATGCATATAGGTTAGTTTCCACAGTTAGCCTAAACATACCTCAGAGGCAATGAATCTGTACTACAAAAGCTCAGCAGTAGTACATTTATCTGCACATAAAGGCACTGTGCCGATAAATGCCTTTATGAACAAATAAGATCTAACTACACCCAGACCTGTCACTCACTCATGTCCTTCTTCCGGGAATTGAGCTTCTTTCAACAGACAGATGAAAGTTCAGGAGAAGAGCTCCCCTTGAATGCCTCTGACTGTATGAACCCTGATTAGTGAATAAGCCCTGACAAATGAAGAGAGGGGCTGATATACAGTGACAATTCAAGTTGCTGACCAGATCACCAGAAGCTGGCCACAGCTCTTAAGAATTTTGCAAATTTTATTCTTAAGGATTAATCTTGAAAATCTATGTCTACAATTTTGAGTCATGCAGTCTATAGTTCCCCCTGCTGGCTCTTTAACTGTTAGAAGCTTGAAGTACTTACTCCCATATCAACACTAGAGAAAAACAGAACAACAGAAGGGAGACTGGGCCTGGAAGTTTCTAGTCTCTAAGGAAAGAGTAATGTGAAGGTAGACTAAGCCTATTTAAGGTGAGAAGCTGAGAGACGTAGCCCACTGGTCTACATGTCACAAACTTAATGTTTGCAGATTGGCTAATAATCCTTAATAGTCCTGGTTTTTCAGGAAAGTATGCCGAGGGTGAACAGCTATTGTCCTGTGTTAGAGCAGTGCTGGTCCATCCTAGGTGGAACTGACAGATTGATCAGAACAGCTGGACCTCTGACAGCCATTCATGGAATCCTAATTGGTCCTGGTCAGTGGGCTGATGCAGCTGTCCTATTTTGTACACAATTTTACCTCTGGATTCTAACACATGTTTGAGTCTTTAGTTTCTGCTTCAAAGTGTCTTCTCCAAAACCCTCTATGGTTTATTCCATGTCTCACACTACAACTGGTTCTAAGTGCACCGTTTTTGTAATTTTGATTCAGAAAAGAACTGTAATTGGGATGGAGGTGGATACTGTAAAAACATTAGTCATGTTGCTCAGAATTCAATTGTGAAAATACATATAGAAATTGTTCATATTAAAGAAACTAACAAAAAGAAAGCACTTTGTAATGCTCCTTCATCTTTGTGTTTATTTTAACAGATGCAGCAGGAGAGAACAGAGATTAGTATCTTACAGAATTTATCAGGCAAAGAGTAGGGAAAAACTGTCTTCAAATGGGATGAAAGGAATAGTCAAAGTCTTTTAAGTAAAGACCTCACAATCTCACTGGGATCTGCCTACTGCAGGCTGGAGTGCAAGAAAGCCAAAGCCTCCTTTCACTCACATTGTGGTAAAAAGCAAACTCACACCGAGTCTGTCATATGCTCCTGAGAACCCTGAAGTTGCCGTCTCGCTGCTTGATAATAGAGACCCTGGGCTCCAGAAAGCTCACAAAGCAGTAGTTAGTTTGTGCTGCTTGGATACTTCACATTAAGCTTATTTGGAGGGGTGGAGATGGGCTAAAAATAGTTAAATATGGTTTCTGAAAATTTGTGTCTTTAATTTTCCTTTCCAAGTTCAGGTTCCAGAAATTTCTTTTCCTATATTTCATTGGCCTGGCCTTTCTTCTGTGACAAGATTGCAGACTACCTCAGGGTAAAGACTTCTACCTGGAAAGAGTTCCTGGGTCTAAACCATGACTTACATTGGGAGATCGACACAGAAGGATCAAGAATTCAAAGCTAGTCTACACTACATAAGGAACTGCCCATCATCCCACTGCATAATGACATTCAGGTCAGGAAAACAAAAATAACAAGAAAACTACGTAAATAAACAACAACAAAAAACAAACTGTGACTCGGTTACTTAGCAGCTCCTGGACTAGCAGTTAATGCTGGCAAAACATTACTTCGAAATACATGAAAATACATTATTTTCCTTTGTTTACTACTATCTCCTAATATATCTACATATGTTCCTGGAAACACTTGTACATATTTTCCTGCTATCATATTTTAAATGGCAATCAACATGAGCCACAGGAAGCACAGCTGTTATATGACTGTTAACAACTTGAACACAAGCAAAGCATATGCCCAAAGGATTTCCCTTGGGTGAGGATCTTGCATAAGGATTTCCTGCTTTGTGATGAGATGCCAGTGAACTGACACCTAAAAGTCAAAACCAGGCAATGAATAACTAACAGCATGGAGAACTGATTGGTCTGAGCCAGGTTCACAGACACTGGGCAGCTGGTGTCAGAAAGAAACAGCTGTCAGGTCAAAATTGCTTAAATGATCATACAAGTCCCCAGGGCCCAGTGCACCAGGTGTGTGTCCCACAGGATGAGTGAGCTCCAGGTGTGAAGGGATACTGATTATCTCTTTGCATACAATATTCATATCCTAGTCCTTTCAAACAAAGCAGAATTGATAAAAGGATATTCTATAGGTTGTCACTTGGTGTTCCAAAGATAAACAAAGGAGATGGAGGCGGGTTCCTATAGTTATTTTGGGGTGTGTTTAATAAAATAAAAGTATGGTTTTAAAGGGTTTCTTCCAAGGTTTTTACTTTCTCAATGTGCAATGTACTCTGTTAGTTTACAGAAGATGACAGCTACATTTGTTCTCAGTGAGAATTAGTGCCATCTACTATTGGAGTACCCCTTTTTTCCTTCCTTTTTTTAAAAATTAGATATATTCTTCATTTACATTTCAAATGTACCCTTTCCGGGTTCCCCTCACCCCTGAAAATCCCCTACCCTCTTTGTACACTGTGTGGCACTGTGTCTCTGTCCTTCCTCACCTGCCTAAAGCATTCTCTGATTGGTGTTCATAGAGAGCCTACAACCTACAATGAGGAAGGAAAGGGAAGGCAGAACTTGGGTGCTCAGAGACGATCTCTGGGAGAAGAAACTGAGGTGTGAAGATTCATAAGTAAGACAAAGGAAGTCGGACTTACTGAGAGAGAGGTAACCAGTCATGTGGCCATGTGGACTAGAATAGACAGATTAATTAAGCTGGTCGAGCTAGCTAGGGAGGTAGCTTTGCTAGAGTAACTAAGATTGTATAAATAATGGTAAATATCTGTGTTATCATTCAGAGGCAGGTGGGTCTGAGAAAGTCCAGCAGTAATCTACTAAGGTCATTCTGGAATGGATTAAGGCAATTTTGATTATATGATAGCTGAGAATCTTCCTTTCCCTTTAAAGCTCGGGTACTATGGATAACTTCCTGCTAGCAATTGAAGCTGCCTTACATAGCAAAAAAGTCTGTCACTGCTAGTAGCCTCTCCTCGGCATTAGGGAAAACTGACATCTCCCAAATAGATATGGTTAGTGTGTCTTTGATTTAGAAATTAAGCTTAGATCTCGAATGGCTCAGGATTATAAATGATGGCTAGCCTTTCAGAAGATAAGAGTTTGGCTCTCAGCATCTCCATTAGGTATCTCGCAACCATGTATAACTTTAGTTCCATGATATCCATTGTTCTATTCTAGCATCCATGAGTACCAGCACTTAAAATACGAACCCGTGAACACACACACATACACACACACACACACACACACATATACACTATGTGTGTGCATATATATATATGTATATGTGTGTATACACACACGCGTGTGCGCGCGCACACACACACACACATATATATATATGTATATATATATATATATATATATATATAGAGAGAGAGAGAGAGAGAAGGGTCTATATATATATATATATATATATAGAGAGAGAGAGAGAGAGAGAGAGAGAGAGAAAGAGAGAAGGGTCACAAAAGGAAAGCAGATTTATCCTGCATCACCCTGCATACCTGAAAGTGTAGGCTGTAGCACTAACCAACATGCCTCCATATGCACATTTCACTTTAACTTTAGTTTAGTGATGACAGAGTTACTTCAGTATCTGTATTGAATATGGAAAATAGAAATAAATGCATAAAAATAGATAGTAACTCTACCTCAGACTGAGTCAGAAGACTGGCTTTACATCTTTATAGCATAGAGCCAATTCCTGAATTACTAAGATAAATCTGTAATCAAAGTACTTCTATCTCAAAGGGCAAAGTGTTTTAGTGGCTTCTGTCTGCACACTGAGGTGGAACCAGAATTCTGACCAAGGAAGGAAGATGCGATTATATACATTTTGAAAAAAATCGGAGTCTTATACACAGCCATGCAAGCTAGGTGTGGCTAGCCATACCTGTCATCTCAGCCCTTTGGAGGTAGAGGCAAGAAAGAGGGTGGTGGGCTGTCATCTTGGCTACATGATGATTTAAAGGTCATCCTGGATCCTAGGGACCATTCCTCAAATAGTTTTCAACTAAAAGAATTAGTCCATGGCTAAGATGAAAAGCTCAGGAGACAGCAGGTGCTGGAGAGGATGTGGGGAAAGAAGACTACTCCTCCATTGTTGGTGGGATTGCAAGATGGTACAACCATTCTGGAAATCAGTTTGGCGATTTCTCAGAAAAAGACATAGTACTACCTGAGGTCCCAGTTATACCACTCCTGGGCATATACCCAGAAGATGCTCCAAAATATAATAAGGACACATGCTCCACTATGCTCATAGCAGCCTTATTTATAATAGCCAGAAGCTGGAAAGAACCCAGATGTCCTTCAGCAGAGGAATGGATACAGAAACTGTGGTATATATACACAATGGAGTATATATAAAAACTATTCAGCTATTAAAAACAATGAATTCATGAAATTCTTAGGCAAATGGATGGAACTAGAAAGTGTCATCCTGAGCCAGGTAACCCAATCACAAAAGAATGCACATGGTATGCACTCACTGATAAGTGGATGTTAGCCCAAAACTCAAAATAAACTGTAATTCATCCAGCACATGAAGCTCAAGAAGAAGGAGGACTTAATTGAGGATGATTTGGTTCCTCTGAGAAAGGGAGCAAATTACTCACAGGAGCAATAAAGGAGACAAAGCATGGAGTAGAGACTGAAGTAAAGGCCACCTGGGAGACTGCCCTACCTGGGGATTCATCCTAGAAACAGTCACCAAACCCCGACATTATTATGAACAACAAGAAGTGCATACCAAAAGGAGCACATCATGGTTGTCCCTGGAGGGGCCCTTCCAGAGCCTTACACATACAGAGGCAAATGCTAGCAGCCAACCATTGGACTGGGCATGGGGTCCCCAATGGAGGAGTTAGAGGGTGGTCCGGAGGAACTGAAGGGGTTTACAGCAGCATGGGAAGAACAACGATGCCAGCCACCCAGATGCCCCAGGACTCCCAGGGACTAAACCATCAACCAAGGGGTACACATGGTTCTAGCCAAAAATATGGCAGAGGAATGCCTTATTGGGCATCAGTTGGAGGAGTGGTCCTTGGTCAGGTGAAGGCTAAATAGATATCCCAACAAAGGAAAATGGGGGTAGGGGGAGATGGGAGTGGGTCAGATGGAGGGGCATATACTTGGAGGCAGGGGGTAGGAGGCGGGGTTGGGGTTTTTCCAGGAAGATGGGGAAACCGGGAAAGGTTTTACCATTTGAAATGTAAATGAAGATTATATTCAATAATAAAGCAAACCAAGAAATGTAAATGAATATTATATTCAATAAAAAATTAGTTCAAAGTATTAAATTTCAAATATCCATGTAACTAGTTGCCATGATGTCTAACTCTATACTATAAACTCATTCTCTACATTTTCATAAAAACTTTCTCACACTGTTGCTAGCTCTAGCTTTTTCCATCTTCACTTCCTGTATGCATATCATGATCTGACTTCATCATTAAATACAGTAAAAAAAGGGGAAGACAAGACATATGAAGTCTATAGTCTCTTGTCCTCCTCTTTCCTCAGGAAGAGCTGTTGAGTCCTTTACAAAATTCGCCAGCTGAGTCACCTTATAAGAATCACTAGTACTGTTAGCATCTCAGTTTCTTCTCCAAAATAGAATGCTAAAAATATCTGACTCACTGGCAAGAGGTGAAATGAAATCCTCTACTGCTGGTCCTAGCATATTATTACATGCTCAGCGATGGTGGATATATCTGTGCACAGTATTAATAGTAACATGACGGAGACTTTAAATAGTGAACCAAGACTCTAGTTGGAAAACTCCATTGAACTAGCTGCACATTTGGCTTAGATTCATAATGCAGGTACTGTGTTAGGGAGCAAATGGTTCTATATCAAAACCAGGCCCACAAAATAAAGTAGAATCAAAATGAACAAACCAGATTTAAACCCAACTTCTACTCTCTGAGAGTTGGTACAATCTAAAGGAAAACTTAACCAAGAAATCCCAATGCTCCCCTTCATCTTCAGGTAGATGGTGTGGGGGGGAGGAGATTATCAGATTCCGCGGGCACCTGCTCTAATCCATCATCCTCACACTTGAATCCATAGGCTTAAACATGTGAACATTGTTCCCTGATCACCTAAATACAGAGAGAACAGAAGAGGTCATCTTATAGCCTTTACCCACTTAGATGCATGGAGAAAAAAAAATTCTATCTCTTCCCTGAACACACACACCAGCTTGCTCTTCTCTTGCTTTAATTTTGGCATTTTTGGAATCCAGTGCTTAGAGGCTTATGGTCCCAGGAGCCACACACCTCTTGCCTTTATGCTGAGGGCAGACTACACCTGCCTCCCACTGCCCACAGCCTCTCTACCTCTCTCTAGGTGATCTGCAGTCCTGATTCCTGTTTTCCTCTATGGACGTGTCTGGTTTACCACACCTAAGGCCCAAGTTACTCTCTTCTGTGCCTCCTTGAGAGGGAGAGGATCTCTTCTTCATTTCTTCCCAAAATGTGGAGAGACACATTAAGATCCTAGTAGAATACCCAAAAACAGCAAGGCAAGCAAGTGCTTGTGCTAAATCACCAGGTCTTTAGATGTTCTTGCTCTGCCACAGCTGCAATACTGAAGAGGGTAATCTAGAAGGTTTTACACCCAGACAGAATTCCTCATTGTTCAATCCAGTTGTCAGACTGAGGAGATCTGAAATCACCTGGACCTCTATGGAGGAAGATTTTATATTAATTAGGTTGACTGTATTGGATAGTTGCACCCAATATGGAAAGACCTTTCCCTGGGTGGCATCCTCGACTGTATAAATAGAAAAAATGTGTAAAAAATACAACACCCCTTAATAGTAAAAGTATCAGGGAGATCATGGATACAAGTCACATGCCTGAACATAATCAAAGCATTATACAGCAAGCAAATAGCCAACATCAAACTAAATGTTGAGAAACTTAAAGCAATTCCACTAAAATCAAGGATAAGACAAGGCTGCCCACTCTCCCCATATCTATTAAATATAGTAATTTAAGTTCTAGCTATATAAATAAGACAAAATGAAATCAAGGTGATATAAATTAAAAAGGAAGTAGTCAAGGTATCACTATTTGCAAGTGATAATATAGTATATTTAAGTGGCCCCAAAAATTCTACCAGAGAACTACAGCTGATAAATAGCTTCAACAAAGTGATTGGTTAAAAAATTAACTCAGAGAAATCACTAGCCTTCCTTTATACAAATTATGAACAGGTCAAAAATTAGGGAATCAACACCCTTTACAATAACCATGAATAATATAAAAATATCTTGGAGTAACTTTAACCAAGAAAGTGAAAGATCTATATGACCAGAGCTTCAAGCCCTTGAAAAAAATTGAAGAACTTATCAGGAGATAGAAAGATCTCCCATGCTCATGGATAGGCATGATTAACAGAGTGAAAATGGACACCTTGCCAAAAATATCTACATATTCAATGCAATTCCCATCAAAATTCCAACACAATTTTTATCGACCTCAAAAGAGCAATTCTGAACATCATATGGAAAAGTAGAAAACCCAGGATACCCAAAAAATCTTGAACAATAAAAGAACTTCAGAAGGATGCATCATCCCTGATCTAAAGTTGCATTACAGATCAATAGTGGTTTTATATATATATATATATATATGTATATATATATATAGTATTGGTACAGACATTGATCAGTAGAATTGAATAGAAGACACAGAAGTAAACCCACATACCTATGATCACTTGATCTTTGATAAAGAAGCCAAGACCATACAATGCAGGGAAAAAAAGCATCTTCAACAAATTGTTCTAATCTAACTGGATATCTACATGTAGAAGAACAAAAATAAATCCATATTTATCATCCTGCACAAAACTCAAGTCCAAGTGGATCAAGGACCTCAACATAAAACTGTATACACTAAATCTCATAGAAGAAAAAGCAGAAAATACCCTTGAAGATTGGTACAGGAGACAATTTCGTGACAAAACACCAATGATTTAGGCTCTAAGATCAATAACCAATAAACGGGACCTGGTGAAATGGCAAAGCTTCTGTAAGGTAAAGAACACGGTCAATAAAATAAAAAGGCAGCCTAAAGATTGAGAAAGAATTTTCATCAACTCTCCATGTGACAGAGGACTAATAGCCAAAATTTATAAAGAACTCAAGAAGTTAAAAACCAACAACCCAAATAACCCAGTTTTAAAAATAGGGAACATCTGGGTTGTTTCTAGCTTCTGGCTATTGCAAATAAGGCTGCTATGAACACAGTAGAACAAGTGTCCTTTGGCATATTTTGGGTATATGCCCAAGAGTGGTATAGCTGGGTCTTCTGGTAGATCTAGTTCCAGTTTTCTGAGGAAACTCCAGATTGATTTACAGAGTGGTTATACCAGTTTGCAATCCCACCAGCAATGGAAGAATGTTCCTCTTTCTCCACATTCTCACCAATATGTATTGCCATCTGAATTTTTGATCTTAGCTACTCTGATTGGTATAAGGTGTAATATCAGGGTCATTTTGATTTGCATTTCCCTGATCACTAAGGACTTTGAAATTTTCTTTAAATGCTTCTTAGCCATTTAAGATTCTTCTGTTATGAATTCTCTGTTTAGTTCTATACCCCATTTTTTTATTGGGCTGTTTGGGATTTTTTTTTTTTTTTTTTTTTTTTTTTTTTTTTTTTTTGGTGATTAGCTTCTTGAGTTGTTTAAATATTTTGTAAAGGGGACAGTGAGGGGAAGGGAGAAACATGATCAGGTATTAGGGGGTGGGAACAGGACTGAAGAAGCCCTGAGGTCCAGCAAAGAGAATGGAAACTGGGAACCCCATGAGGTAGGAGGTGGGGGGGATCCTCTAGAATTCACAGGCATAGGAGGTGAGAGACTCTCAGGACTCAAAGAGAGGGACCTTGGATAAAGTGCTCTACAGTGGGGAGGGGGAACTTGTAGAGTCCTCCTCCAGTGGAGGGACAGGATATCAAATGTAGGGATGGGGTTGCCATTGCACAGTCAAAAACTCTGACCCAGGGTTGTACCTGTCTGAAGGAACTGCAGGGACAAAAATTGATAAGAGCATGAGAAAAAGAAGGTCCAGTGACAAGCTCAAATTGGGATGGCCCCAGGGCCTGATACTACTATTGGTGCTGTGGTGTTCTTGAAGACAGGAGCTTAGCATGGCTGTCCTCTGATAGGCCCAGCAAGCAGTTGAAGAGTCAGATGCAGATACTAACAACCAACCAATGTACAGAAGCTGGGGACCCCTGTGGTTGAATTGGGGAAAAGCTGGAGGAATCTGAGGAGGGCAGCCCCATGGGAAGACCAGCAGTCTTAACTGACTTGGACCCCAAGGATGTGACAGAGACGTGGGATAAGTTAGGTGCCCAGGAACCAATGATGGTATACATAGCTGTGACTCAGAGCACCAGTGCTATGGATCCTGAAGAAGCCACCTCCTGGAGCCAGACAGAAACCCCAGTGGAGTCATAGGTACACCAACTCACCCACAAAACTTTTGACCTCAAAGTTATTCTGTCTTCACAAAATGCCAGCACAGGAAGTAGAGCAGATACTGAGGGAATGGGCAACCAATAACCAGGCCAACTAGAGACCCATGCCATGGGTAAGCACCAATCCCTGACACTATTAATGATACTCTGTTGTGCTTGCAGACAAGAGCCTAGCATGACTGTCCTCTGAGAGACTCTGCCTAGCAGCGACTTAGACAGACACACAGTGAAACAGTGGTTGCACTGTGAGAACACTGATGGCAGAATAGGAAGAAGGACTGCAGCCCTGGAGGGAGTAGAAAATCCATAGGAAGACCAACAGAGTCAACTAACCTGAACTTTTGGGGCTCTCAAATCAGGAGATGGCTGCCAAATCTTGATTTATATATAGTCCCTGTTTCTGAAAAGACCCCATTTGAACTGAATTACATTGCACTGCACATATAAGGTGTTTCTAAGAAATATAATTTTAGTAAAAAATTGACTCAGAAGACTTTATTGTCTGGGTTAGTAAATTAAATATAAATAGGTCACTGAGTGTCTTCAGATACACATATACCTTCATGGGTCTATATATGTGTAATTGCTATAAAGCACCAAGTGAAACACTACATAAAATTTAACTATATTATTAAATGGTTATTGCCAATACAATAACAACAAAACATACCTCCACATACTCAGCTATCACTATAAAGGTATGGCCAGAAACTCCAAAAGAACCATAAATTCAAGATGAAGTTCCAGGAAATAAAATTCTGACTCCATAAACATTATGAGTAAACCATAAAGGGGGCATCAGAAGAATTCAGTTGGGACCTCTCAGAGCACTCAAGTAAATTCTGGTTTTGAAAACAAGTAGAGAGAAGCTTTTTAAGTTTATCCTATACAAGACAAGCAGACAGAAGGACTGTATTTACCCTTTCTGAGACAGGATCTCATTTTATTGTCCAATCCCAAACTTATTATGTAGCCTGGTCATAAACTCCTAAGAATTTTCCTTCCCTGGCATTCTAAATGTTTGCACTACAGGTCTGAGCCACCATACACGACTTAGAAGTTGATTATATTCTACAACTGATACAGCAATAGAACAGAGAGTTCCAATTAAGTCTTTATACTAACACTCATCTCCACTGAGAGAAAGACTAAATTTAGTTTAAGGAGTGGGTTGGTAGTATCAAAGGCCTTCATGACTAATCCATCTTACTCAAAATAAATACTTGTTCTTGCATCTTCTGACAAGGGCTGTTTTTATATCTTGGGGGAAAAAACATCTGCTGAAGTGAGACACCTGTCCTCCCACGAACACTGGGAGATGGAGTGGTAGCTTGTTTGATAATTTTCTGGCAACAACATAATTTTACAAAGTCCATTGGCAAAGCCCAGGATGAAAACAATTACATAGTACACTAAAGCAGGAATAGAGTCAGGATTCAGCCTCTAATGTCACTATGAACTTTAAATGACAAGTCCAATGTTAATTCTAGCATGGCATCTAAGATGTACTTCCCAAAGGGGCAGGAAATGACTTAGGATTACAAGTTTTCTAAAATAAAAACTAAGATTTTAGGTCAAAGTTTCTATTATTGAAAATGTGTGTTTACTTCTTCAGTCTCAGTGCTGGATGGCAGTCAATGCCTATGAAGACTTGTTGAAAGTTTTCTCAATACATTGTCTATCTTTCTGTCATGATCATATATTATTCTCTGGGATTTATACATTCCGACACTATTACCACAAGGAATTTGTATGTGTGTATGTATGTGTATGTGTGTGTATGACAAAGAATGACTCCTGATCAAGTTTGACTAATGTCTTGGAACCAAGGTAGTCTTAATGTCTGCTCAACTTGATTGATGGTAGATTCATACTGCCCTTTCCTAGTATTATTTTAGAAAACTTGTAATCCTAAATCATTTCCTGTCCCTTTGGGAAGTACATCTCTTTAAAAAAAAAACCTACCTGCTAGTTTTATGACTCAAACAGTGCCTCTTTGAAGAGAGGAAAATTATAAATAAAGAATATATCAAATAAAAAAAGAAAGTTTATTTGTGATCACAAGTTTGAGGGTAGAGTCTATCACGGTGGGGGAATGGTGCAGGTGAAATGTAACAATGCTGGTAACACTGTGTCTATAAAAGACATATCTCATGCTCCACTCCCTTCTCAGTTGTTTATATTTTATTTATTCATTGAGACTTTCAAATATATATTATGTATATATACATACATTACATATGATATATAATATATATTATGATCTTGTCCACCTGTAATTTGCCACTTCCAACTCTCTCAACCCTCATCCACTATTCTAACACCTTGTAAACTATATGTCATCTTCTTTACTTTTTTTTTGAAATAACCTATTACATTCATATGTGTTGCCATACATGGGTGAGGAGCCATCCACCAAAGTATGAGCAACCTACAAGTGACCACACCTCTAGAGACATATTACTCTCTCTTACCTTATCTAGTAGCTATCAATTATGAATCAATAGTGCCTTAGATAGAAGTGGGGAAGGGGCTCATTAGTCCCTCCTGCATCTATGCTGTTAGCTAGCTGGTTTTGTGCAAGTAACCATGGCCTCAGTGAGGTCATGAGTACAATAGGCATATTCTGTCCAGAATACTGTACTCCACAGCACTTCTCTCCACCCTGCAGTTATTATACTCCTGTCCTTATACCCTCCAGCCCCTCTTCCAGGATGTACTCTGAGCCTTGGGTTGGGTTGGGTCTGATATCCTTGCCCCATTCAGACTGACACTGACAGTCACTTACTCTCTTGCCTTCTCCTTTATATAAAACCAGGGACCTCCAACAGAAAGGTGGGTCTTCCCTTGGCTAAATCTCTTTGGAAACACCTTCAAGGACATGCTCAGAAATGTGTCTCCTAGGGGATTCCAAGTCCAGTAAGCTGACAATGAAGACTAACCATCAAAATGCTATGTCAAAAACATATGCACTTGGGCTCATTAGAGAAAGGTCTGCATCTTCAAGAGGCTTTAGCTTTAACATATTATCACTTGCATTGTGGGTTTGAGCTCATTCTTTTGTGGCTTTTCTTTTTTTGAGAAGATTATAGAAGAAATACCCTAAAAGGGAGATCTGGTCCCCTATGATTTGGAAGGCAAATAGTGTCACTTTATCCTTGAATACTCCATGTAAAAACATCTTGAAAATCCACAGTATGGGATGATACCCTGCCCCTTAGAACTTCCCAATCCCATCTCTCTTTAGAGTGATTTACTTTGGTAGACAAACTTCTCTTTAAACCATGTGACTCAGTCAAAATTTACTTTTGAAGAGACAAAAAATGAGAAAGATAACTCATGTAACATTGCATGTATGCTAAAGAAGTTGGTAGTCTCTAGAAGCTTCTACCCCTAAGAGTGGGATTTATGATCACACTATAAATCAGAAGGATCATTCAAAATGAACATCTTAAATTATGTAGCTATTCAATCCTAAATTTAAAAATAAAATTTATGATGTACAAGTAGCATAGATAGAAGACATTTTACTGTGCAAAGGATTTGTATTGCAAGGTAAGCAAGCTGCCAGAAGCTATTAACGACCTGTAAAGAGCTCTTTCCTGCAGACTTGCTCTAGCCTTGGATTCACTCTAACCTCTAGATTCTGCTCAGCTTCCAGGAAAAAGTGTCCCTGCCCTCCAGTATCTTTAGTTCTTTACTGGACATGATGTCATGTACACAAGTTATTAACCAGCCCATGTAGGCACAGTTCTTCCTTGATAAGCAGTCCCTTTTGCTTTAATCCTAGAATGTTCTGATTAGATAAGAGATCACTTATGTAAGTCTGTAGGAAGAATTTTAAAGAGCTGACACAGAGGCAGGTTTTGGAATCAGAGAAACCATTCTGCCACTTATGATCAGACATTAAATGAGTTGCCGAATCCCTTCCAAATCATGCCCACTTTCTTCACTGTGCAAAGTTATAAAGTGAACTGCTTGGCTTATCTTATTCCTAGTCTCTTGTGCTCTTGTTATGAAGTAAAAGAATTTCTCACAGGTGTAGTCATTCTTTGTTGCT
Source organism: Apodemus sylvaticus (assembly GCF_947179515.1). Classification (NCBI taxonomy): domain Eukaryota; kingdom Metazoa; phylum Chordata; class Mammalia; order Rodentia; family Muridae; genus Apodemus; species Apodemus sylvaticus. The sequence continues at coordinate 162,776,082 of NC_067472.1, read as the reverse complement.
ATTTCTTTAAAGAATGAATAATTCTAGGATGTCCGTTGAATTTTTAAAAACTCCATTTCAACTAGTCAGAACATGTGAATGCCTTCTAACTGAACTGCCCACTCCCTAGACTTCTTTCCCAAAGACTGAACCAACTGCTGACCCCTCCCACTTCATCCCCTGCCCCCAGTATAGCTCAGGTGCTGGCCATACTAGTCAGAAGAACAGATGAGTGACTCTCCTTCCAGCTGAACTGCCTAGACTCAGTTTACAAAGATGCATTCTATAGCTCTCTGTCTCTGTCTCTGTTTCTGTCTCTCTCTCTCTCAAACACACACACACACACACACACACACCCCTCCCTGCCTGCTCTGAGACCAAGTCTACTGCTGGCAGACTCTTATTGCTCAGGTGCAGGTCACACCAGTCAGAAGAACCTGTGCTGCACCCTAGTATGCTAAAAGCCAACTCTAAAAGCCAAAAGGACAGATGCCTTGCAGACACTAAAAGACCATACATGCTCACCGAGACTACTCTACCCAGCAAAGCTTTCAATTACCATGGATGGAGAAAACAAGATATTTCACGACAAAGTCAAATTTAAACAATATCTATCCCACAAATCCAGCCCTGCAGAAATCAAGTTCATACCCTGGTAAGAAACTCCTTACTAGACCAGAGGGCATGCTGGACCCCAGAATCCAGACCACAAGGATCAGAAGACCAAAGAGGAAACAAAAAACAAGAAACAAAACACCCATACAAGAAAAAGACATCCAGAATTCAGGACATAGACCTATAATCACCCAAAATCCAGATACCTAAAGGCCAGTAAAAGGACATTATAACAATAGCCAAAACAATATATGGCTCCACAAGAGCCCAGCTGTCCTATGACAGCAAGACTTGAATATTCCATTGCACCTGAAGCAGAAGAAAATGACCTTAAAGCAACTATATGAAGATGACTGAGGTCTTTTAGAAAGAAATGAAAATTAATCCCTTAAATATATTGAGGAAAAGACAAAAGAAAAATGCAGAAAATCAATACATCTTGCCAAGAATGCCAAGAAAGCCAAGAAAACAGACAGGAGAAGAAAACTGTCAAGAACTGAAAATGGAAATATAAGCAATAAAAAAAAGGAATTCTGAAAATGTAAAGTTTGGTTAAGCAAACATGAACTGCAGAGGCAAGCATCACTAACAGAATACAAGAGATGGAAGGAAGAATCTCAGGTGTTGACAATATGATAGAAAAAAAGTTTCATGGGTCAAAGAAAATGTTAAATCTAAAAAATTATCATTACAAAACATCCACAGTCTGAGACAGTATGAAAAGACCAAACCTAAGAATAATAGAAATAGAAGGAGAAGATTCCAGCTCAAAAGGCCAGAAAATATATTACACAAAATCATAGAAGAAAATTTTGCTAACCTAAAAATGGACCTACCCATAGAGCTACAAGAAGCTTATAGAAATAGATCACATCAAATAGATTGGGCCAGAAAAAAAAGTTCCCATGTGACATAATAATTAAAATACTAAACCTAGAGAACAAAGAAAGAATGTTAAACGAAGCAAGGAGAAAAAAATCCAAGTAACATATAAAGGAAGATCTATCAGGTTTACACCCTACTTTTCTTTCTTTCTTTCTCTCTTTCTCTTTTTTTCTTTCTTTCCTTCTTTTTATTGAATGTAATCTTCATTTACATTTCAAATACTAAAACCTTTCCCATTCCCCTTCTCCACGCAGAACCCCAACCCCTCCTCCCATCCCCTGCCTCCAAGTATATGCCCCTCCACCAGACCCACTCCCACTTCCCCCCTCCTCGATTTCCCTTTGTTGGGATATCTATTGAGCCTTCACCTGTCCAAGGACCACTCCTCCCACTGATGCCCAACAAGGCATTTCTCTGCCACATTTTTGACTGGAACCATGTGTACCCCTTGGTTGATGGTTTAGTCCCTGTGAGTCCTGGGGCATCTGGGTGGCTGGCATCATTGTTCTTCCCATGGGGCTGCAAACCCCTTCAGCTCCTCTGGAACAACCTCCAGCTCCTCCAATGGGGACCCCACGCCCAGAGCAATGGTTGGGTGCTAGCATATGCATCGGTATGTGTAAGGCTCTGGCAGGGCCCCTCCAGAGACAACCATGGCATGCTCCTTTTGGTATACACTTCTTATTGTCCATAGAAATGTCAGGGTTTGGTGACTGTTTATAGGATGAATCCCACGGTAGGGCAGTCTCTGGGTGGCCTTTACTTCAGTCTCTGCTCCACACTTTGTCTCCTTTTTTGCTCCTGTGAGTATTTTGTTCCCTTTCTCAGAGGAACCAAAGCACCCTCACTTAAGTCCTTCTTCTTCTTGAACTTCCAGTGCTCGGTGAATTGTAACTTGTTTATTTTGAGCTTTTGGGCTAACATCCACTTATCAGTGAGTACATACCATGTGCATTCTTTTCAGATTGGTTTACCTCACTCAGGATGACACTCAAGATCCATCCATTTGCCTAAGAATTTCATGAATTCATTGCTTTTAATAGCTGAATAATACTCCATTGTGATTATATACCACAGTTTCCGTTCCTCTGTTGAAGGACATCTGGGTACTTTCGAGCTTCTGGCTATTATAAATAAGGCAGCTATGAACATAGTGGAGCATGTGTACACCCTACTTTTCAATAGAGACTCTAAAAGCCAAAAGGGCCTGGGCAGACAGATGCCTTGCAGATTCTAAGAGACCATACATGCTCACTTAGACTATCCTACCCAGTAAAACTTTCAATTAACATAGATTGAGAAAACAAGATATTTCATGGCACAGTCAAATTTAAACAATATCTATCCCACAAATCCAGCCCTGAAGAAAGGAGTAGGGAAAAAACTCCAAGCCAAGGACATTAACTATGCCCACAAAAACACATACAAAAATAATTCACACCAGCAAAACCCAAAGACAATACACATCCACACATACCACCACCACAGTCAATACCAATACCAACAAAATAACAGGAATTAACAATCATTGGTCAATAATATTTCTCAACATCAATGGACTCAATTCCCTAATAAAAAGATATAAGCTAACAGAAAGGATATTAAAATAGGATCCATCTTTTTTCAACACAGAAGAAACACAAATATTAAAGATAGACATTACCTCAGAGTAAAGGGTTGAAAAAAGATTTACCAAGCAAATACACCTAAGAAGCAAGCTGATAGAGTTATTCTAATTCTAACAAAATAGACTTCAAACCAAAATCTATCAAAAGAGATGGAGAAGGATCTTTTACCCTCATCAAAGGAAAAAACCACCAAGATGACATTTAATTCTTAACATCTATACCCCAAACACAAGGGCATACCTGTTTGTGAAAGAAACACTACTAAAGTGTTACTGACCACGTGGGGGGTCTGCCGTGGGGGAACCAGGGTTCCTTGGTCCAGGAAGACACAGGTCTGGTGGAAACATGACAAACTGACATGACCACAAAGGTGGTTTAAAATCTGACTGTATTTCTCAGATATCTCTCAAAGTCCAGTCCAGTCAACATCTCGAATTAAGCATCATATACACTTGTAAAAGGCTAGCTAGGCTTTCTCGGGCAATACAGGGTGTTTACCCCAAGTCCAGGGTCCATGTGGCTAAACTGCTTCTTCATCTTGGTCTCGATATCATGCCGGCTTGGGAGCTGACGAAAGATGGTTCTCGTGCCTAGCCTCCTGGCGAAAACGGCGACACTGTAGAACATGAGAAGCTGTCTTGCTTGCGCTGTCTTTTAAGAGTCCTTTTGCCTAGTCTGCTGGCTGCATTTTTCTCTGTGCCATGCTTGGGGCCATCGTAGGCCCCCGAGCCCAGGGCCATCGTAAGCCCTGGGCAATCAGCCAGCAGTCCCTAGCCTCTAGCCTGGTAAAGCTAACTGGCTGTAGCTTGATGAATTAACTAGCTCATTCTTCCTCCGAGTGACTCTCTCTCAGGTAGAGAGAATCTGTTGTCTCTCTCTGTAAATCAAAAGTATCTACTGTCTCTCTGTCTGTCTCTCTGACATTCTCTCTCTCCTCTCTCTCGCTCGCTCTCTCTCTCTCTCTCTCTCTCTCTCTCTCTCTCTGTGTGTGTGTGTGTGTGTGTGTGTATGTGTGTGTGTGTGTGTGTGTGTGTGTGTGTGTGTGTGTGTGAGAGATTCAATTTAGTCTCTCTGAGTTAGTAAGTATAAACTGTATCCTGAATCACACCTGGATAAGCCAAGAAAGGTTGTTTTCCTTAAGGGCTGGCTCCCTGCGTGAGGCCTGTAACACAAAAGGCCAAGTCCTCATAAAGCTTCCCTTGCTATTCAGGTGGGCCTGAGATAGCTTGTCTGCAAGCAAAATCAATAGTCAACAGGTGGAACTATATTAACTTGTGGGGAGAGGTAGCTAGGAACCAACTCAAATGTAAATTCTACCTTGCCCAAATATTCATCTTTCTAGCAGGGACCTAGTAAGATTTTTCAGATGTAAATATCCTTAGTCTGGGCTATTGTTTGAAAACTATCTGCCCTGAAAGGTAGTAGACTAGAACCTGTGACTGGAATTTCTGGAATGCCTTTTTTACCATAACATAAGTGGTTGAAGCAAAGCAGAATTTTTTGTTATAAGATAGATTCTAACATATCTATATTTGCTTGGTTAGGCCATGTTTCAGCTATAAGCAAATAGGAGAGTTTAAGAAGGTGCCAAGTGAGATTTATCTGCTTCTAAATATATAGGGAGGTCCATTATTCCCAGGAGACATTTTTTCTTTCACCTCTGTCTGTAAAATATCATGTTTACAGACTTTCATTGGGCCACTGTGGCACTAAAGCATAAATCATACATTAAACCTCATATATTAATAGTAGGAGACTTCAATACCCCATTCTTACCAATTGATAGGTCATCTAGTCAAAAAACTAAATAGAAATAATGGAACTAATATATCTTATGAATCAAATGGACCTAACAAATATCGACAAAACATTTCAACCAAGCATACACACAAAAAGATATACCTTCTTCTCAGAAACTTATGGAACATTCTCAAAAATTGAGCATGCACTCAATCACAAAGCAAGCTTCAATAGATACAAGAAAATTGAAATAAAACTGTTTCACTTGCATGATTATGTAGTTGCAAAGTCATATTCTGACTTTAACACAGGGTCATCTGAAACCTAGCCTTGATGACCCCTCCTTACTGTGGAACTTTAGGCAAGTTCCAAACTCTAAACTTGGACAAGAAAATAAATCCCATTGCATGTATTTCACATTTGCCTATTTACCAATTAATATTTTTGTAGATCCAAATTTCTAATTTACTACTAGTCTTATAAAAGTAGATCTGGGCCTTTTAAGCATTTTCCCTTTGAAATCTAACTCAATAACAGTGGTTGGCACAAAAGAAACACTATGGTGTGTGTACCCAGGTGGTTGGGGGAGTTACATTTCTGGGACCACCTCCTGCAGTAAGCAAGGCTTCCCTAGATGTCAATTCATGCTGTGTGGAGTGCCAATTACTGCCATGTGCAGGATTCCCAGCATCTCTTCATGCAGGCAGATTTGTTGCAAAGTCTTACATAAGATGAATTCCCAGGAAAACACCCCCAGCCTCTGCAGAGGAGAATTTCTGCAAGTTTCATAGGATAAACTCACTAATTTCTAAAAACTGAGGCATTACCATAAACTCTACCATCCACCAATCTTCTCCATAGTATCCCAGCCTGGTAGGGGAGGTAGGATTGTGCCTGGGTACTCTGCTTCATTTGTAGAGTTTTAGACTGCTCTGACCTCAGATGCTGGGATTGCAGGAACAAGTCACCTAGCTTGGTCCAAATTTCTTAATACTAATGCAACAGATATGTTGAAGAGCTATAGTAGAGGAAATTCTAGTAGTTATTATGTTAAATGTCTGTTTACTATATAAGTTGAGGGTCATGAATGGAATAATGTCATTTATAGACTGCATATATAAAGTAGAAGCAGAAAGAAATAGAGAGGATTACCTTGCAACTTTAGAAATTTTCCTTTCTAGCTTGGGATACAAGATCTCACAGAGTAAGGTAAAAATGGATTTCAAACTGAGTCTGTCCTGTGGGGTGTCCTCTTTTCCTGTTGAATAGGGAGAGGCAATTTCGTTTTTTTTTTCAATCATTTATTTATTTATTTACAGTCTAGATTTTATTCCCCTCCTGGTCTACTCCCCAACTGTTCCACATCCCATACCTCCTCCCTGCACCCCTCTCTCCATGTGGGTGTCCCCAATCCCACCCCTACCCCATCAGACATCTAAACTCCCTGGGGCCTCCAGTCTCTTGAGGGTTAGGTGCATCTTCCATGACTGATCCCAGACCTGGGAGTCCTCTGCTATATATGTGTTGGGGGCCTCTTATCAGCTGGTGCATACTGCCTGGTTGGTGGTCCAGTGTTTGAGAGATCTCGGGGGTCCAGGTCAATTGAGATTGCTGATCCTCTTACAGGGTCTCCCTCCTCCTCAGATTCTTCCAGCTTTTCCCTAGTTCAACCACAGGAATCAGCTGCCTCTATACATTGGTTGGGTGCAAATATCTGCATCTGACTCTTTCAGCTGCTTGTTGGTGTAAGACCCCAAAAACCGAGGGTGCCCCAGCACCCCACATCCCACATCCCGGAAGGCGACACCCAAATCACTCGTAAGAAACGGTCTCGATGCAATAGCATGAGGATTTCTTTATTTCCAGAATTCTGGGTTCCATAGCTGTGCACCACGCAGGGTTAGAGGACTATGGACCCCCGAGTGCCGAACTGCAACAGCTTTTATAAGTTTACGACAGAGCCTGCGAAGAATCACAAACCAATCATTTCTTAGCATGGAGAGCCCGCGAAATGGGAGCTAATTGATTTGTACCACTCCATAGTTTTTAGGCCAATCAGTTTAAATTATCGGAGCCCGCGCTCAGTGGACCAATTAGTTTCCTATAATGTCTACAGCTGCGTGAACTCCTGCTTAGGGGTAATGGCATAAGTTTACAGAAGATAAGCTTAGCCCATTTCCAGTTACCCTATGGGGCCAGGATCACCTATTCAAGGCCTTTTTGCTAGGTCTAAACAAAGGGTGGGCTCTGGAATGTGACCTTTCACCTAGTTTCTAACAAAGCAAGATAACATTTTAAACTCCTGATTTCTTGGGGTCATTAGAGTTAAGCTGTATTTTCTATCCTTTCATTGGGTCTTCAGGAGTGCGGTCATGATAGGTCCCTTTTTGTGAGTGCTCTATAGCTTCAGTAACAGTGTCAGATCCAGGCCTTGAGCTGGATCTCCCTTTGGGCCTGTTGCTGGACCTTCTTTTCCTCAGGCTCCTCTCCATTTCCATTCCTGTAATTCTTTCAGGCAAGAATAATTATGGGCCAGAATTGTGACTGTGGGATGACAACCTCCTCCCTCTTTAATGCACCTACTTTCTGCTGGAGGTGGGCTCTACAAGTTCCCTCTGCCCACTATAGGGCATTTCATCTAAGGTCCCTCCCTTTGAGTCCTGAGAGTCTCTCACCTCCCAGGTCTCTGGTGCATTCTAGAGGGTCTCCCCAACCTCCTTCCTCCTGAGGTTGTCTGTTTCCATTCTTTCTGCTGGCCCTCAGGGTTTCAGTCCTTTTCCCTCACCCAATACTAGATCAGGCTCCCCTTTTCCACATTCCCCCCACACCCACACTTTCCCTCCCAGGTCCCTCCTTGCCCCCTTGTGATTGCTTTCTTCTCCCTCCCAAGTGAGACTGGGGCATCCTCACTTGGATCCTTCAGCTTATTGATCTTTTCCAGTTCTGTGGATTGTATCAAGTATTTTGTACTTTTTTAAAAATTATTTTTGGCTATCATCCACTTATTAGTGAATACATACCATGCATGTCCTTTGGGGTCCGAATTACCCCACTCAGGATGTTATTTTCTACTTTCATCCATTTGCCCACTCAGTATGTCCTCATTCTTAACAACTGAGTAGGATTCCATAGTATAAATAAACCGTATTTTCTGTATCCATTCTTCTGTTGTGGGAAATCTTGGTTGTTTCCAACTTCTGGCTATCACAAATAAGGCTGCTATAAACATAGTGAAACACCTGCCCCTGTGGCACAGTGGGGCATCTTTTGGGTTTATTCCCAAGAGTGCTATTGCTGGGTCTTCAGGCAGATCTATTTCCAATTTTCTGAGGAACCTCCAGATTGGTTTTCAAAGTGCTTTTACCATTTTGCAATTCCACCAGCAATGGAGCAGTGTTCCTCTTTCTCCACATCCTAGCCAACATGTGTTGTCACCCGAGGTTTTGATCTTAGCCATTGTGATTGGTGTAAGGTGGAATCTCAGGGTCATTTTGATTTGCATTTCTCTGATCACTAAGGACTTTGAACATTTCTTTAGGTGCTTCTCAGCCATTGACAACAGATTCCCTGTTGTGAATTCTCCATTTTGTTTTACATTTGTGTGAGTTCAAGTCTTACAGATTAACCTTTAGAAGCACTATGAGACCTTCAGCTTCTTTCGGCCCTCCTCAACTCCAGGAAGTGTCAGTACATAAAGAGGTAACTGCCTCATTGGATTTTGCAGCTTTGTGGTCTCTTAAGTCTCCTTCCTCATTCTAAATATTTTCAAATGTTCACTGATTAGATCACCAGCTACATTGGTATTGTTGTGTTCAATTATGTCAGGAACAGATCCAAGGAATTTCAAATGTAATTACTTATCGTGAATAGGCAGGAGAACAGTGTGCTGACTTTCTGGAATAAATGTAAAATATTATTTTCATGGTTGTCTTCTTATTGGGTTTGGCTCAGCTTCATCATACATGTGGAAAAAGCAAAATAGAATTAAGGTAAATGAAGGAAAAGAGTCTGGTCACCCAATATAGTAAGTAACTCACCCCAGTACTCTCTTGCTACTTCTGGCCCGTTCTAATTAACCAATATTTTGATTATTTTGGTCTTCTGTTCCAAACTTAAACCTTTATCCTGCTTTCCAACTTAAAGTCAGGTAGATAACAAGAACACTTAATTTGCAAAGATGTAAGGAATGTAAGTTCCTGAATAGAGGCATAAATCTTTTTCATGGAGAAACATGTTATTCAGAACAGCCTGAATCCAGGTTACAGGCCATGTCCACTCAGACTTGGTTCAGAAATAAGATCTTGCCATCTTTACCCACATACAGCTTATCTGACCATGCTGTTCCTACTCCATCTAAAGGCATTCCATACTTACCTGCCTTCAGTTCTATCATTACTCTTGTAGAAGAACGTGAAAGTGATTAACCCACTCTTTTTTCCTTTCCATTCATACACATTAGTATATGACCATTGGTGTTTAAACATACATTAATTTCCATTTAAGCATAAAACCTCATCCCCTTGAGACTTCATCTCTATGTCATTACCACATGATTCCTTACATCTCAGGCAAACTGTGTGTTTGCTGACCCCAAGCACACAGCTCTCACCTCAAAGATGGCAAGATCTTATTTCTGAACCAAGTCTGAGTGGACATGGCCTGTAACATGAATTCAGGATGTTCAGAATAACATGTTTCTCCATGAAGATTTTATTAAAGAACACCAAGTCCAAATCAAGTCATTTACCAAGCACATTAGTGGGAACTACAGGTTGCTGGAATACAGAAACTTCCACCCTAGGTGGAACTGGATGCTTAGAACTGGATGAAGGTAGATAGAGGGTGCCCTTAGGAATGTTAGCACTATGGCCAGACCAGCTGTGAGAATGTGATACCTTTTGGGTCAGGTGACTCTAATAAGAGTATACTTCAAAGGTTTTAATAGTCACAAGGATTTTAGCCAGGATACAGTGGTTGGCAATGAGTGACTAATAAGTGGACTAAAGACAGCACAAGATCATGTGGCTTTGGATTACACCATTCTCACTAGTCATAATCACTAAATTAAAAACAAACATATAAAAAGCAAATACATATTTGGGGGTCTGAGATTGTCAAGTGTCATCGCATATGTGGAGGCAGGGGACAAACTGTAGCAGTCAGTTCTCTCTCACATGGGGCTTGGATGGAATATGAATCATCAAGCTCTCCTCTCATGTGGGACTTGAGATGTGGATGCAAGATGAATCATCAGACCCACAGATACAAAATTACTTACAGAGAGTAGATTCACTATATCTGAAGACAATGTCTAACAAAAAAACTTACAGAAAGAAGTATTTTATGAATTTAAATGTTACTATTGGTGCTGACAGAACAGTGTATCTTAGGGAGTTAGGAAGTCTCAGGCCATCCGGAGATAAGCAGGTGTTTGACAGGAAACTGTTGGGCATCATGAGCTTAGCTCAATGCCCTCCACTGAGCTGTTTGCACAGGTTTCCTGAGAGTGGAACATCCTGCAGCTCAGTTTGATTTCTGTTTTCCTGCCTGGTATGGTGGAACTTCCCAGGTGCCTGACCTATGGCTATGATTGTTTCTTTCCTGTTGTTGTTCACCCAACCTCAAGTATAAATTGCTGGTCCCTCAGTAAAGCTTCAGCATGCTCCTTACTGATCTGAGTCTGTGTCTTCTGACAATCCCCCAGGCCTATGCCCGATACTTGGTACCTTGGAAGCACGAGGACTCTGTCAGGAAACAACAAATGTCAGGGACTCAAACCACTACAAGCTCCCTACTCTACCCTAACCACATTAACCTATAGGCTAGAATCCCAGGGACTGTTATTTGACACATCAGTATCTCTGCTACTTGAACTAGAGTCAGAGTTCTTGAGCAGCTGAGTTAAGCATACAGATGGGAAAACCGAAGCCTATATTGAAGAGATTCTGTGATGGCAAACACAGAGCTGTGGAATTAAATGGAGAATGAAGAACCCTTAGGAGTAGGGAAGCCCCAGAGAAATAATACAGCATTCATATAATAACCAAAGCTGAACCCATGCTTTATCTGCTCTCCAGTAGTTACCTTCACTTGTATTCCCATAGATGCCTGCTGCGTTGTCAAGAGATGAGATTTACCAATAAAGCAGGGAGGGGTTTTCTTTCTTTTTTTTTTTAACTTTTTTTTATTCGATATATTTTTTATTTACATTTCAAATGATTTCCCCTTTTCTAGTCCCCCACTCCCCAAAAGTTCCATAAGCCCCCTTCTCTCCCCCTGTCCTCCCACCACCCCTTCCCACTTCCCCGTTCTGGTTTTGCTGAATACTGCTTCACTGAGTCTTTCCAGAACAAGGAGACACTCCTCCTTTCTTCTTGTACCTCATTTGATGTGTGGATTATGTTTTGGGTATTCCAGTTTTCTAGGTTAGTATCCACTTATTAGTGAGTGCATACCATGATTCACCTTTTGAGTCTGGGTTACCTCACTTAGTATGATGTTCTCTTTATAACTCTAAATATAAGTCCCTTGCAGAAAACCATCCATGCATGCTTCTGCATAGAGGCATACATCTTTTTCTTTACATTACCCACATCCTCACAGCTTATCTGACCATGCTGTTCCTATTCCATCTAAAGGCATTTCCTATTTACTTGCGATCAGTTCCATCATTACTCTTCAAGAAGAACATGTAATTAACCCTCTCTTTTTTTCCTTTCCTTTATAAGTATTTCCCAGAAATTTTCATTTCTAATGTGAAAATAGGAATTGCGGGTAAGTAAATTCTTCCCTCTAATTCAACGTTCTGCCAGTTCTTTGACTTTTATAATAACTTGCAGAGATTTGAACCCTAGCTCACTCTTTATACCAAAAAATTCACCTGCATGTAAGAATCTTAAACTGAAAACAACCCAAATCAAAATGCATTTTTACTGCTTGTCTTAGTCAGGGTTTCTATTTCTGAGCAAAACTTAATGACCAAGAAGCAAGAAGGAAGTTTATTCAGTTTATACTTCCACATTGCTGTTCATCACTAAAGGAAGTCAGGACTAGAACTCACAGAGGGAAGGAACCTGGAGGCAGGAGCTGATGCAGAGGCCATGGAGAGGTGCTATTTACTAGATTGCTTCCCCTGGCTTGCTCAGCTTGCTTTCTCACAGAACCCAAGACCACCAGCCCAGGGATGGCACCAGCCACCATGGGCCCTCCCCTCTTGATCACTAATTGAGAAAATGTCTTACAGTTGGATCTAATGGAGGAATTTCCTCAATGCTGGTGTCTTTTTCTGTGATAACTCCAGCTTGTGTCAAGTTGACACACAAAACCAGCCAGTACGATACCTCTTTGTAAACACCAGAGGGCAGTAAATACCGAAGAAAAATGCAAAGATTTAACAGCATACACAAACTGATCTCACTAGAAAAAAAATCAGAATAGGAAGGACTAGAGGCCTCAGAAGAAGCCGTCTATGTAGGATGTAAGTGCCACTTCAACAGCAGAGGGTGCATTTGGGTTGCAATCTATGGAAACATACCTCCTACTTGAGTATGATACAAGTGAAACTAATAACTAAGATCTCCTCTTGAAGGGACAGAGAAATCTACACCTGGGTTGAAAATTTTGTCCCATCCCTTCTCCCTTTTTACTGTCTTCCTGACATTTAGCCTTTATTTTCGTCTCTGGCTGTAGTCATGCCCCGACCATCACAACAGAGAAATGAGGAACATATCGATAGTGAATCATAGATGCTCCTAAACCACTAATGCCCAAACTATATATTGAAAATAATTGTTAATGACTAGAAGCCGTGAAATACAATATCTGACAAATACACATTTATAGCATTGACTGTATGTAGCATTGGATCAAGTTTATAATAAAATGGAAATAAAAAAAATATGGTGAGTGTGTTGGTGTGGAAATCCTTGTTTTTCTTTAGAAAGCAAATTGGTCTCAGATTTTTTTGTTTGTTTGTTTTTTGGAAGGAAAAAAGGAAGGTGATGTGAATTTAGGGTGGACCTTGGAGGATTTAGGGGGAAAGTTTTGAGTTGAATACAAACAAAGCATATTATATGAATGTCTCAGAGAATAAAACATTATATTAAAGTTGAAAGATAACCCTTTATAATTATATCTGCATAAAATGCACATATAAGATTATGCAATTTTCTTAAAACTTCACAATACTGAGGAACAAAAGACTATTTTATAATTCTCTTGTATCTACTTACAGCTTGATTACATAAAGCAATAGTGAAGCTAATTTGATCTTATAAATGAAAGGAAGCCATGTGTTCTGCTTTCTTCACTCTTATTTATCGTATACTTGCTAACAGTGTATAGTTTGGATATAGGATGGATGGATGAATGGATGGATGGATGGATGGATGGATGGAAGTCCACCAATTCTGTTTCTTACTTTGAGCTTCTCTCTCTGCTTTGGAGCCTGAGGAGTCACTTACAGACATCCCCACTGTGCTCTTGACAGGCCCTGCTACTTTTTCATCTTTCTTTTGGGTACTTCCTTCCACTGTAGTAACTAAAAGTGCTCCCTGCCTTCTGAAACACGGTGCAAACTTACATGTCCACCCAGGAGCATTCTCCCTAGCTTTCCATTTCCTATATAACCACCCCTGTACTGAGCGTGGAAACTCTGCTTCCTACATCATAAGCCTCCTTCAGAACCCCAAGACCATATACCAGGTATAACACTGAAGGCTCAGGATTCTTTCATGTTCCTTTCTGTTCTTAGAAAATGGTTATTGAAGAATGCTGCCTAGATTTTCTCTTATTTAAGCATTTTTTTAAAATCATCTTTAAAAAGTCATCTGGTTAATTTTCCTTCAGAATATTTATATTATTGAAATGACTTATTGTATGAGATAGTTATATTTGATTATAAAAGTAGCTTAATAGGAAAGCTAAATTAAAGATCTTGATATGCTACTTTTGCAGATGATATGATAGTATACTTAAGTGACCTCAAAACTCCCACCAGATAATTCCAAAGCTGATAAACAACTTCAGCAAAGTGGCTAGATATAAAATTAACTCAATAAAATCAGTAGCCTTCCTCTACTAAAAGGATAAACAAGCTGAGAAAGAAATTAGGGAAATGACACCCTTCACAATAGTCCCAAATAATAATTCATTCCTAGATGTGAAGCAAGTGAAAGATCTGTATGACAAGAACTTCAAGCCTCTGAACAAAGAAATCGAAAAAGATCTCAGAAAATGGAAAGATCTCACATGTTCACGGATTGGCAGGATCAATACAGTAAAAATGGCCATCTTGCTGAAAGCTATCTACAGTTTCAATGAAATCCCCATCAAAATCCCAGATCAATTCTTCATAGATCTAGAAAGAGCAATTCTCAAATTCATCTGGAATAACAAAAAACCCAGGATAGCAAAAACTATTGTCCACAAAAAAAAGATCTTCTGGGGAAATCACCATCCCTGACCTCAAGCACTACTACAGAGCAATGGTGATAAAAACTGGTATTGGTATGGAGACGGGCAGGAAGAACAATGGAACAGAATTGAAGACCCAGAAAAGAACCTCCACATGTACGGTCACTTGATATTTGACAAAGAAGCTAAAAACATCCAGTGGAAAAACTATAACATTTTAAACAAATGGTGCTAGATCAACTGGAGGGCAGCATGCAGACAAAAAGCAAATCAATCTATTCTTATGTCCTTGTACAAAGCACAAGTCCAAGTGGATCAAAGATCTACACATAAAACCAGACACACTGAAGCTTATAGAGGAGAAAGTGGGAAAGAATCTTGACTACATGGGCACAGGGGAAAAGTGCCTGAACAGAACACCAGTGGCTTATGCTCTAAGATCAAGAATCAACAAAAGGGACCTCATAAAACTGCAAAGCTTCTATAAGGCAAAGGACATTGTCAATAGGACAAAGCGGTAACCAGCAAATTGGGAAAAGATCTTTACCAATCCTACATCCAATAGAGGGCTAATATCCAATGTATACAAAGAACTCAAGAAGTTATACTCCAGAGAGTAAAATAACCCTATTAAAAATGGGGTACAGAGCTAAACAGGGATTTTTTCAACTGAGGAAACTTGAATGGCTCTGAAGCACCTAAAGAAATATTCAGCATCCCTACTTATCAGGGAAATGCAAATCAAAACAACACTGAAATTCCACTTCATACTGGTCAGAATTGCTAAGATGAAAAACTCAGAGGACAGCAGATGCTGGAGAAGATGTGGGGAAAGAGGAACACTCCTCCATTGTTGGTGGGATTGCAAGATGGTAAAACCACTCTGGAAATCAGTTTGGCAGTTCCTTAGAAAATTAGACATAGTACTACCTGAGGACCCAGCTATACCACTCCTGGGCATATACCCAGAAGATGCTCCAAAATGTAATAAGGACACATGTTCCACTATGTTCATAGCAGCCTTATTTATAATAGCCAGAAGCTGGAAAGAACCCGGATGTCCTTCAACAGAGGAATGGATACAGAAATTGTGGTATATATACACAATGGAGTACTATTCAGCTATTAAAAACAATGAATTCATTAAATTCTTAGGCAAATGGATGGAAATAGAAAGTGTCACCCTGAGCCAGGTAACCCAATCACAAAAGAATGCACATGGTATTCACTCACTGATAAGTAGATATTAGCCCAAAAGCACAAAATAAACAAATTACAATTCATCCAGCACATGAAGCTCAAAAAGGAGGACTTAAGTGAGGGTGCTTTGGTTCCTCTGAGAAAGGGAACAAAATACTCACAGGAGCAATAAGGGAGACAAAGTGTGGAGCAGAGACTGAAGTAAAAGCCATCCAGAGACTGCCCTACCCGGGGATTCATCCTATAAACAGTCAGCAAACCCCGACACTATTATGGACAACAAGAAGTGTATACCAAAAGGAGAACATCATGGTTTTCTCTTGAGGTGCCCTGCCAGAGCCTTACACATAGAGGGAGATGCTAGCAGCCAACCATTGGACTGGGCATGGGGTCCCCAGTGTAGGAGTTGGAGGGTAGCCCGGAGGAGCTGGAGGGATTTACAGCCCCATGGAAAGAACAATGATGCCAGCCACAAGATGCCCCAGGACTCCCAGGGACTAAACCATAAACCAAGGGATACCCATGGTTCCAGCCAAAAATGTGGCAGAGGAATGCCTTGTTGGGTATCAGTGGGAGGAGTGGTCCCTGTCCAGGCTCAATAGATGCCCCAACAAAGGGAAATGGAGGAGGGGGAAGGTGGGAGTGGGTCAGGTGGAGGGGCATATACTTGGAGGCAGTTGGTGGGAGGAAGGGTTGGGGGGTCTTTGGGAGGGGGAAATCAGAAAAGGGGAAAGGTTTTACCACTGGAAATGTAAATGAAGTTTATATTCAATAAATAACATTTTTAAAAAAAGATCTTGATATGCTTATTAGTGTATTATAATGTGACTCCAAATAGAAATATCTTTATTTTCTGCCTTCCTTTTTTACAGTGCATAAAAGTTTTTAAGAGCTTTTGTAATAGGATTTATTTATTTATTTTGTGTATATGTCTGTATTTGTGTGGGAGAGATGTACAGGGAGAGGGGAATGCACAGTGTGTGCATTCTTTCATTTTCCCTTGTGGTTCTGAGGGCTTGAACTAGATGAATCAACTCATTAGCCTTGATTTTTTTTGAAAATAAAAAAGTCTATAATCCAATGTATAAAATAAATATCCATGACTAAGTGGTAAAAATTAATTTTGGAATGAATGATTCAGAAGCAAGAGACAATTTTCCTATGCAGAAGAATTCTCAATAACTTATGTAATTAATTAGCCTTGAGGAGGTGGAGCATGGCTTCTGAGCCTAAGGTTAAGCTGTGCATTATAACGTTCTTCCAAACAGTATGCAAAATATGGAATTAAAGCAGCTGCTGTGACCCTCCACAGGATTAGGCTACTAGCATTCTCTTGTAAAGGTGGAGAAGGGATTACTGGGTGATTGGTGAAGCCCTTCCCCATCCCCACAGCTATTTAAGCAAAGAAAGGAGGGAGAGGCCCAGTGCATATATCTGAAGATTCTTGCCCTTTTTTATTCTAAGCAACGAAGCAAAATTTATTTTCGTATTTTCAAAGTCTTAGAGATAAACACCTCCATGATCATACCAATTAAAAGCTTGGCAAACAGAGTTGTCTGAACTTTTCTTGGCACCTGGCTGGCACTGATGCACTAAGAAAAAGTGTATTAATCATGACACATTCCAACACCTGTAGCAAGTTCTCCCTCCCTTCCTCTCACCACTTTTACTCACCATGATCCTTTATCTTTTCTCCTTTGCTCTGATAGTCTGAGCGTCTTTATACAAATTTACCCTGCTATAGTAGACTATGTTTTTTATATGCATATCTCTGAGCCACTTTTAAGCCTCTTATCTGAAAAATGGCAGCAACACTAATAATAATGCCTTTCTCATATTTCATACCATTAAGTAGTGATACAGCAAAAAGGTTTGAACTGTGCTTTCTTTTTTTTTTTTAATATTTTTATTTTCTATATTCTTTGTTTACATTCCAAATGATTTCCCCTTTCCCGGATCTAGAGATACTCATGTCAGTCATTCTGCCTGAAGTATAGGTAGCTGTTGCCAAGGAAGTGTGAAGGTCTTTGATGGGATGATTGGGTTACCATCTAGAGATGCTGATCAGGCTTGTTCTCTCTCCTTCAGCTAAAGAATTTAAAGGCAGGGATTGGGGTGGGTCTTGAGCCCAACAGGTAGTGCTGGAGAAACACAACAAACAGGAGCAGACAGAATCAGCATTTGAAGAAATGCTTTTCTGGGGAATGAGGATGCAGCAGGCGCACAGAGAAAACAACTGCCCTCCAACTCTCTACTCCCCTGCACAGATCAGAGGAAAGATGAAAGAGGAAGTCCAACTTCTTCCTGAGCTCTAGGGTTTGTTTTGTTGTTTTTGTTGTTTGGTTTTAAGTCTTTGGAGGCTCTTCTGCCCCTAATTTAGGATTAGTTAGCTTTAAAAAAGACAGAATGAGTGATTAACCCACAATTACTTCATACATGGCTGATTAACCCACAATTATTTCACACCTGTCTCCTGATCAGGCCTTGAACTTGCTGAGCCAGTGTATCAGAATGGGGATGCCACTGAGCAGAGAAGAGGCACAGAAGGCCTGTGTTTTGAGCTTTTGTCTCAGGTCAGGAGGGCTAGGTAGAATCCAGCCAATAGTTATTGGTGGGATTCGCCATCTTTATCTACTCATAGGCCCTCTACTGTCTGTCTACAGGGGACTTTTAACACCTTGTCCTCCACTGGAGTGGAATTATATGTTGAGTAGTGGGATATGCAGAGGACTTTAGAATTTTAACTTTTCCTAATCCTCTTTACCTCCTCCTTAGAAAAAACATCATGCTTACTGAGGAAGAGCTGAAGAAACTGAGGCATAGTGGTATTTCCATCTCAATGAGGATTTTCTTAAAGCTATTCAATGGTAGAGTCTTGAGCTAAACTCTAGCCACAAAAAGAAAAGAAAAGAAAAGAAAAGAAAAGAAAAGAAAAGAAAAGAAAGAAAAGGTAGCAGCAGCTACAGAAGAAGAAGAAGAAGAAGAAGAAGAAGAAGAAGAAGAAGAAGAAGAAGAAGAAGAAGAAGAAGAAGAAGAAGAAGAAGAAGAAGAAGAAGAAGAAAGCCTTCATTTTCCCTTGGTTCTTCAGGTCTCACCACCGTCCAGTAGTTAAACTGGTGTGGAATGGGTCAAAATCAGTCAATTTTGTTAAATTTGGTAATTATCTGCATAGTTCAATGTGTCTTTAGAATTATGGCTACAGAGGTCATCAAAACTGTTTTGTTTTGTTTTTTTAATTTGGTTGGTTGGTTGCTTGGTTTGGGCTTTTTGTTTTGTTTTGGTTTTGGTTTTGGACAATTTTATTAGTGTTTAAAAAGAAAACAGCATGACATGCAAGTTGTAGATCCTGGCAGCTTCTCGGAGGGGGTGTGATACCAAATAAGTTTCTGTTTCTTAAACCTAATATATGCTGCCAAGCATGGTTTTTTAACCTCTGCTGAACTTGTAACCCCATGATGTATATTCTGAACAACTGTGTTGACTTCCCTTCTACAAGATGTACTCTTGCCCTTATCCACCTCACAGGAAGACTTGACTCTTCTGTTCAGGTGCTAAAGGCCAATTACTGCAGAGAGCTATTTTTCAACCCTTTCCTCACAGAAGGGACCTCAAAAGTCAGTGAGAGGCTGCTCTCTGAATCTCCAATTTAGGTGTGTGTGTGTGGAGGGGTGCAGTCATCTGGCCAGACCCTTGTACACTTCTAATTAGAGCTTGCTGTACTCAGACAGTCATGGGATTGATTTTTCTAATCAGACAGTCATGGGAATGTCTTTTCTCAGGTCTAACAGAGGAAGATGAAGAAGAGGAGGAGAGAAACCCATGGCATTTATAAACAGTCCTGTGGTGAAATGGGGGGTTAGAGAGTGTAAATAACTTCACAGGCAAACACTGAGAAAGCCCTTAGTGTCTGAGAACGCATGCTGAGGCTTTGGCAAGTATTCAAAAGAGGGAAAAAAAGATGAAAACAGTTAAAAGGAAAATTTAATCTAATTTAGAAAAGCAGGTAGGTTTAACCATTAGCATGACTGCAGGTCTAAATATAGAAGGCACATGAGGGCTTCCTGAAAAAGACCTATGCATTGTTTCACCACAGGAATAATGATTCCTCCCAGCTCTTAAGTTGGCTTACAATGAAGCAAACTCCCCGTGAAGCGGCAGGTGATTAGCAGGCCATACTGGACCAACTCTTAGGTGGTTCTATAGTTTGGAATGTCAGCTCTCCACTCCAACCAGAGAAGTAATTTCTCTATTGTGGTCTTCAAAGGCTACTGTAATACTTTTCTGTAATACTTTAATGTAAGACTACATTGATGCTAAAGCCTCTTTCTTCACTGTCTCTGAAGATGACTGTCTTAGGACAAGACTGGATTAGAGCCCTGCCCTCCATGTCAAGTGAATATATAATTAAGTCGGGTGGGCTCCTCTTCTCTATGAGAGACTACTTTTACAAAGAAGAATTTGGAAGAAGGGATTAAATAAATAATTTGAGTAGCAAGGAATGTCTCCTTAAGGCATGAAATTTCTAGCCATAGAAGTCTCAATTACAAGTGTGTCCAACATTTGGAGAAATCAAAGATATCCCTGGCACTTCATATGCCCCTGGAAAATACCACTGGGTGGAACACACACATGAACACTTATTTAGGGTAGATAAACCCCTGATTGAGCCACTGAATAACTAAAGCTCTTTAATTTCACTCACTTGCTGCCATTTACTGAAATTGCATATAAATTATAAACCTTGAAAATGGAATGTCTTTATTTAAGAATTTTTTAAGTATTCTGATCAATTTCATTATACACAAAATGTAAGCTTTCACTAATTTAAAGCTGCAACATTTTCTTCAAATATGGTGTTTTTGAAACTCACGTTTCAAGAACACCTTTGGGATTTCAATAGTAAGTATATTTAGGGGAGAGTGAAGTGGCTGACAGTTTATTTAGACCCAAGCATGAGGTCATCCATTGGTGGGCATCTCCTGTTTCTCCAAAGCTTGAATTACATTGCCTCTGCACTAATATCCACTTGAATGTTGAGTTAATGAACACGCAAATGGAAACAATAGTCCACTACATAATAAGAATTGGTTTTAGTATTCTAACCAATGTTTGTCTTGACATTTTTATGTGTGATGTGCTTAATGTTTTAAGTTTGGAGACCTTTGGATTTGTATCATGTATGGGGAAAGTATGACTCACTGATAAAATCAGTCTTGCAAAAACGTAAAGATAGTAGTAATAACTTACAGCATCTCCTCAACAATAACAAATGCATCAGAATGAACACATCCTACATTTTATTCATTTTTTAAAAAAAATTTTTTAAAAGAATTATATGTATGCACACATGTGTATATACACATGTGTGTGTGCAGATAACCGAAAGGATCAAGATAGTGCTTTAGAGCTCTTGGAATTGGAGTTACTTGTTGGGATCTGGAATCACCACTCAAACCATACAAATGCTGATCTTAGTTAAGCCAGAATTGTTTATCAAATGTATACCTAAATACTGGAGGTCCAAATCCACAAGAAGGAAAAACTTAATTGTAGCACCAGTTTGTCCTCTGGGCAGACTTTTTATATGAAAAACCAGGTTCAAAAGTTTGAAGGCAAGCAGTGAAATGGTAGAATATTTTTGGCTAACTAGACAAAGTATTACTGGCTAAACTTTAAGCTGATTGGTCCTGAGTGAGGTACGAAGAGTGGTGGACAGATGGTGAACAGGGGTATTTCAGAACATTGAGATAACAAGATAGAAGTGATTCAGCCATACTTTTTGGCTTATTAGTAACATTCTGTAGTGTCAGCTATGGATAATTACTTCTGAGAAGTAGCGTCTGAGACCTGAACTTAATTTCACCTTATAAGGAAAATGAGGTCTGAATACAAAATGGCTACAGTTATGTTAAAAGAATCAAGCCTCAACATTACAGAGGATTATGAGCCACCTGACATTGATGCTGGAAACTGAACTCAGGTCCCCTTTATGAGCAGTAAGAACTCTTAATCACCAGACTGCTCAGCCATCTCAGATAAGTGAAGATATAAATTATTGTTTTAATCCACAGAATAACCTCATGACAGGTAAATTGTTCTCTTCATTTTATAGATAATGCTGATGCCACTCAGAAAGGTTAAGTGACACAAAGGCTTACAGCTAGTGTTTGTAATCGACTCCACTGAACCATTAATTGATGGTACCTCTGTTATCATTCTCATTAGAAGAGGAAAGTCAGGTTCTAAAGTAGTTTTTGTCTTTGACACTGAGGTGTGTTTCCTGTATGCAGCAAAATGAAGTAGAACCCAGAGAACCAAATAACCCTATTAAAAAGTGGGGTATGGAGCTAAACAAAGAATTTTCACATGAAGAACTTCGGAGAGCTGAGAAACACCTTAAGAAATGTTCAACATCATTAATCATTAGGGAAATGCAAATCAAAACAACCCTGAGATTTCACCTCACACCAGTCAGAATGGCTAAGGTCAAAAACTCAGGAGACAGCAGGTGTTGGCGAGGACGTGGAGAAAGAGGAACACTCCTCCACTGCTGGTGGGGCTGTAAGATGGTGCAACCACTTTGGAAATCAGTCTGGCGGTTCCTCAGAAAACTGGGCATGACACTTCCTGAGGACCCTGTTACATCACTCCTGGGCATATATCCAGAGGATTCTTCAGCATGCAATAAGGACACATGCTCCACTATGTTCATAGCAGCCCTATTTGTAGTAGCCAGAAGCTGGAAAGAACCTAGGTATCCTTCAACGGAGGAATGGATACAAAAAATGTGGTATATTTACACAATGGAGTACTATTCAGCCATTAGAAACGATGAATTCATGAAATTCTTAGACAAATGTATGGAGCTGGAGAACATCATACTAAGTGAGGTAACCCAGTCTCAAAAGATCAATCATGGTATGCACTCACTGATAAGTGGATATTAGCCTAGAAACTTTGGATACCCAGGACATAATCCACAAATTAAATGATGTCCAAAAAGAATGGAGGAGTGGCCCCTGGTTCTGGAAAGACTCAGTGCAAGAGTATAGGGAAATTCCAGAACAGGGAAGTGGGAAGGGGTGGATGGAAGAACAGGGGGACAGAAGAGGGCTTATGGGACTTGGGGGGAGTGGGGACCCAGAAAAGGGGAAATCATTTGAAATGTAAATAAAAAATATATCAATAAAAAAAAAGAAGAGGAAAGTCAACTAGCAGAGATGGGACAGCACAGGAATGTGGGAGCAAGGCTGACCTTGGGGTGCTTTCCAAATTGCCCTCTGTGGCTTCAAGCTAGATGAAATCATTTTCAATAAAAAAAAGAGTGAGACGTTTTAAGAAAAGTGAGAAAAATTATTAGTCTAAATACATTTTTTATACATTTTGTTTTTATAATTTTTAAGTTTTTGACAGGATCAAAAGTGGCTTGTTTTGGTTAAATTTCAAACCTGGGACAAATGACTGAGGTGCCTACTTAACATATCAAAGTATATCTGGCCTTGAGGTTCACCCAGCATCCCTCAGTCTCTATCTGTTACAGGGACTAACTGGTATACTGGTTCTCTACACTGAGTTCTTTGGCCTAAAGGCTGGGCTGTTCTTCCCTCTAAAATCCAGACATGGCAGTTACGGTTACCACCCCTCTGGTGCCTCTGCCCCCTGGCTGCTGCACCTCATTACCTTCTCTACTCTCTCCCTCCCCTCCCCCTCTCCCCACTCCACGCAGCTCACTCTGGTAGGGTCCACTCTGGACTCTCCCAGATGATGCCTCTGCCTCTGGCTAGTGTCTACCTAAATAAACTTCCTCCTTCATCGTATCTAGGAGTAGTCATGTCCTATATTTTCTTTTCCTTTTACTTCCTTTTATTTTGCATTTAGTTTTCCCTTTAAAGAGTAATGCTAAGATGATAACCTGTGCCAATAGGGTCTCCTGAACCTTGTTGCTTTTTTTTCTTTTTTCCTTCCTTCATCTGCAGAGTTCTTTAGCCTTTTTGCAGGGCTCAGATTTTAAAATGCATTTTAAGGATGCACCGGCCATTTTAGCCTGAATTTCTCCAGTCACAGAGTCTGAGATGAGACACACTGAAAGAAGACTGCTAAAGCGAATGAGAACTAGGAATGATCAGACAGGAACGGAGAAAAGGCTAGTGGAAGAGCATGCTGTGAGCTGGGGAGTCACCGGCCATTCCGGACTAACAAGTATCTCAAGAAGTGCTGATTGTACCATGTTCCCTTCGTTCCCACATTCAAGGGTCAGCCTGTAACTCCTATCTCAACTACCAAGGGCTCATAGAAGGTTTTCTTGGTTACCACCATACATTCGGCTCCTTGTCCATGAGACGGTCTCTTCCCTGAAATAGGTGGAGCTTCTTAGAAGCTGTCTTTACTTTATTTCCATTACCATGTGATACGTTGCTTCAAGTTCCTGCTTTGTCTTTGCTGCTATGATGGACTAAGGCTATCAGCTCTTTGAACGCCCTTCTCCCGGTGGCTCTTTCTCAGGGTGGTTTATCTTAGAAAAATAAATTAATTAGGACAAATAACCACAACATGGTGGAAAGGTTAATCTTGAGTGACAACTTGACTGGATTTAGAATTAGCTCCGGGTGTTTCCGGAAGGGTGGTGCCAGAGTTAACCGAAGCTTGTGAAGGATGTCAGGGAAGAACTAAATTGTTCTGTTGTAATTATGATTACAGGCAGGCACATCTATTGCTCACCGTAGGCATATCCACTCTTCAAATACAATTTCAAAATACATCAAGAGGAGAATTGTTCTGCAGTCTTGAATCTATTGGCCACATGGTGTTGCAAGAAATTCAGTGGGGGAAAAACATCCTGGCCGGGCGGTGGTGGCGCATGCCTGTAATCCCAGCACTCAGGAGGCAGAGGCAGGAGAATTTCTGAGTTCGAGGCTGGCCTGGTCTACAGAGTGAGTTCCAGGACAGCCAGGGCTATACAGAGAAGCCCTGTCTCGAAAAACCAAAAAAAAAAAAAAAAAAAAAAAAAAAAAAAAAAAAAAAAAAAAAAATCCTGGTAGCGTAGAGAAGCAGCGACCACAGCCTGCTGGGATCTCTAAGTGTTGATTCTCGCTCTCAGAAAGTCTCTGAGAAACAGAAAAACACACAGCAGCCATGCCACCAAGACGAGCCAAGTTTTCTTTGGTCAACTATTCCTTAATTTTCAAATCACCCCAATCTAGCCCTAGACACCATCATGAACCCTGCTCTCCCTAGGGGCTCTGCTCAGGTGTCCAGCCACCTCATCTTCGTTCTATCACTCAACAATTCAGTAATTCCGATCTCCTAATTACTGCGGGGTTGCCAGCCCCAATTCAGAGCAATCTGTTTCCTGGGGATTCCTCTGCTTGGTTTTCAAGTTAAGAGGTAAAGTGAGGCTCAAGGCGATGTGAGCTAATTTCCAGCCTTCTTCCAAGCACACTCATGGAGTGCTCCCCGCATACCCTAGAAGCTACTATTCTCATGGAGTATAAAGCATTTCTTACTCATTGACAATTATAGGATACTTCCGTTTGTACTATCACACGCATCATGAGTACACATGTACTTAAACCCACACCTTTCAACTTTGAAGGAACAGAGACCGACTCCTAATTTTGGCCACAGTGTCTGACCTTCTCCCGACTGTAGAAATGGCCCTGATTCACCAACCAGGAAGTGTCTATTAAAGAACCAGCACTCAAGACAAACCAAGAGTCTTCTGGAACCCTGGAGAAGACCCGGGTCACGCTCAGGCCTTAAAGGGAGAGAGGTGCTTTAAGGGAAGTGGATCTTATTCTCACCCGACAGAAAATAACCCCCAACTGGGAAGAAGGTTTTGTCCTAGCTGGCTTCCCTTTGAGTGGAGGGCCAGGCAATTCAGAGGAACAGAGGAACCAAACTTAGTAGTAGGCTGAGGCTGCCTACCAGAGGGGATGTGAGGAAAACGGTTGGAGATGATGAACTTTGGGTACCTGCCTTGAGTGGGTGGACCGGTTAAAACGGGAAGCTCTAAGCCTGTTAGCTATGGAGCTGGGAGGTCAAGAGGGAAAGGAGCCTGAAGACTCCCAGGGACCCGCTAGGGCTGGGGTCCCTAGGAATGTTGATGGGGTAGAGGAGCCGGGAGTTCCAGAAGATGTAGCTGTGGTGAGGGCCCCTGAGGAGGCCCCAAGTAGGGAGCAGAGGCCTGGAGTCTCCCCGGATGTGCACTTATCAAGTGTCCCAGAGGGGATAAGAAGGGTGGTGAGGCCTAGAGTCTCCAGGTATGTGAACATTGGGAAAGTCTCTGAGGAGGACCAGGTGGAAAACAGGGAGGAGAGAAGAGAAACAGCGGAGTTAATACTGCAAGTCCAGGAGTCCGAAACTGGGGAGGAATCTGGGTTGTCCGGAGAGGTCAGTGAGAAGGAGGCCCTTGATGGCAGCGTGCCAGAAAGGCCAAGGAAGAAATGGAAGCATCGCCAGCACGACCTGGAGGAGCAACTGGGCTGGCAGCAGGATCAAGGCCAGCCTAGCCAGGACCAGGAGCAGAACTTAGAGGCCTACACGGAGGGGACGGAGCAGCCCTATCGCTCAAAGATAATGAAGCGCAAGAGCTTAACTGCCAACCTGATGGGCCGCCGCAAGAGTCAGGGCAAGTACCGTATAGAGAAGAAGCCCAGTCTGCGGAACCGCCCTGAGCCTTTGACTCCGGGCACCGCGTCCCTGGCTTCTCGCCTGTCCGTGGCGACTCGCCCATCCCTAGCTCAACGCTCGTCCTTTGCTCTTCGCTCTTCTCAGACTCCCCGGGTGTCCCTAGTGCCTCGAGTGTCTCTGGGGCCCCAGGTGCCTCTGGAGGCGCACCCTTCGGACAACTTGAGGAAAGAGAGCTCCTTTTACTCACTGGATCCGGAGCTGAAAAGCCGGCGGCAGACCATCCGCTTCAGCCTCCTCCCCAAGTCATCTCGCCGCCTGTCCCAGCGGTCCGCTGGCGCCTGTCTCTCGCTCATCAGTGCTTTCAACGAGCTGGCAAAGCTAGGCGACCCCGACTTGCTGGAGATGGTAGAGCAGGAAGGTAGGACCGCGGGCGGGAGCGGGCTCGCGAACCTTCCTCGCGTGGGGCTTCTGGGGGACGTTGGCAGCTGTAGGTTTCTGTCCCGGGAACGTTCTTAGTGTGGTGAGCCCCGCGCTGCGCCATGCCTGCCAGGCAGTCGGTGGGAGACATTCTGCGCCCAGCGCCCAGCGATGTCACTTGATGCATCTGCACTCCAAGGACCTGCAACCTGTGACTCCCTGGAGTCTCTGGGCGCTGTCTTAGAGCCTACTTTCCCCAAGTAATTGGTCTGCTGTGGGTCCCTGACTCAGGAATTCTGCTCGCGGATATTCCAAGGATTGACTGCACAGATGGCGACCCTCCAGTTAGGAGCTGCCTCCCCCCCACCCCCACTCCAGGTCTTCCTGTCAGCTCTTATAGACCTTCAGACATGTTTTGATATGGTGATTATGGGATGGACTAGGATCTAACAGTTCTTGGAAACACTGTGTGTGTGTGTGTGTGTGTGTGTGTGTGTGGTGTAAATGTGTGTAATACAGCTTTAACTGATGCCTTCTGTTGAGAACACTGTAGTTAGTTTTTACTGAAGTTTGCACTAACCTTTATTCTGTCTACTTAACTTACATAGTTTAGTAAGTACAACTTTCCCTAAACATACAACCTTCCTATTAGAATTCAAGCCTCAGTTCTCTCAGTGATTTATTTGTCTCACGCCCCCCTCCCAATCCCCAAGTTGTTTTTATATAAAAGGTGTTTGAGAACTGCAAGAGAGGAGAGTAAGATCTTTCACTCTGTAGCCCAGACAAACTTTGAACTCAAGGCAGAATTTCTGACTTAGACTGAGCACTAGGGTTAGAGACATGAGTCCCTGGCTCCATTAAAATAATAATAAAAAAATCATTCGAATAATCAAGTATAGTCTTACTATTCAGCCTTAAAGGGACCAAGACATGTTATTGTCTCCCCACACACATCCTTTATTTTTCTTTTTGAAACAGAGCCTCACTCTGTAGACCAGGCTGGCTCAAACACACAGAGATCTTCCTGCCTCTGCCTCCGAAGGGTTGGGATTCATAGCTAGGGCAACCATCATGCTTTTTATTGAAATGCATCTACATCCCATGAAAGTCAGCAGCTAAGTGTAAAGTGATTGGTTCTGTGTATTTACAGCATTCTGTGACCATGCCTACAGGGTCATTTTACGTCATCTTCCTCGTGTCAGTTAATCATCTCCTCTGTGTAGCCATTCCCCACTTCTAGACACAGGCAGCTGCTCCTCTTGTCTCTGTAGATTTCCTTAGCTCAGATATTCAAGGAAGCAGAGCCATGAAGTGCGTGCTCTGTTGGAACTGGCTTCTGTCTTGGCATACTCTCAAGTTCAGTCACATACTGCACCTTTCTTTCATCTGACATGTAGTACCCCCTGTGGATCAGTGCCACACCCATCCATTTGTCAAACCCTGGACATAGAGTGGATTTCTTACCTTATGCTAATACGAATAATAGAGCAATGAGCATTCATTTTGAAAGTTATTGTTTAAACATTGGTTTTCGTTTTTCTCTCACAGAAGGTCTGTGGAACACATAGCCACTCTGCATTGATCCTTTACAAAGTGTCAGTGTGCTCTAAGCATTGCCCAGTTTCTGATCCCACCAGTGGCTTCTTTTTCTTCTTCGAAGTAAAAATATAAAACAAAACTACATATGATGTGATATTTTTCTGGATAATAAAGAGTATTTCATTGCATCCACATGGTGATGAAATATTGCATTTTTCAAGCATTTGCCTCTCAGAACTATTTGGCCTCAAGGTGGGCATACTTACTAGAAGCTATTTGGTTACTAACCCTTTGGCATGAGGGCATGTATAGCTTCTGTCTCCCCAGGAATTTCAGAAGATCTGAAGCTAATTTCTTTTCACGGCAAATGCCATTGTGATGTATGTTTGCTCATGTAATCACTGCTATTCCTCTGATTTGGATGTTGGTGGGAGAAATTTATATTGATGAGAAGTCTGGTGTCTACATCCTGTCCATATCTTTAAACCCGAAAACATGATACTCTAGAAAGCAGAGATCCCTGAACAACTTTCATTTTTCTAGGTATAAAATTGGAATGCCCCCTGATTTACTGTATTGGTCTGACTGCCCATTTGTTATAGTTGCTTTTCTATGGTTACAAAGAGACACCACACCAAGGTAATTTACACAAGAAAATGTTTATTGGGGCTTACAGTTCTGGGAGTAGAGTCCCTGGCCATCAGAGAAGGAAACACATTAATAAACATGACACTGGGGCAGGACCTGAGACCTAATATTCTGATTCACAGGCCTAATGCAGAAAGAGGGGGCATAGGAAGGAGAGAACTAAATGGAAATGGTGTGGTCTCTTGAAACCTCAGAGTCCAGGCCCATTGACATAATTCTTCCAACAAGGGCGCATGTCTTCATTCTTGCCTAACAGTTCCCCCAAGCTTTCAAGTACATGAGCCTGCAGGGGCCATTCTTATCCAAACTACCACACTGTCGCTCATGCTTCTGTGACTGCTGCTGTTGACAAGCTGGCCCAGGAGTGGTGAGGGAGGAAGTAGATTAAGAGTTTGGCATTGGACATGAAAGTTTAAAATTTGAATGTCAAGTCATACTTTTACTGCTATATTAAACAGTGTACCTAATCAAACCACCTGCCCTTAGTCATGAGGATATTTGAGTTCTCAGGCAGTGACTAGTTGCTCTCATAAGGAATACACTCTGAGAAATCTGTTAGGTGATTTTAAGAATCTGGGTGGTAGAGCTTCCTCCTGTACACCAGGACACAGTGCAAAGATGGGAACATTAACCTATCTGCGGTCTGATATTAACGAAAACATTATTTATGGTGGCACATGGCTGTGTTTTATTTTGTGATGCTGGTAAGAGTGTAATGAGAGATGACCTCTTGGCAAACACAGGGGCTATTTTGGGCACTAGTTTTGCAAGACAGCATGTTCTTGGTAGGGTGATTGCCATGAAAGCTGGTAGCTCAGTCTGTGCTTGTAGCATATAAGTGATGATTCTCTTCGGTGGTTAGTACCCTCCTTCATATCTCTGGTTTCTCGTCTACATCAAGTCTCCAGTGGTGGAAGAAACTCAAAGGGCTCATTTGGAGCAGGCTCCAAGTTTGGCCTCCCCTGGCCCCTTGGTTGGTATTGGCTTTTTGGTGTTTTTGTTTTTTTGTTTTTTGTTTTTTGTTTTTTGTTTTTTGTTTTTTGTTTTTTTTGTTTTGGTTTTTTTTTTTTTTGGTCTTTTTCACCTTTCAAAAGATTTATTTTTGTCTATTTTTTGAATGCTTTTTTTTTTTACTTCTCTATTTTACTTTATGTGTATGAGTGCTGTGCCTGCATGTATGTGTGCTACATGCATACATGATGACCTCAGTAACCATCAGAAAAGGCTGTTGTATCCCCTGATGCTGGCATTAGAAATGGTTGTGAACTTCCATGTGAATGCTGAGAATGGAGCCTCATCCTCTACAAGAGCAATACGTGCTCACAATCACTGACCCATCTCTCCAACCCTTTATTTTTGTCTTAATTCATGTGTTCATGTGTGTGCAGGTGCCTCTAGAGGCCAGTAAAGAGCCTTGGGTTCCTCAGAGTTGGAATAACAAGCAATGATCAGCTGCCTGATATGGGTGCTAGGAATGAAACCTTGGTCCCCTAGAAGAGCACTGTTCACTCTGAACCCCCGAGCCCTCATTCCAGCCCCATTCCTCTTGCTTGGTATGTAAGTTAGTTTGAGATATGAACATTTGAGTGTGAAATAGCTATTGAGCTACGTGTGTGTGTGTGTGTGTGTGTGTATGTTAGATAAGCAGGGGGGAAGAAACCTATCATCCTCAATGGAACAAGCTAGATAGGAGAATTGAACAGCCCTGATGTACAGGATCAGCAAGGCTGAGCAAGAGGTGACAGTTCACCCCAGGAAAGGAAAGCCTGGAGATTAAAAGTAAAGGTGTGAGAGGGGGAATAGCAGAGCTCATGGGAGACTAGGAGACTTTTAGTATCTTTTGTCAGAACCTTCAAATCCATTGTGTCAAGTTCAGATTAGAGTTTGAATGTTTTTATTCTGCCTAGTTTTGCATTACACAAAGCAAAAGAAGCAAGTGAAGGAAGCTTTCCTGTTTAGAGTACTCACTTTTCTATTCTTAAAAATGGAACCCTAGAATGCCATGTGGATCTTGCTTAAGGATATGTTTTTGGACAACTGTGTGATAAAGATCCCTTGCTATATTGCATTGTTCTTTGTTGTACTTATGACCATTTTTGTCTTCAAGAAAAGAAAGCTTTCCTGAGTTGGTATCCCCTGGTACAGTGACTTGAGAGATAAATACGAATCCCTGACAGTCTTGAGTCTGACCTCTTTTTCTTAAAGTTTGTTAATTGATTTTTGTATTGCTTTAATGAGATGTCTGATAGTGGTATTATCTGAATAGTATTTAGCTCATGGGTTTGGAGCTGAAGAATGACAGATGTGCAGCCTGGGGGTTTTGTGGCTATGTCACATGTGATGGTTATTGATATTCTTGCAGAAATATATGTGGCAGAACATTTTATGGTAAGATACAATGCCAGAAAGACTTGGGGACATGCTGCCCCCTTTCTCTGACAGCTTGTTCTGCTATGGAATAGCTGAGGCCCCTCTAGATTTAAAATAACTATTTTAGAATTAAATATAAATATTTAGAATTAAAGTAGCTTCCATATGTGATACCTCAAATGGCCCAGTTAAGTGTGACTAGGCTCTTACCTTTCCCTCTCAATATTGTCACACTAGGAGCCAGATGCCTAGCATCTGTCTGAAAGACAAACTCAAGCTATATCTGAAACATAACACAATGTCAGATTTGAATATTTCAAATCTTCATTTCACTCACAAATCAAATGAGAACTGTTTGGGGGACATTGTTGACTTTTGAGCTACATAAAAAGGAAGTATTTACTGGAAAAACCTTTGCAGTATGAATACTGTGTTATATACCTTTCAATGGGCTTTGATTTTTGTTCTCCTCTTTTGCATGAAGAAGTCCACACTCAGGAAATCTAAATGACACAGTCATCATTGGTTAATTTTCATGATGTGCTTATAAGTGTAAAAGTTAAGTGTTTTTAAGATCACCTCCTACAAAACAAAGATATTAACATGAAAATAATTATCAAAACTTCATTCTGACACTGAAATTTAACCCAAAAATTTATAGAAATTTGAAGAAAAATGAATTAGAAATATATCCTAGTAATAGCAACAGTATCCACAAGGATCTCATACATGCCACGCACATACATCAGCTTGTTTAATGCTTTTATACCTTAAGAGATGGAGATGGCATGGTACTATTGATGTGTCAGCTTGGTGCAGGAATTGTGGAAAAAAAAAAAAAGAATCCAGCCTATCACTGGCAAGGCAATGGCCTGTTCTAATCTGGTGGAAACTCTGACCCAGAGTTCTGAAAATCTCTCCACCCAGCTCAGTAAGTTCCCACTGGCAGGTCGCTACCATGCCAGCCCCAATGCTTCCAAATTCCCACAGCCTTTGGGGTGCACTTCTTGCAAACCCATACTTTGCTGCCATGCCTTTTTCTCTGGAACCCAGTTGAGTCACTACTTGAAGGAAAACACCACACAAACTTAGTTCAGAATCAACAGGTAACTCAATCATTGGGCTCAATAACTAGCATCCTAATCTTGTAAACCATATTAAATAAAAATCCTACAGTGCTGAATCCTCCAGGATTCACCATCTAAATCGGGGGCCACTTGTTAGCTACATATTGTCCTCCAAGCTGTCCCAGTCCAAAAAGCCATATCTCTCTCCTGCCTCCCCTCTTCTTCCTGATCCAGAAATCCCACCTACTCCTCACCCAGTAGGAGTCCCCTGAAATCTTTCTTCATAAGGAGAAGGTTCTGCACATCAGTTGAAGACTTTGTGTTCATGCAAGGGAAGCTATGGATGTTGTGCTTGTTTGCCACAATGCATGATCTCCCTGTGTACATATAACCACCATTTACTTGTAAAGAATACACTCTGAGGACAAGTGGGAGCCTGAAAGTGCAGCTAATAGTAAACCCTGTTATTTTTTTATATCATCCTATGCTTAAGTTTAATTTCTAAATTAGTCAACATAAGAGATGAACAGCTATGGCTAGGGGCAAAGAATGACTATCAGCCACAAACCATAATAATCCTATGTGAATGTGGACTGTCTCTTTCCCTCATTATGCTTAATGCTATTGTTCTCAGCCATCTAAGAGCATAAACATCAGTGACTTGCCCAATCATTGAAGAGATTGGAGCTTCCTAAGTCACTGTCAACTGTGGGGTTTCTGTGGGTTGTATTGGTTCTTAGATTGTGGTAATTTCATATTTTCTACATTACCAGAATATATGATAATGCTTCTTGGAGTTATGTTTGTTGGAGATAGTCTGTAAATAGTAACCTCCTAGGAAGAGCAACAATATAAACCAACCAGACCCCCCCCCTCCAGAGCTCCCAGGGACTAAGCCATCAACAAGGAGTACACATGTAGCAGGTGATTCCCTTTTCAGGCATCAATGGGAGGAGAGGTCCTTGGTTCTATGAAGGACCTATAGATGCCCCAGTGTAGAGGAAACAAGGGCGGGGAGGTGGGAGTGGGGTGGGTGGAAGAACACCCTCATAGAAGCAAGGGGAGAGAGGATGGGTTTCCTGGAGGAGTGGAAACCAGGAAAAGAGATAACATTTGAAATGTAAATAAAGAAAATATCCAATAAAAATTAAATAAAAGAAACATTTTATATCATCCCTACTGGGCTATTTCTCCAAAAACATATTGTTGCATAGGAAGTTATTGACATGAGAGATATTTCTCAGTGTATTTTCAAATTAAAGTC
This sequence comes from Apodemus sylvaticus, assembly GCF_947179515.1. Lineage (NCBI taxonomy): Eukaryota > Metazoa > Chordata > Mammalia > Rodentia > Muridae > Apodemus > Apodemus sylvaticus. The sequence continues at coordinate 162,742,687 of NC_067472.1, read as the reverse complement.
CTTAGAGATTAAAAATCAAGTTCCACATGTAGTAATCTTCATTGGTTACAACTTGCTGTGAGTGTGTGTATGCATGACTATTCATGGGTGCTTGGAGAGTGACTTTGTCTGCTTTAAAAGTGATAGCACTCTGGAAAATACAGAAAATAATATCATCTCACACACGAAGAGAGCAAACAAGTAAATGTCCATGGTTCCCATCAGATGATCATTTGGAGGGATTTGGCTGGCTTGATGAGTACATTGATCAGAGTTACAATTGTTTCCTAGCGATTGAGATTATGTTTTTTTATGATCATCAGTTTTTTAGAGAGAAACAAAATAGCCTTTGGATGCTGATTTGAACAGGTTAGCTCATGGTACTTATTTTTCTTTAATTTTGTGGGTCTGTTTAATTCCTGTTTCTTCCTTGTGTAGACTTTTGAACAAGACAAGTCAGCATATTTTTTTTTCTTATTTCTTCTAGGCTTAACAGCCAAAGAACTAGACTATGCTCTCCAACAGAGTGAGGTAAGTTGAATGTCTGTGTATTAGCTTCACGATATACATAAAGTACAAATATTAAGTCAAATTTAGCACCTCAGTCCTGTAGCTGCCTCAAACTCTACATAGCCATTCCTGTAATGCACTGTCCGCTCTTTCTCTTACTTGCTCATCTTGTAAGGTGAAGCAAATTCCATTCCTCACTTACTATTGCATATAACATGAAGTGTCTATTGCTGTGGGTGATTACTGAAATGCTACTCAAATTGCCCCAGTGGCAGGGGCACATGTTCCTTGCTACCTTCACCAGTGTTCTGAGTTCCCAAATGAAACACACACACAGACACACACACACACACACACACACACACATACACACACACACACACATATATACACACACACACACATACACACACACACACACACACACACACACACACATGCCTTTCTATTTTAATATCAACTCAATGGTTGGGCCATTCCCAAGCTTCCACATTGCTAACACCACCACCCCATACTCCTGAGTTATTACTAAAATCCATATTCCATCTTTGCTACCCTAGAGCCAATTGTGGGGCTCCCTGGGGCCAGTCCTCTCTGGCTCTTACATGTTTAGTATGCTCTCTCTTTTGTAGCTACAAACCTGGATCTTATTCCTTTCTTAGGATGACAATTCACCTCCTTTTTCTCTCTCAGTCCCTTTGCCTGCAAATCCTAAAGTCCTGCCTCTATCTTCCTGTCCAGCCATTGGCCACCAGCAATTTTATTTACCAATCAGAACCAATTAGTGGCAGGGAATCCATCTTACATGTGGATTCCCATGCAATTTGGGGAACCCAAATAACATAATTCAAGCATTTGGCCAAATTCACATTTCCCTTCTTTTGTGCATTTAAAGAGCCTTTTCTCATGTTCTCCTGCATTTCTTTAAGTGTTTTTGTGTTTCCTCTTTAAGGGCTTTTACCTGTTAACCCATGTTCTCCTATATTTCTTTAAGGGAGTTATTTATGTCCTTCTTGAAGTCCTCTATCAGCATCATGAGATCTGATTTTAAATCCAATTCTGGTATGGTGGAGTATCCTGGACTTGCTGTGGTGGGAGAACTGGGTTCTGATGTTGCCAAGTAGCCTTGGTTTCTGTTGGTAGGGTTCTTGCGCTTGCCTTTCGCCATCTGGTTATCTCAGTTAGTTGGTTTTCCTGTCTCTGGCTGGAACTTGTCCCTCCTGTGGGCCTGTAAGCCTGTGTCTATACTCCTGGGAGACCAACTCTCTTCTGGAATGCACAGGTAGAAGCCCTTAAAGAGAAACACAAAAATCCCTTAAAAATTACAGGGAAACACAAACAGACAAGTGAAGGAACTGAACAAAACCATCCAGGTTCTAAAAGTGGAAGTAGAAACAATGAAGAAATCACAAAGAGGGACAACTCTGGAGATAGAAAACCTTGAAAAGAAATCATGAGTCATATATGCAAACATCAACAACAGAATACAAGAGACAGAAGATTCTCAGGTGCTGAAGATACCATAGACAGCATTGAGTCTACAGTCAAAGAAAATGCAAAATGCAAAAGGCATGTAACCCAAAACATCCAGCAAATCTAGGACACAATGAGAAGACCATACCTAAGGAATATAGGTATAGAAGAGAACGAAGATTTACAACTTAAAGGCTCAGTAAATATCTTCAACAAAATTATCCGCCCCTAACCTAAAGAAAGAGATGCTCAGGAACATACAAGAAGCCTTTAGAACTCCAAACAGAATGGACCAGAACAGAAAGTCCTCCCATCACATAATAATCAAAATACCAAATGCACTAAGTAAAGAAAGAATATTAAAAGCAGTAAGGGAAAAGGGCAAGTAACTTAAAAAGGCAGACCTATCAGAATTACACCAGACTTCTTACCGGAGACCATAAAAGCTGGAAGATCCTGGGCAGACCTCATACCGACCCTAAGAGAATACAAATGCCAGCCAAGACTACTATATCCAGCAAAACTCTCAATCACCATAGATGGAGAAACCAAGATATTCCATGACAAAACCAAATTTACACAATATCTTTCCACAAATCCAGCCCTACAGAGGATAATAGATGGAAAACACCAACAAAAGGAGGAAAACTACACCCTAGAAAAAGCAAGAAAGTAATCTTCTTCCAACAATCCCAAAAGAAAGTAAACACACAAACATAAAAATAACACCAAAAATAACAGGAAGCAACAATCACTATTCCTTAATATCTCTTAACATCAATGGACACAATTCTCCAATAAAAAGGCATAGACTAACAGAAGTATTTTTCATGTAAACCTTCAATTTTATCAAAAAATGTTTGTAATTCCTCTTCCAATTAATTTAGTAATGTTTTCATGTCTACCAATTTATCTGTATTATTTTCCATGATAATCTTCAATTTTAACATGTTTTCTATATAAAATATTTTCTATATAAAACATTTCTGATAAAATTTCTTCAATTTTATCAGAAATATATTCCATGTAAATCTTCAGTTTTATCAGAAAATGTTTAAAATTCCACTTTCAATAAACTTAGAAATATTTTTATGCCTATCATTTTATCTATGTAATTTTCCATGATAATCTTCAATTTTAACATGTTATTCTATATTTTTCAACAATTTTATCAGAAATATATTCCACATAAATCTTCAATTTTATCATAAAATGTTTTTACTTCCTTTTTAAATTAATTTAGCAATGTTCTTTTTGTTTACCATTTTACTCTTTAATTTTCCATGAAAATTGTCAATTTTAAGATGTTTTTCTTTATATTTTTTTCATTTTGTCAGAAATATTTTACATGTAAATATTAAATTTTATCATAAAATGTTTTACTTCCTTTTTCAATAAAAAGAAAACAAACAAGTCTGCCCTACAAATAAATTAAAATTGTGACTACAACAACAAAAAAAGGAGCCTTTCCCCTCAGATATGCAATTAACATAGTTATAACAGTTGTGTAAACTATAAGGTATGATATAGACTAATAATGTCCAGTCTATCTACTTTTTCAATTTAGGTACATTATTCTAACACCTATCCTAACTTAAAGAGTTTACAATTCTATACCTGAATTATGTTTTGATATTAACTTGCATTAAAATCCATGAGAAAACCATCCTTTCAAATCTACAACATCTTTCTCAAAGCTAAACAACATAAGTTTGATTATGAGATTATAACTAGGCTTCAACCCCATCATGATCCAACAATGAATTAAATATGATCTGAATATATAAGAAGCACAAAACCATAGCTTCCAAAACATAAACAATTTTCAGAGACAGCTGATTACCTGGACAGCTCCTATTCCTCAAAACATTGCAGCATCTGTCTTCAGCATTCTGCCCCAGAACCATCTGACAGACCTTAAGTGAGGTAGGAATTATGAACGACTAGCTTACTCTGTATTGGCAGAGCTGAGCTGTCAACTATTCCACATCGATGTCCTTTCCTGGACAGTACTTTTTTTTTCTGTAGATGTATTAGAACAATTCTTGACCAGTGGCTACATTGCCACAACTGGAGCAACTCTATATGGATGTTATAATGTTCAATATCTTCTTTGAAATATGAAGTGGGTATTGTCAGGAACAGACATGTCTCCTAGTCAAAATCCAATAATAATGAAATGATTATAAATGCCATATATTGTGGGTTTCTGATGCTTGTGAAGACTATCCATATATAGTATATCAGAACTGTTAAACCTTGACTGCTATTAGCTATTTCTATTTGAATAACATTGAAGACATTTTATTATAATTAAATAAAAAACTATTATAACCATGAGGTTACTATCTAGCCTTTAACTTGCATTACTTATTTATCCTAAACAGTTTGTAATAGCAGCTATAGAAGTACTGGATCAAAACCTTGTATTCTTAAATGTGTTGCATAGGCACAATTCCTATCTAAGAGTAACAATATTAATTTCAAAGTTTGTATCAATATATAAATCTTTATACCAATGAAAATCTTAAACCTGTATCAACACATAAATTCTGTACCAATGTAAAAAATTATAACTTCAATTTTACTTGAAATATAAATATTTCTACCAATGTAAGATTATGGCTATACAATGCTTTAATGATAATTTTAATATTCCATCCTATTTACCTAAATTCTTATAATATTACTATAACCCCCTTTTCACCTTCAACCTCCTTCCTTTCACCTAGGAAAGAAAGAATAGAGAAGAGGAAAGGAAAGTCTGAGCTCTCTATTTAGTTTTTTCCATCTTCAAAATTATGACCATTTCCAAATTATCCTTTAAAATGATAATCTATAATTTGTAAAATAAACATAAGCAGACACTCAAACCCAAGGAACTGGGATGACAATGATGACTCGCTGTGGCTTCTTCCTGCTGAATTGAGGCAATTCACACAACTGGAGCAACTCTATATGGATGTTATAAGGATGTTATTATTTTTTAAGGAATGGGGAAGGGTAGGAAAACTGGGAAAAAATGGTCAGACTTAAGAAAGCTAGATTTAGCATCTATTACCCATATCCAGTCTCTGTATGCTTAAATGGCTCAGGGCTTGACTGAAGTTCTGATTGGATCCTGGAAGGCTGGAGAAACTGAGTGAATCACCAGCTATTCCTCAAGCAGTTCTAGAATCAAGTTTTTTTTTTATTAGATATTTTCTTTATTTACATTTCAAATGTTATCCCCTTTCCTGGTTTCCCCTCCGAAAATACCCTATCTCATCCCCCCATCCCCATGCTCATCAACTGACCTACTCCTGCTTCCCTGCCCTTGTTTTCCCTGTGCTGTGGCATCAAGCCTTCTAGGGGCCAAAGACCTTTCCTCTCTTTGATGTCTAACAAGGCCATCCTCTGCTACATATGCAGCTGGAGTCATGAATTGTTCCATGTGTACTCTTTGGTTGGTGGTTTAGTCCCTGGGGGCTCTGGGGGTTACTGGTTGGTTCATATTGTTGCTCCTCCGATGGGACTGAAAGCTTCAGCTCCTTGGGTACTTTCTCTAGCTCCTCCATTGGGGTCCTTGTGCTCAGTACAATGGTTGGCTGAGAGCACCCATCTGCATTGAAAGTCAGGTGGAATAGCAGGTCATTTCATCATCCCCACCAATTAATCTTGTCAGAACTTCTCATTCTGCAATATATAAATCTTACAATCAAAACTTTAGTAGTATTAATATATTCATATAGATTGTACAAAGTGCAAACTTTAGTTAAGTATGAAATTTTTTGCTCCTTATTTGAGCAGGTGAAAGACAGCTGTCTTTTTTATGTGTTAATTTGATCAATAACCAAACTGTAATACATCTTTATTCATGCAATATGAAGGATGGCATGATGAATCTTAGAGATTCCACAACCAACAAGATTTATTGTCTAATTTTAGCTGAAGTTTTTGCCAGAGACATCTTTATGTCTAAGTAAGTTACATTGCTGTTTCCATGTGGAGGAATCAGTAAATCATGTTACCTGTCCAGTGTGATCTTTTCGAAATTTTTCTTTTCGGTCTTTAGCCAAGATCTTCAGGGGTCCTCCCTATTATATCTGATCAACTTGCTTTGAAATGGATCCAAAGCCTTTTCTTCTTTTCTATTAACACAAATACAGAGCCTCTCTCCAAAAATAGCATGTACTTATTCTAGCAACCAAAATCATCAAAAGGATAGATTGAGTCAAATTAGCAGCCTCCTTTCTCTTTAGGCCTGCTCTATGCTTTCCTCTCTCCCAGAGGATATTTAATATCATAACCACCATACTTATAACCACACATATTTTGATAATTAAAACAATTCAAAGCAATTAATACAATCTAAACAATTATTAGTATCCACTGAAAAGTGCTCCTTCACTATTTTCTGCCTTGTTCTTACATGATTAAGTCTTAATAGTGAGATCAAGGCCAAAATTTCTCCAATCTGTCTGAGATAAGATTATTCTCTCTAGCTCCCTGCCCTGACCTACATGAAATCAAAAGGCTTCAACTTATTTATTCATTTATGTATGCTTAAATTCTGCCTTCTGTGGAGATTAATATCTGTGTGTACATATATATGTATATATATATATATAACCGTTCTCTTTATAAGAGTTAATTAACATAAGGCAATCTAAACTATTATTATTATCCACTAAAACAGTGCTCTTTTACTATCCTCTGTCTTGTTCTTACAGGATTAATTTTTAATAGTGAGACCAAGGCCTAAATTTATTTATTCATCAATATATAAATACATATATACATACACAGGAATATATATATGTACATATATATATTTATTCCTTTCATCTATATATATATTCCTTTCTCTTTATATATCTTGAATTAAAATCCTTTCCTATGTATTTAACCTCAATTAAATTCCCTTCTACTTTCAGTATAAGCCTATTTCCAGGCTGTTAATTTGTCATACCAGGCTAAGCAGTCCCAGAATTCCTGTGGAGCTTACATTCGAAGAACCCAGTTGCCTGCCCTAGCATAGACTTTTTAAAATTTCCTTTAAAGCATTTTTCTCCTTTCTATCTTTAAAAGCAAATCAATTTTCATTAATTCTCCCTTCTGCCTTTTAAACAATGCAAGTCCCTTTATTCCTATCTTGTTCAGGCCTGTTCTCTTCAGCCTGCTTTATCTCAGCAGGATCTCTCAGCATCTGTGGCTCGAGCTCCCCCCAGCAGCCCAGAACACTGAAACAACATCTAGCTGAATCCTTAGTCCAGCACTCACATCCCTGGGTTGGCCTGGCTGTGTCCTAGCCTCAAGCCACAAACCTCAGAATTATGCATACCAATTCAGCACGCCTTTTGTCCTTCTTCCAAACCTGTGCAGCATGGGGAGGAACCACAGGGCTCTGTTCCACTCAGCTCATCTTGGCTGAGAAACCAATTCACTCCACCTCCTAATTTTATAGCATGTCATGAGTTTTCCATTTGGGAATTTCCAATTAATTTTTAATAGTGAGTTCAAGCCTAGCAAATTGGATGCCATTTGCTTCAGTAGTCAATTAATACTGCTCAGATCACCTCGGCAGCAACACACATCCCTATTCTGAGTTCCTGAATGAAACACACACACACACATACACACACACACACACACACACACACACACACACACATACACACACACACACACACACACACACAACACACACCTCAATGGCTGGGCCATTTCTAAACTTCCACATTGCAAACGCCTCCCTTCAGACCCTCCTGAGTTATTACTTACCTAAATCTATATTCCATCTTTGCTACCCTAGACCCAGCTGGGAGGAGGGAGCGGAGCCGCTCTTCCCCAGATCTTACATAATTGGTATGCTCTCTCTTCTGCAGCTCTCAAGCCTAGATTTTATTCGTTTCTGATTTTATTATGGCATGGCGATATTCCTCCTCCTTCTCTCTTGGTCCCCTTGCCTTTGAATCCTAAAGTCGCACCTTTGTCTCCCTGCCCAATCATTGGCTGCAGGGAAATTTACTTACCAGTTAGAATCAGCTGGGGGCAGGAATCCTCATCGTCTTACATACGGATTCTCATGCAATTTTTGGGAACCTAAATAACATAATGCGAGTTAGACCAAATCCACAACAAGTCTCATTCAAGAAAACCCACATTTTGTGAATCATCTGGCTGTTGGTCAATTGCTTGATTTGAGAGCCTCAGAAGTTCTAAAATTACTTTAAATACTATGTTTTTAAACAGAGAAGAATAAGAAACTATGGTCTTATTGGAAAACAAGCATAAGTTTGAATTGATCTTGAGGTTTCCTGTACAATAACATCAGATGTGCTGGGATTCAATCTCCAACATAATCACTTTCAGTCAACCATGGTAGGAATGTGTAATACTGGTTTGTGTATGACATCTGTTTATGTAATGATTGTTCACATGGAACATGTTCTTACTATGTATGGTTCACAACTCAAGAGTGAGGGAAATAGCTAAGTTAAAACATTGAAATCGAATACAGTTGGCCTCTGTATCTGCAAGTCCCAAATTTGTCAACCAACATCAGTTTGGAGGGAAGAAACATTACATTGTCCTATAACAGCTTGTTATATACTTCACACACACACATGATAGAATTACACAAAGCCAGAAGGGTGCTACTATAGTGCTGCTTCTGTTTGGAGCATGCAGTCTCTAGTGTGACTTGTAGATTCTGTGAATGAATACAGCTACATTTGTTACTTATAGAAGGTTGTGCGATCCATCGACTTAGCATGTTGTTCCTTTGGTCCTCTTCACTTAATTGCTCAGTGGCTGGGCTCTGTGAAGGGGTCACACAGCATATGAAAGGCATGCCTCTGTTGACAGAACCATAGACTCAACCACAGTAAGAATTCTTGTGCATAACAGGTCTTTGACAAGGGAAACTGCAAAGAGTTTTTGAAAAAGAAAGAAAGAAATTATGTCATTTATGTTTCAAGGAGAAGACATGATTGTAGGTTTGAGAGCCCGGTCAGAACAAAGGTATCTTTTTTTCTAAGGCAGAGGAGATAGTCAAGTTCCCTACCAAGTTCCCTTGAGAACATTACTGTGCAGTTCCTTCTGTTGTTCCATAGTTAATACAAGCAAGCTTTGTGTGTGATGATAGAGTGCAAGTATAACAGGGCTCTGGGTCAAGGGAGGACAAATTAGTTCCTTTGTTGTTTGCATAGGGAAAATGTAGCTTTACCATTTATTTTTATTTATAATTTTTTACAGTTTTTAAGAGATTCCTTTTGTTTCTATTAAAGTGTGTGTGTGTGTGTGTGTGTGTTCAGTTGCCCATGGAGGCCAGAAAAAAGTGTAGAAGTTGCAGGTGGTGCTCAGAATGTAACTCAGGTCATCCAAAAGAACAGCAATCACTCTTAACCTCAGATCTCTCCCTCCCTCCCCCACCTCTCATATATTTGTGAAGACTGCCATTTTATTTTTATTAGATATATTCTATATTCACATTTCAAATGTTGTCCCCTTTCCTGGTTTCCTCCCGCAAATCCCATAAGCCATCTCCCCTCCTCCTGTTCCCCAGTCAACCCTCTCCTGTTTCCCTGTCCTGGTACTCCTCTACACTGAGGCATGGAGCCTTTCTGGGACCAAGGGCCTCTCCTCCCTTTGTTGCCCAACAAGGCCATCCTCTGCTGCCTATGCATCTGGACCCATAGTAACTCCATGTGTACTCTTTGGTTGATGGTTTTGTCCCTGGGAGCTCTGGGAGTACTGGGTGGCTCATATTGTTGTATCTCTTTTGATGCTGCAAACCCCTTCAGCTCCTTGGGTCCTTTCTCTAGCTCCTCCATTGGGGACCCTGTGCTCAGTTCAGTGAAGACTGCCATTTTAGAATTGTCTGATAGGTTAGTTTTATTTGATATTTTGTCATATTTGGATGAGCAAGTTTGATTCATAAGTATAACTTAAGTTGGCTGAAGTAGTTTGAATATACCCGTGCTCAGCACCACCTTTGCTATCACTAAGAAGGCAGAGAGGGTATAGTTGCCTGGCACATTCCACTGTGTAAGTTCTTCAGCCTAAAAGGATACTCTGGAAAGCTCCTCAAGTATCCATAACCCATGATTACTGTATCTCAAGGCTGATTTGCCAAGAAACAGCCGGTGATAGCAGGATGGTGTATGTAACAGTCCCAAAAGCAGATAACTGAGTTTCCTGTGTGATATGGACCTCAGATCATTTTTGTTAGCTGGGGCTACTCCTGATACCATCCCGAGACATTCAGAAAATTGGCATGCAAGTCCTCAGGAGCCAGTTCTGTGTTGTGTGGATCACTGAGTAACAATTGGATTGGAAGCCTACGTGCAAGAAGGAAGAAATGCTTTAGTTTCTAGTGGCTTGTATATATCATATACATGCAGGGATTTTTCTTCAGTTAGGCATTTTAAAAGAAGGATATGTCATCTTTGAAGCCATAGAGTTTAGTAATTTCAAGTCAATGCCAAGAAGCATAAACTATCTAATCAGTGATGTATATTCTCTATTGGTCCTACTCAGAGTCCTTAAAATACCAGATATCCTGGTCACTTTACCGTACTCTAGACGTTTTAACCATTCCACCTGTTGTAGATTATCCCATGACTTAGCAGAATTTTCACTCCAATTCCCTATCTGTCCCTTTCCTTTTTTCTCTTTTCCCCACTCTCATTTTCTTCTCACCCCCACACAGAGACATGCACAGATACATACGCACATGCATGCATGCATAGATATGGACATGCAACTTCAAGTACCATTTCAGATGGGGAAATGGCATTCAGGATTTTTTGGCTTCATGGTGTAGTACTCTACAGAAAGAACCTTACTGTTCTTGCTTTGGAGACATAAGTGATGTGATTGTTCTACTTGAGACATCCTGAAGAGCATTGTATCTCCCTCCCCCTCACCCTGCCTTTTGCTGTTGACAGAACCTGAGCGGCAGAGAGACCAGCTTCCTCATCCCTGAAGAGTTGCAGCCAGCGGTAAGCAGCAAGCTGTATGTAACTTCTCTTCTTCAGTGGACAGACACAAGTGTCCTTCCACGGCCTGAACTGGGGATATTGTCACTTAAATCTCAGGTCCTTGAGTTTGGTATCTGAGAATGTATTACTTTTGAAAAAAATTATTTACTTAAGAGAAATATTACATCAGACACAGTAATGAGAATGGCATATAGAGGGTTGTGTTTGCACTTTTAAGAATTCCCAGTTTTGCAGAGGCTTCATCAAAACTTCTCTGTGCTGGTGAGGAGAGTCCTAGACTTGAGCCATCAGCCTTCTTACAGCTTTACAGAATGCTTCACTATGAGTTCATGCTTAAGAACAATCATAATATAAACTTTAAAGATTAAACTTGGATGCAATTCAGAACTTATTAAACTTTCAGTTTTATTAAGTTTAGGTATTGGGTTTATTTTTTATTTGCTAGGTAAATAATGTTGCTGTTTGAAAAGACAGGGAATGGAGTTCAGGTGTCTTCATTTTCCACTGATATTGTCTTCGAGGGTCCTTTGCTGTGCTTAGCAGCCATGTCTACTTGGTGTCTCTTGGTTGAGACAACAACCATCTCTGAGTATCTTTCTCATGTCCAGTGACCTCTAAGGTTGATGCTGTCCTTTTTAACATGTAGAATGCACCTCAGTTGTAAAATTCCTAATGTGTTGTTTCTTGTGACACAAATTGGAGATGGAGAAAACAGAAAGTGTCAGTTGCTTTGCATTATATCCTGGGCCAATTGTGAAACTTTAGCCTTGATTATTTGGTTTAAAGTAAGTTTTATGTACTAGTCTCTGGGTCATTAATCAGTGTACATGTAATGACTAGGGCTTGTGTTTAATCTTAAAAGTAGATGATAGTAATTTTTTATTGTCAATAATAGTGCTATAACAGGGAAGAGAAGGGGGCTTACGGGACTTTCGGGGGGGGGCTAGAAAAGGGGAAATCATTTGAAATGTAAATAAATTATATCAAATAAAAAAAATAAATAAATAAAAAAAAAGAAATGTAAATAAATAAAATAACCAATAAAAATGAAAAAAAAAATAGTGCTATAACAGATTGAACCCGTGGGACATTTAGACAAATGTTTTACCATTAAGCCACATTCCCCTTCCCTGGAATTTGTCTGTGGGAGAACATTCTCCCTTCTCCCTCCCCCTCCCTCTGCATTAACTCCAAGATTTTATGTTTTGTGTTATAAACTCAGCAGTGCTTTATGCTATTGCATAAGAGAATGTTTTAGCGAAATCTCTATAACTTGGACATACCCAGTGGTGTTCCCTTTTTATCCTAATATTTCTTTTATTTCTGATACTAAAGGATACTGCAAGTTTATCTTGTACATTTTCTGCTTAACCCTTAGAATGAATCATTTCTCTAAAGAACTTTTGTTTTCCATACAACCAGTCATCACATAGTTAAATCTGTATCAGTCAAGGTCCTTTTAGACATATTCAAACTAGAATAATTTGAAGAGCACTTGTAGAGACTGCATAAATGTGGAAGCGTCTCATCATACACAAGTACACTAGCCATGAATCCAGTACTGCCCATGGAACTAGGGAATGAGAAAAGAGCGGTAGGTACTGTTTCTGGAACCCAAAAAGAGAAAAAAAACATAAGACATCTTGAATTTACACACAGGAAGGTGAGCAGGCTTAGAGAAAAGTATTCTGGGTTTTGGTTGGATTATCATTGAGCTTATTTTATTTTTCTAAAATAACTGTAAAAATGTTTTTAAATTTCAGTTTCCCTTTGTTTTTCTTTAACATTCCTTTTGTATTCTATTTATGCAATATTTTCTTGCATCAATATAAGGGACAACTTTTCTGATTTTATTATGCAAAATAGCATTTAGTTGGGTTTAGTCTGTGACCTATCTGGGGTCAACTTTCATCACCTCAGAGAACCTGAGGCTCACCATGCCACCCATAATTATTTTCACATCTCTTAGAGAATCTGTAGTCAATCCAGGGAGAACATCTATGAATAACAGTAATCCTCAGATGTCAGGGAGAATATCTATGAATAACAGTAATCCTCAGATGTCACCAAAGATCAGGAAAATCAAAGTACTGAGAGAAATAACTTCAGACTAGCAGAGGGATGTGGTTTGAGCAATGACTGATATCCTCCATGCACCTAAGGGTTAGCAGTTACTCCTTTATCTACACATGTCAATGTTCACTAAAACTGAGAATAGCAATGCCACAAGGTCTTAGATAGGGTATTTATTGCTAGAATGAAACACCATGACCCAACAGGAAGTTAAAGAGAAAAGGGTTTATTTGGCTTATACTTCCATAGCACTGCTCATCATCAAAGGAAATCAAGATAAGGACTCCTACAGGGCAGGGACCTGATGGCAGGAGATGGTTGATACAGAGACTGTGGAGAGGACCTCCTTACTGGCTTGCTCAGCCTGCTTCCTTATAGAATGCAGGACCACCAACCCAGAAGTGGCACCATCCACAATGGGCTGGGCCTTCCCCTATCATCACTAGTCAAGAAAATACTTTATAAACTTGCCTACCGCCCAATCTTAGGAAGATGTTAACTCAGTTGACGCTTTCTCCCTTAGATACTGTACTGGCTGGTTTTGTGTGTCAACTTGACACAGGCTGGAGTTATCACAAAGAAAGGAGCTTCAGTTGGGGAAGTGCTTCCATGAGATCCAGCTGTGGGGCATTTTCTCAATTAGTGATCAGGTGGGGAGGGCCCCTTGTGGGTGGTACCATCTCTGGGCTGGTGTTCTTGGGTTCTATAAGAGAGCAGTCTGAGCAAGCCAGGGGAAGCAAGCCAGTAAGGAACATCTCTCCATGGCCTCTGAATCAGCTCCTGCTTGACTTCTAGTCCTGACTTCCTTTTGTGATGAACAGCAATGCAGAAGTGTAAGCTGAATAAACCCTTTCCTCCCCAACTTGCTTCTTGGTCATGATGTTTGTGCAGGAATAGATACCCTGACTAAGACAGATACCTCTCTAGCTTGTGTCAAGTTGACATAATAAAACTAGCCCGCACACACACCAACCATTTCTAGTTGCTTAGGATTTCACAGCATTGAAGCAAATTTAATGATAATTTATGTGATTACTTATACTTTCATTTTTATCAAATATGAGCAATGCAGGCCTTTGGATGTCATAGGTTTGAAGTAGAAGTAGAAAGCTTATCAGATTTCCTGAAGTGCAGCAGCAGTGGATCAGATGTCAGAGGAACTCACAAGACACAGGCTCTCTCAGGGCAGGCATCTACACTGGTTTTAATGCCACAGTGATTTGGAGTAATTAATGCTGGGCTTATTGTGTTGAGCAACAGCCTGGTGTTAAGGCAATGCCAGTATTGCTCTGAGGCAGGAAGGTCTCAGCACCACCCCCTGCTCTAGTCTGACACCCACACCATGAAGCCAGGTCTTGCTATGATAAAACTCCTCTAGTAGGTGGTGGTCATACTTTAAGGAAGCAAACCTCTCCTCTGAGGGGACAATAGCCTTGCTCTGAAGCTGCGATGTCTCAGCATAGGCATCTGCCACAGAGCATAGCTTATACGTTCGTGGATCTGTGTAGTGAAATCTTGAACCCTGAGCAGGATTTGGTGACTCTCTATTGGTTGCTTCACAGCCTGAGAAGCGATTTAATTTGTTCCTGAGGAGGCGTCTTATGGTAAAACAGCACTGGCTGCTGATGCTTGTGCCTGAGTGTCTGTCCTAACGGCTTGAGTGTTTCATGTACCATGAATGCTATCCACACTGGGGGATTGGATCACTAATTCCCAGTCCTTAGGCAGCTGACATTTAACCACTATGATTATCACTCTTTGTCATTTGATGAGCCTATTTTCTAAAAGCACAAGTGCAAACTTATTTAAATGAGACAATGTAAATAGATTCAGAGGCTCATGAACCACTAGGAATGTAATTCATGGTAAGCTAGATGCCACCGTGTACTGATTTGTAGTAACCAGGCTTCTATAAGGAAAAATTTACCCACAAACAGATAAATACACACATAGATGTGGACATATACATATGCATCATATACATTATATACATATACATGTGTGTCCTTTATATCATGTCTTCATTAAAAACCAAAACACAGTTATTTTAATAACATCATGTTGTCTGTAACAAAAAGGAATTCATTTTTCTTCACCATTTAGCACAAATCAATTTTTGTTCAGAATCTGGAGACTTGGGGCTGGAAAGATGGCTCAGTATTTAAGAGAACCAGTTGCTCTCCCAGAGGACCTAGTTTGATCTCAGCAACACATGGTGGCTCACAACCATCTGTAACTCCAATCTTAAGGGAATCCTAGGATTAGCTTTTGAGAACAATATGAACTTTCCTAGAAACATTATGATTTCTTTTAAAGGTTCTATGGTATAAAACGTGACTGTCACAGAACTGGAGAAGCATGGGTCTTAATTTGTTTTATTTCTCCTTTGATTTTATGCAGACTAATTATGTGTCTCTAGCCGCCTACAGGCTTCCTTACATTTTGGTAGATTTTATCAAATATAATTTTTTAATAATGTACTATACTGCCAGTGATTATTTTATTTATTTCCCTTTATAAAACCTGATTTAGAGTCAAGGTATAGTAGTTTGATTTTTCTTAGGTTCTTTACAATCCTTTATGAAAGAGAGAAGACTATGGATCTTTTTGAGTTCCAGTACTCTGACAATTAGTCTGATCTCCCTAGATATTTTCAATTTTGTCTACATTTCCCCATTTTTTCCCTCACATACGTTGAAAGCCTCTTCTTCCTCTACCACAGTTGTCAGGAACCCAGAGGTAATTAGCATCACTGTGTTGACAGACCACAGATCACGCAAGAGATTTCTGTCCTGTTTGTGGCTGAGCACTGCCTGTCCCTTCTGTGGAGATGTTCACCTGGGCTGGCAAGTGCAGATCGTCACAGGGACTTCAGACAATGCAGGTGTACCTCCTGGGAAGAATCAAGTGATCTAGTTAGTTCCCAGCCACTAGTTATAGGAAGCAGCCAGGAGGCATCCCAGTGGTATCACTAACCAACCATTACCTGATGCTATGCCTCACACAGGGCTGCTATAAGTACAAAGTATTACTCACACAGTTCCTATCAGTGGTGAGGAATACAAACTCAAATTCGAAGTCTCCTTTTTCCCCTGCAGTGCTCAGTTGTTTTGGCTTATTTGGTTGCTTTGTTTTGCTCTCACAAAAAGGAAAGGAATTCATGAATTTCATGTAAAAGTTGAACTTGTCATTCTGATTATTATATTGAGAAAATCCATACGACTATAAAGAAAACATGAGTTGCAGCTCATTTGAAACACTGATGACAGACATTTGTAGCTCTTAGCCACAGTATGGTGAGGTCAGCTGGCCAGCTACCTGCTTCTGATTTTTGTTTTTCTTTTTTTTTTTTTTTGTTTTTTTGTTTTTTTTTTTTTGTTTTTTTTTTGTTTGTTTTTTTGGTTTTTTTTTTTTGCCATCTGTAACCATTATCAGTTTATGTACATACAGAGAGACTCTATTAGTTGGTGTGCAACTAATTGTGCCCTGGAAGAAATGTGTAATAATGTAGTATGTGTAATAATGTAGTATATTGATTGGTGCTGTGTTTTACTAACACCATCACACCTTTCTGCCTTAATGTGCATTTTCAGATTCAATATTACAAGCATATTCATCTTACATTTTTTGCCTCACTGCAGCCTTTGTAGGCAAGCATGCAGCTAATGCATTTAAGCATGCAATCACTCTGTCTCTTTCAGCCCTCCCTGAGTAGGTATCATTTAATCCTCTCTGGAATTTGACCTTATAAAGGGGCCTAATTTCTGTTGTGGCTTGTGTTGACTTTTAAGTGTGGGGGAAAAAAATAAAGCTGCGGCCCAATTACAGCTAATTTCCTTCCTTCATGTTTCTGGACTTTGAGAATAAACAGCCATGTGAAATCGCATCCTGCATGTGTCTTCTGCAGTTCCAAAGGAGTGAACACAGCAAAGACTCGGTCTTCTTCAGAGACGGGATCCGGCAGATAGACTTTGTCCTGTCCTATGTGGAAGACATGAAGAAAGATGCAGAGCTGAAGGCAGTGAGTGCTGGTCTGGATGAACACAGGGACATAACAAGATGGATACGTTGTAGACAGAGCTGATTGAGGGAGCATTGGGCACACAGCCTAACAGCTAACGTTTGTTCTCCGAATGCTTTGGAGACGACGACCCCATGGCTAATTCTTTTTCCTCCCCTCACCTTTCTTCTTTACTTCCTTCTACAACTTCTCTTCCCATGTGACTGATATCTATTTCAGACACCTTGCTTTAGATATCAAGACTACCCTGCAGATAGACGGTTTATCTTTGGTATAGTGGCTTGAAGCCTTCCTTAATGCTGAGTCCCTTCAATAGAGTTCCTCCTGTCATGGCATTCCCCAACCATACGATTATTTCGTTACTACTTCCTAACTGTAGTTTTGCTACTGTTATGAGCCGTCATGTAAATATGTAATATCCAGGATAGCTAATAGGGACACCCTTAGAGGTTACGACCCACAGGTTGAGAACTGCTGACCTAGCAAATGTCGTTGCCATTTTCAAAGTGTACAACAAATCAATCTAGCGAAAAGTAGCCTTTGTGTCGAGCTCTAGTCCTGACTCCCCCACTCAATACTTTCTCACTTTATTCCCTTTGCTTTACTTCCTCTAAGGCCACATGTTAGACTTGTATTCCATTCTCAGGGGTCAGAATGTTGACAAAGTATGAGGAGTTCTCAGTAAGTAGCCACCATTCAAAATGTTGAGTTGATCTACACATGTAAGGATTTATGTGTGTGCACATATGTGTGCAGATATTTGTTTACATGCTGAAATGTGACACAGACAATAACTTGAAAACTGAGTGTTATCTCCAAAGCTGAACTTCCTAAATTTGTATCTTTCTACCTCGTTCAAGTAACCATCCACTAACACCTCTAAGTTCATGAAGAGCAGCCATCTTTACATCTTTTTTATCTTCTATGGATGATCTCTCCACACCAGACCCTTCTTTGAGGATTTTCCATATCATGGTCATCTTCCTTCTCAGGAGGGACAGTACAAGCTGAGTACGCCTTCTACTTGACTTTTCCTTTCATGTTCCTAAAATGTCTGAAATTAGAATGCCGTCAAATTGGCCTTGACCTCTATTCCTCCCCAGTTCTTCTCTTTGTTTCTCCCACTGTGAGCACTGGCTCACCACCACATCACTCTCTCCCTCTGCTCCTTTCTGATGACCCATGAACACAGCACATGAGTAAGAGCTCAAATCTTTCTAACCCATACTCTCCCGCCGCCCCAGTTTTTTATCACACACAGACCAGAAAGGATGCATATATTATATTGCCATATTTTTTTCTTTCCTTCCTTATTTTCTTCCCCCTTTCTTCCTCCCATCCTTGCTTCCTTCCTCCATCTCTCCCTAGCTTCCTCTCTCCTTCCTTTCGTAAACATTTTGATTGGCATATGTTGGTTATGGCAACTGTGACATCCTCATACATGCCTATAACCTGTGTCAAGCATGTTTTCTTCTCTATCTTGCATGTCTTCAGTGTTTCCCCCTTTATGTTCAAAACCCTCCCAAACTCCACAGGCAATAATCATTTTGTTAGTCTGGCTTTTTCCCTTAACGTGCTAATATCCAGTTGTTTTCATGCAAACATAATTTCATTCTTCCACGTTATGTATATGCCAGAGACCAACTTTGACAGTGAGTTCAGCCACCAGAGGAGGACAGGATCACTGGCTAATGTAAACCAGGTGCTCACTCTCACACTCACACACACTTGGTGGATGAAGTAAGGCTCCAACAACTTTATCTTTTCTCCCACAGCTTATGTACCCCAGCAAAATCTTTCAAGCAGTAACAAAATGCATCTACATTTCTAATTTTCTTGACTGATTACATGTCCATTTTCCCCACATTATACTTATTTGCCAAAAGCCAGTTTAATTAAAACCAATTCTTTATGTACTACACTCCAAGATCCATGTACCCCAATGTTCATCTCCACATATGAAGCAATAGCCAAATCTCAGCTCTTGTCTTGCTTGACTAACATATTAGTCACGATTCTCTAGAGTAGCAGAACTTATAGAATGAATCTATTTTTCTGTATACAAAGAAAAGGGATTTATTAGAATCGATTATAGGCTATGGTCCAACTAACTCTGTAAGGGCCCATGATTTGCTGAAGAATGCTACCCCTTACTCAGATCATATGTAAATGCAAAGAGTGTTTATTCTGCAGAAGTCCAGCATGGTGGGGTCCCCCATTACCAAGACAGAGAGACCCAAAAGCAAGCTTGCATGCCTGATTTAAAGCACATTAGGGGATTTCTGGAGTAAGTGATCTCCATCTTTATCTGTTGAGTCCTTCTCTAGGGACATTCCAGAACCATTAATGGGCATGGGGTGGGGGGTGGAAACTGTTGCTGGAAAAGTCTAGAAACTGCTGCTGAGGAGATCTGTAAACTGCTGCTGACCCATTGTCTTTGCCTCAGGCTAGGTGGTAGGGCAGCCTCTGAAAGCAAGGCAGTTTCTGACAGCTGCCTGAAGCCTGGTTTTTTGTTTGTTTGTTTGTTTGTTTGTTTGTTTGGTTTGGTTTGGTTTGGTTTGGTTTGGTTTGGTTTGGTTTGGCTTGGTTTTTTTTTTTTTTTTTTATTTTTATTAACTGACTTATCTGGGCTTGCCCAGACTTGCCCAGTTCTTAGGCCTACTGTTCTGAACTACCAATTCGAAGCCTGTCAGGCTATCAGCTTAGCGTTCTCAACTCAACATTGCCAGCCTATAACTGGAAAGTCCAAGAATTGAGAAGTTATTCAGTCCACAAGTAGAGTTGTCCTAGTTGGTTTTAAGCAGACACTGGAATTCAGAAGAAATAGGCACTAATGCCAGTGAAAGAACGGACTTGCTAGCCAGGCCAGAGCAAACAGGCAAAAAGAAGAAGCTTTCATCTTCTGAGTCCTTCTATAGGCTGCTAGCAGAAGGTGCAGCCAGATTAAAGGTATATCTTTCCACCTCAGGATCCAAATTAAAGACATGCATCTTTCTGCCTCAACAGTTGTGTCAAAGGTGTGTGTCTTCCTACCTTGAGGTCTGTACGAGAAGTGGATTCACTCACCCTTTGATTCTAGGAATAATCTTATTCACAAAAAAATGAAGGAAACAATACCAAGCCCCTGTACTTCAACAATCAATACATTTATTATATGCATGCTACCCCAAATAACACAGAGAGTTAGGCTGACCCTTTCTGCTGACACAGAACACTTGCATCACCCTCTTCATTTGTTTTTGCTGCAGGAAAGAAGACGGAATTTTGAACAAAATCTCAGAAAAACAGGTCTTGACTTGGAAATAGAAGACAAATTGGTAACTGTAGTTGATAAATTGTGCAAGGATCTTATTTTAAGTGGGTTTTTCTCCTCTTTCTGTGTCTGGATGGATGGATGTTGGGTTTGGACCATTACATTAATCTTTTGGCTGCAGAAATGTGCATGGAGACAAGAAGACCTGCATTTCCCTAGGTCAATAGTCAGTGAGGTGAAACACCAGCAAAACATCTTTCAAATGAGGAGGAAGATGGGGAATGGGAGGATGGCAAGTCTGTAAAGTGCTTGCCATACAAACATGAAGATCCACGTTTCATGGTGAAACCATATAAAATCTGGATGTGGTAATATGCACTTATAATCCTAACAATGGGAAACAAGTGGGTCCCATGAACTTGCTGTCCATAAAGCCAACCCTAATTGGCCATCCTAGATACCAATGAAAGACCCTGTTTCAAAAGAAACAAAGAGCAATGTGGTTGGCTTCTATGGAACTGCACCAAGATTGCCACCAACAGCCACCACACATTACATATGCAACATCAGATACACACAGATACACACACACACACACACACACACACACACACCACATAGTTCCTACTCAGGGCACAGAAGGAGAAGCTCTTTGATTACATAGTTGCCTTTTCTTGAAGCTGCCTGTCACATTGTACACTGAACTGCCAAATAGCTACAAGCTACCTGGCTATTTTGCAGGATAGCCCACTATTTAACTCATGATACTCTTTCTAGGAGTAGGTTACATTCTCTTATTCTTTAACCCCATTCATGTTTAGTTACTGTTATTCTATAAATTACCTCTATGTGTGTGGTTAAAGCTCTACTAGAGATCACATCCTACCTGTGACACTTCTAATAACTTCTAGCTTTGATTTTATCTTCTAATTCTTCTTTCTTATCAGTTTTTACTGAACCAATAAATGTGTGCAATACCATGCAATCTGTAATTTACTTTTCTATATAGTGGACCTTTATGTGGTCTCTAAAAGACTGGGAAATATCTAGCAGCATGCGTGTAATACATAACATAATACATAGCAGTAACCTTGTATAATTATCTAAACAATATTCCAAGCTAAAGAACACTTAAAGTTAGTATAGTATCTATAGTGTCTAGAATTATATATATGTCTGTGATTCCATCTAGTGCTGAATGGACAGTCACACTGAAGTATATTTTATATAACATCTTCAAGTCATCACATTTCCTAAATACTTTTCTTAAAATTGATAAATTAAAATTTTATTTTCATTTTGAGATTTCATGATATTTGCCTTCTTTAACCACTAGTTTTCTTTCACCTTTTCTCTTTTGATGCAGAACTCTGAAGATGGGAAAACCTATTTTGTGAAGATTCACGCCCCATGGGAAGTCCTGGTCACTTACGCTGAAGTGCTGGGAATCAAGATGCCTATTAAGTTGAGTGATATCCCACGGCCGAAGTACCCACCCCTGTCTTACATGCTTGGGCCTGTGAAACTCCCATCTGCTGTGAAGAATCCTAGCCCTGAGTATTTCACTGCCCAGTTCAGCAGACACCGTCAGGAACTCTTTCTCATTGAAGATGAGGCCACTTTCTTTCCATCCTCAACAAGGAACAGAATTGTAAGTAGTGAAGGCCATGAACACACCTCTTCTTGTATGGTGGGTATGACTCTGGCCTTTTGTATTTGTACATGCTCAATGCTAAGCATTCAGGGTCTCCCTTGGTATAATATTATTATCTAATAGCACCTTGCTGAGCTGAATGCCTATTAGGGCCACCTTAACTTGTTAAGCCCCCTACTTCTGTGTTTAAAAATAGGTTGTTGATCTTAAAAACAACAGTGCAAGAGGCATTATGTAATCTCAGAACAGTCTGTCATTGACAGGTCAAATGTTTGAGTTTTATATCACCATTGTAAATTGATTTCATGAACTTAAAATTGGGTTTTATAAGTTTAAAGTCAGAGGATATTATCACTTTAATTCAGTTTGAAAATTTTATTTTCTTTAAATGTTGATAGACTTCAAGGAACCTCAGACATTGTCCTCCCTATTAAAATCATCTTCAGCCTTGTCATTCTATTTCTTCTTCATCTAGGATTTGTAAATTGTTGACAAAAACTTCACAAGCTTGTGTTTCCTTGTGCTAGGTTGGAAGAAAACATATATTTCTAATTTTACCCTGAGAATTCAGGCAATTAATCTGTAGAAAGTTTTGAACAGCTCTTACCACACAGTGACGGTTCAGTCAGAATTAGCTGTCATTATCATTAGTCATCTGACTTCAGAAATAAATAAATATATGTATGTATGTATATATATACATACATACATACAAACATATACACATATACACGCATAAACACATATACATACATATACATACATATACATATACACACACACACACACACACACACACACACACACACACACACATATATATATATATATATATGGTCTCATATTGGTTTTGCACTTTGAATCCTTCTTGTGTTTGCTTTTATTAATTTCACTATCAGATTTCCAACCACTTCAGACATGTTATGCACACATTATCCATCTGTAAGGAGAAGAGATGACCCATCCCACTTCCTAGTTCTTAAACTAATACTGTTCTATCTAAGTTCACAGAGAGAGTGAACAAAATGTAGCTTCTAGAATTTTGTCACAAAAATACGATAAAAAATGTTTTGCCTTCCCACCAGGATTAAATGATAAATACCAATATATCAGACCCATACCTTTCAGGGTATAAGAGACCCCACCATTATATCAGAAAACCTGTTTGTCAAGCTGTGATGCTGCTGTTTCCTAAATAACACAACTTCTCTGGAAGCAGAGATCTTTCTACTGCCCTGTTCTGACAAGTGCTGAGGATGCAGAGTGCCAGCATATCACATACAAAGCCCTGGATTTGGCCTTCATCTTACCTTCCAAAAATCAATGGCCCCTAAGATGGACCAGGAGGTTGGTCAACATGGGGAGGTCACTGCTATTCCTTCATCTCATTCTTTGCTTCTCTGTCACATTGTAATCCTTGCTAGCGTGTGTTCTAAAGTATAAAAGCACCATGCTCACTGTTTGGAAGACTAATATAGAAAGAGTCCCTTCCCTCCAGCCCCAACCAAAGCATTTTAATCTGTGTATGGACTTGATGATGAAAATATCAGAGCCTCTTCCTAGGATAGGCTCTCATACTTTGAAGCATCTTCCCAAACACCACCCACTCCAAACCTCACAGCATGAATTTATATATGCAAACATGTGATACATGTATATAATGTCCAATCTAGAATTTCTGTATGACATATAGGTATACACATAACATTTTAGTAGAAATAGGACAGAGTTTGTAACATGATTGAAACTAAATTTAGCCAATTGAATGGGTGGAAAAACATATACCCATCATCCTGAATTCTAAAATGAATGTTTGATTACTTGATCTGTATTGAGAGAGAAACAGATAAAAAATTTTGTTTCACTTTGGTCATAAGGCTACAAGGACAGAGCTGGTTCACAGAGCACACTCAAAGGAAGAGCACTAGCTTCCTGTTCACCTATGGCAGATACATTCTATCGCTGTCCTACAGGTGTATCAGTTGCTTGTGATTCACAGGCACAATGTTTCCTTAATATTGATGGAACACTGTCTACAGAGGAGCTCTATAGACAGCATTTTTTCATATGTAGACACCTCCTTTATATTTCTAGGTATCTTTAATGCTACTGTTAGAATCTTTTACGGACATCACAAGTAGACCTGAGTAAGATAGAGAACTTGCTAGCCCTAGTGGTTCACACTTGAGATTCTTGACCTTCAAAGGCTGCAGCAGGAATAAAGTTTATCATGAGTTTGAAACCAACCTGGACTACACCGGAAGTCCTAGGCAAGCCTGAGCAAGCATATTAAGGCTCTATCTCAAAAATAAATAGAAAAATAAATAAAACCTGAAAACAATAAACATGCTCAAAAAGATGGAGAAGCATGGAATGCTAGATAAATTTTGACCTTTAACTAGCATTTCCCCCATCTCTCTGGCACTCCCTAGGAACCCTCCTCCCTGAGACAAAACATCATGGAAATTGTTTCAGGCATACAGTGGTCATAGTGGCCTCTGTGTGATCAATCAAAGTCCCTCAAATTTGAACAAAAGCCAGAAGTGAGAAAGCTTAATAAGAAAGGTATGTGGAATGCTGAGGGTGGCCAGAAACTGGGCCACTTGTACCAGTCTGTCAAATTCTCAATGCCAGGAAATGATTCTTAAAGAAATTTGGAAGTGCATTGCAGTTGATGTGCATGCAATAAGCCATCCTTTCGGCCTCATTGCTGAACATTTTGTGGTCTGGATGGAAGGTCAATACTCCAAGCCAACGTCCCCATACATCAAAACTAATACAGAGTTAGACTCTGCCCTCAATCTAGGAATCCAGAGTAGTGTGAAAAAGCTTCTGCAGAAAAGGTTAAAGCCTGTGAAGATGGAGTCGTGAGTTTTAAGGGAAGAAGCCTGTCTCCTGTCCACCCATACCAGAGAGGAAGCAGTTGCTCATGTAGGAGCTGCAGGTGGATGTCCAGAAGATCTGGGTGAGAGGGCATATGAAGGTGGTTGTGCACTTAGCAGATCCTCATTGTATACAGAGCAGCTTAATGCCAGAAGATGTCCTCTAGACTTTGCTGTAGGAGTGGCGTCGCTGGCTCCAGAACATAAAAGACCTGTATGACTGTTTTGGTAGTGACTAGGGCAGAGTTTGAACTGAACTCCACGCCATTCTGAACACCCCAGTGCACTCCATGACTGTGCTAGAGCATCTGTCCCTGTGCTCTCTAAACAGAACCACAAATCCTGGGTGATGGCACATCTGTCTCAGACTAGATGCTTTCCCCATGGATGAAATCCACTTCTCAGGAAAATAATTTCTATTTTTACCACTCAATAACAAGGTAGATGGTAGGCCTGGAGCTCAGATGGAGAAGCATATGATGTCATGGTTCCATGCTGCTAGCAGGACCTCCACTCTTCAGTCACTTTCAGGTTCTTTTATTCAGCAAATGTATTTTACATGGCTACAGTTGAGAAAGTTAGTGATAGCTCTGGTGAATTGAAATCTTCTGGAGATGATTCATGATCCTAGATGTCATTGAAACATTCACAACTCATTGGAGGAGATCAAACATTAAAATGATAAAGAGCTACCAAGAAGTTGATTCCAATATGAATGGATGACTTGGAGGGCACAGGACTTCACAGATGAGTAACTGTGGTTGTAGTATAAACAGCAGGTGGGCCAGAATTAGAAGGGAAGCCTGAAGATAGGTCTGAATAGCTTTGGGAACCAAACATGACCACCAGGAGTTTAGGGAACATGCCCCAGGGTGGGCTCCAGGAGTTCTAACAGACTGAACTCACAGGCAGTCCCAGTGTGTTAAATG
Organism: Apodemus sylvaticus; assembly: GCF_947179515.1. Taxonomy (NCBI): domain Eukaryota; kingdom Metazoa; phylum Chordata; class Mammalia; order Rodentia; family Muridae; genus Apodemus; species Apodemus sylvaticus. The sequence goes on along the minus strand of NC_067472.1, from coordinate 162,716,926 downwards.
CTGAGTAAGAGACAGCAACTTGCACTGTTTTTCACTCCATGCTGAGAATTTCCAGTCAGAGTTAGTTTTTATGCCTGGTAAAGAAATCTATTCTTTCTCAAACATATTACCCACCAACTTGTAGCAATTATAGGCAACAGCCACCTTTCTGCTTCACAGAGATGTTGTGGTCATAACTTTAGTATATTTGTCAACTTAAAAAATAAAACTTCTCCTAAGTGTGTGTGTTTACATACACATATATACATGCACATGCGCCTGGACATACACACTAACAGAGCAATACATCTGTAGTACACATACCATAGTAAACTATGGGCATATTTGGAGATTAAAATAAAGATAAGAATGAAAATCAAGAAAAGTATACATTTGAAACAGTAATCATTATTTACTACCATTATTAAAGAAATCAGCATCAATCTGAGGCAGATGTCATTGTGGAAGTACTTTTCGTGTAAAAGTGTAGTGGCCTGTCTGACAGTCTTTTGTTATAGCAGCTATCGGGCAGTAAAACCATAACTGCTTATGGACTCTTGTAGTTCTGACAAGTTTGTGTAGTTCTGTATCAATGCTTAAAGTTGAACTTCACAAGTTCTGCAATTTGTCAAGTGACCCCCAACATCTCCCTGTACTTCTCCTGGGATATTCTTGCTCTAGATACCCTTCTCCCTCAGATGATCTAAGATACCTGGTCTTATACACATCACCTTGACTCTCTAGCACCATTTTTTCCAAGTGTAATAGGTTGTCATATACTTTTTATTGGATATTTTCTTTATTTACGTTTCAGATGTTATCCACTTTCCCAGTTTACCTCTTCCCAGAAACTCCCTATCCCAACGTCTCTCCCCCTGATTCTATGATGGTGTTCCTCTACCCACCACCCACTCCAATCTCCCTGCCCTCAATTTCCCTACACTGGGGCATTTATCAAGCATTCATACAACCAAGGAACTCTTTTCCCATTGATGCCTGACAAGGCCATCCTCTGCTACATATGCAGCTAGAGCCATTTGTACTCCTTGGTTGATGCCTTAGTCTCTGGAAGCTCTGGCCGCTGGGGGTGTGAGAGGGGTCTGGTTGGTTGATAGTGTTGTTCTTCCTCTTGGGTTGCAAACCCCTTCAGTTCCTTCAGTCATTTCTCTAACTCCTCTATTGGGGACCCCAAGCTCAGTCCAATGATTGACTGTGAGCATCTGCCTCTGTATTTGTAAGGCTCTGGCAGGGCTTCTGAGGAGAAAGCCATATCAGGCCCCTTTCAACAAGCATTTCTTGGAAGCCACAATAGTGTCGGGGTTTGGTGACTGTATATGGAATGAATCCTCAGGTGATACAGTCTCTGGATGGCCTTTCCTTCAGTCTCTGCTCTACACTTTATCTTTGTATTGCTCCTGTGACTGTTTTGTTCCACTTCTAAGAAAAACCGAAGCATCCACACTTTGGTCTTCCTTCTTCTTGAGCTTCATGTGGTCTGAATTGTATCTTGGGTATTCCAGCTTTTGGGCTAACATCTACTTGTCAGTGAGTGCATACCATCTGTGTTCTTTTGTGATTGGATTACCTCACTAAGGATATTTTCTAGTTCCATCCATTTGCCTAAGAATTTCATGAATTCATCATTTTTTTTTAAGATTAATATCAGTAAATTTTTTTTTATTCGATATATTTTTTATTTACATTTCAAATGATTTCCCCACTCCCAAAGAGTCCCGTAAGCCCCCTTCTCTCCCCCTGTCCTCCCACCCACCCCTTCCCACTTCCCCGTTCTGGTTTTGCTGAATACTGCTTCATTGAGTCTTTCCAGAACAAGGGGCCACTCTTCCTCATCATTTTTAATAGCTGAGTAGTACTCCATTGTGTAAATTTACCACATTTTCTGTGTCCATTCTGCTGTTGAAGGACATCTGGGTTCTTTCCAGCTTCTGGCTGTTATAATAATGCTGCTATGAACATAGTGGAGCATGGGTCCTTATTACATGTTAGAGCATCTTCTGGGTATATGCTCAGGAGTAGTATAGCTGGGTCCTCTGGTAGTGCTATGTCCAATTTTCTAAAGAACCACTAATTGATTTCCAGAGTGCTTGTACAAGATTCCAATCTCACCAACAAAGGAGGAGTGTTCCTCTTTCGGCACATCCTCGCCAGCATCTGCTGTCACCTGAGTTTTTGATCTTAGCCATTCTGACTGGTATGAGGTGGAATATCAGAGTTGTTTTGATTTGCATTTCCCTGATGACTAAGGATGTTGAACATTTCTTTAGGTGCTTCTCAGCCATTCGATATTCTTTCAGTTGAGATGTTTTTAGCTCTGTACCCCATTTTTAATAGGGTTATTTGATTCTTTGGAGTCTAACTTCTTGAGTTCTTTGTATATATTGGATATTATTCCTCTATCGGATGTAGAATTGATTAAGATCTTTTCCCAATCTGTTGGTTGTCATTTTGTACTATTGACAGTGTCCTTTGCCTTACAGAAGCTTTGCAATTTTATGAGGTCCCATTTGTTGATTCTTGGTCTTAGAGCATAAGCCTTTGGCAGGATTAATATAGTAAAAATGGCCATTTTGCTGAAAGCAATCTACAGATTCAGTGCAATCCCCATCAAAATTCCAAATCAATTCTTAATAGATTTAGAAAGAGCAATTTCAAAATTTATTTGGAATAACAAAAACACCCAGGATAGCAAAAACTATTCTCAACAATAAAATAACTTCTAAGGGAATCACTATCCCTGACCTCAAGCTCTATTACAGAGCAATAGTGAAAAAAAAAACCAAACAAAATTGCATGGTATTGCTACACAGACAGGCAGGAAGATCAATTGAATAGGATTGAAGACCCAGAAATAAGCCAACACACCTATGGTCACTTGATCTTTGACAAAAGAGCTAAAAACATCCAGTGGAAAAAAGACAGCATTTTTAACAAAGGGTGCTGGTTCAACTGGAGGTCAGCATGCAGAAAAATGCAAATTGACCCATTCTTATCTCCTTGAACAAAGCTCAAGCCCAGGTGCATCAAGGTTCTCCACATAAAATCTGATACACTGAAACTTATAGAGGAGCAAGTGGGGAAGAGCTGAAACACATGGACACAGGGGAAATTTTCCTGAACAGAACACCAATGGCTTATGCTCTAGCACCATCTTAAGTGATAGCCATAGTACCACCCAGCCCTTGAGCTGCTCAGCTCAATTTGTCCATTGACAGCTTCCTACACTTATCAGAGGTGGGGCCAAAATTATTGAACACCCCAGCATACAACAAGAGGCTAACTTGGATTTTGGTTATACTTCTGTTCCTCTCAAAGGAGATGAAATTTGTAAGTGTTCAAATGTGCCCAGAACAGATAAATATGACAATGAATTTCATTATTCCATCAGAGAAGGTTCTCTTCTCTTGGACCTGTGTGCGCACACTCATTTTTCTTACTTGTGACTTTATAGGGACAGGCCAGTATGCTCCTTACACATTCCTGGTTTAACTCACAAATGGTTAGCAGAACTATTTCATCCATCAGAACAAAACCTTCTATGATTAACTCTACCCACCCAATTGTGCTTTTCTGCCCCTCACAGGAATCTGACTATAGATTACCCTAATTCCCAGTGAACAGAAGCATAAGTGGTAGCCCCTCATTAGCATAGAAACTCTATGGACATTTCCTTCCTCTCCCTACAATAAAACAGCCCTCTCTGCCTTTCCCAATGGGTCCAGATCTGTCTAGGTTCCTTTCCCGTTGTACTGGCTGCCTGCCCTTCACAATAATCTTTCTAAATAAATTCATTCTTAGCCAAGTCCAGATTGCTTTGACAATATTATGTATAACTTGCTACTGTCATACTACATATCTCAATATATGTTGATTAGATTTTCTACTTTGTGAATGCCTGGGGCAGAGTTCTTACCTTGGTGACTGTTTCCTAAGGTAATAATTCAAGTTGTATGAAATAATTTTTATTATTTATTCATAATCATGAAGTTATGTTAGTAAGGCTAACTATTATGTGCCCTTAAGACAGATGGCCAGAGTAGAGGATTACAATTCAATATCACCCAATGATAACAATAGACAATAGCCACCATAGCAAATGAGTCCTCAAGAGATGAAATATGAGAGAAGATGGCTGGACAGTGTATCTATCACAGTGACAGGAGGATCAAATTCAGCAAGCTGGAAAAGTAGAGATTCTGACAATCTGTTGGAGGGCAAAGCAGAATAGATTGATTAAAAAGTACTATCACAGGAAACACAAGAGGAAATGAATAGAGGTGACCAGGAAGTGATAGAAGGTAAACAACCAACTTAAGTTAATAAATTTAACAAGTTAATGTGAAGCAAAGGGCATATATATCACCAGAGTGACTGGCCAAATATCAATTTGGTCCCCAGTTTCTCTAAATGAACTATGAATGATGGTACTTGAAATGGTGTGTAGTGGCTATTCCTGGTTGTCAACTTGACTATATCTGGAATGAACTACAATCAAGAATTGGAAGGCTCACCGATGATCCTAATCTGGAGGCTCAGAGATATAAGTTTCTGACCTGGATCTTGGCATGGAGATCTTGAAGCATAGAGGCTATGAATTCCAAAAGATTAAGGAGACCTCCAAGATCATCTGGGATTAAAGGCGCAGTGGCACAGGCCTTACATCTGGGTCAAAAACTCTGCTGGAAACCTACACCCTTTAATCTAGGCTACACCCTCTGCTGGAGACCTATATAAGGACATTGGAAGAAGGAAGACTCACTCTTTCTTGCCTGCTTGCCTCATGAGACTGAGCATGCTAGATCCTTGGAGTTCTACTCACAGCTGCTGCTGACCATTGTTGGGGAGTTGGACTACAGGCTGTAAGCCATCAACAAATTCCCTAACTATATAGAGACTTCCCATATGTTCTGTGACTCTAGAGAACCCTGACTAATACATGCTGGTTCTAGTAAATAGTCATGGCACACAGGATTCTCAAAGAAATTTGAGACAAAAGAAGAAAAATAAATGATATTTCATCCACCTGTGGCCTCCAGCAACCTGCAAATGAAAAAAAAAAAAAAGCTAATTCTATACAACTCTTCATCCTATATCTTTTCACAATCCAAAAATACAAGAATTCTCCAGTCGTCAGAACCCATATCCATTCAGAATAGATACTCTTCTCTTTTGGTTTTCAAAATGTGGAAAAGCATGAAATTCCACAAGGTGCTGAGGTCTCTCTATACTTAGCTTGAAGATTTAGTGTAATGAGTTCATGTGTTCTTAACCTCATAGAGTTAATGCACTGAGATCCTTGCATACTTACCTTGCAGGTTTACTATATTCTGTCACGATGCCCTTTTGGAGTAGAAGAGGGGAAGAAAAAGATTGGGATTGAAAGACTGCTGAACTCAAACACTTACTTATCTGCCTACCCACTCCATGATGTGAGTATCAAAGACCTCATAATAGAGAGCACATTTCCTTACTCACAGAGAGTGCCTTCCTGGGGGCAGAGAATAATTATCCAGGTTCTTTCCGTTTTCTTATGAATTACTTAATTCTCCTTTGTAATGGGAAACTTTCTAGATTCCCTGCTTCCAGATTGAGAATTGCACCAGCAAGGCTAAGGTGCAGTCAAGGACTCTTCATGTTGACATTTCAAATGGAGTCTTTTTAACAGCCATTTATATTTGAATATACTATTTTCTTTATGGTCCATTTTGGAAATAGTAGCTATATTTTAAAAACTGGGTGGCATATTACTCAGAAATATCTATCATGTCTTTTCTTATAGATTGTGAATTTTTTAAAGAGTAAATGCACTCATTTGTCCACCAAATCTGTAACTTCTTTAAATCACGTGGAAAGCATTTTGCAGGGTATTATTTTCACACAACAATGAATCTAAGCTCAGAGGATATGGATTCCCTAGAAACGAGGCAGATGTATAGATGTATTGGGTGCTGAGGATGTCAGTCATTAGAAGTATTTTCACCAACAACCAAAATTCCAAAGATATTTTCTTTGGGATCAATAATTCACTGCAGAAAATCATGGAGCCCGATGTGTTTCTCAAAGAAGTGACCATTTCTATGTTGAGTCCAGTTACTCAAACGTAAAAATAGCAGGAAAACCTGGGGGTTTCCAGAGGAATGTCTGCATTTCAATGGTTAATTGCATTCAGCATCCCTGTGGCTCACTGATAGAAATGTAGGTGGGGATGTCTATTCACTGCATTGAAACCATCTTTTGGATCTCATTGCTTGTGTTTCAATAGCACTCTGTCTTACCTGTAAAAAACTTGTATATGATGTGTTTCCTGCAAGAAATGCATCCCTCGGTGCAGAGAAGAAACAACTATTTCCATTTAAAAAAAAATTGGAAATGTTTTTCTCTATTTTGAGTGCTGATTTAACGCTTACACTGCTGAAGTGATATTTTGTCTATTTTTTTCATTTATTGAAAATAGATTTTGTACACTATATTCTGACTATGGTTTCCCTACCCCCAAAGTCCTCTGAGATCCTTCCAACCTCTCCTCTCATCTGAGTCCCCACCCTTTCTACCTCTAGAATTAGAAGTGATTTTTAAAAGCCTGGGGCCAAATTTCACATGACTTAAACTGCAACGAACCAATCAATACTGTGAGATATAACTTTAAGATGGATCCACAAGGATGACTGTGACCTGTTTGCTGTAGGTTATAGTACCAATTTCATATAAGAATTTCCCCCTTTCAACTGGCATATGACCCTTTAATGGAAGGGTGGAGAAGCTGCCTACCCTCCTCTAATACCTCCACACCCAAGATGTCCATAGTCTTCATCCTTGGTAGAAGAACCATGTGAGATTACAGATTCAAGATACTAATCGGTAGGCTGATAACATAGAAAGATCTGGTTAGGTTAGTATACATTTTGCTAGGCATTCTTGGCCAATCTTTCATTACAAAGGTGATTTTTGTCTTTTTTTTTTACACTTTATAGAAGTGATATTTTGAAGACTGAGGATTTTTGTTCTTTTATTCATCTGTAGGACACTGATTCTCTTAACCCATTGCCCTGTTATAAGTCCAACTCCTGCCCTGGTCCCTGAGTATTTTCACCTGGACCTCCAGCCTTTTAGCACAGCCTTCACTATTAATTGGAATGAGCAGCCAGAAGTTGTCTTTAGAGGCAGCTGGACATGTGTTTTGAGTGAAACTTTTAAAGTGGTGAATTTTCTTTTGTGTGTTTTTTAGAGCGGTGTTTTATGTCATCCCCAAATGTTACTCTAATGTTTTATTTCTCAAACAACAGTCATGTTGCCTACAGAACAACAAAAGGCTTTAATTAGTACAACATAAGATATCACACTTTATAATTGTCACTTGCATTAAACTTGAAGCTAAATACTCACACCATATTGCCTCAGCAGTTTTCATGTGCACATAATTTTTAATAGGTTAAATAGTTACTTCTGTAAGTGGCACTTTGCTTCCTAGACCAAGCTTAATAAATCACCCGGAGTGTGGTTTTGATAACTATAGGAAATGATTTTGCGTGAATGGAAAATGAATCAGAAAACTATCAGTAAATGATGATATGAGCTTTGCCCATTGATCACCTGTCCAGAGAGCTCTCCTACCCCCTTAATCATTGGTGACTCTTGCTTTCTCCTCTTACCCTCTCCTAATTGTGAGCAGGGCCAGTATTGGAAGCCATCAAAAACTGCTCGCATGAATGAAAGGTACATCCTTTGCAAGAACTGGGCTCGGTTTTCCTACTTTTACAAAGAGCAACCTTTTCATTTGATTCGGTAAGTTCATTCAGCACTGTAACCCTTAAAAGCCAATCATATGGTCTTTGTTCGCAGGTCTACAGCAGGCTACTGTGTTCACTGCCCTTGTTACTGACTGTTCCACAGCCTCTCTCTTTACTGTTATTTGTTCATTTGGAAGCAGATAATTGTTGCCATGACCTATGAGAGGAATGTTGCAGCATAGCCACTAAGTGTTAGGGCCTAGCACTTAGATAGTTTGGATAGCCTAATTCTTTTCTTGTACACTTAGTCATGGCACAGAAATGCTGTGCAGGTCATCTTGAACATGGAAATGATGCTTTCCTTTTCTTTAAAAATTCAATGTGATTGCTTTACATTTTAGTTTAAGTACACATACTAATTTCGTTTTACTTCCAGACCAGAAGAACTTAGAGTACAGGAGAAACTGACTTGTGAATGTTGGTGTGTTGATCTCAAGAGATCTATAAAGTTCTTGGTGCTATAATCTCAATTTCAACACACACACACACACATGCAATCAATATGCAGTAAATAATAGACTCAAAGGGTATATGTGGATATTTTTAAATTATTCTTATAATTTTTGTGTATTTGAAATTGTTTCCAAAAGAATATTATAATTAAAAAGTGCTCATAAATAGCCTTATGTATAACAAACAGTGACTTGATTTTCAGCTGAGAAACCCATGTGGGAAAAGGTATCTGTGTGAGTAAATGGAGCTGGCACAAGTAGATGATCATGTGCAAGATGTGTATCTGGACCCTATCTTGTGCAAAACTATAAATTTAGATGGATAAGTGGAATAAATGTCAGAGTGCAATTCTCAAGTCAGACACAACACACACAATAAGGAGTGCATTTTATTAAAGACATAGTACACCACAACAAAAACTATGTGCAGTAAACATATCAATGAAAGACTTTCATCTAGACTATAGGAGGGACTCATGTGGTAATGGAGAAATTGACAAAAGTGTATAAAAGGTACTTCACCAGAGAGTTAGGCTTATGGATGACAGCAGCACATGAGGAACCTATTCATAGTTATCCACAGAGGAATAGAAACACAATGTCATTGAGGTGGCATCACACTTTTACTGGCCAATGCAAAATCAAACGCCACACAAGAAACCATCTTAGGGCAGACAGCCACTTCAAATCTCAAACACCATTGGTGGGAATGCATGGCCCAGTATATTGTTAGTTTCTTATGACATCAAATGCATTATTTATTTATTTATTTATTTATTTATTTATTTATTATATGTAGATACTCTGTACCTGTCTTCAATCACTCCAGAAGAGTGTCAGATCTCATTATGGATGGTTGTGAGTCACCATGTGGTTGCTGGGATTTGAACTCAAGACCTTCAGAAGAGCAGTCAGTGCTCTTAACCACTGAGCCATCTCTCTAGCATCAAATGCATTCTTTTTTATTGATCCAGCAGTTCTGCCCATTAGTGTTTAACCAGGAAAAATTAACCATCTGTCCATAGAGACATCATCATTTGAATATTCAAAGCAACCTTGCTGGTAATATAAAGACAGAGAACAATTAACATCTAAAAACTGGCATTGTATAAATAAGTCATATAGTCATATAGAAACTTTGTGAGATCCTGTGTCAAAATGACATCAGAAACTGTGTTCAGCAGTTAAGAGCACCTGCTGCTTTTTCCGAGGACACAAGTTTAGTTTCTAGCACTCATGATTGATTGGGTACAGGAAAAAATCACCTATAACTTCAGCTGAGGGTGTCCTGTACCTTCTTCTGGTCTCCATGAGCATTATACTGTTGTGTACATGTATAGATACATAAACACACATAATTAGAAACTGGGCTAATAAAAGTCTCAGAAAACAAAAATGAAGTCATGAATGTGGGAAGTAAACTGGGGTAGGGGTAAAGTTAAGATGAAGATTACATAGGAGGATGATAATAATCAGAATGCATATATACATTGTATGAAATTCTCAAAGAACAACAACAACAAACAGATAAAAAGCAAGATGAGGGCCATTATGTCACCTAGTATTAGGACTTAGTATAGAAGTTGCACATGCATGAACGTTTAGTTGTTAGCCTATATTTTTAAGTTTATTCATCAAGTCCAAAGTTTAGTAAAGATACCTTGTATATACAGTTACTTGAATAGGTTTGGCCTCTATAGATTTATGTGTTTGAATACATGAATATATGGAGTGGCATTATCAGGAGGAATAGACTTATTGGAGGAGGTATAGCCTTGTTGGAGGATGTTTGTCACTATGTAGGTAGGCTTTGAGGTCTATGCTCAGGTTCTACCCAGTGCATAAGAAAGACGTATCCTGGCTGCCTGCAAAATACTGTTTTCTCCTAGCTGCCTTCAGATCAAGACGTAGAATGCTCCCCCCCCCCCAACATATATACTGTAGAGAACTGCTGGGTCTGGGTTCAGTCAGAGAAGATGAACCTAACCCTCAAGAGACTAGAGGCCCCAGTGTGTTTAGAGGTCTGGTGTGGTAGGAGATGAGAGAGTAGGGACACTCTTTTGGAGAAAGGAGGTGGGAGGAAGTATGGGATGGGGAACAGTCAGAGCATGGACTGGGAGGGGGATAAAATCTGGAGTGTAAAAAAAATAGATTAAAAAAAAAAAGATGTAGAACCTTCAGTTCCTCTAGCACCATGTCTGTCTCCATACTGCCAAGCTTCCAATAAAAAAGATATTAGAATAAATTACTCAAACTTTAAGGCAGCTCCAATTAAATATTTGCCTATATTAGAATTGTCTTGGTCATGGTGTGTCTTGAACAGCAATAAAATCTTAAGACAGAGTTGGGTATTTCTGTGATAGGCATGACCATGTTTTTGTATGGAGGAATGTGGATTTGGGGTTGGATTTGGAAAGAAGTGGAATGCTTTAAGTGGGACTTAATGGACCATCCTAATAGGAATATGGAAGACATTGGTGCTGAGGGAAATTTGAGTTGTGGGAGCCTGGCTCAAAGGGTTTCAGAGGAGAAGAGGTTTATTACATTGTCTAGAGATTGTTCTTGTGATACTTTGAAGAACATGGCTTCTTTTTTACCTTTGTCTGAAGAGTCTACCCTAGGGGTAAATTGAAGGGATTTAGATTAATTGCATTGAGAAAGTATCAAAACATCCTAGCATAGATTTTTGTCCTGTGGTTTACTCTTGTAAAGAGCATTTTGATCAGATGTAGCAAAATGAGAAAGAAAAATGCAAAATGCATGCTTCAAAGATTAAAGGGGCACTAGGAAGTAGAATGGAGCTAAGTTCTGTGTTAAGGAGCTAAACAGATTAAGGGAATGGCGACCGTTGGCAAGATCTCACTTAGCTAACCTTATTGTTCATGCATTTGCAGTTGAACAAGGGATAGCTATATCATACTAGGTTTATTAGCATTAATAATCTTCTTATTGCTTTCATTTGGAGGTAAGGAGATATAATTGTGTGTCAAATTGATAAGGGGTGGATTGTCATGGTTAATCTCAGTTGTCACTTGACTACATCTGGAATGAACTATACAGTCCAGAAATGGAGGGCATCATGTGATCAAGATCTTGAGGCATTGTGGTCATGCTTGTAATGATCTTGTGAAAAAGAATTAAAGAAAAGCTTAGGGCCAGGCGTGGTGTCACACACCTTTAATCCCTGGAGATAGAGGCAAGCAGATCTCTAAATTCAAGGCCAACCTGATACAGAGCAAGTTTCAGGTAAGGAAAAGCTTAGGTCCAGGTAGGATAGTAAATATTTAATCCCAGCACTCAGGAGAGAAAGGCATGACGATCTCTGAGTAAGATGTAATAGAAAAGAAGGGCATGTCTTAGCCCCCACAAACAGGAGAACTCCACAGCTTTAGCCACATTGTTCTGGCTTTAGAGTTAAAAATAAAAGGGTTACTGGGGCAGCTGATGGTAGTCAGCTAGAGCTAAGAAATTAATGATGACTAAGAAGCACCAGCATCATTGAGGTGAAATCTGGGAAGTGTTTTCTGAAAGTACAATGAAGCTGTGTTCCAGAGATAGCCAAGGTGTGCCTCGTGTTGTAGCTGGATTTGATAAGGTTTAAGAGTCACCCAGGTGTTACTAGTTTTGAAGGCATGAAAGGGCCATGGAGTGAAGCTGAGGCTTGCTACTGTGAGAGGCCAGGAAAGGCCATTCGTGAAGGTGAAGCTTCAGTGGCAGATGAAGGCAGCTAGGACTGAACAAGTCATGCAAAGTAGTTTAGGCTTGGCACCATGAAGAGAACCTATGGGAGGCTACTGGTGAAAGTGGAGCCTAGTTGCAGCAGAAGACTCCAGCATATTGGAGGTGCCAGTGCCATAGGAGGACTATCAAGAACAGCAGCAGCAGTGCAGTAGAGTCAACCAGAGCTTAGTGCTATAGAGGGCATTGCTGGAGATGTGACCCAAACCCAGAAGATCATGTGTGGTTCCTAGACACTGGAACAAGAAACTGTGACATTGAAGTTGCCTTGGAGACCCCAAGGTATTAGAAATATCAGAGCAGTGTTATACCTGCCAAGAAAAACTGCTAACAGGGAGTGGAGCTAGGCAAAGAGAAAGAAGTTTGTTGCAGTCAACAAAGATGAGAGGAATTGGACATCAGACATTAAGATGCAAAGTTTGATGTTTTCCCAGCTGGTTTTTGGTATTTCTTTCATCCAGTATTTCCTCACCATGACATTTTGGAATAGTAATGTAAATTCTGTGATTTTGGAAGTATGTGATCTGCTTTTTAATTTTGATTTTCTAGGGGATTACAGTTAAGAGATTGCATAGATCTGAGAAGAGACTTTAAACTTTAGACTTTTAAACATTGTTGAGACTGATATGAGTATGGAGACTTCTGAAATTGGAATACATATATTTTACATTATATTATATCTGCTAGACTATGGAGGCCAGGGAGTGGAATATGGTGGTTTAACTAGGTTTGGCCACCATAGAGTCATATGTTTGAATGCTTGGCCACAGGAACTGGCACTATTAGAAAGTGTGGCCTTATTGGAGAAGGCACAGCCTTGTTGGAAGAAGTGTGTCATCATGTGGGTAGGCTTTGGGGTCTCCTATGCTCAGGCACTGCCCAGTGTGGAATAGAGCCTCCTCCTGGCTGACTTCAAAATACAGTTTCCCCATGGCTATCTTCAGAAAACAGTCTTCTTTTGACTACCTTCAGATCAAAATGTAGAATTCTCAGTTCCTCCAGCACTGTGTCTGCCTGCATGCTGCCATGCTTCTTACCATGATGATAATTGAATAAATCTCTGAAACTACAAGCCAGCCTGAAATAAATGTTAGTCTTTATGAGAGTTGCCTTAGTCAAAGTGTCTCTTCTCAGCATTAAGACCCTAACTAAGACAATGTGCTTCCTCGTTTTATGAACATAATAAATTCCCATTTGATCCCATATGGGAAATGGCTCAACAATTTCCCACATTGAGACTATTTTAATAATAACTATATACCGACAAGCCTTTAGATTTTTAATAGCAAGGAATATTATTCTTGAAATTTGAGAGGGAGATGAAAGTAGCCATTTAAAAACTGTGTAAACATTGTCAAAGTTACAATTAAGGTCCACTCACTCCATGAAATGGAACCCAAGCTCATCACTGCCTAGGTGGCCAAGAGCCTGAGACTGGCTATGTCATGAGCCTATGGGAAATCTGAAGGAACAGCAATAAAATGACTTTTAACATATTCTACTGTACTCATAGATCAATGTCTTGCCCAGCCATCCTCTAAGAGGCTTCCTCCCACCGTAGATGAGAAGAAATACAGACTCACAACTGGACAATGTGAAGTATCTTTAAACATTCACTCCTAAATGGGATGTCTCCATCAAATCTCTCCCCTCAGGGCTCAGGGAACTCTGAAGAAGAGGAAACAAAGATTTTAAGAGTCAGAGGCAATGGAGGACACCAAGGAAATGAGAGTTTCTAAACACAGCAGGGTAGATGTATATATAAACTCACGGAGACAATGGCAGCATGTTCAGGCCCTATATGGGTCTGCACTATGGATGGAGTCCAAGCATTGAGAGGGAAAGTAGAAATAAGCCCTCATCCATAACACAAAACCTGTATTCAATTGGTGATCACTCACAAAGGAAAAATTAGTTTTCTCCAACAGTCTCACTTGGTACACGTGACGATTTGTATATGCTTGACCCAGGGAGTGAAACTATTTAAAGTGTGGCCCTGTTGGAGTAGGTGTGTCAGTGTGGGTGTGGGCTTCAAGACCCTCATCCTAGCTGCCTGAAAGTCAGTATTCTGATAGCAGCCCAGTTCCTCCTGCACCATGCATGCTTGGATGCTGCCATGATTACAGACTGAAACGCTGAACCTGTAAGGCAACCACAATTTAATGTTGTCCTTCTAAAAGTTGCCTTGGTCATGGTTTCTGTTCACAGCAGTAAAACCGTAACTAAGACAGTATAAAAACCACACTGAGTGCAGGCCCGTGTCCTGCCGTAGATGGACAACACAAAACAAGCTCTAAGTTACTTTTGGAGATTTTTGACCTCACAGTGCTTTGTCAGCATTTTTCACTGTTATTTATCTATTTCTAATTTACCTTACAAATATTTTGTAATACAGATATATTACAGTTATATAACTATGTATTATAGTTTTTTATTTTGTTTTTGTGGGTTTTCACTGTGAATGTGTGGGTCTCAGCATTCATGTCTGTCTTGTGCTTTTCCTTTGACTCTTTTTTTTTCCTGTTTATTTTGTCCTATTCTGGTTTGTCTAATTTTATTTTTCATATTTTATTTCATTATTATCATTCTGATGCCTGTTTGCATTCTAGAGAGAGGATCAGTATATTTGAGTGCGTAGGGCAGTCAGGAGGATCTGGGAGGAGTTGGGGGGGCAGAGACATGATCAGAATATGCCATGAGAACACCATCAGTTTCCAATAAAACAAAATAGAGAAAAAGAAAAAAAAGGAATCCCAAAGAAGGAAAAAAACAAAGAAAAAGAAAACTAAGTTTTTAAGATGTTGAGTTTCCTCATGAATTCCTGAGACTGTGTGTACCTGTGGCAGCAGGGCACCAGCTATGCCTCCTAAAATAAATACTGTGAATTTTCAAGTGGCTAAATATAATATATTTTATAAGAAAGCATTAAGTATTTAGATATAGTGCAGGGGAGGCTGAAGTGGGAGGTTTGCTGAGACTGTCCAAAGCTAGTCCAGATCACAGAGTGAGACGATCTCAAGGAAGGAAAGACAGGAAAAAAGAAAGAGAGAATAGATATTCGTGTCTTTTTGGTAAGGTTCGTGTTGTGTAGTATTATAGAAAGTTTTTTGTTTCTTTGTAAAATCTCAGGGAAGTACAGGTTCATTCACAAGTATTGCAGGGAAGCTATCGGCAGCGGATAGCTTAGGGACTCTGATGACATTGTAGGAAAAGTACAAAGCAAAGCTGCACAAATATTTATCAACAAAAACAGAAAAGAAAACAGAAGACACACAGAAAAACACTGATTTAATTACAAAGGTTCCAAAAGCTGAAGAACTAAAATGGGGCATGAGAAAGCTATTTCCCAGGGTCTAAACCATCAACCAGGGAGTACACATGCAGGGACCCATGGCTCCAGCTGTATATGTAGCAGAGGATGGCCTTGTCCGGCATCAATGAAGAGGCCCTTGGACCCGTGAAGTCTAGATGCCCTAGTGTAGGGGAATGCGAGGACATGGAGGCTGGAGTGGGTGGGTGAGTGGGGGCCCACCCTCATAAAAGCAGGAAGAGGGGGGTGGAATGGGGGTTTCTGGGGGAGAGAATCTGGAAAGGGGATAACATTTGAAATGTAAATAAATAAAATATCCAATAAAAAAATAGAAAAAAAATGGTTAAAATGCTTTTCTTAGGAGATGAGCATTGTGTCCCTTCTGTTTATTTTCTGCTGTCTCCTCCCAGGGCAAACTCGAAAACTGCAGGTTTCTGTAGTTCTGTAGTTCTCAAAGTATTAAGTTATAAACTTGGAGACCATCGGGGCGAGGTCAGGTCTGCCCAGGTCAGAAGCCTTTGGGAGGTCACGGAACTGGTGCTGAGTTAGTTATCTGAGGCAGGGAGAATGCTTCTCAGGTCCCTGAGGGTGGACTCAGTTAAATCTGCCAAGGAGTACAAACAGGTCTGATCAGCCACACTGCAGAAAAGAAGCAAGACAAACGTTCATGCAAATGATGCATGCCGCTTTAACGTTCCCATGGCTACCCGTTACATTTCCTCATCTGATACTCTGGCATTTATTTATTTATTATCCAATAACTTACTGTGAACTTCGCCTGGCAGAGTGGAGCCAGTGGCAAGGGGCCCTCGGTTTTCTCTCCAGCCTCTGATTTTGACTCTCTATCACAGGAATTATTATGGAGAAAAAATCGGCATCTATTTTGTATTTCTTGGGTATTACACAGAAATGCTGTCGTTTGCAGCCCTGGTTGGCTTAGCCTGCTTCATCTACGGCTTGTTATCGATGGAAAATAACCTAACTAGGTGAGCACAAGAGACCGGCACTCACGGAGACTACTGTTGTGTCAGCTTATGCATGCTCCTTGTTTTCCCCATTTCCCTCAAAATGTGTCCTGTGGTAGCAGGTAGTATTCTCCTTGCCGGGGACATCATGGAAACTGTCTTTTTATTGCTTTGGGCTTAACTTCATTTATTCTTTTCTTGCTTGAAAACTGCATACATGGTTTGACGACATCCACCCCCATCTCTTCAGTTCCTCCTCGAGTATTTTGGCATTTTCCTTCCTGATTTTCCTGCATTCATTTTTGAAACCCATAAGCTCATCCGGTGTTGACCTCACATGCATGCATGTAAGACCATGTACAGAAGTATGTGGCCTCTCAGGGGCCGCATCCCCAAAGAAAACTGACTCTCTGTTCCCTAGCACCAGTCATCAGTTGTCAATAGCTCTTCAGCTAGAAGTAGGATCTCAAGGTCCCTCATCCCCCATCCAGCCTGGGACATTATTACCTGGCTTGATCCTGCTCAGGACTTCTACATCTGGCTGTTTTAAAAAGTGCACTCTAAGAACTCCGTTTCTTAGAACACGTCTTAAGCTACTCTAGAAACATTTGCTTATGTTTGCTGTGAGTGGAAGCTTGTTAAGCAGTTTGGGCCGAGTTGATTAGATTTTTCACTTTAAACTACTGCTTTTTATCTGACTTCTCTGGGAAGCACTGAAATCTGTGACCCTAACATCGGAGGTCAGATGATCATGTGCCCTCTTTGTGATGAAGTGTGTGATTACTGGAGACTGAACACCACGTGTTTGCATTCCAAGGTAAGTGTGCAAACTGGGAAGGGATGAAGACTGGAATCTCCTTTCTGTAGGGATGTGTTTCACATGAAGTGTTTTTTATGGTGGTGTTGCTTTTGCAGTTCTCCCATCTGTTTGATAATGAGTCGACTGTGTTCTTTGCAATCTTCATGGGGATCTGGGGTGAGTACAAGATCTCCTCCCAAAGAGTTTTCTTTGTATTATGACCTTTCATGAATTTATCGCATTGTGTCTAATCTGTTGTATAACTTGGTCAGTTGTTGGTTTTCTTTTTACCCCTAGAAACAGCTCTGGAATAAACCTTGTTTTTTTTTACAACACAAGTTCATAAAGTGAAGGCTGACCTTGAATTCCCTGTGTGACCTTGAACTTCTGATCCTCCTGCCTCTGCGTCCTAAATTCTGGGATTATTGGTGTCTACCACCACATCAAAATTATGTGGTTCTAGGAATAGTACCCAGGGACATGCACACAGTAGTCCAGCACTCCATACATTGAGCAATGCTCACAGCTCCTGAAACAAATATCTTTTTATATTTATACAATAGTCTTCTAAGAATAATTCTTAGTATGTGAATTTGCAGAGAAATATATATATATATATGTACAACTTAAAAGCTGCTATATATTTATATGACTTATATAAAACTGGACTTTTATACACATTTTGGTTTTATTTTTCAAGACTAGAGATGCCAGAAGATTGGCAACCTCTGTGGTCATATGTGGTTTGATGTATAGGAAGTCATCTCATTCTAGTTTTGATGTGCATATTTTTCTTTTTTTCTTTTTTTAAATTATATATTTTTATTTTCTATATTCTTTGTTTATATTCCAAATGATTTCCCCTTTCCCAGTTCTGCCCTCCCCAAATGTCCCATAAACCTTCTTCTCTCCACTCATTCTCCAATCACCTCTCTCCTTTTTCTCTGTCCTGATACTCCCCTCCAATGTTAGATCAAGCCTTTCCAGGATCAGGACCCTCTCCTTACTTCTTCATGGGAGTCATTTGTTATGCTAATTGTACCTTGAGTATTCAGAGCTTCTGGGCTAATTAATATCCACTTATCAGAGATTACATTCTATACGTATTCTTTTGTGATTGGATTGCCTCACTTAGGATGCTATTTTCCAGATCCAACCATTTGCCTAAAAATTTCGTGAATTCATTGTTTTTAATTGCTGAGTAGTATTCCATTGTGTAAATATACCACTTTCTGTATCCATTCCTCCATTAAGGGACATCTGGGTTCTTTCCAGCTTCTGGTTATTATAAATAAGGCTGCTATGAACATAATGGAGCATGTGTCTTGATTGCATGCCGGGGAATCCTTTGGGTATATGCCCAGGAGAGGTATAGCATGGTCCTCCGGAAGTGTCATGTCCAGTTTTCTGAGGAACCACCAGACTGATTTCCAAAGTGGTTGTACTATCTTACAACCCCACCAACAGTGGAAGAGTGTTCCTCTTTCTCCACATCCTCTCCAACACTTGCTGTCTCCTGAGTTTTTAAACTTAGCCATTCTGACTGGTGTGAGGTGAAATCTCAGGGTTGTTTTGATTTGCATTTGCCTAATGACTAATGATGTTGAGCATTTCTTAAGGTGCTTCTCAGCCATCAGAATTTCTTCAGGTGAAAATTCTTTGTTTAGCTCTGTACCCCATTTTTTACTAGGGTTATTTGGTTCCCTGGGGTCTAACTTCTTGGTTCTTTGTATATATTGGATATTACCCCTCTATCAGATGTAGGGTTGGTGAAAATCATTTCCCAATTTGTTGGTTGCCAATTTGACAGTGTCCTTTGCCTTACAGAAAATTTGTAATTTTATGAGGTCCCATTTGTTAATTCTTGATCTTAGAGCATAAGCTATTGGTGTTCTGTTCAGGAACTTCCCCCTGTGCCCATGTTCTCAAAGGTTTCCTCCAGTTTCTTTTCTATTAGTTTCAGTGTGTCTGGTTTTATGTGGAGGTCCTTGATCTATTTTGAGTTGAGTTTAGTACAAGGAGATAAGAATGGATCAATTTGCATTCATCTGGATGCTGACCTCCAGTTGAACCAGCAACATTTGTTGAAAAGGCTATCTTTTTGCCACGGGATGTTTTCTGCTCCTTGTCGAAGATCATGTGACCATAGGTGTGTGGATTCATTTCTGGGTCTTCAATTCTATTCCATTGGTCCACTTGACTGTCACTGTGCCAATACCATGCACACTATTAACACTATTGCTCTATAGTATTACTTGAGGTCTGGGATACTGATTCCCCCAGAAGTTCTTTTACTGTTAAGAATAGTTTTAACTATCCTGGGTTTTTTGCTATTCCAGATGAATATAAGAATTGCTTTTTCTAACTCTGTGATGAACTGAGTTAGGATTTTGATGGGGATTGCATTAAATCTGTAGATTGCTTTTGGCATGATGGCCATTTTTACTATATTAATCCTGCCAACCCATGAGCATGGAAGATTTTTCCATTTTCTGAGGTCTTCTTCAATTTCCTTCTTCAGAGACCTGAAGTTCTTGTTGTATAGATCTTTTACTTGTTTGGTTAGAGTCACACCAAGATACTTTATATGGGCATCTCTCACTTTAGGTTAGGGGAGTTTTCTTCCATAATTTTATTGAAAATATTTGCTGGCCCTTAAAGTTGTAAATCTTCACTCTCATCTACGTCTATAATCCTTAGGTTTGGTCTTCTCATTGTGTCCTGGATTTCCTGGATGTTTTGGGTTACAAGCTTTTTGCATTTTGCATTTTCTTTAACTGTTGAGTCCATGGTTTCTATGATATCTTCGGCATCTGAGATTCTTTCTTCTATCTCTTGTATTCTGTTGTTGATATTTGCATCTATGGCCCCTGATTTCTTCTCAAGGTTTTCTATCTTCAAAGTTATCTCCCTTTGAGATTTCTTAGTTGTTTCTACTTCTGATTTTAGATCCTGGATGGCTTTGCTTAGCTCCTTCACTTGCTTGTTTGTGCTTTCCTGTAATTCTTTAACAGATTTTTGCGTTTCCTCTTTCATGACCTCAGCCTGTTGACCAAAGTTCTCCTGTATTTCTTTAAGTGATTTTTGTGTTTCCTTCTTATTGGCTTCTGAATTTTCCTGAATTTCTTTCAATGATTTTTGTGTTTCCATTGTAAGGGCTTCTAACTTTTGATCCATTTTCTTCTGAATTTCTTTAAGAGGTTTATTTATGTCCTTCATGTGATCCTGTAACAGCATCATGACCAGTGATTTTAAATCCAAATTTTGTTTTTCTGGAGTGTTGGGG
Source organism: Apodemus sylvaticus (assembly GCF_947179515.1). Taxonomy (NCBI): domain Eukaryota; kingdom Metazoa; phylum Chordata; class Mammalia; order Rodentia; family Muridae; genus Apodemus; species Apodemus sylvaticus. The sequence continues at coordinate 162,696,592 of NC_067472.1, read as the reverse complement.
TATCCAGGACATGCTGCTAATGGAGAATTGGGTTCAGATGCTGCCATATTGCCTTGATTTCTGTTAGTAATGTTCCTATGCTTGCCTTTTGCCATCTAATTCTCGCTGGTATTAGTTGGTCTTGTTGTCAATGCTGGACTCTTCAGTGCAAGCTTCCTCTCCACAGCTGGTCTCCTGGTGCACAGCTGACCTCCTGCACTGCCTGGAGAGTGGGTGCAGTGGCCCAGGCTGTGCCTAATCCCGAAGCAGAGGCCTGAAGGCTCCTGCCAGAGGCCTCAGGGCTGGATCCTCCACTCTACAGGGCCGGACTCACCAGAGCATGTTGTTTGCTCCCAGCCCATCTCTGGGTGTACTGCTGGCCTCTTTCACTTCCTGGAGACAGGGTGCTGGGGCCCAGGCTATTCCTCAGCCCAAAGCTGAGGCCTGAGGGCTCCTGCCAGAGGCCTCAGGGCTGGATCCCCTACTCTGCAGGGCCAGAATCACCAGAGCATGCTGCTTGCTCCCAGCAGGCCTCTGGGTGTACTGCTGGCCTCTTGCACTTCCTGGAGATGGGGTGCAGTGGCCCAGGCTGTTCCCAATCCTGAAGTGGAGGTCTGAAGGCTCCAGCCAGGGGCCTCAGGGTCGGATCCCCAGCTCTGCAGGGCCGGACTCACCAGAGCATGCTGCTTGCTCCCAGCTGGCCTCTGGGTGTACCTGATGTGCATGTTTTTCATCTCAAGTGTTTTTAATATTCATTAACCATTGGATGTCCTTTGCCATTTTTAGTGCTGTAACTCACTGTTTCTAAAATTTATACCAATTGTTAGTGTTTAGCTAATTTCAAGATGGAATATCATGACAGTGTGAGAGGAAAAAATAGATGGTCCAGAAATTTAAGCCTTAGCTATTAAGAAATTAACTTGGATTTTCTTAATGAATAATTTCTGCATTATTATTTAATGTCACATCAGTAGTCACTGATAAAACACAGCAATAAAAAAAAAACACGCCATTTCCATCTGACAGCATGCTAAGCAATTTACAATAGAAGTGAAAGTTCCTGTGTTAAGATGTACTTTTATTCTTTTCAATCCTGTGTGCATATGTGTATATGTGCACATGTGTATGTAACATCGGGTGCCCAATGAAGTAGGAAGTGGCATTGAATCTCCTGGAGCCGGAGTTAATGGATAGTGTGAACCTCCAGATGTAGGTGTTGGGGATGAACTTGAATCCACTGCTACAGCAGTAGGCCCTCTAAACTACAAGCCATGTCTCTAGCCACTAGAATTATTGTCTTGTTATTTTTGTTTGTACATTTATTTATGCCTTGACCTTGATGCTTTCCTCCTCTGAAGTCACACTCTTCCTGGCGTTTTGGAAACAGAGACAAGCCAGGCTTGAGTACGAGTGGGATCTGGTGGACTTTGAAGAAAAACAGCAGCAGCTCCAGCTGCGGCCTGAATTCGAAGCTATGTGTAAACATAAGAAGATGAATCCTGTGACGATGGTACAGTAGATATAGAGCAGGAGTTTGTCCTAGCAGGTCCTCTGTTATTGGCTGCCCTAGAATAGTGTTCCATCAGCATACAAATGAAATCATAAGATTCTTAAGCTTTTCTTATATATGAAAATGTTCAAACACATTGACAAATAGAAAGCTATCATTTTCCCCCTTTTTATTACTTATTTTTATATACTCCATATTTTATTCCCCACCCTGCCAGCCCTTATTCACCCTCCAACTGTTCCATATTCCATACCTACTCCTCTCCTCCCTGCCTCCATGTGGATGTTCCCACCACCACACACACACCTGACCTCTAAACTCCCTGGGGAGTCTCTTGAGGGTTAGGTGCATCATCTCTAAATGAACACACAGTCCTCTACTGTATGTGTGTTAGGGGCCTCATATCAGCTGGTGTATGCTGCCTATTTGGTGGTCCAGTGGGTCCAGATTAATTGAGACTATTGGTCCTCCCATAGTATCACCCTTCTCCTCAGCTTCTTTCAGCCTTCCCTAATTCAACAGCAGGGGTCAGCAGTTTCTATCCATTGGTTGGGTACAAATATCTGCATCTAACTCTTTCAGCTGTTAGAAAGCTATAGTTAAACCCATGGGTGGACCTGCTACCCAACACTGCATTTTCACCTTAAAGACAGCATTTTGTCACGTATCTACATACCATGCTGTCACTAGATTATTTTTAAAGCAAATCCAATATATTAGAATACTAAAGAGGTGATTTTACTACCAGATGAATAAAAGGGAAATAGAAGCTAATGTGAATAGAAATGAGATGTGTTAAGTTTAAACAGTAGTTGCATAAAGATAGGGATTGAAGAGTGAAGATTTTATTTAATCAAAATTCTCTCTGCATGTGCTTTTACATTGATTGCCATGAAAAAGTCACTTCTTTGGAGCTGAGAAAATTCTAGTTTTCAAATCTTGAATCATTAAACTGAATATGTGTTCTTGACTGAAGCCTCACACTTTGTGTAACGTCACTGTTCTTGTGAGAATGTAGAATATTCTTTGCCTTCAGAAGCCAGAATAGGTTAGGAGCCCCAAATTTCTATAAGAAAGAAAGTATACCCCACATCTGAGTTCATGTCCTCTGTAGACTCCCCTCCTTTCCTGAGGGCACCACTGCAGTATAATTCCCAAAATCCTTTTCACACATTAAGAATTAGCCAAATATCTTTTAAATTTCATTGAAATATCATAAAAATGTCCAGTATGTATGATGCCTAGTTAATCTGGGTGTTGTATAAGTTATTATTTATTGTTGTTGCTGTGATAAAATACAATAGCCAAATACAACCTATAGAAGGGAGTTTAGTTTTTGCTTAGGTGATAAAGGGAAAATCCATAAGGTCAGGAAACACACAGTAGCTACATCAGGAAATCTAGAGATCATATTTATTCATATGCAGGAAGGCAAGAGAGAGACAGAGAGACAAAGCGACAAAGAGAGACAGAGAGAATGAGACACAGAGAGACAGAAAGAGGCAAAGAAAGAGAGATACATGCACATACATAGAGAGGGAGAGAGAGAGAACAGGAAGTGGGGTTAGCCCTGTAGATGTCCAGAGGCTTTTACAATGATGTACTCCCTCCAGCAAGACCACCTCCTAAAGGTTCCATACAGCGCCATTAACTGGAGACTAATTGTCCAAATGCATGAGCCTATGAGGAACATTTCTTACTCAAACCAGAACCAGACAGGTTTTTAAAAATTACATTGATAGAATAATGACATAGTGTGTGTGTGTGTCTGTGTGTGTGTGTATGTTTGATTTTTGTTCCTATTTTATAGTATAAAAAGACAACAGAGGAAGGCCTCTTAGTTTCACCCATAATTGACAGAATAAAAGATTGAACTTGGAGGAGGGGTTAAGTATGGGCAAGAAGTGTGTATAGATTCTCCCTGATTCATTCACTTCATTTAGTCTTAATAAAATCAAAATAAAGAAGCAGAAAAATTTCATTTCTGGCAATATATTTTAGTGTTTAAGCACAACCAGAACTCTTACTTGTGGGTCTGCATTGATGATACATATGTGTGGATATGTGTACGCGTACACACACACACACACACACATACACACACACACACACACTAGTCAATAGCTAGATACATACAGTGCATACATAGTATAAAGGCTCACATGTGTACACATGTATGCACAGCTTTCGTATCCATGGAGCTCTTAGAAGGCTTCTCATCTCAGTGAAGTCCTGTAGCTCTTTGTCCAACCCAAATATCCATAAATATGAAATCTTGTTTTTTTAATAGAATTTCATGGTTTTCATGTCTCCTGACAGCTTTCCTGTACTGTATTTATTTGCTTCATAAATAAAAATGTATTATTGGCTATGGCTCAGAATGTTAGTTGACCCAGTTATTTTCTTGTTTATTAACATCTGTGATGACTGAGGCAGAAGAGCCTGACCTGTTGTTTGGGGTAATAAGACAGGGACTTCATATGCTATAAAGCAAGTAGGGAACATTCCAGATGGAATTAAATTGAATCTCATTGTGTCTCAATGGTTAGATTTGGGCTTTGTCTCTTCTCTGTAAGGCTCTCAAGGCTACTGCAACCCAGTACTTAGGAAGCAGGTTGCCTCAAGCATCTCTCTTACCTTAGGTGGAATGTCACTTGAGATCAAATGGTCTTCTATTCAAAGGAAGGTGTCACTTTCCATGGGCTATGTGAGAAGAGAGCCATCTGTGGAGGGCTCTACCTTCAGTGTACTCCTTGATAGTCCTACTGTCATTTAGAGTCCTAGCTGTAAGGACAAAGTGTTACTTTGTTATTTTTCTAATATTACAGGAAATGGAGCCACACATGCCTCTATGCCATCGCATCCCATGGTACTTTGTGTCAGGGACCACAGTGGCGTTTGGGGTAAGCAGCATTTTGGAATCCTTTATCATTTCTATAAACATAGTCATCTATGGGCCACAGTTAATTTCCATTGCTCTCTCTGCATCAGTTCTCAGATCATTCTTACAGTGTTCCTACAATTCCTCCTATATCACCTATATCTCTCATACAAAGCATGCCATAATTTACATAGATTTTTCCCAATATTTAAATTTGTAGAAATATATAGGGAGGAGCCCTGACTTCACAGCCACGGCTTTGCTGTGTGTCTCATTGACTGATACCTTGAAACCAAAGAAGAGTATCACATTCATCTTCCGGTCTCTGGTTACTGTTATTAACATCATTCATTGGCCTTCACTTCCCTTAAAGTATCTATACATGTGACTGAGCAATTCGACTACAAAACTTTTTCTTGTTGAAATAAGCAGAATAAAATCTGAGAAAGACAACTCATGTGGTGAGGGAGTGGGTTTCTCTCCACATCTATAGCTAACACATAGTGTTAGTTTACCAATGCAGTTTTTTTCATTTCCTTCCTCTTCTTAATTTGTGTACGCTCTACAGTTAGTCTTTAATTTGGGAAAGAGGGGTGAGAGAATGTGAAATGGATATGTAAACTTTTAAACTGCAAATTAACTATGTAGACTGTGGTTTAATGTCTCCAGTGTATACACACTGTACTTTTAAACAGTTGTTTTAAAAATATTTGTATATCTTGAAAGAGTTGGTTGGCATATGATTTTTAGCTTACATAAGAACTTTTAGAAGAAAAAATGAATAAAAAAGTGTCCAGATAGGCACCTCAGGCTCAATTCTGAGAAATTTACTAGGAAGCATGATCCTAGAATGTTTGTTATGTTTTAGTTTTTCTACCTATCAGTCAATTTGATTTGCTTCCTTGACTATAGAATAGAGTTTCCCAGTCATTGAATTGATATGGAGCTGCTTTGCAATATACACTGTTGATGTAGGAAGTGTGTCACTAAAGTCTAATATTCTGGCAAATTTTCTCTTAAAGGGGAATTCATTGGTGGCCACATAGTCTCTGGTTCAGGATTATTTTTTATTTTCTTTAAAACCTTAAAAGATAATTTATATTGATAAAAAATTAGATAGATAGATAGATAGATAGATGATGATAGATAGATAGATAGATAGATAGATAGATAGATGAAGAGTAGATAGATGACAGACATAGAGACAGGCAGATAGATAGATAGATAGATAGATAGATAGATAGATAGATAGATAGATAGTCAAAGAATAAATGATAGATGATAAATTGATTTCAAAAGCCATATCAAAACATACCAAGCCAAGGGTAAGATTCAGAAATATGGTTGTAGTTGTTAAATGCTATGAGAAAATGAATTAAAAATTGTAGTCACCTCTCATATTGCTATGATGAAGTAACTGACAAGAATCAACTGAAGGGAGACAGAGTTTGTTTTGTTTTACTTCATGGCTCCAGGGCTACACCACCACAGCAGAGCATGTGTGGCAATGGGAGCATGAGGCAACAAGTCATTGTGCACAGTCACAAAGCAAAGAGAGATGTATGCTGGCACTCAGTTCACCTTCCCCTTATATTTCTGCCCAGAACTCAATGGAGTGGTATCACCCACAGTTTAAAATCCCTCTTTCCAACTCACTTAATCTAGATAAATCCACCAACAGCCATGTCCAGAGGCTTGTCTCCTGTCAAGCTGACAATATGATCCATCACATATGTTTAACCAATAGCCACCACACCTTTAAACTTTCTACCTTTCTGTGGCCTCTCTATTGCCTCTATGGTAAGAAAAATTGCTTTGCCCAAGGAGCTGCTCTGCCAGTATAACAAAATGGGGAAATGGCACATCCAGTGAGTCTCCATTTTCCCCTCAGATGGCTCTCCTCCTCAGCAGCATGGTGTCCATCATCATATACCGCCTGTCAGTCTTTGCCACTTTTGCCAGCTTCATGGAAAGCGAAACCACCCTGCAGAGTGTGAAGAGCTTCTTCACTCCACAGCTGGCCACTGCTCTCTCTGGATCATGCCTGAACTGCATTGTCATCTTGATACTGAATTTTTTTTATGAGAGGATATCTGCCTGGATTACAAAAATGGGTAAGCTTGCCAAATTACAAAGAATGATTTAGACCCACGGGTTTCAGCAAACATTGTGTCTCCATCTTTGCACCCTCTCCCATGTTGTTGACATCTGAAGGGATCAATTTTCAGGCTGTTTTGTGCTCTAAGTAGATCCACACCTGATTCTAAAGAATTCCTTAAGATCCACATTCAGTCATTTCATAATGGAAGTAAGCAAACTCTTAAAGAGTTCAGAACTCCTTGGCCATTTTTTGAGGGCTCTTAATACAACCTTCCCTGGGTAGAGCTAGCTGAAATCTGATCAGAATCTAATTGTACTAAAATCATGAGATTGTTTCCTTTTGTTCTTGAAAGGGATTTGCTTCTGGAACTCATTCTGAAATAAGAAAATAATTACCAAAAGTAAAACACTGTGTCAATCCCTCTTACTTGAATCTAGAACATGGTACCTGTGTGTTTAGGCAGTATCTGTTGCAACCTAGATTATTTTCTTTTTGAAGTTTTAAATTTTCATCTGAAATGGGAAGGTGGAGGAGGAGTTGTCAGTGATGCTAGGATTTGAGCAAGGAGTGCTACAAAGAGCACCAATTCTGGACAAGTTAGAGACAGACAAGTCTAGCCACTTAGCAGACAAAGGCATCCCTTCTCAAAGCACTCCTTGCTACCCTACACAGGACATATATTCATACCACACTGCTCTACACAGAGGCAGGAAAAGTACTTGGCAAGCACTGCTTGGAAGTAGTCCTTGCATCATCTTCAAATCTTGAGTTCTAAGTCAAGTTTATATTCTCTGGGCAAGAGCAAGTGAACAAATCATAGCAAATAGACTGCTCTTAAAGACACCAAGAAGTCATGGATTTCTTTAGTGAAAAGTATCCCTGACCACCTATCTGAGTCAGTTTTAATGAGTGAAAGTGAGCTTCATCAAAATGGAAGATATTGTGTCCTGAAAATTATTTTGTCCTACTTCTGAAAGTGTCATTGAGAGTATCTGTGTCACCTGTTCTACTGAGAAATTAACAACTCATGAAATAAAGTGTGTTTCCAACTCATTGGGTTCCTCACAGTGTTCTAACAGGCTTTGGAGAGAAGTTAATGTTTTCTTTCTTTAGAATTTGTTAAATTACAAACTATGACTACATTTTCAACTAAGGCAGGAGAAAGCACATGCTACCTCTGCCAGCATTTGCGGTCACAGTTTAGTTCATGAGAGGAAAGTATAATGAAGTTAGAAACATCTTAGCTCTGGGCATAAGATAGCCTGGTTTCAACCTGCTTGACCATGAGCAAAGGAGAGAGAAGCATGATGGGATTTTCTGAAGTGTCTAGCAGTGATGGGGACAGGTACTTCCAATCAGATATGCATTCAAGTTGCACATTCAGATGGTCTTATTCCTAGTGAAATTTCCACCATTGAAATGTAGTGACTACCTCCTAGACTTTCACAGCTGTGGGACCAACATTGTTATGACCAACAGAAAGCAATCACGAACACACATCTGTTTAATATCCAACTGAGGTCAGAGTGAAGAGCATTTCACACACTTTTTAAATGGTATGAATAGCATTCTAAGTATAGCATTCAAGGAAATGCATTTATCCTTGATGGTTATTATTGGCAGAAATACCTCGAACTCACCAGGAGTATGAGAGCAGCCTCACTCTGAAGATGTTTCTCTTCCAGTTTGTGAACTATTACTCATCTTGCTTCTATGTGGCCTTCTTTAAAGGGAAGTTCGTGGGATATCCTGGGAGGTACACATATATGTTCAACATATGGAGAAGTGAAGAGGTAAGAACTCTCTTCCAGGTCAGATGTGTGGCCCCAGATAATTAAGACCTGCCTTTCTCTCTAGCACTCACTCAGATATTGTCAAGTTGTAGAAGTCGACACTGACTCCATTGCTGGGAGCCTGTCTGGCATCTGTTCTCTCTCTGATTGCAGCCACTGGGGGTGTAGCATTGGCAGTTTGGGGGGGCAAAATTGGTTTTGTGAGAGTAAAGGTAGCTTACTATGAAGAATAGTTACTTACTTTTCTTAACTCTCTGTTATTCTGGATACAGAAACTGCTGACTTCAGACAATTAACATCTGTAGTTTAGTGTGCATGGGGAGGGGCGGCGGGGGTAATTAAAGAAGTGATTATTATGGCACTTTGTTCTTTTCTCCATAAGTCATCTCACTGTTCAGGTAAGAAATTTCGAGTTCCTTAACTCTTGGTGAGTGAGGAAAAGAATGCCAGGCATGCAGAAAGAAAATCTCTTACATAGGCAATATGTACAGACACATACACTCATAGACACACATTCTAGTTGCCTCCAACCACCACCTGTCTCACTCACTAACCCCACAAGTGTCCATGTGTATTTACATACATACACACACAAATATATATATATACATGGTAGATGAAAATCAAGCAAAAGCCCCCACGAGCAAGTTTCATTGAGCAAGTGCCAATACAGAAAAAAACTCATTATAGATGAAAAATAACAACCTTTGTGCTCAGAGAAAGAAAAATGCTTCTACATTTTTATTGTGAGAAATAAAAAACCTAAGAAAGAAAAGAAAGGCTTATCTCTCTATTGGTAAAAGAAAAAAATCCTTTTTCTTTTTATTGCTGAATGAAAGAAATCCTGTCCCTTATTGCCATCATTCTTAGTTGTTATACTTGCAGAATAGATCACATGGTTTTCTAAGTGTTTTTACATTCTAAAACAAGTTCCTCACAAGTTCAAAACATTAATTCAAGTCAATAAATTGAATAAGGAGTTTTATCAGGAATGTTTGCATGTGTTTTCATTAAGACCAGTACCTAATTAAACATTCATTAACTATCACTAGTTCCATAAGTTCATTAAAAGTTTAAAACAGTAATTTTTATGCCATACGTTAGCATGGTTTTATCAAGAGGCAAATCATTTGCCTTGTGTCTCATTAATTTTGAAGTTTCGTATAGATAAATCCCGTCAATATCTTCTGTACTTGCACCTACAGAAAATTGTACAGTCCCTGCCCATGCACACTAAACTACAGATGTTGTCTGAAGTCAGCAGTTTCTGTATCCAGAATAACATAATTGATTTAGTTATCAAATAATGGTTTCACAGATAGCCTAGAAGGATTGTTTTCCCTGATTGTAAATATGTTCCAAGTCTGCTTTTTGTCTGAGTGCAATTAACCTACCCACAGGAAGGTTTTCAGAACTCTAATTACAGCTCTCATACTATAAAGAGCTCAAAATTACTTGTATAAATTTAGGAATTCTATAGAATCATTATTAAGAAGTATGAAATTATCAGTTTGTCTACAATAGCATTACTAGAAGAGAGTACATCTTCATTGATCTGCACAAAATTTGCCTAATAGGGTAGGTTAATGCCCAGGAATTATTAGACCAGCTTAATAATGACAGTGAAGACATAACAATAACGAAAATAAATCCTGAGATGAGATCTCTGAAGGCCTTGCAATTCAGAGTTTTACCCATCACAGACATGAAAACAATGGGCCATATCCAGAAATTCACTCGTTGGTTTTCAGTCTATTCTACATGGTTTCTGACACACTAGCCAGTTTTATCATCTGTTAGATATTTGAGTTTTTCTTTGAGTAAAATTTGATACGGGGCCTGTCTTGGCTTCTTTTCCTGTTGCTATGATAAAATACCCTGACAAAATCAACTTAAAGGATAAAGGGTTTATTTCCTCTCACTATTCAAGTGTACAGTCCATCATGGCAGGAAATTCGAGGCACCAGAAACTTGAAGCAGCTGTTCAGATCTCATCCATAGTCAGAAATCAGAGAGCAATGAATGCTTGCTGCTGCTCACCATCCTTTTCTCCATTTATGCAGTCCCAAATTCCATCTAGGGAATGGTGCCGCCCACTGTGGACAGGTGTTCTCACTTCAGTTACTATCATACAAATGTCCCTCCATATGCATGCCCAGAGGCTCTTTGCCCAGGTGATTTTGCTACATTTTAACAGAGAGGCAATTGACACTATCAAAGAGTCTATCTATGGTTTGGCAGTAAAATATAAAGTAAGTAGAATAGGGCTTCCAAGAAAGGTTCATGAATCAAGAAGGGACTCTACAACAGCTCAGTAGACATGACCAATGCTTTCTGAATTGGTCTCATGAAAATTATACCACCATTCAACCCTAGCCTAGACAGACATAAAGATTCATATTTTGTTGTAGTATTTGTATTTGTTGTTATTGTTTAAGAATGAGACTAAGAAGTATGTATCTCCAGCACAGTATACAAATGGATGTGATGCAGCTATACTGTTAATGGTCTGTAGGACGGATTGGCTCCTAAATTCCATCACTGCCTTGCCCGACCATAAATGTAACGTCTTGTCCAACTATAACTTGTTGAGTTTAAGATATTCCAGATGTAGTAAAATTCTGTTTCTCTTCCTCCATCTCTGTTTTCTCCTCTCTTGTTTCTGAACAGTGTGGTCCTGCAGGCTGTCTGGTAGAGCTGACCACCCAGCTAACTATCATCATGATTGGGAAACAGATTTTTGGAAACATTCATGAAGCCTGCCAACCGTACGTATGATTTACCTATTGCATATTTAATTTAAATAGGTTCAAGAAGATGGGTATATTTACTGTTGTCATGTTATCTTTTTCAGAAAAACATTTATACAAATAGAAATAATTCATGTTCCATGAGTAGTGAAGGATGTCTCTGTAATAAAGGCTTTGGTTATAAAAGCTTTTTATTTTAGTATTATTTTCAATGACAAGTGACACTTGTATATAATCATTTGAATATACAATATATATTTACTGAGTACAATGTGATGTCTCAGGATAGGCTTTTTTTGGGAGGGAGGGGTACCCCTTTGAGACAGCATCTCACAATGTGGCTCTGGCTGACCTGGAACTCACAATTCACAGAGATCACCCTAGAGTGCTAAGATTTAAGGCATGAAGCTCACACTGTATGAAGCTTCTAAATATGCATTTCTGCTGCTTGAGCTAAGCTGTAAAGATTTAACTAGGGAATCAACATATTCAGTAGCTTATTCTACATGTTGCATATTCTGCTTTTGTAATTTAAAAATTTAATATAGAATTTGTTTTGGTTCTTTGAGAATTCCATACATACATATAGTGTACTTTAATCCTATTCACTCTGCTCTTGTACCAACTCCTCTTAGAGCTCTCTATCTTGCCACTCACTTCTAACTTCCTCTTCTCTCTTTCACTTTTCTTTTGCTGTACTCCATTAGTTATACTGTACATATACTCATGAGTTTGTGGCCATTCATTTCATGGTGGTCAACCTACCAGGGGCCACAGTTTTAAAGCAAGATGAATCCTACTCTCCAGAATCCATCATCCAGTATTGATAGCTCATGACCACACACACCGACACACAGACACACACACAGACACGCGCGTGCGCAGACACACACACACACACACACCACGCTACTTCAGGATGGAATGTTGACAGGATAAATAAGCCTCTGCTTTTCCTTTCATTTACATTTTCTGTTATGCTCAATTTTTCATTTCTGTAAAGGTTCTCTGAGCATTCAGAGGCAAGGAGATTACCCATTGCCCCAAACCCTGACCATCTCCCTTAATATACTCTATTAACCTAACTACCACCACATATGGAAAAACTATACTACATTTTCATTTGGACTTTATCTGCTATTGTGGTAGCTTAAGGTACTTAGTCTCTCTGTCTGATAGTTTCCAGAGTTAACACACTGGCTCTCTGACTTCTTTCTTCACATGTCAACTTTTATCCATTCTGACAGCTTGATTTTTAATTGGTGGAGACGCCGAAGAACCCGAACCCACTCTGAGAAACTGTACAGTCGTTGGGAACAAGATCATGACCTTCAGATTTACGGGCATCGTGGGCTGTTCTATGAGTACTTGGAAACAGGTAATTTCCAATCATGGTTCTGAGGCAACATCAACACTAATAAAATGAATAGTTTTCATTTCTTGCAATTTATTTATGTATGGTAGATGCTTGATATTATTGAATGAAAATGGTGGATGGATGATTGGATGAATACATGGATGGATGCATGGATATATGGATAGATGGCAGATGAATAAATGATGGCAGATACATGAATGGGAGATGGAATGATATGTTATTTTATGTATGTGTAGATGGATGGTGAATAGATTGATGGGTAGGTAGATAGATGGAGAGGTGGGTAGATGAATAGATGGCACATACAAACATATGGAGGATGGGTATATGGGTAACATAAAGATAGATGAATGAATGAATGGGTGGATGAATTGGATGAATTGATGGCAGAGAGATGGATAGTAGATAAATACATATGCTGGTGACAGTTTTATATATATATATATGTATATGTGTATGTGTATGTGAGTGTGTATGTGTATGTATATGTGTATGTGTATGTGTGTATGTATATGCATACAAATATATCTATATTCTTTGTCCTGGTGATTAAACAAAGAAGACACACTGAGGTGAGATCTTAGGTGGCTGGTGCTTGAGGTGTCTGTCGAGGGCACTTCTGTGCACAGACCTCCCCTGCCTTGCTGGAGCTATAGAGGGTGCAACAAAGGAGATGATCTGAAAACCATTGCATGATTACTGTTTATTAGATACACTATATATTTTATCTTAAAATCTGTCATTGTGATGTAAAACATTCTCATCCTTCAATATAAATTAAGATTACTGTAATGTATTTTATATTGTATGATCCTATTTAGATAATACAGTGTACATTGTTGCACAAAGAGATGAGAAATCTTATTTTATGCAGCTTAGGTATACAATAAGTAGATATTGCTTTATAGGGTGATAAAAGAGTATTTTTCCTCACTGTATAAGTTCTGAATAAATGCATATACACAGGCAGGTATACTGACAAAAAATGTAAAATACGTATAACAAAATTAGCTTCTGTACATTGAGAGCCAACCAAGACTTAGTTCATACCAAAAGCTCACTTATTCTTTTAGTCATGAGATAATTGTGCAGTGGGCTTATTGGTTATATTTGTTATTGGTGTTGAAGATACTGAAATTAAATAGATTAACTAGTTCTCTAGGTGAAGATCGGAGACAAACACCTTGAAAACCGGTACTGCCTCTCCCTCGGATTATTCATTTGCTCCTTAAAAAAGCAAGGAGGAGCGATTCAGTGTTATTTATGATCACTTCCTAACAAACCAGCCAAAAAGTGGTGAGGGTACAGGTGGCAGGAACTGGATGAATGGACCTTTTCTCTGTGTCATAATGATGGATGCCCCTTGTCTCTTCAGTTATACAGTTCGGGTTTGTCACACTGTTTGTGGCCTCTTTTCCCCTGGCACCCCTGTTTGCTCTCTTGAACAACATTATGGGAATCCGAGTGGATGCCTGGAAGCTGACAACGCAGTACAGGAGACCTGTCGCAGCGAAAGCTCACTCCATAGGCGTCTGGCAAGACATTCTTTATGGAATGGCCATCCTTTCTGTTGCAACTAATGTAAGTGTGCCTCTTTCCGTGGGACGACTTTGCATTTCTTTTTTAATCTGTTGGGGTGGATAAATGTGAATGGCACCTAACTCAATCCTCATTGGCACCCATTTCATCATGGTGATAGTTTATAAGGACAAGCTATCTAAATGCTATTTTCTAAGAAAGAACAATAGAAAGAAAACAGTACTTTCTTAATGGAATTTCATGATGCTGTTTTACAGATTGCATCAATCTAGGCAGAAAATCAATGATAATGTGACATATTTGAACAATGCAGTAAAAGAGTGATGGTACATATATGTACATATAAATTTAAATTTATCTATTTTTACTTATCGTAAGATGATTTTTAAAAAGACATTTTACGAATACTAATTTTACAGCCTTCATATTTATTAAATTTATGTTTTTTTCAATTGAAGTTTTTACTGAGATAATCAAAAGGAGATTTGACAACTGAATATCTATGATTTATTTTAGGATGCTTTATGTAAAAGAAATGTGGTTGAAATCCTAAAGCTTAAATACAATGGGAACATGGAGAAATGACCTAGCAAACTGTTATGGGAAAATCCTCAGCTGATAATGCTCTTTAAAACTAAGACAGGAAAACCTACCCTAAGTGTATGACTTCAGCTGCCAAAGGAAACTCAGAGACACAACACATGAATAGAAGCAGTAAAGAAATAAAAACAAAAAGTAATCATAGTCAACTTAGAAAATAAAAGAATAATGTATACAAATACTGCATAAAGCAAGAGCTAATTTCTTGGGAAATAAATAAACAAAGAAGAAAACTCCAAACCCTATGAAACACTGCTCTCTGCCAGTTTTTAAAAACCTGTTCTGATATTACCAGTTGTGAGAAAAGAGTGTCAGACGTATTCAATAAGCAACAGAAATACAAAATATAACTCATTCCTATAGACAAACAGAAAAGGATTTTGATTTTTTATCTTTTTTTTTTTTTAAAAAAAAACTGGTTATTTTATATATCTATATTTCAAATGTCACCCTCCTTCCTGGTCTTCCCTTGGCAAACTCCCTATCCCATCTCCCCTCCCCATTGTCTCTATGATGGTTTTCTTCCACCAACTCAGATACTCCTGCCTCACTGCTCTATCATCCGCCTATGCTGGGGCATTGAACCTCCACAGAACCAAGGGCATCCCCTCCCATTGATGCCAGATAAGAAAATCCTCTACTACATATGTAGCAGAAGCCATGGATCTCTCCATGTATACCCTTTGGTTTGTGGTTTAGTCCCTGGGAACTCTGGGGGGGGGTCCAGTTAGTTGATATTGTTGTTCTTCCTATAGAGTTACAATTCCCTTCAGCTCCAGAAAAGGGTTTTTAAATATATACCACTAAATGCACTGGTGCCAGAGTCAGATAGGTGGTTCTAAGTGCATTCATGTGATCTAGAATATACAAACTATTTCTGTGATCATTTTACTTTGGAAAAAATAGCACCACCATAAAATGAAGCTCTGAAATCACTTGGAATAAGCTGCAATTAAGTATCAACCCACAGTCCGTCTTTTCATTCATCAGGCTTCTATAGACACACTCAATACACAGACAACAGACCTGGCTACACAGACAAACACAGTCATTAATACACACAGGTACATCCATACAGACTTATACAGACATAAACACCTATAAGCACATACAAACAGATTTTAGGAATATATACAAATACACACGAATACAAACAGAAACACTCAGAGATACAGACCAATGAATTCCCCTATCCCCTCCTATCTCTCTCCTAGCCCAGACAGAGGCAATTCTTTTTAAGGACAGTGGATGTGTCAATCAGGAAAATGAACCATGGCAAGGCTGAGGACAATGAGCATGCTTTGGAGCAGCAAATAGACGTAGGTTCAATTCTTAACTTAGCTATTTTTTAGCTAGGAAATCTTGGAAGATTAATCCCAGGCTACCTGTGAGCCTTTGTGTGTTTTAGAGTGGTGTTTGAGTCATCTCACATTCATGTGGCTCACAAAAGTGGGCTTGCGTACAAGTCAGACTTTGAGCTGGGCTGAGGTCATCATCTTTCTCTCCCTCTTCCCATCAGGCCTTCATTGTCTCATTCACATCAGACATCATCCCTCGGTTAGTTTACTTCTATGCCTACTCAACGAATTCCACAGAGCGCTTGAGAGGATATGTCAATAACAGCCTGTCAGTGTTCCTGATAGCCGACTTTCCCAATAACACGGCGCCCATGGAGAAAAGAGACTTCATCACCTGCAGGTCTTCTTCTGTCTAGGTTTTAGCACTGTATTTTTAATGTCTTTGTTAAATTATCTTCTTCCTAATGTGTGTACTATTGTCTAAAAGGTTTACCTGAGAAAACAGATTTCTTGAGTTGATACCAAGCATCCATTCCATAATTCAAACATTGTGCAACCTGATAAACTGTACAAAAAGAAGGGACATTATGGATAGAGGTCATATTATTTTTTTAAATAATTTCCTATTTTTGAATAATTCTTGAAAATATGCTCACTATCAAGCCTATGCTCCCTGGAATTTATCCATAGCCTCTTTCTCTCAGTCAATATAGTTAATTACCTTAAATTTATGATTTATTCTCAGAAAATATACTAAGAAATGGAAATATAGCAATAATATATATATATTAATGGGGCCAGTTCACCAGCCATGATTCCACTTTAAGTATTTTTTCAGCAGAGAATGTGTGAGGCAGGATATGTGAACTGTTACTAGCACACCCAATGTATCATGTTTTGTGGGGATCTTTATACCATAGAATATAAAAATAATTGTCAATACTAGATGGCTTAATAATTGAGATATATAGATGAAAGATGGCTTATGAAGATAGGCAAGTAGTTTGGTTGATATATGATAGATAAATAGAAAATAGATAAATAGATGCATATACATATATACATACATACACACATACATAAATTCATAGATTTATAGATGATAGATTATATAGGAAGATAAATAATGAAGATATATTGATAGACAGAGATGATAGATGATAGACAGATATAGTAAAGGTCAAATAAAAACATAATAGAGATATATAATTGATAGATGATAGCAATAAATAGGCAGATATTATAAATATATGATAAAGATAGATATATTCATAGATGGATTGTAGATAAATAGATTGAAAAGCAAAGATTATATATATATGATAGAAATAGATGATACAGATAGATAGTAGATAAATCATGTGATCAATAGATATCAGACCAATAGACATATGCACACATATTTAAATATGTGTGCAAAAGCCTTTAATCTTAATTCCAACATTACCCTGATTCTTCCTTGGGGATTCTAATAAAGCAAGAAAACCATTACAGGACAGTCGGAAAAACAAAACCACTCATCTACATCACACTTTGATATTAAGGGATTATAATTCAGTGTTCAAGACTGAGATCTCTTGTCTGATTTCTTGGTTTCATCACTTAGTAAAAGCTGGCTGAGTTTTGAAGAACATCAGTCTGATGTCTTTGTAGTAGAGAGTAATCTGAAAATCTGAGCACTAAAGAGTCCAGAAAGAGAACATTGCCTCATTGATACATCTAAAAGAAAGCAGAGTCTCGGGAAATCAGAAGTGGTCCACATAGTAAGTCAGATAGGTCAGATAGGAAGAGGATTTCAATCAAATGCCATGGTAGCGGGCTCACCGCTGAGAGAAGTTTGCATTAGACTAAAGTTTCTTTGGCTTATCTCCTATTATAGGGAGGTACTGTGGATAGGTAGGACAAGCCTGGAGCAGTGTGAATAGGAAAAGGTTTAACAGTATCTGTTATTTTTCTTGTGACATGAATTGGTACTCAATCTCCTAAGAGAAATAATAAAAACTTTAGTCAGGTCTCTCTATTAAACTTTTCTTAAACAGCTGTCTGTCATCCATCTTTCATTCTGTCTACCTGTCATCTATATCTATCACCTATCTACCTATGTATTTATCACAGATTATCTATCTCTCATCTGCCTACATGTCTATGTCTGTTTACCTATCATCTATCAACTACTTATCATCTGTGTCTATCATATATTATCAATCTCTCCATCATCTGTCTATCATCTATCATATCTAGCTATCTACCATAGATCATCTCTCTATACCTAGATGTCCACCTATCTATGCTTCATTTTTGTTCTTTTTTTTTTTTTTAGGTACAGAGATTATAGGTACCCTCCCAATCATGAGGAGAAGTATAGCCATAACATGCAGTTCTGGCATGTCCTTGCCGCCAAGATGACCTTCATCATAGTAATGGAAGTAAGCTGACCTGGACCCTCTCCATCTCCTTTTTAATCTCCCTTTCATTTTGCCCTTCTCCAAAATACATGTTCCTTTTTTTAAATAGATTTTTTATTAAATATTTTCTTTATTTGCATTTCAAATGTTATCCCCTTTCCTCATATCCTCTCTGAAAACACCTTATCCTACCCCACCCCCCACTGATCATGCTGCCACCCATTCCTGCTTCCCTATCCTAGAATTCCCCTATACTGGGGTGTTGAGCCTTCACAGAACCAAGGACCTATAATTGATGTCCAACAAGGCCATCCTCTGTTACATATGTGATTGTAGCCATGGGTCCCTCTGTGTGTTCTCTTTGGCTTGTGGTTTGGTTCCTGGAAGCTCTGGGGGGTACTGGTTGGTTCACTTTGTTGTTTCTCTTATGGAGCTGCAAACCCCTTCAGCTCCTTGGGTCCTTTCTCTATCTCCTCCACTGGGGACCCTGTGCTCAGTCCAATGGATGGCTGGGAGAATCCACTTCTGTATTTGTCAGGTGCTGGCAGAGCCTCTCAGGAAACAGCTACATGAGGCTCCTTTCAGTAAGCACTTCTGGGCATCCACAATAGTGTCTGGATTTGGTAACTGTACATGGTACGGATCCCCAGTTGGGGCAGTTGCTGGATGACCTTTCCTTCAGTCTCTGCTCCACACTTTGTCTCTGTATCTCCTCCCATGAGTATTTTGATCCTCCTACTAAGAAGGACCGAAGTATCCACACTTTGATCTTCCTTCTTCTCCTTCTTTTATTTTAATCTAATTTACCAAGTTTCTATTTCTGCTAAGTCTTTTTTTATTTTCTATATTATTTGTTTACATTTCAAATGGTTTTCCCTTTCCCAGTTCCCCCCTCCCCATAAGTCTCATAGGCCCTCTTCCCTCTGCCCATTCCCCAATCAACCCCCTCCCACTTCTCTCTCCTGGTAATTTCCTACAATTCTGTATCAAGCATTTCCAGGACCAGGGCCTTCTCCCTCCTTCCTTCTTGGAATGATTTGATATGTGAGTTGTGTCTTGGGAATTCAGAGCTTCTGGGCTAATATTCACTTATCAATGACTGCATTCCATGTGTGTTCTTTTGTGAATGAGTTACCTCACTTAGGATGATATTTTCCAGTTCCAACCATCAACTCCAAGTGTATCAAGGACCTCCACATAAACCAGACACACTGAAACTAATAGAAAAGAAACTGGGGAAGACCCTTGAGGGCATGGGCACAGGGGGAAAGTTCCTGAACAAAACACCAATAGCTAATGCTCTAAGATCAAGAATTGACAAATGGGACCTCATAAAATTATGAAGTTTCTGTAAGGCAAAGGACACTGTCAAAAGGACAAAATGGCAACCAACAAATTGGGAAAAGATCTTCACCAACCCTACATCTGACAGAGGGCTAATATCTAATGTATACAAAGAACTCAAAAAGTTAGACTCCAGAGAACCAAATAACCCTATTAAAATTGGGGTGCAGAGGTAAACAAAGAATTTTCACGCAAAGCACTTCGAATGACTGAGAAGCACCTTAAGAAATGTTCAACATCATTAGTCATTAGGGAAATGCAAATCAAAACAACCCTGAGATTTGATCTCACACCACTCAGGATAGCTAAGTTTAAAAACTCAGGAGACAGCAGGTGTTGGTGAGGATGTGGAGAAAGAGGAACACTCCTCCACTGCTGGTGGAAATGCAAGTTGGTACAACCACTCTGGAAATCAGTCTGGTGGTTCCTCAGAAAACTGGGCATGATACTATGGGTGGACTTAGGTCTTCCTTCTTCTTGAGCTTCATGTGATCTGTGAATTGTATCTTGGGTATTCCGAGATTCTGGGCTAATATCCACTTACCAGTGAGCGCGTACCATGTGTGTTTTTTTGTAATTGGGTTACCTCACTAAGGATGATATTTTCTAATTCCATCCATTGGCCTAAGAATTTCATGAATTCATTTGTTTTTAATAGCTGAGTAGTACTCCATTGTGTAAATGTACCACATTTTCTGTATGCATTCCTCTGTTGAGGGACATCTGGGTTCTTTCCAGCTTCTGGCTATTATAAAGAAGGCTACTATGAACATAGTGAAGCATGTATCCTCATTACATGCTGGAAAATCTTCTGGGTATATGCTCAGGAGTGGTATAGATGGATCCTCAGGTAGTACTGTGTCCGATTTTCAGAGGAACTGACAAACTAATTTCCAGAGTGGTTGTATAAGCTTGCAATACCACCAGCAATGGAAGAGTATTCCTCTTTCTCCAAATCCTTGCCAGCACCTGCTATCTCCTTAGTTTTTTATCTTATCCCTTCTGACTGGTGTGAGGTGGAATATCAGGATTGTTTTGATTTGCATTTCCTTGATGACTAAGGATGTTGAACATTTCTTTAGGTGCTTCTCAGCCATTTGGTATTCCTCAATTGAGAATTACTTTTTAGCTCTGTACCCCATTTTTAATCGGGTTATTTCGTTCTGTGGAGTCTAACTTATTAAGGTCTTTGTATATATTGGATATTAGTCCTCTATCAGATATAGGATTGGTAAAGATCTTTTCTGAATCTGTTAGTTGCCATTTTGCCCTATTGACAGTGTCCTTTGCCTTACAGAAACTTTGCAATTTTATGAGGTCCCATTTGTCAATTCTTGATCTTAGAGCATAAGCTATTAGTGTTCTGTTCAGGAAGATTCCCCCTGTGCCCATGTGCTCAAGGCTCTTGCCCACTTTCTTTTCTGTTAGTTTCAGTGTGTCTGGTTTTATGTGGAGGTTCTTAATCCACTTGGATTTGAACTTTGTATAAGGAGATAAGAATGGATCAATTCACATTTTTCTACATGCTAACAGCCAGTTGAATGAGCACCATTTGTTGAAAAGGCTGTCTTTTTCCACTGGATGGTTGTAGCTCCTTTGTCAAAGATCAAGTGACCATAGTTGTGTGGGTTCGTTTCTGGGTCTTTAATTGTATTCCATTGATCTACCTGCTTGTCACTGTACCAGTACCATACAGTTTTTATCACAATTGCTCTGTAGTACTGCTTGAGGTCCAGGAGGGTGATTCTGCCAGAAATTCCACTCCACAGTATGTCACCAATTACATGCTTGAGTGTGAACTTTGCTTTCTAAAGGGAGTTGGGATTATATTAGAGAATTTTTTATTAGGTTCTTAGGACAAGACACAGATAAGGTAAAGGGTTTTTTTTAAATAGTCCTGATCCATTTCTCCAATTGGTTATTTAAATATAAAATAAATATATATACACTCATTCAATTTCATTGTTTGTGTGAAAATTGCAGGATAAACACATGTATAAGCATGCATATATGGGTACACATATGCATGCACATACACATACAAATGAGATAAACTTTGCACTTCCTATGTCCAACAGAATTTATCAGATTCTCAGGGGACCTGTGAGGACTCCTTGCTAAAATACTTGGTGATCCTAACAATATGTCTGACTGATCTTCCTTTATCTCTCTCTCTCTCTCTTTTTCTCTTAGCACATCGTGTTTCTGATTAAATTTTTATTGGCCTGGATGATACCAGATGTTCCCAAAGATGTTGAGGAGAAAATCAAACGAGAAAAGTTAATGACTGTCAAAATTATTCATGACTTTGAGCTCAACAAGTTGAAAGAAAACTTGGATGTTGAATATGGTAACATCATTAAGAACTTTGCAGTAAATGATAACTTATCTCTGAGGGCCAAAACTCCTGTCTAATCCACACACAAGTGGAGAAGCTTTGGGCCCCTTCTCTATCCACTGTTGCCTCTGGGTTTCAGGCTGGATGCTGGAAGCCATGTAGCCATTTGTTTTTCTTTCCTTCTTATATTTTTAACTCAGAGTCTTTATGCACTTTAATAGAGGCAGGCAGTGTGCTATCAGAGGAGAATATAGGCTGGCATCATTCAATGATCGATCCCAGGACTCTATGGGGTACTGTAAACAGTTACAGGAGCCTGTGGATCCAGAATCTGGGAAATCATGGATTGTTGCTACTTAAAGTGAAACCATGGCTTAGGAACAGGGGGCAGGTGCTCTGTCATTACCCAGGGCAACTGTACATCTCTACTGCCCCCTGCTGAGTGTTTTTCACCTCCCTCCCGACAAGAAAAAGGTTTTTTCGAAGAGAAAGCTAGCAAAGAGGTCCACCAAGTCATAAAACATCTGCTGTTGTAAAATGCACAAATGAAAGCCAAAATTAGAAGTCTTGGGAAATCTCATCTACTAACAAACACAGGATAAAAATCATAGTAGCAGTGCATCCTTAACAATGTCAGGTAAAAGTTAGCTTCAGTCAGAATTCCAGGTAGCCTTTCCTGGGAAAGGGAGAATTCCTTTTTCCATGAGACTAAATGGATTTTTATAAAAGATAGTCAGAAGGCTTTTAAAGGTAGTTTCTCCTCTCTTTCCATGGTGACTGCAGGTCTCAAAATGCAAGTATTGTGTGAAGCCAGCATGTCTTCTTAAGAGTTAAAGAATGTAGGATGACACATAGAGATTAGCTCATTTGATTATAAAGTGAAACTTAAAATTTCTCTGAAATGCTGATTTTTGCATCATGAAGCCTTTTTGAGCTCTATCCATTTGTATAAGGTGGGCACAAACTGTTTACAAAATGTGACTCTTTTTGCTCTAAAGAAACTCCAAACCTTGTACGTTTACAATATTTTCATGGGCTACATCACCTTTCAATATAAAGTGCCTTCTTTCTATGCCCTTGACACATGAGCAGTTGTCTAGATGACTGTTGATTTGACATGACACAACATTTCAGATCTCAACTTGTCTTCTCTGTCAGTGTTGTGAGCACAGAGCTTTCCACCAAAACATAATCAACAAAGTGAGAAAGTGATAGTTGGGTCATATAACATCTATTTTAAATGATCCCTTCCACACTTTGGGCTATGTGGATATACCTCAATTCTTGTCACTGGTTCAGTTAATACAATATCACATGTGTCTGTATTTAATTTGCCACTAGAGTAGAAGACATAGTCCAGCTATAGTATACTCTAATCTTCCAATTTAAATCAGAATTCAGCTATATAGTATTTTTTAACCACATATATACAAAACACTTGATCACAAGATTTTTAAAAGTAGTGTTCACTTACTAATAACACTATTTTACATCATAGCTGATATCACAGTATTAACTACTGATAGTTATTAAGTATCTAGAACTAGGGATTATGGATTTTATAAAAATGATAAAAGAGTTATTAGCACATCACATTATTGACAATATTGATTTGTCATATACTAGGTAGATTTTGTGAACATGTTTGGGTCACTTGAAATGATTTCATAATTGAAAGCTAATTTTGTTCTGTGGAGATGGTCAGCATGAGACAACCAGTTATCTTGATGATTCAGGCCACAGGTACAGCTCTTATAGCCTGTCAAGTCACACTGTCACCACTGTGCCTGTCACACACACAGTATGTGCATTGCCTTCTTCATGGTGCTACTTTTTTAAGAAGAAGATTATAGGGTTTGTTTTTAAGAAATACGCTTTAATTTTGTGGCTTGAAAATATTATGAAGGTAGGCTGCAAGATAAGGGCAACGCTGACTTCCACAGCTGCCCATACACTGCAGGTTCAAAACCAAGGCAAGCACTGAGTATCCAAAGTAATCATAGAAATTATCAAAACTGGAGTTTATTCTACAGCAAGCACAACTTAAGCTTAATCTGCGACTTCACTTTCAAGTGCATTGGCAGATACATCACATTTGCCTTGTTATTTCCCACTGAGCACTTTCTTCTGGTTTTATGACTCTGAGATACTAGAGTCACTTTCTGGAAAGTCTGTTAGCCAAAATCAGGTGTAGTTTGTTCCAGCAGATTTACTTCGTTTCACCTACCACATTGGTTGGTGTAGGAATGCTAAGCTAGATGCTGCTGACACCAGATGAATGCTAGGATGGGATGCTTTAATCCTTTAGTCAAACAAGCAGTTCGTCTTCAAGTGCTTAAGCCCCATACCACACAACTCTTTTCAAAGTCATCATCATCTTCATTGTTTCTTTTCACACAAAACCCAAAATCCTTCACATCACTTACTTTAGGTATCAAGAGGAGGGGGCTGTCATTAAACGAAATGATCTGAATTTGGCAGTGTTTCTGGGCTCCTGGATTTCACCCCCACCCCCCCACCCCCGCCACCGCCGCCACCGCCCTTTTCTTTTCAAGAGGAAAGACAGAGCTGTTTCCTCTGAATCTCATGTGGGATTCTTTGGGATATGGCTGTGAGCAGGAATATACAAATCTCTTCTCGCTGTTATGCCAGTTAGTAAGGGTGAGAAAATATCTGGAGAAATTCCAGGTTGACAATTGTGTGTCAAAAGAAAGTTTTTACTTGCAAAGTGTTTGTAGGGTCAGGAACTGTGAACAGCCATTGACTCAGCTCTCCAGCAACAACGGTACTGGTCATTCAAAAAAAAATAACCCATTGCTTTGGACGAACCTCTCATAGTTATTATGTAATTGAATGATGCCATGGAGGAAGGCATTGTATTGCCAGGCTTTGGACTTGGCCACAAGGAATCAATAGAACTATCGTGTTACTGTTCTTGCAATTTGAATGTGCTTTTTCTGTGTAGTAATTAAAGTATGTCAGTTATTTCAGCATTATGTAAAAATTAATGACAATGTTTAAAACATAATGTATAGTATGGCCTAAACTGTATGAGATATAAGTGCCCATTCCTCTAAGTATGTCATTGGATGCAGGATGTGGCTCTCTTGATAAGAGATGCTCTGTCCTAAGGTTAACTCAGGGTATACAAGCATGCTCTTTTCTCCTGCCCTTTTCCCCTCTATTCATTCCATTCTCCCTTCCCTTCTCCCTCTTTGCCCCCCTTTCCCTCTTTTCTTCCTTTCCCTTTCCTTCCTTTATTTCCTTCTGTTCTCTCATGAGGACATGGGTATTTAGAAAAAGTTGTATTTTAGTTATTTATCTCAACAGCCAAATCACTCAGTGATTAAAGTAGCAAATAATTTCAAATATGTTGACACAAATATCCTTTTCATGTCTCTCCATTTCATTATTTGATAGCTTTCTTCATTCTTTATTCTCTATGCTACAGCACACAGCATTCTCTCCCCATCTAATTTTCCTTCCCAACTTTGGGGCTTTGTTTTTTAAACCATCTTACTTCATTTAGTGATGTCTGTATCAGTTTGGGTTTATAGCTAATTTCTCAAATGAAGAACTTTAAAGAAGGCTTCTCATGAAATACGTTGTTTTGGAGAGACTTCTGAACACACCTACCCATAGAATTAGCTCAGAATGTCACTGTGTCATCCTCAAAGTTCTGAGCCAGTCAGGACTAGATGCTGGGTCTAGAGAAATTACTGGAAGCACTTTGACAGAGACTCCCAAACAGGCAGCCTGGCCTACCAGGAGTTGCACAAGGTCACTTAGGATCAAGGCAGTCAAGCCTCCATAGCTGCTCTAGTCCTGTCCACTCCAATCACATCTGGGGACTCTCAGTTGAGTAGCTTTACACCTCTAGTTCCCACTTATTAAATATATTATATTCACTACATTCAACCAATATTTTTTTAAGGCCAGAATGCTGAGAAGTCAAATGATTGTATCACATTCTAAGTACTTTATAGATTGATCATAGGATCATACAGGATGTAAATAATGAAGCCAAATTATAAATATTATGGGGGAAGGCAATTCTTTTGAAATTATAGCCTGAAATAAAATGTATCATTATATATTATAGCCTGGCTGTGGACAACCCAGAGTCTGCAGGACCTTCAGGCGAGGGCATGAAGCAGGGGAGTTCCTGAACTTCTTCCCAGGGGCATTGGGTTTTCTATTGCTTGTGTTAATCTGCAGACAAGTTCCACTCACAAGATCCCAGGGCTCATCAGGGTTGGAAGTAGAGGAAAAAAGAGAGCACACAGGCTAGGTCAATTGTTCATCATACCATGATGATCTTAAGAATAGTCACAAAAGGAAACTTTAGCTGTTTTACTGGTATCTATCATTTTGGCAAGTAAAACCTGGTTACATTTTTTTCCTATCTGTAACAAAATATCTAACCATTGCATATTAAGGAAGTTGGAAATTATTTGGGCTTACTGACTGAGAATTTGCTTGTCATCATGGGGAAATCATGGCAACAGAGCATAAGACAGCTGGTTTCGTTGCATCTGTAATCAGGAGCCATAAATACTGGTTATCAGCTCACTCCCCTTTATTCACTTGGGAACCCTAGCCTGTATGATGATGATACCCATATCTGAGGAAGGTGTCTTCCCTCCAAGGTAAGCTTATCTAGAAACACCCAGACATGTGTTTCTAGTAGTGATTCTAAGACTAGTCGAATTGACAGGATTAACCATCTCAGACCTTATAGGAAAAGATTTCTAGGACAAACAGGCACAGACCACCATACAGACAAAAGGTAACCCTAAGCTTAGTAAGGCTCTAACTACTCAAAAAGCATGTTCAACAAAGTAGATGTAGTTTATTTCCATGGTCTTAGGAAATGAAAAACAACAACTTCTTTTAACTCACATTCTAAATACTTTAAATGTCTGATCATGTACAATCTCAAAATCAAACGCAACTAATAAACTTCAAAGAACTGAAATCTAATCATTTACCTTTCCTTGTCTACCACATCAACAAAAAGAATAACAAAACATAGCCAGGAAATATGCAACAATACTTGGACTAGCCCATGAATCAGAAGGCAATGGAAATGAAATGTATGTGATATTTCAAATTACATATTTACAAAAGCACCTCACAAAGTAATATTTGTGTGATGAGTTTATTCCATTTGGTGGGTAGATTTTATGATAAACATGCAGCTACTTTTAAAAATGCAGAAAAACCATGACAGCATCTTAAGAAGTAGGGATAAAACAATACAAAGGAAAAAACATGGAAAGCAAGGAAAACCAGGAGAAACATACCCAGAAGTCGCTCTTCATCTTGGCAGCTTATCAGTGTTCTGTCTTTCCTAGTCAGCAGTGACAGAGCTCTGGTCAGCAATAATAGACTGGATTTACCCAAAGAGTTGTAACCATGAGAAAATGTGGGCAGGAAGTGGTCAAAATAGTTAAAAACAGGACTAATGTATTTGTTGAACTGTATTACATACAGGATTCCACATGGAGGTGTATATTATATTTGAACACATTCTTGCCTGCCCCCCAAATTTGTAAATAATGTTTCATTTGTTTATATCTCACGAAATAATAAAAATATGCAGTTTGTGAAGAAAAATTATCCGTCCTAAATACTTCTAAAAACATCAGAAAATTTGAAAGCAGACGACCCGAGAGGAACCATTCACTAGGAGGAGAAGGGCAAGCAGGAACTGAGTCCATGGTGGGCTGGATTTTCCATGAGATGGAACTGGAGATCCCCAAGAGGAGACACAGTGAGTGAAAGAAAGCAAAGCTGGGCCGAGCTTCCAACTGACTTGGAGTGGATTTGGAAGAAAGATTTAAGTATTGGGCTCAGCAAGGACACAAGTCCTCAAGAAATCCCTGTGAAGTCTATGAGGACATGAAGTGTCAGGACACAGAAAGGTCAAAAATAAGAGGACAGAAAAGATAGGGGACGTGGTAAAATCAGTTCGTGTTCACATGCAAAGACAGAAGGCAAGATGTAGTACTATAAACTGAGATTTTTGTTAATGGTAACTGTAAGAATGTATAACTATTTTAACTATATATCCAGCTAATAACAGGCAGGATTCACACGAGAGAATACTTACAGAGGGAGGCAAGCTGTGGGGTTAGTGAGCCCACATTATGATGGGAGCTATTAATGTTTCCTAAATGAGTGATTGGCTACACGGGTATCTGGATGCAGTATAAATAATGGAAAACTCAGGCAATCCACTTGACATGGCATCTAATAGTGACAGACAGACATTCCGTCCTAGTGTTTGTAGAATGTTGTTCAAAAGTGTCTTTGGACCATACAGTAGACAAAATTAACTTCCCAGGACCGAGCTGTCCAGAGTACTTGCCTCACTATAGTGAGTTAAATTTATTGAGAGAAAAACGGCAGTGACTCAGAAATGTTTGGAAATGAAATGGGCAAAACATTTTTTCCTGACATATGGTTGAGATGAACCCACACGTTAAAGACTACCCCAGAACAGATGGAGAGTCCCATTTACATGTGGGTGGGAAACAGCTCAACACAGTTTTAAGAGAAATACATAACGGCTTTAATCCTCACATTATTGGAAAAGGAAGCGATCAAAACAAAGTTTGTTGTTTGGAGACATAGATAGGTGTGAATTAGCTAAATAATTATGGAAATTATGAGAATTCAGTGAACTAAAAATCAATGTCTGAAAAGTACTAACATAAACATTGTTTAAATGAGTAAAATTGTCGAGGGGAAAGAGCAATAACAAACCTCAATTCAGGAGAAAGTGGGGCTGAATAAACTGGAAAAACAACAGGGGTAATAGATACATTTGATGTCTTAAAAACTAGAAAATTCTATTCAAGAAGTCACTACCTGAAAACTTGGAAATCCACACCACAGTTAAAAGCAGTATTTCCTAAAGAGAAGACCCCTCCAGATTAAGTCCTCTGAGACAAACTTTAAAAGATGAGGAGACAATAGATGCCCTAGCATGGGGAAATCAGGGGTGGTAGGTGGGAGTGGGATGGATGGAGGGACATCTTCATGGAGACAGGGCGTGGGAGGACGGGTTGGGGGTTTTCTGGGAGGGGGTAAACCAGGAAAGAGTATAACATTTGAAATGTAAATGAATATATATTTAATTAAAAAAGATGAAGAGCTTTACTGTACAAATAGGCAAAGCACATAACTAGGCATTTCACAAAGCACATGATGAAGGTAGCTGATAAAGCATGGAAAGATGACCAACATCATTAGAAATAAGAAAATGTGACCAGACCACCACAGAGACTTAGAATGAAAGGCATTGAGAGACATTCCAGGTTCATCTTTGTTGCTGTGATAAAATACTCGGAACAGAAACAAATTTGGCTGTAATGAATTTCTTTTGACTACAGGTATAGGGAGACAAAG